>NC_138309.1:175000-855833 GCF_965601325.2 Salmo salar
GTGTGTGTGTGTGTGTGTGTGTTGTCGGTGTGTGTGTGTGTTGTGTGTGTGTGTGTTGTCGGTGTGTGTGTGTGTGTTTGTTGTCGGTGTGTGTGTGTGTGTGTGTTGTCGGTGTGTGTGTGTTGTCGGTGTGTGTGTGTGTGTGTTGTCGGTGTGTTGTCGGTGTGTGTGTGTGTTGTCGGTGTGTGTGTGTGTGTTGTCGGTGTGTGTGTGTGTGTGTGTGTTGTCGGTGTGTGTGTGTGTTGTGTGTGTGTGTGTGTTGTCGGTGTGTGTGTGTTGTCGGTGTGTGTGTGTGTGTGTCTTGTCGGTGTGTGTGTGTTGTCGTTGTGTGTGTGTGTGTGTGGTAGGTGTGTGTGTGTGTTGTCGGTGTGTGTGTGTGTGTGTTGTCGGTGAGTGTGTGTGTTGTCGGTGTGTGTGTGTGTGTTGTCGGTGTGTGTGTGTGTGTGTTGTCGGTGTGTGTGTGTGTGTGTTGTCGGTGTGTGTGTGTGTGTTGTCGGTGTGTGTGTGTGTGTGTGTATGTGTGTGTGTGTGTGTGTGTGTGTGTGTGTGTGTGTGTGTTGTCGGTGTGTGTGTGAGTGTGTGTTGTCGGTGTGTGTGTGTGTGTGTTGTCGGTGTGTGTGTGTGTGTGTTGTCGGTGTGTGTGTGTGTGTGTGGTTTGTCGGTGTGTGTGTGTTGTGTGTGTGTGTGTTGTCGGTGTGTGTGTGTGTGTGTTGGCGGTGTGTGTGTGTGTGTGTGTTGTCGGTGTGTGTGTGTGTGTGTTGTCGGTGTGTGTGTGTGTGTGTTGTCGGTGTGTGTGTGTGTGTGTGTGTTGTCGGTGTGTGTGTGTGTGTGTGTTGTCGGTGTGTGTGTGTTGTCGGTGTGTGTGTGTGTGTTGTCGGTGTGTTGTCGGTGTGTGTGTGTGGTAGGTGTGTGTGTGTGTGTTGTCGGTGTGTGTGTGTGTGTTGTCGGTGTGTGTGTGTGTGTGTGTGTTGTCGGTGTGTGTGTGTGTGTGTGTTGTCGGTGTGTGTGTGTTGTCGGTGCGTGTGTGTGTGTGTTGTCAGTGTGTGTGTGTGTGTTGTCGGTGTGTGTGTGTGTGTGTGTTGTCGGTGTGTGTGTGTGTGTGTGTTGTCGGTGTGTGTGTGTTGTCGGTGTGTGTGTGTGTGTTGTCGGTGTGTTGTTGGTGTGTGTGTGTGTGTGTTGTCGGTGTGTGTGTGTGTGTTGTCGGTATGTGTGTGTGTGTGTGTTGTCGGTGTGTGTGTGTGTTGTGTGTGTGTGTGTGTGTGTTGTCGGTGTGTGTGTTTGTGTGTTGTCGGTGTGTGTGTGTGTGTGTGTCTTGTCGGTGTGTGTGTGTTGTCGTTGTGTGTGTGTGTGTGTGTGTGGTTGGTGTGTGTGTGTGTGTTGTCGGTGTGTGTGTGTGTGTGTTGTCGGTGTGTGTGTGTTGTCGGTGTGTGTGTGTGTGTTGTCGGTGTGTGTGTGTGTGTTGTTGGTGTGTGTGTGTGTGTGTGTGTGTTGTCTGTGTGTGTGTGTGTGTGTGTGTGTTGTCGGTGTGTGTGTGTTGTCGGTGTGTGTGTGTGTGTTGTCGGTGTGTGTGTGTTGTCTGTGTGTGTGTGTGTGTGTGTGTTGTCGGTGTGTTGTCGGTGTGTGTGTGTGTGTGTTGTCGGTGTGTGTGTGTGTGTGTTGTCGATGTGTGTGTGTGTGTGTGTTGTCGGTGTGTGTGTGTGGTAGGTGTGTGTGTGTGTTGTCGGTGTGTGTGTGTGTTGTCGGTGTGTGTTTGTGTTGTCGGTGTGTGTGTGTGTTGTCGGTGTGTGTGTGTGTGTGTTGTTGGTGTGTGTGTGTGTGTGTGTGTGTTGTCGGTGTGTGTGTGTGTGTTGTCGGTGTGTGTGTGTGTGTTGTCGGTGTGTGTGTGTGTGTGTTGTCGGTGTGTGTGTGTGTGTTGTCGGTGTTTGTGTGTGTGTGTGTGTGTGTGTGTTTTGTCCATGTGTGTGTGAGTGTGTGTTGTCGGTGTGTGTGTGTGTGTGTGTTGTCGGTGTGTGTGTGTGTTGTCGGTGTGTGTGTGTGTGTGTGTGTGTGTGTTGTCGGTGTGTGTGTGTGTTGTGTGTGTGTGTGTTGTCGGTGTGTGTGTGGGTGTTGTCGGTGTGTGTGTGTGTGTGTGTTGTCGGTGTGTGTGTGTGTGTTGTCGGTGTGTGTGTGTGTGTTGTCGGTGTGTGTGTGTGTGTGTGTGTTGTCGGTGTGTGTGTGTGTGTGTGTTGTCGGTGTGTGTGTTGTCGGTGTGTGTGTGTGTGTTGTCGGTGTGTTGTCGGTGTGTGTGTGTGTGTGGTAGGTGTGTGTGTGTGTGTTGTCGGTGTGTGTGTGTGTGTTGTCGGTGTGTGTGTGTGTTGTCGGTGTGTGTGTGTGTGTGTGTGTGTGTGTGTGTTGTGTGTGTGTGTGTTGTCGGTGTGTGTGTGTGTGTGTGTGTTGTCTGTGTGTGTGTGTTGTCGGTGTGTGTGTGTGTGTGTTGTCGGTGTGTGTGTGTGTGTGTTGTCAGTGTGTGTGTGTGTGTGTTGTCGGTGTGTGTGTGTGTGTGTGTGTTGTCGGTGTGTGTGTGTGTCTGTGTTGTCGGTGTGTGTGTGTGTGTGTTGTCGGTGTGTGTGTGTGTGTGTTGTCTGTGTGTGTGTGTTGTCGGTGTGTGTGTGTGTTGTCGGTGTGTGTGTGTGTGTTGTCAGTGTGTGTGTGTGTGTGTTGTCGGTGTGTGTGTGTGTGTGTTGTCGGTGTGTGTGTGTGTCTGTGTTGTCGGTGTGTGTGTGTTGTCGGTGTGTGTGTGTGTGTGTTGTCGGTGTGTGTGAGTGTGTTGCTGGTGTGTGTGTGTGTGTTGTAGGTGTGTGTGTGTGTGTTGTCGGTGTGTGTGTGTGTTGTCGGTGTGTGTGTGTGTGTTGTCGGTGTGTGTGTGTGTGTGTTGTCAGTGTGTGTGTGTGTGTGTTGTCGGTGTGTGTGTGTGTGTGTGTGTTGTCGGTGTGTTTGTGTGTGTGTTGTCGGTGTGTGTGTGTGTGTGTGTGTGTGTGTTGTCGGTGTGTGTGTGTGTGTTGTCGGAGTGTGTGTTTGTGTGTTGTCGGTGTGTGTGTGTGTGTTGTCGGTGTGTTTGTGTGTGTCTTGTCAGTGTGTGTGTGTGTGTGTTGTCGGTGTGTGTGTGTTTATGTGTTGTCGGTGTGTGTGTGTGTGTGTGTTGTCGGTGTGTGTGTGTTGTCGGTGTGTGTGTGTTGTCGGTGTGTGTGTGTGTGTGTGTGTGTGTGTGTGTGTGTGTTGTCGGTGTGTGTGTGTGTGTGTTGTCGGTGTGTGTGTGTGTGTGTGTGTGTGTGTGTGTGTGTGTGTGTGTGTGTGTGTGTGTGTGTGTGTGTGTTGTCAGTGTGTATGTGTGTGTGTTGTCGGTGTGTGTGTGTGTGTGTGTGTGTGTGTGTTGTCGGTGTGTGTGTGTGTTGTGTGTGTGTGTGTTGTCGGTGTTTGTGTGTGTGTGTTGTCGGTGTGTGTGTGTTTATGTGTTGTCGGTGTGTGTGTGTGTGTGTGTTGTCGGTGTGTGTGTGTGTTGTCGGTGTGTGTGTGTTGTCGGTGAGTGTGTGTGTGTGTGTGTGTGTGTGTGTGTGTTGTCGGTGTGTGTGTGTGTGTGTTGTCGGTGTGTGTGTGTGTGTGTGTGTGTGTTGTCGGTGTGTGTGTGTGTTGTGTGTGTGTGTGTTGTCGGTGTGTGTGTGTGTGTGTTGTCGGTGTGTGTGTGTGTGTGTGTGTGTGTTTTGTCGGTGTGTGTGTGTGTGTTGTCGGTGTGTGTGTGTGTGTGTGTTGTCGGTGTGTGTGTGTGTGTGTTGTCGGTGTGTGTGTGTGTGTGTGTGTGTTGTCGGTGTGTGTGTGTGTTGTGTGTGTGTGTGTTGTCGGTGTGTGTGTGTGTGTGTTGTCGGTGTGTGTGTGTGTGTGTTGTCGGTGTGTGTGTGTGTGTGTGTGTGTTGTCGGTGTGTGTGTGTGTTGTGTGTGTGTGTGTTGTCGGTGTGTGTGTGTGTGTGTTGTCGGTGTGTGTGTGTGTGTTGTCGGTGTGTGTGTGTGTGTGTTGTCGGTGTGTGTGTGTGTGTGTGTGTGTTGTCGGTGTGTGTGTGTGTTGTGTGTGTGTGTGTTGTCGGTGTGTGTGTGTGTGTGTTGTCGGTGTGTGTGTGTGTGTGTGTTGTCGGTGTGTGTGTGTGTGTGTTGTCGGTGTGTGTGTGTGTGTGTGTGTGTTGTCGGTGTGTGTGTGTGTTGTGTGTGTGTGTGTTGTCGGTGTGTGTGTGTGTGTGTTGTCAGTGTGTGTGTGTGTGTGTTGTCGGTGTGTGTGTGTGTGTGTGTGTGTGTTGTCGGTGTGTGTGTGTGTGTGTTGTCGGTGTGTGTGTGTGTGTTGTCGGTGTGTGTGTGTGTGTGTTGTCGGTGTGTGTGTGTGTGTTGTCGGTGTGTGTGTGTGTGTTGTCGGTGTGTGTGTGTGTGTGTGTGTCTTGTCGGTGTGTGTGTGTTGTCGTTGTGTGTGTGTGTGTGTGTGGTAGGTGTGTGTGTGTGTTGTCGGTGTGTGTGTGTGTGTTGTCGGTGTGTGTGTGTGTTGTCGGTGTGTGTGTGTGTCTGTGTTGTCGGTGTGTGTGTGTGTTGTCGGTGCGTGTGTGTGTGTGTTGTCGGTGTGTGTGTGTGTGTGTTGTCGGTGTGTGTGTGTGTGTTGTCGGTGTGTGTGTGTGTTGTCAGTGTGTGTGTGTTGTCGGTGTGTGTGTGTTGTCGGTGTGTTGTCGGTGTGTGTGTGTGTGTGTTGTCGGTGTGTGTGTGTGTGTTGTCGGTGTGTGTGTGTGTGTTGTCGGTGTGTGTGTGTGTTGTGTGTGTGTGTGTGTTGTCGGTGTGTGTGTGTGTGTGTTGTCGGTGTGTGTGTGTGTGTGTCTTGTCGGTGTGTGTGTGTTGTCATTGTGTGTGTGTGTGTGTGTGGTAGGTGTGTGTGTGTGTTGTCGGTGTGTGTGTGTGTGTTGTCGGTGTGTGTGTGTGTTGTCGGTGTGTGTGTGTGTGTGTTGTCGGTGTGTGTGTGTGTGTGTTGTCGGTGTGTGTGTGTGTGTGTGTGTGTGTTGTCGGTGTGTGTGTGTGTGTTGTCGGTGTGTGTGTGTGTGTGTTGTCGGTGTGTGTGTGTGTTGTCGGTGTGTGTGTGTGTTGTCGGTGTGTGTGTGTGTGTGTGTGTCTTGTCGGTGTGTGTGTGTTGTCGTTGTGTGTGTGTGTGTGTGTGGTAGGTGTGTGTGTGTGTTGTCGGTGTGTGTGTGTGTGTTGTCGGTGTGTGTGTGTGTTGTCGGTGTGTGTGTGTGTTGTCGGTGTGTGTGTGTGTTGTTGGTGTGTGTGTGTGTGTGTGTGTGTTGTCGGTGTGTGTGTGTGTGTGTTGTCGGTGTGTGTGTGTGTGTTGTCAGTGTGTGTGTGTGTGTTGTCGGTGTGTGTGTGTGTGTGTGTGTGTGTTGTCGGTGTGTGTGTGTGTGTGTGTGTGTGTGTTGTCGGTGTGTGTGTGTGTTGTGTGTGTGTGTGTTGTCGGTGTGTGTGTGTGTTGTTGGTGTGTGTGTGTGTGTGTGTGTGTTGTCAGTGTGTGTGTGTGTGTGTTGTCGGTGTGTGTGTGTGTGTGTGTGTTGTCGGTGTGTGTGTGTGTCTGTGTTGTCGGTGTGTGTGTGTGTGTGTTGTCGGTGTGTGTGTGTGTGTGTTGTCTGTGTGTGTGTGTTGTCGGTGTGTGTGTGTGTTGTCGGTGTGTGTGTGTGTGTTGTCAGTGTGTGTGTGTGTGTGTTGTCGGTGTGTGTGTGTGTGTGTTGTCGGTGTGTGTGTGTGTCTGTGTTGTCGGTGTGTGTGTGTTGTCGGTGTGTGTGTGTGTGTGTTGTCGGTGTGTGTGAGTGTGTTGCTGGTGTGTGTGTGTGTGTTGTAGGTGTGTGTGTGTGTGTTGTCGGTGTGTGTGTGTGTTGTCGGTGTGTGTGTGTGTGTTGTCGGTGTGTGTGTGTGTGTGTTGTCAGTGTGTGTGTGTGTGTGTTGTCGGTGTGTGTGTGTGTGTGTGTGTTGTCGGTGTGTTTGTGTGTGTGTTGTCGGTGTGTGTGTGTGTGTGTGTGTGTGTGTTGTCGGTGTGTGTGTGTGTGTTGTCGGAGTGTGTGTTTGTGTGTTGTCGGTGTGTGTGTGTGTGTTGTCGGTGTGTTTGTGTGTGTCTTGTCAGTGTGTGTGTGTGTGTGTTGTCGGTGTGTGTGTGTTTATGTGTTGTCGGTGTGTGTGTGTGTGTGTGTTGTCGGTGTGTGTGTGTGTTGTCGGTGTGTGTGTGTTGTCGGTGTGTGTGTGTGTGTGTGTGTGTGTGTGTGTGTTGTCGGTGTGTGTGTGTGTGTGTTGTCGGTGTGTGTGTGTGTGTGTGTGTGTGTGTGTGTGTGTGTGTGTGTGTGTGTGTGTGTGTGTGTGTGTTGTCAGTGTGTATGTGTGTGTGTTGTCGGTGTGTGTGTGTGTGTGTGTGTGTGTGTTGTCGGTGTGTGTGTGTGTTGTGTGTGTGTGTGTTGTCGGTGTTTGTGTGTGTGTGTTGTCGGTGTGTGTGTGTTTATGTGTTGTCGGTGTGTGTGTGTGTGTGTGTTGTCGGTGTGTGTGTGTGTTGTCGGTGTGTGTGTGTTGTCGGTGTGTGTGTGTGTGTGTGTGTGTGTGTGTGTGTGTGTTGTCGGTGTGTGTGTGTGTGTGTTGTCGGTGTGTGTGTGTGTGTGTGTGTGTGTGTGTGTGTGTGTGTGTGTGTGTGTGTGTGTGTGTGTGTGTTGTCAGTGTGTATGTGTGTGTGTTGTCGGTGTGTGTGTGTGTGTGTGTGTGTGTGTTGTCGGTGTGTGTGTGTGTTGTGTGTGTGTGTGTTGTCGGTGTGTGTGTGTGTGTTTGTTGTCGGTGTGTGTGTGTGTGTGTGTTGTCGGTGTGTGTGTGTTGTCGGTGTGTGTGTGTGTGTGTTGTCGGTGTGTTGTCGGTGTGTGTGTGTGTTGTCGGTGTGTGTGTGTGTGTTGTCGGTGTGTGTGTGTGTGTGTGTGTTGTCGGTGTGTGTGTGTGTTGTGTGTGTGTGTGTGTTGTCGGTGTGTGTGTGTTGTCGGTGTGTGTGTGTGTGTGTCTTGTCGGTGTGTGTGTGTTGTCGTTGTGTGTGTGTGTGTGTGGTAGGTGTGTGTGTGTGTTGTCGGTGTGTGTGTGTGTGTGTTGTCGGTGAGTGTGTGTGTTGTCGGTGTGTGTGTGTGTGTTGTCGGTGTGTGTGTGTGTGTGTTGTCGGTGTGTGTGTGTGTGTGTTGTCGGTGTGTGTGTGTGTGTTGTCGGTGTGTGTGTGTGTGTGTGTATGTGTGTGTGTGTGTGTGTGTGTGTGTGTGTGTGTGTGTGTTGTCGGTGTGTGTGTGAGTGTGTGTTGTCGGTGTGTGTGTGTGTGTGTTGTCGGTGTGTGTGTGTGTGTGTTGTCGGTGTGTGTGTGTGTGTGTGGTTTGTCGGTGTGTGTGTGTTGTGTGTGTGTGTGTTGTCGGTGTGTGTGTGTGTGTGTTGGCGGTGTGTGTGTGTGTGTGTGTTGTCGGTGTGTGTGTGTGTGTGTTGTCGGTGTGTGTGTGTGTGTGTTGTCGGTGTGTGTGTGTGTGTGTGTGTTGTCGGTGTGTGTGTGTGTGTGTGTTGTCGGTGTGTGTGTGTTGTCGGTGTGTGTGTGTGTGTTGTCGGTGTGTTGTCGGTGTGTGTGTGTGGTAGGTGTGTGTGTGTGTGTTGTCGGTGTGTGTGTGTGTGTTGTCGGTGTGTGTGTGTGTGTGTGTGTTGTCGGTGTGTGTGTGTGTGTGTGTTGTCGGTGTGTGTGTGTTGTCGGTGCGTGTGTGTGTGTGTTGTCAGTGTGTGTGTGTGTGTTGTCGGTGTGTGTGTGTGTGTGTGTTGTCGGTGTGTGTGTGTGTGTGTGTTGTCGGTGTGTGTGTGTTGTCGGTGTGTGTGTGTGTGTTGTCGGTGTGTTGTTGGTGTGTGTGTGTGTGTGTTGTCGGTGTGTGTGTGTGTGTTGTCGGTATGTGTGTGTGTGTGTGTTGTCGGTGTGTGTGTGTGTTGTGTGTGTGTGTGTGTGTGTTGTCGGTGTGTGTGTTTGTGTGTTGTCGGTGTGTGTGTGTGTGTGTGTCTTGTCGGTGTGTGTGTGTTGTCGTTGTGTGTGTGTGTGTGTGTGTGGTTGGTGTGTGTGTGTGTGTTGTCGGTGTGTGTGTGTGTGTGTTGTCGGTGTGTGTGTGTTGTCGGTGTGTGTGTGTGTGTTGTCGGTGTGTGTGTGTGTGTTGTTGGTGTGTGTGTGTGTGTGTGTGTGTTGTCTGTGTGTGTGTGTGTGTGTGTGTGTTGTCGGTGTGTGTGTGTTGTCGGTGTGTGTGTGTGTGTTGTCGGTGTGTGTGTGTTGTCTGTGTGTGTGTGTGTGTGTGTGTTGTCGGTGTGTTGTCGGTGTGTGTGTGTGTGTGTTGTCGGTGTGTGTGTGTGTGTGTTGTCGATGTGTGTGTGTGTGTGTGTTGTCGGTGTGTGTGTGTGGTAGGTGTGTGTGTGTGTTGTCGGTGTGTGTGTGTGTTGTCGGTGTGTGTTTGTGTTGTCGGTGTGTGTGTGTGTTGTCGGTGTGTGTGTGTGTGTGTTGTTGGTGTGTGTGTGTGTGTGTGTGTGTTGTCGGTGTGTGTGTGTGTGTTGTCGGTGTGTGTGTGTGTGTTGTCGGTGTGTGTGTGTGTGTGTTGTCGGTGTGTGTGTGTGTGTTGTCGGTGTTTGTGTGTGTGTGTGTGTGTGTGTGTTTTGTCCATGTGTGTGTGAGTGTGTGTTGTCGGTGTGTGTGTGTGTGTGTGTTGTCGGTGTGTGTGTGTGTTGTCGGTGTGTGTGTGTGTGTGTGTGTGTGTGTTGTCGGTGTGTGTGTGTGTTGTGTGTGTGTGTGTTGTCGGTGTGTGTGTGGGTGTTGTCGGTGTGTGTGTGTGTGTGTGTTGTCGGTGTGTGTGTGTGTGTTGTCGGTGTGTGTGTGTGTGTTGTCGGTGTGTGTGTGTGTGTGTGTGTTGTCGGTGTGTGTGTGTGTGTGTGTTGTCGGTGTGTGTGTTGTCGGTGTGTGTGTGTGTGTTGTCGGTGTGTTGTCGGTGTGTGTGTGTGTGTGGTAGGTGTGTGTGTGTGTGTTGTCGGTGTGTGTGTGTGTGTTGTCGGTGTGTGTGTGTGTTGTCGGTGTGTGTGTGTGTGTGTGTGTGTGTGTGTGTTGTGTGTGTGTGTGTTGTCGGTGTGTGTGTGTGTGTGTGTGTTGTCTGTGTGTGTGTGTTGTCGGTGTGTGTGTGTGTGTGTTGTCGGTGTGTGTGTGTGTGTGTTGTCAGTGTGTGTGTGTGTGTGTTGTCGGTGTGTGTGTGTGTGTGTGTGTTGTCGGTGTGTGTGTGTGTCTGTGTTGTCGGTGTGTGTGTGTGTGTGTTGTCGGTGTGTGTGTGTGTGTGTTGTCTGTGTGTGTGTGTTGTCGGTGTGTGTGTGTGTTGTCGGTGTGTGTGTGTGTGTTGTCAGTGTGTGTGTGTGTGTGTTGTCGGTGTGTGTGTGTGTGTGTTGTCGGTGTGTGTGTGTGTCTGTGTTGTCGGTGTGTGTGTGTTGTCGGTGTGTGTGTGTGTGTGTTGTCGGTGTGTGTGAGTGTGTTGCTGGTGTGTGTGTGTGTGTTGTAGGTGTGTGTGTGTGTGTTGTCGGTGTGTGTGTGTGTTGTCGGTGTGTGTGTGTGTGTTGTCGGTGTGTGTGTGTGTGTGTTGTCAGTGTGTGTGTGTGTGTGTTGTCGGTGTGTGTGTGTGTGTGTGTGTTGTCGGTGTGTTTGTGTGTGTGTTGTCGGTGTGTGTGTGTGTGTGTGTGTGTGTGTTGTCGGTGTGTGTGTGTGTGTTGTCGGAGTGTGTGTTTGTGTGTTGTCGGTGTGTGTGTGTGTGTTGTCGGTGTGTTTGTGTGTGTCTTGTCAGTGTGTGTGTGTGTGTGTTGTCGGTGTGTGTGTGTTTATGTGTTGTCGGTGTGTGTGTGTGTGTGTGTTGTCGGTGTGTGTGTGTTGTCGGTGTGTGTGTGTTGTCGGTGTGTGTGTGTGTGTGTGTGTGTGTGTGTGTGTGTGTTGTCGGTGTGTGTGTGTGTGTGTTGTCGGTGTGTGTGTGTGTGTGTGTGTGTGTGTGTGTGTGTGTGTGTGTGTGTGTGTGTGTGTGTGTGTGTTGTCAGTGTGTATGTGTGTGTGTTGTCGGTGTGTGTGTGTGTGTGTGTGTGTGTGTGTTGTCGGTGTGTGTGTGTGTTGTGTGTGTGTGTGTTGTCGGTGTTTGTGTGTGTGTGTTGTCGGTGTGTGTGTGTTTATGTGTTGTCGGTGTGTGTGTGTGTGTGTGTTGTCGGTGTGTGTGTGTGTTGTCGGTGTGTGTGTGTTGTCGGTGAGTGTGTGTGTGTGTGTGTGTGTGTGTGTGTGTTGTCGGTGTGTGTGTGTGTGTGTTGTCGGTGTGTGTGTGTGTGTGTGTGTGTGTTGTCGGTGTGTGTGTGTGTTGTGTGTGTGTGTGTTGTCGGTGTGTGTGTGTGTGTGTTGTCGGTGTGTGTGTGTGTGTGTGTGTGTGTTTGTCGGTGTGTGTGTGTGTGTTGTCGGTGTGTGTGTGTGTGTGTGTGTTGTCGGTGTGTGTGTGTGTGTGTTGTCGGTGTGTGTGTGTGTGTGTGTGTGTTGTCGGTGTGTGTGTGTGTTGTGTGTGTGTGTGTTGTCGGTGTGTGTGTGTGTGTGTTGTCGGTGTGTGTGTGTGTGTGTTGTCGGTGTGTGTGTGTGTGTGTGTGTGTTGTCGGTGTGTGTGTGTGTTGTGTGTGTGTGTGTTGTCGGTGTGTGTGTGTGTGTGTTGTCGGTGTGTGTGTGTGTGTTGTCGGTGTGTGTGTGTGTGTGTTGTCGGTGTGTGTGTGTGTGTGTGTGTGTTGTCGGTGTGTGTGTGTGTTGTGTGTGTGTGTGTTGTCGGTGTGTGTGTGTGTGTGTTGTCGGTGTGTGTGTGTGTGTGTGTTGTCGGTGTGTGTGTGTGTGTGTTGTCGGTGTGTGTGTGTGTGTGTGTGTGTTGTCGGTGTGTGTGTGTGTTGTGTGTGTGTGTGTTGTCGGTGTGTGTGTGTGTGTGTTGTCAGTGTGTGTGTGTGTGTGTTGTCGGTGTGTGTGTGTGTGTGTGTGTGTGTTGTCGGTGTGTGTGTGTGTGTGTTGTCGGTGTGTGTGTGTGTGTTGTCGGTGTGTGTGTGTGTGTGTTGTCGGTGTGTGTGTGTGTGTTGTCGGTGTGTGTGTGTGTGTTGTCGGTGTGTGTGTGTGTGTGTGTGTCTTGTCGGTGTGTGTGTGTTGTCGTTGTGTGTGTGTGTGTGTGTGGTAGGTGTGTGTGTGTGTTGTCGGTGTGTGTGTGTGTGTTGTCGGTGTGTGTGTGTGTTGTCGGTGTGTGTGTGTGTCTGTGTTGTCGGTGTGTGTGTGTGTTGTCGGTGCGTGTGTGTGTGTGTTGTCGGTGTGTGTGTGTGTGTGTTGTCGGTGTGTGTGTGTGTGTTGTCGGTGTGTGTGTGTGTTGTCAGTGTGTGTGTGTTGTCGGTGTGTGTGTGTTGTCGGTGTGTTGTCGGTGTGTGTGTGTGTGTGTTGTCGGTGTGTGTGTGTGTGTTGTCGGTGTGTGTGTGTGTGTTGTCGGTGTGTGTGTGTGTTGTGTGTGTGTGTGTGTTGTCGGTGTGTGTGTGTGTGTGTTGTCGGTGTGTGTGTGTGTGTGTCTTGTCGGTGTGTGTGTGTTGTCATTGTGTGTGTGTGTGTGTGTGGTAGGTGTGTGTGTGTGTTGTCGGTGTGTGTGTGTGTGTTGTCGGTGTGTGTGTGTGTTGTCGGTGTGTGTGTGTGTGTGTTGTCGGTGTGTGTGTGTGTGTGTTGTCGGTGTGTGTGTGTGTGTGTGTGTGTGTTGTCGGTGTGTGTGTGTGTGTTGTCGGTGTGTGTGTGTGTGTGTTGTCGGTGTGTGTGTGTGTTGTCGGTGTGTGTGTGTGTTGTCGGTGTGTGTGTGTGTGTGTGTGTCTTGTCGGTGTGTGTGTGTTGTCGTTGTGTGTGTGTGTGTGTGTGGTAGGTGTGTGTGTGTGTTGTCGGTGTGTGTGTGTGTGTTGTCGGTGTGTGTGTGTGTTGTCGGTGTGTGTGTGTGTTGTCGGTGTGTGTGTGTGTTGTTGGTGTGTGTGTGTGTGTGTGTGTGTTGTCGGTGTGTGTGTGTGTGTGTTGTCGGTGTGTGTGTGTGTGTTGTCAGTGTGTGTGTGTGTGTTGTCGGTGTGTGTGTGTGTGTGTGTGTGTGTTGTCGGTGTGTGTGTGTGTGTGTGTGTGTGTGTTGTCGGTGTGTGTGTGTGTTGTGTGTGTGTGTGTTGTCGGTGTGTGTGTGTGTGTGTTGTCGGTGTGTGTGTGTGTGTGTGTTGTCGGTGTGTGTGTGTGTGTGTTGTCGGTGTGTGTGTGTGTGTGTTGTCGGTGTGTGTGTGTGTGTGTGTTGTCGGTGTGTGTGTTGTGTGTGTGTGTGTTGTCGGTGTGTGTGTGTGTTGTCGGTGTGTGTGTGTGTGTGTTGTCGGTGTGTGTGTGTGTGTGTGTGTGTGTGTGTGTTGTCGGTGTGTGTGTGTGTGTTGTCGGTGTGTGTGTGTGTGTGTTGTCGGTGTGTGTGTGTGTGTGTTGTCAGTGTGTGTGTGTGTGTTGTCGGTGTGTGTGTGTGTGTGTGTGTGTGTGTGTGTGTGTGTGTGTGTGTGTTGTCGGTGTGTGTGTGTGTGTGTGTGTGTTGTCGGTGTGTGTGTGTGTTGTGTGTGTGTGTGTTGTCGGTGTGTGTGTGTGTGTGTTGTCGGTGTGTGTGTGTGTGTGTGTGTGTGTTTTGTCGGTGTGTGTGTGTGTGTTGTCGGTGTGTGTGTGTGTGTGTGTTGTCGGTGTGTGTGTGTGTGTGTTGTCGGTGTGTGTGTGTGTGTGTGTGTGTTGTCGGTGTGTGTGTGTGTTGTGTGTGTGTGTGTTGTCGGTGTGTGTGTGTGTGTGTTGTCGGTGTGTGTGTGTGTGTGTTGTCGGTGTGTGTGTGTGTGTGTGTGTGTTGTCGGTGTGTGTGTGTGTTGTGTGTGTGTGTGTTGTCGGTGTGTGTGTGTGTGTGTTGTCGGTGTGTGTGTGTGTGTGTGTTGTCGGTGTGTGTGTGTGTGTGTTGTCGGTGTGTGTGTGTGTGTGTGTGTGTTGTCGGTGTGTGTGTGTGTTGTGTGTGTGTGTGTTGTCGGTGTGTGTGTGTGTGTGTTGTCGGTGTGTGTGTGTGTGTGTGTTGTCGGTGTGTGTGTGTGTGTGTTGTCGGTGTGTGTGTGTGTGTGTGTGTTGTCGGTGTGTGTGTGTGTTGTGTGTGTGTGTGTTGTCGGTGTGTGTGTGTGTGTGTTGTCAGTGTGTGTGTGTGTGTGTTGTCGGTGTGTGTGTGTGTGTGTGTTGTCGGTGTGTGTGTGTGTGTGTTGTCGGTGTGTGTGTGTGTGTTGTCGGTGTGTGTGTGTGTGTGTTGTCGGTGTGTGTGTGTGTGTTGTCGGTGTGTGTGTGTGTGTTGTCGGTGTGTGTGTGTGTGTGTGTGTCTTGTCGGTGTGTGTGTGTTGTCGTTGTGTGTGTGTGTGTGTGTGGTAGGTGTGTGTGTGTGTTGTCGGTGTGTGTGTGTGTGTTGTCGGTGTGTGTGTGTGTTGTCGGTGTGTGTGTGTGTCTGTGTTGTCGGTGTGTGTGTGTGTTGTCGGTGCGTGTGTGTGTGTGTTGTCGGTGTGTGTGTGTGTGTGTTGTCGGTGTGTGTGTGTGTGTTGTCGGTGTGTGTGTGTGTTGTCAGTGTGTGTGTGTTGTCGGTGTGTGTGTGTGTGTTGTCGGTGTGTTGTCGGTGTGTGTGTGTGTGTGTTGTCGGTGTGTGTGTGTGTGTTGTCGGTGTGTGTGTGTGTGTGTGTTGTCGGTGTGTGTGTGTGTTGTGTGTGTGTGTGTGTTGTCGGTGTGTGTGTGTGTGTGTTGTCGGTGTGTGTGTGTGTGTGTCTTGTCGGTGTGTGTGTGTTGTCATTGTGTGTGTGTGTGTGTGTGGTAGGTGTGTGTGTGTGTTGTCGGTGTGTGTGTGTGTGTTGTCGGTGTGTGTGTGTGTTGTCGGTGTGTGTGTGTGTTGTCGGTGTGTGTGTGTGTTGTTGGTGTGTGTGTGTGTGTGTGTGTTGTCGGTGTGTGTGTGTGTGTTGTCGGTGTGTGTGTGTGTGTGTTGTCGGTGTGTGTGTGTGTGTGTTGTCAGTGTGTGTGTGTGTGTTGTCGGTGTGTGTGTGTGTGTGTGTGTGTGTGTGTGTGTGTGTTGTCGGTGTGTGTGTGTGTGTGTGTGTGTGTGTTGTCGGTGTGTGTGTGTGTTGTGTGTGTGTGTGTTGTCGGTGTGTGTGTGTGTGTGTTGTCGGTGTGTGTGTGTGTGTGTGTGTGTTTTGTCGGTGTGTGTGTGTGTGTGTTGTCGGTGTGTGTGTGTGTGTGTGTTGTCGGTGTGTGTGTGTGTGTGTTGTCGGTGTGTGTGTGTGTGTGTGTGTGTGTTGTCGGTGTGTGTGTGTGTTGTGTGTGTGTGTGTTGTCGGTGTGTGTGTGTGTGTGTTGTCGGTGTGTGTGTGTGTGTGTGTTGTCGGTGTGTGTGTGTGTGTGTTGTCGGTGTGTGTGTGTGTGTGTGTGTGTTGTCGGTGTGTGTGTGTGTTGTGTGTGTGTGTGTTGTCGGTGTGTGTGTGTGTGTGTTGTCGGTGTGTGTGTGTGTGTGTTGTCGGTGTGTGTGTGTGTGTGTGTGTGTGTTGTCGGTGTGTGTGTGTGTGTGTTGTCGGTGTGTGTGTGTGTGTTGTCGGTGTGTGTGTGTGTGTGTTGTCGGTGTGTGTGTGTGTGTTGTCGGTGTGTGTGTGTGTTGTCGGTGTGTGTGTGTGTGTGTGTGTCTTGTCGGTGTGTGTGTGTTGTCGTTGTGTGTGTGTGTGTGTGTGGTAGGTGTGTGTGTGTGTTGTCGGTGTGTGTGTGTGTGTTGTCGGTGTGTGTGTGTGTTGTCGGTGTGTGTGTGTGTTGTCGGTGTGTGTGTGTGTGTGTGTTGTCGGTGTGTGTGTGTGTGTGTTGTCGGTGTGTGTGTGTGTGTTGTCGGTGTGTGTGTGTGTGTGTTGTCGGTGTGTGTGTGTGTGTTGTCGGTGTGTGTGTGTGTTGTCGGTGTGTGTGTGTGTGTGTGTGTCTTGTCGGTGTGTGTGTGTTGTCGTTGTGTGTGTGTGTGTGTGTGGTAGGTGTGTGTGTGTGTTGTCGGTGTGTGTGTGTGTGTTGTCGGTGTGTGTGTGTGTTGTCGGTGTGTGTGTGTGTGTGTGTGTCTTGTCGGTGTGTGTGTGTTGTCGTTGTGTGTGTGTGTGTGTTGTCGGTGTGTGTGTGTGTGTGTGTGTTGTCGGTGTGTGTGTGTGTGTTGTCGGTGTGTGTGTGTGTGTTGTCGGTGTGTGTGTGTGTGTGTGTGTCTTGTCGGTGTGTGTGTGTTGTCGTTGTGTGTGTGTGTGTGTGTGGTAGGTGTGTGTGTGTGTTGTCGGTGTGTGTGTGTGTGTTGTCGGTGTGTGTGTGTGTTGTCGGTGTGTGTGTGTGTCTGTGTTGTCGGTGTGTGTGTGTGTTGTCGGTGCGTGTGTGTGTGTGTTGTCGGTGTGTGTGTGTGTGTGTTGTCGGTGTGTGTGTGTGTGTTGTCGGTGTGTGTGTGTGTTGTCAGTGTGTGTGTGTTGTCGGTGTGTGTGTGTGTGTTGTCGGTGTGTTGTCGGTGTGTGTGTGTGTGTGTTGTCGGTGTGTGTGTGTGTGTTGTCGGTGTGTGTGTGTGTGTGTGTTGTCGGTGTGTGTGTGTGTTGTGTGTGTGTGTGTGTTGTCGGTGTGTGTGTGTGTGTGTTGTCGGTGTGTGTGTGTGTGTGTCTTGTCGGTGTGTGTGTGTTGTCATTGTGTGTGTGTGTGTGTGTGGTAGGTGTGTGTGTGTGTTGTCGGTGTGTGTGTGTGTGTTGTCGGTGTGTGTGTGTGTTGTCGGTGTGTGTGTGTGTTGTCGGTGTGTATGTGTGTTGTTGGTGTGTGTGTGTGTGTGTGTGTTGTCGGTGTGTGTGTGTGTGTTGTCGGTGTGTGTGTGTGTGTGTTGTCGGTGTGTGTGTGTGTGTGTTGTCAGTGTGTGTGTGTGTGTTGTCGGTGTGTGTGTGTGTGTGTGTGTGTGTGTGTGTTGTCGGTGTGTGTGTGTGTGTGTGTGTGTGTGTTGTCGGTGTGTGTGTGTGTTGTGTGTGTGTGTGTTGTCGGTGTGTGTGTGTGTGTGTTGTCGGTGTGTGTGTGTGTGTGTGTGTGTGTTTTGTCGGTGTGTGTGTGTGTGTGTTGTCGGTGTGTGTGTGTGTGTGTGTTGTCGGTGTGTGTGTGTGTGTGTTGTCGGTGTGTGTGTGTGTGTGTGTGTGTTGTCGGTGTGTGTGTGTGTTGTGTGTGTGTGTGTTGTCGGTGTGTGTGTGTGTGTGTTGTCGGTGTGTGTGTGTGTGTGTGTTGTCGGTGTGTGTGTGTGTGTGTTGTCGGTGTGTGTGTGTGTGTGTGTGTGTTGTCGGTGTGTGTGTGTGTTGTGTGTGTGTGTGTTGTCGGTGTGTGTGTGTGTGTGTTGTCGGTGTGTGTGTGTGTGTGTTGTCGGTGTGTGTGTGTGTGTGTGTGTGTGTTGTCGGTGTGTGTGTGTGTGTGTTGTCGGTGTGTGTGTGTGTGTTGTCGGTGTGTGTGTGTGTGTGTTGTCGGTGTGTGTGTGTGTGTTGTCGGTGTGTGTGTGTGTTGTCGGTGTGTGTGTGTGTGTGTGTGTCTTGTCGGTGTGTGTGTGTTGTCGTTGTGTGTGTGTGTGTGTGTGGTAGGTGTGTGTGTGTGTTGTCGGTGTGTGTGTGTGTGTTGTCGGTGTGTGTGTGTGTTGTCGGTGTGTGTGTGTGTTGTCGGTGTGTGTGTGTGTTGTTGGTGTGTGTGTGTGTGTGTGTGTGTTGTCGGTGTGTGTGTGTGTGTTGTCGGTGTGTGTGTGTGTGTGTTGTCGGTGTGTGTGTGTGTGTTGTCAGTGTGTGTGTGTGTGTTGTCGGTGTGTGTGTGTGTGTGTGTGTGTGTGTTGTCGGTGTGTGTGTGTGTGTGTGTGTGTGTGTTGTCGGTGTGTGTGTGTGTTGTGTGTGTGTGTGTTGTCGGTGTGTGTGTGTCTGTGTTGTCGGTGTGTGTGTGTGTGTGTGTTGTCGGTGTGTGTGTGTGTGTGTTGTCGGTGTGTGTGTGTGTGTGTTGTCAGTGTGTGTGTGTGTGTGTGTGTTGTCGGTGTGTGTGTTGTGTGTGTGTGTGTGTTGTCGGTGTGTGTGTGTGTTGTCGGTGTGTGTGTGTGTGTGTTGTCGGTGTGTGTGTGTGTGTGTGTGTGTGTGTGTGTTGTCGGTGTGTGTGTGTGTGTTGTCGGTGTGTGTGTGTTGTCGGTGTGTGTGTGTGTTGTCGGTGTGTGTGTGTGTGTTGTCGGTGTGTGTGTGTGTGTGTTGTCGGTGTGTGTGTGTGTGTTGTCGGTGTGTGTGTGTGTGTGTGTGTGTTGTCGGTGTGTGTGTGTGTGTGTGTGTTGTCGGTGTGTGTGTGTGTGTGTGTTGTCGGTGTGTGTGTGTTGTCGGTGCGTGTGTGTGTGTGTTGTCGGTGTGTGTGTGTGTGTGTTGTCGGTGTGTGTGTGTGTGTTTGTTGTCGGTGTGTGTGTGTGTGTGTGTGTTGTCGGTGTGTGTGTGTTGTCGGTGTGTGTGTGTGTGTTGTCGGTGTGTGTGTGTGTTGTCGGTGTGTGTGTGTGTGTTGTCGGTGTGTGTGTGTGTGTGTTGTCGGTGTGTGTGTGTGTGTTGTCGGTGTGTGTGTGTGTGTGTGTGTGTTGTCGGTGTGTGTGTGTGTGTGTGTGTGTGTTGTCGGTGTGTGTGTGTGTGTGTGTTGTCGGTGTGTGTGTGTTGTCGGTGCGTGTGTGTGTGTGTTGTCGGTGTGTGTGTGTGTGTGTTGTCGGTGTGTGTGTGTGTGTTTGTTGTCGGTGTGTGTGTGTGTGTGTGTGTTGTCGGTGTGTGTGTGTTGTCGGTGTGTGTGTGTGTGTGTTGTCGGTGTGTGTGTGTGTGTGTGTGTTGTCGGTGTGTGTGTGTGTTGTGTGTGTGTGTGTTGTCGGTGTGTGTGTGTGTGTGTTGTCGGTGTGTGTGTGTGTGTGTGTGTGTCTTGTCGGTGTGTGTGTGTTGTCGTTGTGTGTGTGTGTGTGTGTTGTCGGTATGTGTGTGTGTGTTGTCGGTGTGTGTGTGTGTGTGTGTGTGTGTGTGTGTGTGTGTGTGTGTGTGTGTGTGTGTGTGTGTGTGTGTGTGTGTGTGTGTGTGTGTTGTCGGTGTGTGTGTGTGTGTGTTGTCGGTGTGTGTGTGTGTGTGTGTGTTGTCGGTGTGTGTGTGTGTGTGTGTTGTCGGTGTGTGTGTGTGTTGTGTGTGTGTGAGTGTTGTCGGTGTGTGTGTGTGTTTGTTGTCGGTGTGTGTGTGTGTGTGTGTGTGTTGTCGGTGTGTGTGTGTGTTGTGTGTGTGTGTGTTGTCGGTGTGTGTGTGTGTGTTGTCGGTGTGTGTGTGTGTGTGTCTTGTCGGTGTGTGTGTGTTGTCGTTGTGTGTGTGTGTGTGTGGTAGGTGTGTGTGTGTGTTGTCGGTGTGTGTGTGTGTGTGTTGTCGGTGAGTGTGTGTGTTGTCGGTGTGTGTGTGTGTGTTGTCGGTGTGTGTGTGTGTGTTGTCGGTGTGTGTGTGTGTGTGTTGTCGGTGTGTGTGTGTGTGTGTTGTCGGTGTGTGTGTGTGTGTTGTCGGTGTGTGTGTGTGTGTGTGTATGTGTGTGTGTATGTGTGTGTGTGTGTGTGTGTGTGTGTGTGTGTGTGTTGTCGGTGTGTGTGTGTGTGTGTTGTCGGTGTGTGTGTGTGTGTGTTGTCGGTGAGTGTGTGTGTTGTCGGTGTGTGTGTGTGTGTTGTCGGTGTGTGTGTGTTGTCGGTGTGTGTGTGTGTGTGTTGTCGGTGTGTGTGTGTGTGTGTTGTCGGTGTGTGTGTGTGTGTTGTCGGTGTGTGTGTGTGTGTGTGTGTGTGTGTGTGTGTGTGTGTGTGTGTGTGTGTGTGTGTGTGTGTGTGTGTTGTCGGTGTGTGTGTGAGTGTGTGTTGTCGGTGTGTGTGTGTGTGTGTTGTCGGTGTGTGTGTGTGTGTGTTGTCGGTGTGTGTGTGTGTGTGTTGTCGGTGTGTGTGTGTGTGTGTTGTCGGTGTGTGTGTGTGTGTGTTGTCAGTGTGTGTGTGTGTGTTTGTGTTGTCGGTGTGTGTGTGTGTGTGTGTTGTCGGTGTGTGTGTGTTGTCGGTGTGTGTGTGTGTGTTGTCGGTGTGTTGTCGGTGTGTGTGTGTGTGGTAGGTGTGTGTGTGTGTGTTGTAGGTGTGTGTGTTTGTGTGTTGTCGGTGTGTGTGTGTGTGTGTTGTTGGTGTGTGTGTGTGTGTGTTGTCGGTGTGTGTGTGTGTGTGTGTTGTCGGTGTGTGTGTGTTGTCGGTGTGTGTGTGTGTGTTGTCGGTGTGTTGTTGGTGTGTGTGTGTGTGTGTTGTCGGTGTGTGTGTGTGTGTGTTGTCGGTATGTGTGTGTGTGTGTGTTGTCGGTGTGTGTGTGTGTTGTGTGTGTGTGTGTGTGTGTGTGTTGTCGGTGTGTGTGTGTGTGTGTTGTCGGTGTGTGTGTGTGTGTGTGTGTCTTGTCGGTGTGTGTGTGTTGTCGGTGTGTTGCCGGTGTGTGTGTGTGTGGTAGGTGTGTGTGTGTTGTCGGTGTGTGTGTTTGTGTGTTGTCGGTGTGTGTGTGTGTGTGTGTTGTCGGTGTGTGTGTGTGTGTGTGTTGTCGGTGTGTGTGTGTTGTCGGTGCGTGTGTGTGTGTGTTGTCAGTGTGTGTGTGTGTGTGTTGTCGGTGTGTGTGTGTGTGTGTTGTCGGTGTGTGTGTGTGTGTGTGTTGTCGGTGTGTGTGTGTTGTCGGTGTGTGTGTGTGTGTTGTCGGTGTGTTGTTGGTGTGTGTGTGTGTGTGTTGTCGGTGTGTGTGTGTGTGTTGTCGGTATGTGTGTGTGTGTGTGTGTTGTCGGTGTGTGTGCTTGTTGTGTGTGTGTGTGTGTGTGTGTTGTCGGTGTGTGTGTGTGTGTGTTGTCGGTGTGTGTGTGTGTGTGTGTGTGTCTTGTCGGTGTGTGTGTGTTGTCGTTGTGTGTGTGTGTGTGTGTGGTAGGTGTGTGTGTGTGTTGTCGGTGTGTGTGTGTGTGTGTTGTCGGTGTGTGTGTGTTGTCGGTGTGTGTGTGTGTGTTGTCGGTGTGTGTGTGTGTGTTGTTGGTGTGTGTGTGAGTGTGTGTGTGATGTCGGTGTGTGTGTGTGTGTTGTCGGTGTGTGTGTGTTGTCGGTGCGTGTGTGTGTGTGTTCTCGGTGTGTGTGTGTGTGTGTTGTCGGTGTGTGTGTGTGTGTGTGTGTTGTCGGTGTGTGTGTGTGTGTGTGTGTGTTGTCGGTGTGTGTGTGTTGTCGGTGTGTGTGTGTGTGTGTGTGTGTGTTGTCGGTGTGTTGTCGGTGTGTGTGTGTGTGTTGTCGGTGTGTGTGTGTGTGTGTTGTCGGTGTGTGTGTGTGTGTGTTGTCGGTGTGTGTGTGTTGTGTGTGTGTGTTGTCGGTGTGTGTGTGTGTGTGTTGTCGGTGCGTGTGTGTGTGTGTTGTCGGTGTGTGTGTGTGTGTGTTGTCGGTGTGTGTGTGTGTGTGTTGTCGGTGTGTGTGTGTGTGTGTGTGTGTTGTCGGTGTGTGTGTGTTGTCAGTGTGTGTGTGTGTGTGTGTTGTCGGTGTGTTGTCGGTGTGTTGTCGGTGTGTGTGTGTGTGTGTTGTCGGTGTGTGTGTGTGTGTTGTCGGTGTGTGTGTGTGTGTGTGTTGTCGGTGTGTGTGTGTGTTGTCGGTGTGTGTGTGTTGTCGGTGTGTGTGTGTGTGTGTTGTCGGTGTGTGTGTGTGTGTGTGTGTGTCTTGTCGGTGTGTGTGTGTTGTCGTTGTGTGTGTGTGTGTGTGTGGTAGGTGTGTGTGTGTGTTGTCGGTGTGTGTGTGTGTGTTGTCGGTGTGTGTGTGTGTGTGTGTGTCTTGTCGGTGTGTGTGTGTTGTCGTTGTGTGTGTGTGTGTGTGTGGTAGGTGTGTGTGTGTGTTGTCGGTGTGTGTGTGTGTGTTGTCGGTGTGTGTGTGTGTGTGTGTGTCTTGTCGGTGTGTGTGTGTTGTCGTTGTGTGTGTGTGTGTGTGTGGTAGGTGTGTGTGTGTGTTGTCGGTGTGTGTGTGTGTTGTCGGTGTGTGTGTGTGTTGTCGGTGTGTGTGTGTGTTGTCGGTGTGTGTGTGTGTTGTTGGTGTGTGTGTGTGTGTTGTCGGTGTGTGTGTGTGTGTTGTCGGTGTGTGTGTGTGTGTGTTGTCGGTGTGTGTGTGTGTGTGTTGTCAGTGTGTGTGTGTGTTGTTCGCGGTGTGTGTATGTGTGTGTGTGTGTTTGTTGTCGGTGTGTGTGTGTGTGTGTGTGTGTTGTCGGTGTGTGTGTGTGTTGTGTGTGTGTGTGTTGTCGGTGTGTGTGTGTGTGTGTTGTCGGTGTGTGTGTGTGTGTGTGTGTTGTCGGTGTGTGTGTGTGTGTTGTCGGTTTGTGTGTGTGTGTGTTGTCGGTGTGTGTGTGTGTGTGTTGTCGGTGTGTGTGTGTGTTGTGTGTGTGTGTGTTGTCGGTGTGTGTGTGTGTTGTCGGTGTGTGTGTGTGTGTTGTCGGTGTGTGTGTGTGTGTGTGTTTGTGTTGTCGGTGTGTGTGTGTGTGTTGTCGGTGTGTGTGTGTGTGTTGTCGGTGTGTGTGTGTGTTGTCGGTGTGTGTGTGTGTGTTGTCGGTGTGTGTGTGTGTGTGTTGTCGGTGTGTGTGTGTGTGTTGTCGGTGTGTGTGTGTGTGTGTGTGTGTTGTCGGTGTGTGTGTGTGTGTGTGTGTTGTCGGTGTGTGTGTCTGTGTGTGTTGTCGGTGTGTGTGTGTTGTCGGTGCGTGTGTGTGTGTGTTGTCGGTGTGTGTGTGTGTGTGTTGTCGGTGTGTGTGTGTGTGTTTGTTGTCGGTGTGTGTGTGTGTGTGTGTTGTCGGTGTGTGTGTGTTGTCGGTGTGTGTGTGTGTGTTGTCGGTGTGTTGTCGGTGTGTGTGTGTGTTGTCGGTGTGTGTGTGTGTGTTGTCGGTGTGTGTGTGTGTGTGTTGTCGGTGTGTGTGTGTGTTGTGTGTGTGTGTGTGTTGTCGGTGTGTGTGTGTGTTGTCGGTGTGTGTGTGTGTGTGTCTTGTCGGTGTGTGTGTGTTGTCGTTGTGTGTGTGTGTGTGTGTTGTCGGTATGTGTGTGTGTGTTGTCGGTGTGTGTGTGTGTGTTGTCGGTGTGTGTGTGTGTGTGTGTGTGTGTGTGTGTGTGTGTGTGTGTGTGTGTGTGTGTGTGTGTGTGTGTGTGTGTGTGTGTGTGTGTGTGTGTGTGTGTTGTCGGGTGTGTGTGTGTGTTGTGTGTGTGTGTGTTGTCTGTGTGTGTGTGTGTGTGTTGTCGGTGTGTGTGTGTGTTTGTTGTCGGTGTGTGTGTGTGTGTGTGTGTGTGTGTGTTGTCGGTGTGTGTGTGTGTTGTGTGTGTGTGTGTGTTGTCGGTGTGTGTGTGTGTGTGTTGTCGGTGTGTGTGTGTGTGTGTCTTGTCGGTGTGTGTGTGTTGTCGTTGTGTGTGTGTGTGTGTGGTAGGTGTGTGTGTGTGTTGTCGGGTGTGTGTGTGTGTGTTGTCGGTGAGTGTGTGTGTTGTCGGTGTGTGTGTGTGTGTTGTCGGTGTGTGTGTGTGTGTGTTGTCGGTGTGTGTGTGTGTGTGTTGTCGGTGTGTGTGTGTGTGTTGTCGGTGTGTGTGTGTGTGTGTGTATGTGTGTGTGTGTGTGTGTGTGTGTGTGTGTGTGTGTGTGTGTGTGTGTGTGTGTGTGTGTGTTGTCGGTGTGTGTGTGAGTGTGTGTTGTCGGTGTGTGTGTGTGTGTGTTGTCGGTGTGTGTGTGTGTTGTCGGTGTGTGTGTGTGTGTGTGGTTTGTCGGTGTGTGTGTGTTGTGTGTGTGTGTGTTGTCGGTGTGTGTGTGTGTGTGTTGTCGGTGTGTGTGTGTGTGTGTTGTCGGTGTGTGTGTGTGTGTTGTCGGTGTTTGTGTGTGTGTGTGTTGTCGGTGTGTGTGTGTGTGTGTGTGTTGTCGGTGTGTGTGTGTTGTCGGTGTGTGTGTGTGTGTTGTCGGTGTGTTGTCGGTGTGTGTGCGTGGTAGGTGTGTGTGTGTGTGTGTTGTCGGTGTGTGTGTGTGTGTGTTGTCGGTGTGTGTGTGTGTGTGTGTTGTCGGTGTGTGTGTGTGTGTGTGTTGTCGGTGTGTGTGTGTTGTCGGTGCGTGTGTGTGTGTGTTGTCAGTGTGTGTGTGTGTGTTGTCGGTGTGTGTGTGTGTGTGTGTGTTGTCGGTGTGTGTGTGTGTGTGTGTTGTCGGTGTGTGTGTGTTGTCGGTGTGTGTGTGTGTGTTGTCGGTGTGTTGTTGGTGTGTGTGTGTGTGTGTTGTCGGTGTGTGTGTGTGTGTTGTCGGTATGTGTGTGTGTGTGTGTTGTCGGTGTGTGTGTGTGTTGTGTGTGTGTGTGTGTGTTGTCGGTGTGTGTGTGTGTGTTTTGTCGGTGTGTGTGTGTGTGTGTGTGTCTTGTCGGTGTGTGTGTGTTGTCGTTGTGTGTGTGTGTGTGTGTGGTTGGTGTGTGTGTGTGTGTTGTCGGTGTGTGTGTGTGTGTGTTGTCGGTGTGTGTGTGTTGTCGGTGTGTGTGTGTGTGTTGTCGGTGTGTGTGTGTGTGTTGTTGGTGTGTGTGTGTGTGTGTGTGTTGTCGGTGTGTGTGTGTGTGTGTTGTCGGTGTGTGTGTGTTGTCGGTGCGTGTGTGTGTGTGTTGTCGGTGTGTGTGTGTGTGTTGTCGGTGTGTGTGTGTGTGTGTGTGTGTTGTCGGTGTGTGTGTGTGTGTGTGTGTGTTGTCGGTGTGTGTGTGTTGTCGGTGTGTGTGTGTGTGTGTGTGTTGTCGGTGTGTTGTCGGTGTGTGTGTGTGTGTGTTGTCGGTGTGTGTGTGTGTGTGTTGTCGGTGTGTGTGTGTGTGTGTTGTCGGTGTGTGTGTGTGTTGTGTGTGTGTGTTGTCGGTGTGTGTGTGTGTGTGTTGTCGGTGCGTGTGTGTGTGTGTTGTCGGTGTGTGTGTGTGTGTGTTGTCGGTGTGTGTGTGTGTGTGTGTGTGTTGTCGGTGTGTGTGTGTTGTCGGTGTGTGTGTGTGTGTGTTGTCGGTGTGTTGTCGGTGTGTGTGTGTGTGTTGTCGGTGTGTGTGTGTGTGTTGTCGGTGTGTGTGTGTGTGTGTGTTGTCGGTGTGTGTGTGTGTTGTGTGTGTGTGTGTGTGTTGTCGGTGTGTGTGTGTGTGTGTGTGTGTCTTGTCGGTGTGTGTGTGTTGTCGTTGTGTGTGTGTGTGTGTGTGGTAGGTGTGTGTGTGTGTTGTCGGTGAGTGTGTGTGTTGTCGGTGTGTGTGTGTGTTGTCGGTGTGTGTGTGTGTGTTGTCGGTGTGTGTGTGTTGTTGGTGTGTGTGTGTGTGTGTGTGTGTGTTGTCTGTGTGTGTGTGTGTGTGTGTGTGTTGTCGGTGTGTGTGTGTGTGTGTTGTCGGTGTGTGTGTGTGTGTTGTCGGTGTTTGTGTGCGTGTGTGTGTGTGTGTGTGTGTTTTGTCGGTGTGTGTGTGAGTGTGTGTTGTCGGTGTATGTGTGTGTGTGTGTTGTCGGTGTGTGTGTGTGTTGTCGGTGTCTGTGTGTGTGTGTTGTCGGTGTGTGTGTGTTTTGTGTGTGTGTGTGTTGTCGGTGTGTGTGTGTGTGTGTTGTCGGTGTGTGTGTGTGTGTGTTGTCGGTGTGTGTGTGTGTGTTGTCGGTGTGTGTGTGTGTGTGTGTGTGTGTGTTGTCGGTGTGTGTGTGTGTGTGTGTTGTCGGTGTGTGTGTGTTGTCGGTGTGTGTGTGTGTGTGTGTGTTGTCGGTGTGTGTGTTGTCGGTGTGTGTGTGTGTGTTGTCGGTGTGTTGTCGGTGTGTGTGTGTGTGTGGTAGGTGTGTGTGTGTGTTGTCGGTGTGTGTGTGTGTGTGTTGTCGGTGTGTGTGTGTGTTGTCGGTGTGTGTGTGTGTGTGTGTGTGTGTGTGGTGTGTGTGTGTGTGTGTGTGTTGTCGGTGTGTGTGTGTGTGTTGTCGGTGTGTGTGTGTGGGTGTGTTGTCAGTGTGTGTGTGTGTGTGTTGTCGGTGTGTGTGTGTGTGTGTTGTCGGTGTGTGTGTGTGTGTGTGTTGTCGGTGTGTGTGTGTGTGTGTGTTGTCGGTGTGTGTGTGTGTGTGTTGTCGGTGTGTGTGTGTGTGTTGTCGGTGTGTGTGTGTGTCTTGTCAGTGTGTGTGTGTGTGTGTTGTCGGTGTGTGTGTGTTTATGTGTTGGCGGTGTGTGTGTGTGTGTTGTCGGTGTGTGTGTGTGTTGTCGGTGTGTGTGTGTGTGTTGTCGGTGTGTTGTCGGTGTGTGTGTGTGTGTTGTCGGTGTGTGTGTGTGTGTTGTCGGTGTGTGTGTGTGTGTGTGTTGTCGGTGTGTGTGTGTGTTGTGTGTGTGTGTGTGTGTTGTCGGTGTGTGTGTGTGTGTGTGTGTGTCTTGTCGGTGTGTGTGTGTTGTCGTTGTGTGTGTGTGTGTGTGTGGTAGGTGTGTGTGTGTGTTGTCGGTGAGTGTGTGTGTTGTCGGTGTGTGTGTGTGTTGTCGGTGTGTGTGTGTGTGTTGTCGGTGTGTGTGTGTTGTTGGTGTGTGTGTGTGTGTGTGTGTGTGTTGTCTGTGTGTGTGTGTGTGTGTGTGTGTGTGTTGTCGGTGTGTGTGTGTGTGTGTTGTCGGTGTGTGTGTGTGTGTTGTCGGTGTTTGTGTGCGTGTGTGTGTGTGTGTGTGTGTTTTGTCGGTGTGTGTGTGAGTGTGTGTTGTCGGTGTGTGTGTGTGTGTGTGTTGTCGGTGTGTGTGTGTGTTGTCGGTGTCTGTGTGTGTGTGTTGTCGGTGTGTGTGTGTTTTGTGTGTGTGTGTGTTGTCGGTGTGTGTGTGTGTGTGTTGTCGGTGTGTGTGTGTGTGTGTTGTCGGTGTGTGTGTGTGTGTTGTCGGTGTGTGTGTGTGTGTGTGTGTTGTCGGTGTGTGTGTGTGTGTGTGTTGTCGGTGTGTGTGTGTTGTCGGTGTGTGTGTGTGTGTGTTGTCGGTGTGTGTGTGTGTGTGTCTTGTCGGTGTGTGTGTGTTGTCGTTGTGTGTGTGTGTGTGTGGTAGGTGTGTGTGTGTGTTGTCGGTGTGTGTGTGTGTGTGTTGTCGGTGAGTGTGTGTGTTGTCGGTGTGTGTGTGTGTGTTGTCGGTGTGTGTGTGTGTGTGTTGTCGGTGTGTGTGTGTGTGTGTTGTCGGTGTGTGTGTGTGTGTTGTCGGTGTGTGTGTGTGTGTGTGTATGTGTGTGTGTGTGTGTGTGTGTGTGTGTGTGTGTGTGTGTGTGTGTGTGTGTGTTGTCGGTGTGTGTGTGAGTGTGTGTTGTCGGTGTGTGTGTGTGTGTGTTGTCGGTGTGTGTGTGTGTTGTCGGTGTGTGTGTGTGTGTGTGGTTTGTCGGTGTGTGTGTGTTGTGTGTGTGTGTGTTGTCGGTGTGTGTGTGTGTGTGTTGTCGGTGTGTGTGTGTGTGTGTTGTCGGTGTGTGTGTGTGTGTTGTCGGTGTTTGTGTGTGTGTGTGTGTTGTCGGTGTGTGTGTGTGTGTGTGTGTTGTCGGTGTGTGTGTGTTGTCGGTGTGTGTGTGTGTGTGTGTGTTGTCGGTGTGTGTGTGTGTGTGTGTGTTGTCGGTGTGTGTGTGTGTGTGTGTTGTCGGTGTGTGTGTGTTGTCGGTGCGTGTGTGTGTGTGTTGTCAGTGTGTGTGTGTGTGTTGTCGGTGTGTGTGTGTGTGTGTGTGTTGTCGGTGTGTGTGTGTGTGTGTGTTGTCGGTGTGTGTGTGTTGTCGGTGTGTGTGTGTGTGTTGTCGGTGTGTTGTTGGTGTGTGTGTGTGTGTGTTGTCGGTGTGTGTGTGTGTGTTGTCGGTATGTGTGTGTGTGTGTGTTGTCGGTGTGTGTGTGTGTTGTGTGTGTGTGTGTGTGTTGTCGGTGTGTGTGTGTGTGTTTTGTCGGTGTGTGTGTGTGTGTGTGTGTCTTGTCGGTGTGTGTGTGTTGTCGTTGTGTGTGTGTGTGTGTGTGGTTGGTGTGTGTGTGTGTGTTGTCGGTGTGTGTGTGTGTGTGTTGTCGGTGTGTGTGTGTTGTCGTTGTGTGTGTGTGTGTGTGTGGTTGGTGTGTGTGTGTGTGTTGTCGGTGTGTGTGTGTGTGTGTTGTCGGTGTGTGTGTGTTGTCGGTGTGTGTGTGCGTGTTGTCGGTGTGTGTGTGTGTGTGTTGTCGGTGTGTGTGTGTTGTCGGTGCGTGTGTGTGTGTGTTGTCGGTGTGTGTGTGTGTGTTGTCGGTGTGTGTGTGTGTGTGTGTGTGTTGTCGGTGTGTGTGTGTGTGTGTGTGTGTTGTCGGTGTGTGTGTGTTGTCGGTGTGTGTGTGTGTGTGTGTGTTGTCGGTGTGTTGTCGGTGTGTGTGTGTGTGTGTTGTCGGTGTGTGTGTGTGTGTGTTGTCGGTGTGTGTGTGTGTGTGTTGTCGGTGTGTGTGTGTGTTGTGTGTGTGTGTTGTCGGTGTGTGTGTGTGTGTGTTGTCGGTGCGTGTGTGTGTGTGTTGTCGGTGTGTGTGTGTGTGTGTTGTCGGTGTGTGTGTGTGTGTGTGTGTGTTGTCGGTGTGTGTGTGTTGTCGGTGTGTGTGTGTGTGTGTTGTCGGTGTGTTGTCGGTGTGTGTGTGTGTGTTGTCGGTGTGTGTGTTTGTGTTGTCGGTGTGTGTGTGTGTGTGTGTTGTCGGTGTGTGTGTGTGTTGTGTGTGTGTGTGTGTGTTGTCGGTGTGTGTGTGTGTGTGTGTGTGTGTTGTCGGTGTGTGTGTGTGTGTGTGTTGTCGGTGTGTGTGTGTTGTCGGTGTGTGTGTGTGTGTGTGTGTTGTCGGTGTGTGTGTTGTCGGTGTGTGTGTGTGTGTTGTCGGTGTGTTGTCGGTGTGTGTGTGTGTGTGGTAGGTGTGTGTGTGTGTTGTCGGTGTGTGTGTGTGTGTGTTGTCGGTGTGTGTGTGTGTTGTCGGTGTGTGTGTGTGTGTGTGTGTGTGTGTGTGTGTGTTGTGTGTGTGTGTGTTGTCGGTGTGTGTGTGTGTGTTGTCGGTGTGTGTGTGTGGGTGTGTTGTCAGTGTGTGTGTGTGTGTGTTGTCGGTGTGTGTGTGTGTGTGTTGTCGGTGTGTGTGTGTGTGTGTTGTCGGTGTGTGTGTGTGTGTGTGTTGTCGGTGTGTGTGTGTGTGTGTTGTCGGTGTGTGTGTGTGTGTTGTCGGTGTGTGTGTGTGTCTTGTCAGTGTGTGTGTGTGTGTGTTGTCGGTGTGTGTGTGTTTATGTGTTGGCGGTGTGTGTGTGTGTGTTGTCGGTGTGTGTGTGTGTTGTCGGTGTGTGTGTGTGTGTTGTCGGTGTGTTGTCGGTGTGTGTGTGTGTGTTGTCGGTGTGTGTGTGTGTGTTGTCGGTGTGTGTGTGTGTGTGTTGTCGGTGTGTGTGTGTGTTGTGTGTGTGTGTGTGTGTTGTCGGTGTGTGTGTGTGTGTGTGTGTGTCTTGTCGGTGTGTGTGTGTTGTCGTTGTGTGTGTGTGTGTGTGTGGTAGGTGTGTGTGTGTGTTGTCGGTGAGTGTGTGTGTTGTCGGTGTGTGTGTGTGTGTTGTCGGTGTGTGTGTGTGTGTTGTCGGTGTGTGTGTGTTGTTGGTGTGTGTGTGTGTGTGTGTGTGTGTTGTCTGTGTGTGTGTGTGTGTGTGTGTGTGTGTTGTCGGTGTGTGTGTGTGTGTGTTGTCGGTGTGTGTGTGTGTGTTGTCGGTGTTTGTGTGCGTGTGTGTGTGTGTGTGTGTGTTTTGTCGGTGTGTGTGTGAGTGTGTGTTGTCGGTGTGTGTGTGTGTGTGTGTTGTCGGTGTGTGTGTGTGTTGTCGGTGTCTGTGTGTGTGTGTTGTCGGTGTGTGTGTGTTTTGTGTGTGTGTGTGTTGTCGGTGTGTGTGTGTGTGTGTTGTCGGTGTGTGTGTGTGTGTGTTGTCGGTGTGTGTGTGTGTGTTGTCGGTGTGTGTGTGTGTGTGTGTGTTGTCGGTGTGTGTGTGTGTGTGTGTTGTCGGTGTGTGTGTGTTGTCGGTGTGTGTGTGTGTGTGTGTGTTGTCGGTGTGTGTGTTGTCGGTGTGTGTGTGTGTGTTGTCGGTGTGTTGTCGGTGTGTGTGTGTGTGTGGTAGGTGTGTGTGTGTGTTGTCGGTGTGTGTGTGTGTGTGTTGTCGGTGTGTGTGTGTGTTGTCGGTGTGTGTGTGTGTGTGTGTGTGTGTGTGTGTGTTGTGTGTGTGTGTGTTGTCGGTGTGTGTGTGTGTGTTGTCGGTGTGTGTGTCTGGGTGTGTTGTCAGTGTGTGTGTGTGTGTGTTGTCGGTGTGTGTGTGTGTGTGTTGTCGGTGTGTGTGTGTGTGTGTTGTCGGTGTGTGTGTGTGTGTGTGTTGTCGGTGTGTGTGTGTGTGTGTTGTCGGTGTGTGTGTGTGTGTTGTCGGTGTGTGTGTGTGTCTTGTCAGTGTGTGTGTGTGTGTGTTGTCGGTGTGTGTGTGTTTATGTGTTGGCGGTGTGTGTGTGTGTGTGTTGTCGGTGTGTGTGTGTGTTGTCGGTGTGTGTGTGTGTGTTGTCGGTGTGTGTGTGTGTGTGTGTGTGGGTGTGTGTGTGTGTGTGTGTGTGTGTGTGTGTGTGTTGTCGGTGTGTGTGTGTGTGTGTGTGTTGTCGGTGTGTGTGTGTGTGTGTGTGTGTGTGTGTGTGTGTGTGTGTGTGTGTGTGTGTGTGTGTGTTGTCGGTGTGTATGTGTGTGTGTTGTCGGTGTGTGTGTGTGTGTATGTGTGTTGTTGGTGTGTGTGTGTGTTGTGTGTGTGTGTGTTGTCGGTGTGTGTGTGTGTGTGTGTTGTCGGTGTGTGTGTGTGTGTGTGTTGTCGGTGTGTGTGTGTGTGTGTTGTCGGTGTGTGTGTGTGTGTGTGTTGTCGGTGTGTGTGTGTGTTGTGTGTGTGTGTGTTGTCGGTGTGTGTGTGTGTGTGTTGTCGGTGTGTGTGTGTGTTGTCGGTGTGTGTGTGTGTTGTCGGTGTGTGTGTGTGTGTTGTCGGTGTGTGTGTGTGTGTTGTCGGTGTGTGTGTGTGTGTGTTGTTGGTGTGTGTGTGTGTGTTGTCGGTGTGTGTGTGTGTGTTGTCGGTGTGTGTGTGTTGTCGGTGTGTGTGTGTGTGTGTGTGTGTTGTCGGTGTGTGTGTGTGTGTGTGTGTGTTGTCGGTGTGTGTGTGTGTGTGTGTGTGTTGTCGGTGCGTGTGTGTTGCTGGTGCGTGTGTGTGTGTGTTGTCGGTGTGTGTGTGTGTGTGTTGTCGGTGTGTGTGTGTGTGTGTGTTGTCGGTGTATGTGTGTGTGTGTGTGTTGTCGGTGTGTGTGTGTTGTCGGTGTGTGTGTGTGTGTGTTGTCGTTGTGTTGTCGGTGTGTGTGTGTGTGTTGTCGGTGTGTGTGTGTGTGTTGTCGGTGTGTGTGTGTGTGTTGTCGGTGTGTGTGTGTGTTGTGTGTGTGTGTGTGTTGTCGGTGTGTGTGTGTGTGTGTGTTGTCGGTGTGTGTGTGTGTGTCTTGTCGGTGTGTGTGTGTTGTCGTTGTGTGTGTGTGTGTGTGTGGTAGGTGTGTGTGTGTGTTGTCGGTGTGTGTGTGTGTGTTGTCGGTGTGTGTGTGTGTGTGTTGTCGGTGTGTGTGTGTGTTGTGTGTGTGTGTGTGTTGTCGGTGTGTGTGTGTGTGTGTTGTCGGTGCGTGTGTGTGTGTGTTGTCGGTGTGTGTGTGTGTGTTGTCGGTGTGTGTGTGTGTGTGTGTGGTGTTGTCGGTGTGTGTGTGTGTGTGTGTGTGTGTGTGTGTTGTCGGTGTGTGTGTGTTGTCGGTGTGTGTGTGTGTGTGTGTGTGTGTTGTCGGTGTGTTGTCGGTGTGTGTGTGTGTGTTGTCGGTGTGTGTGTGTGTATTGTCGGTGTGTGTGTGTGTGTGTGTGTTGTCGGTGTGTGTGTGTGTTGTGTGTGTGTGTGGTTGTCGGTGTGTGTGTGTGTGTGTTGTCGGTGTGTGTGTGTGTGTGTGTGTCTTGTCGGTGTGTGTGTGTTGTCGTTGTGTGTGTGTGTGTGTGTGGTAGGTGTGTGTGTGTGTTGTCGGTGAGTGTGTGTGTTGTCGGTGTGTGTGTGTGTGTGTTGTCGGTGTGTGTGTGTGTTGTGTGTGTGTGTGTTGTCGGTGTGTGTGTGTGTTGTCGGTGTGTGTGTGTGTGTTGTCGGTGTGTGTGTGTGTGTGTGTGTGTGTTGTGTTGTCGGTGTGTGTGTGTGTGTTGTCGGTGTGTGTGTGTGTGTTGTCGGTGTGTGTGTGTGTTGTCGGTGTGTGTGTGTGTGTTGTCGGTGTGTGTGTGTGTGTGTTGTCGGTGTGTGTGTGTGTGTTGTCGGTGTGTGTGTGTGTGTGTGTTGTCGGTGTGTGTGTGTGTGTGTGTTGTCGGTGTGTGTGTCTGTGTGTGTTGTCGGTGTGTGTGTGTTGTCGGTGCGTGTGTGTGTGTGTTGTCGGTGTGTGTGTGTGTGTGTTGTCGGTGTGTGTGTGTGTGTTTGTTGTCGGTGTGTGTGTGTGTGTGTGTTGTCGGTGTGTGTGTGTTGTCGGTGTGTGTGTGTGTGTGTGTTGTCGGTGTGTTGTCGGTGTGTGTGTGTGTTGTCGGTGTGTGTGTGTGTGTTGTCGGTGTGTGTGTGTGTGTGTGTTGTCGGTGTGTGTGTGTGTTGTGTGTGTGTGTGTGTTGTCGGTGTGTGTGTGTGTTGTCGGTGTGTGTGTGTGTGTGTCTTGTCGGTGTGTGTGTGTTGTCGTTGTGTGTGTGTGTGTGTGTTGTCGGTATGTGTGTGTGTGTTGTCGGTGTGTGTGTGTGTGTTGTCGGTGTGTGTGTGTGTGTGTGTGTGTGTGTGTGTGTGTGTGTGTGTGTGTGTGTGTGTGTTGTCGGTGTGTTGTCGGTGTGTGTGTGTGTGTGTTGTCGGTGTGTGTGTGTGTGTGTTGTCGGTGTGTGTGTGTGTGTGTTGTCGGTGTGTGTGTGTGTTGTGTGTGTGTGTGTGTTGTCGGTGTGTGTGTGTGTGTGTTGTCGGTGCGTGTGTGTGTGTGTTGTCGGTGTGTGTGTGTGTGTTGTCGGTGTGTGTGTGTGTGTGTGTGTGTTGTCGGTGTGTGTGTGTGTGTGTGTGTGTTGTCGGTGTGTGTGTGTTGTCGGTGTGTGTGTGTGTGTGTGTTGTCGGTGTGTTGTCGGTGTGTGTGTGTGTGTTGTCGGTGTGTGTGTGTGTGTTGTCGGTGTGTGTGTGTGTGTGTGTTGTCGGTGTGTGTGTGTGTTGTGTGTGTGTGTGTGTGTTGTCGGTGTGTGTGTGTGTGTGTGTGTGTGTCTTGTCGGTGTGTGTGTGTTGTCGTTGTGTGTGTGTGTGTGTGTGGTAGGTGTGTGTGTGTGTTGTCGGTGAGTGTGTGTGTTGTCGGTGTGTGTGTGTGTTGTCGGTGTGTGTGTGTGTGTTGTCGGTGTGTGTGTGTTGTTGGTGTGTGTGTGTGTGTGTGTGTGTGTTGTCTGTGTGTGTGTGTGTGTGTGTGTGTTGTCGTGTGTGTGTGTGTTGTCGGTGTGTGTGTGTGTGTTGTCGGTGTTTGTGTGCGTGTGTGTGTGTGTGTGTGTGTTTTGTCGGTGTGTGTGTGAGTGTGTGTTGTCGGTGTGTGTGTGTGTGTGTGTTGTCGGTGTGTGTGTGTGTTGTCGGTGTCTGTGTGTGTGTGTTGTCGGTGTGTGTGTGTTTTGTGTGTGTGTGTGTTGTCGGTGTGTGTGTGTGTGTGTTGTCGGTGTGTGTGTGTGTGTGTTGTCGGTGTGTGTGTGTGTGTTGTCGGTGTGTGTGTGTTGTCGGTGTGTGTGTGTGTGTGTGTTGTCGGTGTGTGTGTGTGTGTGTGTTGTCGGTGTGTGTGTGTTGTCGGTGTGTGTGTGTGTGTGTTGTCGGTGTGTGTGTTGTCGGTGTGTGTGTGTGTGTTGTCGGTGTGTTGTCGGTGTGTGTGTGTGTGTGGTAGGTGTGTGTGTGTGTTGTCGGTGTGTGTGTGTGTGTTGTCGGTGTGTGTGTGTGTTGTCGGTGTGTGTGTGTGTGTGTGTGTGTGTGTGTGTTGTGTGTGTGTGTGTTGTCGGTGTGTGTGTGTGTGTTGTCGGTGTGTGTGTGTGGGTGTGTTGTCAGTGTGTGTGTGTGTGTGTTGTCGGTGTGTGTGTGTGTGTGTTGTCGGTGTGTGTGTGTGTGTGTTGTCGGTGTGTGTGTGTGTGTGTGTTGTCGGTGTGTGTGTGTGTGTGTTGTCGGTGTGTGTGTGTGTGTTGTCGGTGTGTGTGTGTGTCTTGTCAGTGTGTGTGTGTGTGTGTTGTCGGTGTGTGTGTGTTTATGTGTTGGCGGTGTGTGTGTGTGTGTTGTCGGTGTGTGTGTGTGTTGTCGGTGTGTGTGTGTGTGTTGTCGGTGTGTGTGTGTGTGTGTGTGTGTGTGTGTGTGTGTGTGTGTGTGTTGTCGGTGTGTGTGTGTGTGTTGTCGGTGTGTGTGTGTGTGTGTGTGTGTGTGTGTGTGTGTGTGTGTGTGTGTGTGTGTGTGTGTGTTGTCGGTGTGTATGTGTGTGTGTTGTCGGTGTGTGTGTGTGTGTGTGTGTGGTTGTCGGTGTGTGTGTGTGTTGTGTGTGTGTGTGTTGTCGGTGTGTGTGTGTGTGTGTGTTGTCGGTGTGTGTGTGTGTGTGTGTGTTGTCGGTGTGTGTGTGTGTGTGTTGTCGGTGTGTGTGTGTGTGTGTGTTGTCGGTGTGTGTGTGTGTTGTGTGTGTGTGTGTTGTCGGTGTGTGTGTGTGTGTTGTCGGTGTGTGTGTGTGTTGTCGGTGTGTGTGTGTGTTGTCGGTGTGTGTGTGTGTGTTGTCGGTGTGTGTGTGTGTGTTGTCGGTGTGTGTGTGTGTGTGTTGTTGGTGTGTGTGTGTGTGTTGTCGGTGTGTGTGTGTGTGTTGTCGGTGTGTGTGTGTTGTCGGTGTGTGTGTGTGTGTGTGTGTTGTCGGTGTGTGTGTGTGTGTGTGTGTTGTCGGTGTGTGTGTGTGTGTGTGTGTGTTGTCGGTGCGTGTGTGTTGCTGGTGCGTGTGTGTGTGTGTTGTCGGTGTGTGTGTGTGTGTGTTGTCGGTGTGTGTGTGTGTGTGTGTTGTCGGTGTGTGTGTGTGTGTGTTGTCGGTGTGTGTGTGTGTGTTGTCGGTGTGTGTGTGTGTCTTGTCAGTGTGTGTGTGTGTGTGTTGTCGGTGTGTGTGTGTTTATGTGTTGGCGGTGTGTGTGTGTGTGTTGTCGGTGTGTGTGTGTGTTGTCGGTGTGTGTGTGTGTGTTGTCGGTGTGTTGTCGGTGTGTGTGTGTGTGTTGTCGGTGTGTGTGTGTGTGTTGTCGGTGTGTGTGTGTGTGTGTGTTGTCGGTGTGTGTGTGTGTTGTGTGTGTGTGTGTGTGTTGTCGGTGTGTGTGTGTGTGTGTGTGTGTCTTGTCGGTGTGTGTGTGTTGTCGTTGTGTGTGTGTGTGTGTGTGGTAGGTGTGTGTGTGTGTTGTCGGTGAGTGTGTGTGTTGTCGGTGTGTGTGTGTGTTGTCGGTGTGTGTGTGTGTGTTGTCGGTGTGTGTGTGTTGTTGGTGTGTGTGTGTGTGTGTGTTGTCTGTGTGTGTGTGTGTGTGTGTGTGTGTGTTGTCGGTGTGTGTGTGTGTGTGTTGTCGGTGTGTGTGTGTGTGTTGTCGGTGTGTGTGTGTGTGTTGTCGGTGTGTGTGTGTGGGTGTGTTGTCAGTGTGTGTGTGTGTGTGTTGTCGGTGTGTGTGTGTGTGTGTTGTCGGTGTGTGTGTGTGTGTGTTGTCGGTGTGTGTGTGTGTGTGTGTTGTCGGTGTGTGTGTGTGTGTGTTGTCGGTGTGTGTGTGTGTGTTGTCGGTGTGTGTGTGTGTCTTGTCAGTGTGTGTGTGTGTGTGTTGTCGGTGTGTGTGTGTTTATGTGTTGGCGGTGTGTGTGTGTGTGTTGTCGGTGTGTGTGTGTGTTGTCGGTGTGTGTGTGTGTGTTGTCGGTGTGTGGTGTGTGTGTGTGTGTGTGTGTGTGTGTGTGTGTGTGTTGTCGGTGTGTGTGTGTGTGTGTTGTCGGTGTGTGTGTGTGTGTGTGTGTGTGTGTGTGTGTGTGTGTGTGTGTGTGTGTGTGTGTGTTGTCGGTGTGTATGTGTGTGTGTTGTCGGTGTGTGTGTGTGTGTGTGTGTGTTGTCGGTGTGTGTGTGTGTTGTGTGTGTGTGTGTTGTCGGTGTGTGTGTGTGTGTGTGTTGTCGGTGTGTGTGTGTGTGTGTGTGTTGTCGGTGTGTGTGTGTGTGTGTTGTCGGTGTGTGTGTGTGTGTGTGTTGTCGGTGTGTGTGTGTGTTGTGTGTGTGTGTGTTGTCGGTGTGTGTGTGTGTGTTGTCGGTGTGTGTGTGTGTTGTCGGTGTGTGTGTGTGTTGTCGGTGTGTGTGTGTGTGTTGTCGGTGTGTGTGTGTGTGTTGTCGGTGTGTGTGTGTGTGTGTTGTTGGTGTGTGTGTGTGTGTTGTCGGTGTGTGTGTGTGTGTTGTCGGTGTGTGTGTGTTGTCGGTGTGTGTGTGTGTGTGTGTGTGTTGTCGGTGTGTGTGTGTGTGTGTGTGTGTTGTCGGTGTGTGTGTGTGTGTGTGTGTGTTGTCGGTGCGTGTGTGTTGCTGGTGCGTGTGTGTGTGTGTTGTCGGTGTGTGTGTGTGTGTGTTGTCGGTGTGTGTGTGTGTGTGTGTTGTCGGTGTATGTGTGTGTGTGTGTGTTGTCGGTGTGTGTGTGTTGTCGGTGTGTGTGTGTGTGTGTTGTCGTTGTGTTGTCGGTGTGTGTGTGTGTGTTGTCGGTGTGTGTGTGTGTGTTGTCGGTGTGTGTGTGTGTGTTGTCGGTGTGTGTGTGTGTTGTGTGTGTGTGTGTGTTGTCGGTGTGTGTGTGTGTGTGTGTTGTCGGTGTGTGTGTGTGTGTCTTGTCGGTGTGTGTGTGTTGTCGTTGTGTGTGTGTGTGTGTGTGGTAGGTGTGTGTGTGTGTTGTCGGTGTGTGTGTGTGTGTTGTCGGTGTGTGTGTGTGTGTGTTGTCGGTGTGTGTGTGTGTTGTGTGTGTGTGTGTGTTGTCGGTGTGTGTGTGTGTGTGTTGTCGGTGCGTGTGTGTGTGTGTTGTCGGTGTGTGTGTGTGTGTTGTCGGTGTGTGTGTGTGTGTGTGTGTGTGTTGTCGGTGTGTGTGTGTGTGTGTGTGTGTGTGTGTGTTGTCGGTGTGTGTGTGTTGTCGGTGTGTGTGTGTGTGTGTGTGTGTGTTGTCGGTGTGTTGTCGGTGTGTGTGTGTGTGTTGTCGGTGTGTGTGTGTGTATTGTCGGTGTGTGTGTGTGTGTGTGTGTTGTCGGTGTGTGTGTGTGTTGTGTGTGTGTGTGTGTTGTCGGTGTGTGTGTGTGTGTGTTGTCGGTGTGTGTGTGTGTGTGTGTGTCTTGTCGGTGTGTGTGTGTTGTCGTTGTGTGTGTGTGTGTGTGTGGTAGGTGTGTGTGTGTGTTGTCGGTGAGTGTGTGTGTTGTCGGTGTGTGTGTGTGTGTGTTGTCGGTGTGTGTGTGTGTTGTGTGTGTGTGTGTTGTCGGTGTGTGTGTGTGTTGTCGGTGTGTGTGTGTGTGTTGTCGGTGTGTGTGTGTGTGTGTGTGTGTGTTTGTGTTGTCGGTGTGTGTGTGTGTGTTGTCGGTGTGTGTGTGTGTGTTGTCGGTGTGTGTGTGTGTTGTCGGTGTGTGTGTGTGTGTTGTCGGTGTGTGTGTGTGTGTGTTGTCGGTGTGTGTGTGTGTGTTGTCGGTGTGTGTGTGTGTGTGTGTTGTCGGTGTGTGTGTGTGTGTGTGTTGTCGGTGTGTGTGTCTGTGTGTGTTGTCGGTGTGTGTGTGTTGTCGGTGCGTGTGTGTGTGTGTTGTCGGTGTGTGTGTGTGTGTGTTGTCGGTGTGTGTGTGTGTGTTTGTTGTCGGTGTGTGTGTGTGTGTGTGTTGTCGGTGTGTGTGTGTTGTCGGTGTGTGTGTGTGTGTGTGTTGTCGGTGTGTTGTCGGTGTGTGTGTGTGTTGTCGGTGTGTGTGTGTGTGTTGTCGGTGTGTGTGTGTGTGTGTGTTGTCGGTGTGTGTGTGTGTTGTGTGTGTGTGTGTGTTGTCGGTGTGTGTGTGTGTTGTCGGTGTGTGTGTGTGTGTGTCTTGTCGGTGTGTGTGTGTTGTCGTTGTGTGTGTGTGTGTGTGTTGTCGGTATGTGTGTGTGTGTTGTCGGTGTGTGTGTGTGTGTTGTCGGTGTGTGTGTGTGTGTGTGTGTGTGTGTGTGTGTGTGTGTGTGTGTGTGTGTGTGTTGTCGGTGTGTTGTCGGTGTGTGTGTGTGTGTGTTGTCGGTGTGTGTGTGTGTGTGTTGTCGGTGTGTGTGTGTGTGTGTTGTCGGTGTGTGTGTGTGTTGTGTGTGTGTGTGTGTTGTCGGTGTGTGTGTGTGTGTGTTGTCGGTGCGTGTGTGTGTGTGTTGTCGGTGTGTGTGTGTGTGTTGTCGGTGTGTGTGTGTGTGTGTGTGTGTTGTCGGTGTGTGTGTGTGTGTGTGTGTGTTGTCGGTGTGTGTGTGTTGTCGGTGTGTGTGTGTGTGTGTGTTGTCGGTGTGTTGTCGGTGTGTGTGTGTGTGTTGTCGGTGTGTGTGTGTGTGTTGTCGGTGTGTGTGTGTGTGTGTGTTGTCGGTGTGTGTGTGTGTTGTGTGTGTGTGTGTGTGTTGTCGGTGTGTGTGTGTGTGTGTGTGTGTGTCTTGTCGGTGTGTGTGTGTTGTCGTTGTGTGTGTGTGTGTGTGTGGTAGGTGTGTGTGTGTGTTGTCGGTGAGTGTGTGTGTTGTCGGTGTGTGTGTGTGTTGTCGGTGTGTGTGTGTGTGTTGTCGGTGTGTGTGTGTTGTTGGTGTGTGTGTGTGTGTGTGTGTGTGTTGTCTGTGTGTGTGTGTGTGTGTGTGTGTTGTCGGTGTGTGTGTGTGTGTGTTGTCGGTGTGTGTGTGTGTGTTGTCGGTGTTTGTGTGCGTGTGTGTGTGTGTGTGTGTGTTTTGTCGGTGTGTGTGTGAGTGTGTGTTGTCGGTGTGTGTGTGTGTGTGTGTTGTCGGTGTGTGTGTGTGTTGTCGGTGTCTGTGTGTGTGTGTTGTCGGTGTGTGTGTGTTTTGTGTGTGTGTGTGTTGTCGGTGTGTGTGTGTGTGTGTTGTCGGTGTGTGTGTGTGTGTGTTGTCGGTGTGTGTGTGTGTGTTGTCGGTGTGTGTGTGTTGTCGGTGTGTGTGTGTGTGTGTGTTGTCGGTGTGTGTGTGTGTGTGTGTTGTCGGTGTGTGTGTGTTGTCGGTGTGTGTGTGTGTGTGTTGTCGGTGTGTGTGTTGTCGGTGTGTGTGTGTGTGTTGTCGGTGTGTTGTCGGTGTGTGTGTGTGTGTGGTAGGTGTGTGTGTGTGTTGTCGGTGTGTGTGTGTGTGTTGTCGGTGTGTGTGTGTGTTGTCGGTGTGTGTGTGTGTGTGTGTGTGTGTGTGTGTTGTGTGTGTGTGTGTTGTCGGTGTGTGTGTGTGTGTTGTCGGTGTGTGTGTGTGGGTGTGTTGTCAGTGTGTGTGTGTGTGTGTTGTCGGTGTGTGTGTGTGTGTGTTGTCGGTGTGTGTGTGTGTGTGTTGTCGGTGTGTGTGTGTGTGTGTGTTGTCGGTGTGTGTGTGTGTGTGTTGTCGGTGTGTGTGTGTGTGTTGTCGGTGTGTGTGTGTGTCTTGTCAGTGTGTGTGTGTGTGTGTTGTCGGTGTGTGTGTGTTTATGTGTTGGCGGTGTGTGTGTGTGTGTTGTCGGTGTGTGTGTGTGTTGTCGGTGTGTGTGTGTGTGTTGTCGGTGTGTGTGTGTGTGTGTGTGTGTGTGTGTGTGTGTGTGTGTGTGTTGTCGGTGTGTGTGTGTGTGTGTTGTCGGTGTGTGTGTGTGTGTGTGTGTGTGTGTGTGTGTGTGTGTGTGTGTGTGTGTGTGTGTGTGTTGTCGGTGTGTATGTGTGTGTGTTGTCGGTGTGTGTGTGTGTGTGTGTGTGTTGTCGGTGTGTGTGTGTGTTGTGTGTGTGTGTGTTGTCGGTGTGTGTGTGTGTGTGTGTTGTCGGTGTGTGTGTGTGTGTGTGTGTTGTCGGTGTGTGTGTGTGTGTGTTGTCGGTGTGTGTGTGTGTGTGTGTTGTCGGTGTGTGTGTGTGTTGTGTGTGTGTGTGTTGTCGGTGTGTGTGTGTGTGTTGTCGGTGTGTGTGTGTGTTGTCGGTGTGTGTGTGTGTTGTCGGTGTGTGTGTGTGTGTTGTCGGTGTGTGTGTGTGTGTTGTCGGTGTGTGTGTGTGTGTGTTGTTGGTGTGTGTGTGTGTGTTGTCGGTGTGTGTGTGTGTGTTGTCGGTGTGTGTGTGTTGTCGGTGTGTGTGTGTGTGTGTGTGTTGTCGGTGTGTGTGTGTGTGTGTGTGTTGTCGGTGTGTGTGTGTGTGTGTGTGTGTTGTCGGTGCGTGTGTGTTGCTGGTGCGTGTGTGTGTGTGTTGTCGGTGTGTGTGTGTGTGTGTTGTCGGTGTGTGTGTGTGTGTGTGTTGTCGGTGTGTGTGTGTGTGTGTTGTCGGTGTGTGTGTGTGTGTTGTCGGTGTGTGTGTGTGTCTTGTCAGTGTGTGTGTGTGTGTGTTGTCGGTGTGTGTGTGTTTATGTGTTGGCGGTGTGTGTGTGTGTGTTGTCGGTGTGTGTGTGTGTTGTCGGTGTGTGTGTGTGTGTTGTCGGTGTGTTGTCGGTGTGTGTGTGTGTGTTGTCGGTGTGTGTGTGTGTGTTGTCGGTGTGTGTGTGTGTGTGTGTTGTCGGTGTGTGTGTGTGTTGTGTGTGTGTGTGTGTGTTGTCGGTGTGTGTGTGTGTGTGTGTGTGTCTTGTCGGTGTGTGTGTGTTGTCGTTGTGTGTGTGTGTGTGTGTGGTAGGTGTGTGTGTGTGTTGTCGGTGAGTGTGTGTGTTGTCGGTGTGTGTGTGTGTTGTCGGTGTGTGTGTGTGTGTTGTCGGTGTGTGTGTGTTGTTGGTGTGTGTGTGTGTGTGTGTGTTGTCTGTGTGTGTGTGTGTGTGTGTGTGTGTGTTGTCGGTGTGTGTGTGTGTGTGTTGTCGGTGTGTGTGTGTGTGTTGTCGGTGTGTGTGTGTGTGTTGTCGGTGTGTGTGTGTGGGTGTGTTGTCAGTGTGTGTGTGTGTGTGTTGTCGGTGTGTGTGTGTGTGTGTTGTCGGTGTGTGTGTGTGTGTGTTGTCGGTGTGTGTGTGTGTGTGTGTTGTCGGTGTGTGTGTGTGTGTGTTGTCGGTGTGTGTGTGTGTGTTGTCGGTGTGTGTGTGTGTCTTGTCAGTGTGTGTGTGTGTGTGTTGTCGGTGTGTGTGTGTTTATGTGTTGGCGGTGTGTGTGTGTGTGTTGTCGGTGTGTGTGTGTGTTGTCGGTGTGTGTGTGTGTGTTGTCGGTGTGTGTGTGTGTGTGTGTGTGTGTGTGTGTGTGTGTGTGTTGTCGGTGTGTGTGTGTGTGTGTTGTCGGTGTGTGTGTGTGTGTGTGTGTGTGTGTGTGTGTGTGTGTGTGTGTGTGTGTGTGTGTGTGTTGTCGGTGTGTATGTGTGTGTGTTGTCGGTGTGTGTGTGTGTGTGTGTGTGTTGTCGGTGTGTGTGTGTGTTGTGTGTGTGTGTGTTGTCGGTGTGTGTGTGTGTGTGTGTTGTCGGTGTGTGTGTGTGTGTGTGTGTTGTCGGTGTGTGTGTGTGTGTGTTGTCGGTGTGTGTGTGTGTGTGTGTTGTCGGTGTGTGTGTGTGTTGTGTGTGTGTGTGTTGTCGGTGGTGTGTGTGTGTGTTGTCGGTGTGTGTGTGTGTTGTCGGTGTGTGTGTGTGTTGTCGGTGTGTGTGTGTGTGTTGTCGGTGTGTGTGTGTGTGTTGTCGGTGTGTCTGTGTGTGTTTTGTTGGTGTGTGTGTGTGTGTTGTCGGTGTGTGTGTGTGTGTTGTCGGTGTGTGTGTGTTGTCGGTGTGTGTGTGTGTGTGTGTGTTGTCGGTGTGTGTGTGTGTGTGTGTGTTGTCGGTGTGTGTGTGTGTGTGTGTGTGTTGTCGGTGCGTGTGTGTTGCTGGTGCGTGTGTGTGTGTGTTGTCGGTGTGTGTGTGTGTGTGTTGTCGGTGTGTGTGTGTGTGTGTTGTCGGTGTGTGTGTGTGTGTGTTGTCGGTGTGTGTGTGTGTGTTGTCGGTGTGTGTGTGTGTCTTGTCAGTGTGTGTGTGTGTGTGTTGTCGGTGTGTGTGTGTTTATGTGTTGGCGGTGTGTGTGTGTGTGTTGTCGGTGTGTGTGTGTGTTGTCGGTGTGTGTGTGTGTGTTGTCGGTGTGTTGTCGGTGTGTGTGTGTGTGTTGTCGGTGTGTGTGTGTGTGTTGTCGGTGTGTGTGTGTGTGTGTGTTGTCGGTGTGTGTGTGTGTTGTGTGTGTGTGTGTGTGTTGTCGGTGTGTGTGTGTGTGTGTGTGTGTCTTGTCGGTGTGTGTGTGTTGTCGTTGTGTGTGTGTGTGTGTGTGGTAGGTGTGTGTGTGTGTTGTCGGTGAGTGTGTGTGTTGTCGGTGTGTGTGTGTGTTGTCGGTGTGTGTGTGTGTGTTGTCGGTGTGTGTGTGTTGTTGGTGTGTGTGTGTGTGTGTGTGTTGTCTGTGTGTGTGTGTGTGTGTGTGTGTGTGTTGTCGGTGTGTGTGTGTGTGTGTTGTCGGTGTGTGTGTGTGTGTTGTCGGTGTTTGTGTGCGTGTGTGTGTGTGTGTGTGTGTTTTGTCGGTGTGTGTGTGAGTGTGTGTTGTCGGTGTGTGTGTGTGTGTGTGTTGTCGGTGTGTGTGTGTGTTGTCGGTGTCTGTGTGTGTGTGTTGTCGGTGTGTGTGTGTTTTGTGTGTGTGTGTGTTGTCGGTGTGTGTGTGTGTGTGTTGTCGGTGTGTGTGTGTGTGTGTTGTCGGTGTGTGTGTGTGTGTTGTCGGTGTGTGTGTGTGTGTGTGTGTTGTCGGTGTGTGTGTGTGTGTGTGTTGTCGGTGTGTGTGTGTTGTCGGTGTGTGTGTGTGTGTGTGTGTTGTCGGTGTGTGTGTTGTCGGTGTGTGTGTGTGTGTTGTCGGTGTGTTGTCGGTGTGTGTGTGTGTGTGGTAGGTGTGTGTGTGTGTTGTCGGTGTGTGTGTGTGTGTGTTGTCGGTGTGTGTGTGTGTTGTCGGTGTGTGTGTGTGTGTGTGTGTGTGTGTTGTGTGTGTGTGTGTTGTCGGTGTGTGTGTGTGTGTTGTCGGTGTGTGTGTCTGGGTGTGTTGTCAGTGTGTGTGTGTGTGTGTTGTCGGTGTGTGTGTGTGTGTGTTGTCGGTGTGTGTGTGTGTGTGTTGTCGGTGTGTGTGTGTGTGTGTGTTGTCGGTGTGTGTGTGTGTGTGTTGTCGGTGTGTGTGTGTGTGTTGTCGGTGTGTGTGTGTGTCTTGTCAGTGTGTGTGTGTGTGTGTTGTCGGTGTGTGTGTGTTTATGTGTTGGCGGTGTGTGTGTGTGTGTTGTCGGTGTGTGTGTGTGTTGTCGGTGTGTGTGTGTGTGTTGTCGGTGTGTGTGTGTGTGTGTGTGTGTGTGTGTGTGTGTGTGTGTGTGTGTGTGTGTGTGTGTTGTCGGTGTATATGTGTGTGTGTTGTCGGTGTGTGTGTGTGTGTGTGTGTGTGTGTGTGTGTGTGTGTGTGTGTGTGTGTGTTGTCGGTGTGTATGTGTGTGTGTTGTCGGTGTGTGTGTGTGTGTGTGTGTGTTGTCGGTGTGTGTGTGTGTTGTGTGTGTGTGTGTTGTCGGTGTGTGTGTGTGTGTGTGTTGTCGGTGTGTGTGTGTGTGTGTGTTGTCGGTGTGTGTGTGTGTGTGTTGTCGGTGTGTGTGTGTGTGTGTGTTGTCGGTGTGTGTGTGTGTTGTGTGTGTGTGTGTTGTCGGTGTGTGTGTGTGTGTGTTGTCGGTGTGTGTGTGTGTTGTCGGTGTGTGTGTGTGTTGTCGGTGTGTGTGTGTGTGTTGTCGGTGTGTGTGTGTGTGTTGTCGGTGTGTGTGTGTGTGTGTTGTTGGTGTGTGTGTGTGTGTTGTCGGTGTGTGTGTGTGTGTTGTCGGTGTGTGTGTGTTGTCGGTGTGTGTGTGTGTGTGTGTGTGTGTTGTCGGTGTGTGTGTGTGTGTGTGTGTGTTGTCGGTGTGTGTGTGTGTGTGTGTGTGTTGTCGGTGCGTGTGTGTTGCTGGTGCGTGTGTGTGTGTGTTGTCGGTGTGTGTGTGTGTGTGTTGTCGGTGTGTGTGTGTGTGTGTGTTGTCGGTGTATGTGTGTGTGTGTGTGTTGTCGGTGTGTGTGTGTTGTCGGTGTGTGTGTGTGTGTGTTGTCGTTGTGTTGTCGGTGTGTGTGTGTGTGTTGTCGGTGTGTGTGTGTGTGTTGTCGGTGTGTGTGTGTGTGTTGTCGGTGTGTGTGTGTGTTGTGTGTGTGTGTGTGTTGTCGGTGTGTGTGTGTGTGTTGTCGGTGTGTGTGTGTGTGTCTTGTCGGTGTGTGTGTGTTGTCGTTGTGTGTGTGTGTGTGTGTGGTAGGTGTGTGTGTGTGTTGTCGGTGTGTGTGTGTGTGTTGTCGGTGTGTGTGTGTGTGTGTTGTCGGTGTGTGTGTGTGTTGTGTGTGTGTGTGTGTTGTCGGTGTGTGTGTGTGTGTGTTGTCGGTGCGTGTGTGTGTGTGTTGTCGGTGTGTGTGTGTGTGTGTTGTCGGTGTGTGTGTGTGTGTGTGTGTGTGTGTTGTCGGTGTGTGTGTGTGTGTGTGTGTGTGTGTGTGTTGTCGGTGTGTGTGTGTTGTCGGTGTGTGTGTGTGTGTGTGTGTGTTGTCGGTGTGTTGTCGGTGTGTGTGTGTGTGTTGTCGGTGTGTGTGTGTGTATTGTCGGTGTGTGTGTGTGTGTGTGTGTTGTCGGTGTGTGTGTGTGTTGTGTGTGTGTGTTGTCGGTGTGTGTGTGTGTGTGTTGTCGGTGTGTGTGTGTGTGTGTGTGTGTCTTGTCGGTGTGTGTGTGTTGTCGTTGTGTGTGTGTGTGTGTGTGGTAGGTGTGTGTGTGTGTTGTCGGTGAGTGTGTGTGTTGTCGTGTGTGTGTGTGTGTGTGTGTGTTGTCGGTGTGTGTGTGTGTTGTGTGTGTGTGTGTTGTCGGTGTGTGTGTGTGTTGTCGGTGTGTGTGTGTGTGTTGTCGGTGTGTGTGTGTGTGTGTGTGTGTGTTTGTGTTGTCGGTGTGTGTGTGTGTGTTGTCGGTGTGTGTGTGTGTGTTGTCGGTGTGTGTGTGTGTTGTCGGTGTGTGTGTGTGTGTGTGTGTGTGTGTGTTGTGTGTGTGTGTGTGGTAGGTGTGTGTGTGTGTTGTCGGTGTGTGTGTGTGTGTGTTGTCGGTGTGTGTGTGTGTTGTCGGTGTGTGTGTGTGTGTGTGTGTGTGTGTGTTGTGTGTGTGTGTGTTGTCGGTGTGTGTGTGTGTGTTGTCGGTGTGTGTGTGTGTGTGTGTTGTCGGTGTGTGTGTGTTGTCGGTGTGTGTGTGTGTGTGTTGTCGGTGTGTGTGTTGTCGGTGTGTGTGTGTGTGTTGTCGGTGTGTTGTCGGTGTGTGTGTGTGTGTGGTAGGTGTGTGTGTGTGTTGTCGGTGTGTGTGTGTGTGTTGTCGGTGTGTGTGTGTGTTGTCGGTGTGTGTGTGTGTGTGTGTGTGTGTGTGTGTTGTGTGTGTGTGTGTTGTCGGTGTGTGTGTGTGTGTTGTCGGTGTGTGTGTGTGGGTGTGTTGTCAGTGTGTGTGTGTGTGTGTTGTCGGTGTGTGTGTGTGTGTGTTGTCGGTGTGTGTGTGTGTGTGTTGTCGGTGTGTGTGTGTGTGTGTGTTGTCGGTGTGTGTGTGTGTGTGTTGTCGGTGTGTGTGTGTGTGTTGTCGGTGTGTGTGTGTGTCTTGTCAGTGTGTGTGTGTGTGTGTTGTCGGTGTGTGTGTGTTTATGTGTTGGCGGTGTGTGTGTGTGTGTTGTCGGTGTGTGTGTGTGTTGTCGGTGTGTGTGTGTGTGTTGTCGGTGTGTGTGTGTGTGTGTGTGTGTGTGTGTGTGTGTGTGTGTGTGTTGTCGGTGTGTGTGTGTGTGTGTTGTCGGTGTGTGTGTGTGTGTGTGTGTGTGTGTGTGTGTGTGTGTGTGTGTGTGTGTGTGTGTTGTCGGTGTGTATGTGTGTGTGTTGTCGGTGTGTGTGTGTGTGTGTGTGTGTTGTCGGTGTGTGTGTGTGTTGTGTGTGTGTGTGTTGTTGGTGTGTGTGTGTGTGTGTGTTGTCGGTGTGTGTGTGTGTGTGTGTGTTGTCGGTGTGTGTGTGTGTGTGTTGTCGGTGTGTGTGTGTGTGTGTGTTGTCGGTGTGTGTGTGTGTTGTGTGTGTGTGTGTTGTCGGTGTGTGTGTGTGTGTTGTCGGTGTGTGTGTGTGTTGTCGGTGTGTGTGTGTGTTGTCGGTGTGTGTGTGTGTGTTGTCGGTGTGTGTGTGTGTGTTGTCGGTGTGTGTGTGTGTGTGTTGTTGGTGTGTGTGTGTGTGTTGTCGGTGTGTGTGTGTGTGTTGTCGGTGTGTGTGTGTTGTCGGTGTGTGTGTGTGTGTGTGTGTTGTCGGTGTGTGTGTGTGTGTGTGTGTTGTCGGTGTGTGTGTGTGTGTGTGTGTGTTGTCGGTGCGTGTGTGTTGCTGGTGCGTGTGTGTGTGTGTTGTCGGTGTGTGTGTGTGTGTGTTGTCGGTGTGTGTGTGTGTGTGTGTTGTCGGTGTGTGTGTGTGTGTGTTGTCGGTGTGTGTGTGTGTGTTGTCGGTGTGTGTGTGTGTCTTGTCAGTGTGTGTGTGTGTGTGTTGTCGGTGTGTGTGTGTTTATGTGTTGGCGGTGTGTGTGTGTGTGTTGTCGGTGTGTGTGTGTGTTGTCGGTGTGTGTGTGTGTGTTGTCGGTGTGTTGTCGGTGTGTGTGTGTGTGTTGTCGGTGTGTGTGTGTGTGTTGTCGGTGTGTGTGTGTGTGTGTGTTGTCGGTGTGTGTGTGTGTTGTGTGTGTGTGTGTGTGTTGTCGGTGTGTGTGTGTGTGTGTGTGTTGTCTTGTCGGTGTGTGTGTGTTGTCGTTGTGTGTGTGTGTGTGTGTGGTAGGTGTGTGTGTGTGTTGTCGGTGAGTGTGTGTGTTGTCGGTGTGTGTGTGTGTTGTCGGTGTGTGTGTGTGTGTTGTCGGTGTGTGTGTGTTGTTGGTGTGTGTGTGTGTGTGTGTGTTGTCTGTGTGTGTGTGTGTGTGTGTGTGTGTGTTGTCGGTGTGTGTGTGTGTGTGTTGTCGGTGTGTGTGTGTGTGTTGTCGGTGTGTGTGTGTGTGTTGTCGGTGTGTGTGTGTGGGTGTGTTGTCAGTGTGTGTGTGTGTGTGTTGTCGGTGTGTGTGTGTGTGTGTTGTCGGTGTGTGTGTGTGTGTGTTGTCGGTGTGTGTGTGTGTGTGTGTTGTCGGTGTGTGTGTGTGTGTGTTGTCGGTGTGTGTGTGTGTGTTGTCGGTGTGTGTGTGTGTCTTGTCAGTGTGTGTGTGTGTGTGTTGTCGGTGTGTGTGTGTTTATGTGTTGGCGGTGTGTGTGTGTGTGTTGTCGGTGTGTGTGTGTGTTGTCGGTGTGTGTGTGTGTGTTGTCGGTGTGTGTGTGTGTGTGTGTGTGTGTGTGTGTGTGTGTGTGTTGTCGGTGTGTGTGTGTGTGTGTTGTCGGTGTGTGTGTGTGTGTGTGTGTGTGTGTGTGTGTGTGTGTGTGTGTGTGTGTGTGTGTGTTGTCGGTGTGTATGTGTGTGTGTTGTCGGTGTGTGTGTGTGTGTGTGTGTGTTGTCGGTGTGTGTGTGTGTTGTGTGTGTGTGTGTTGTCGGTGTGTGTGTGTGTGTGTGTTGTCGGTGTGTGTGTGTGTGTGTGTGTTGTCGGTGTGTGTGTGTGTGTGTTGTCGGTGTGTGTGTGTGTGTGTGTTGTCGGTGTGTGTGTGTGTTGTGTGTGTGTGTGTTGTCGGTGTGTGTGTGTGTGTTGTCGGTGTGTGTGTGTGTTGTCGGTGTGTGTGTGTGTTGTCGGTGTGTGTGTGTGTGTTGTCGGTGTGTGTGTGTGTGTTGTCGGTGTGTGTGTGTGTGTGTTGTTGGTGTGTGTGTGTGTGTTGTCGGTGTGTGTGTGTGTGTTGTCGGTGTGTGTGTGTTGTCGGTGTGTGTGTGTGTGTGTGTGTTGTCGGTGTGTGTGTGTGTGTGTGTGTTGTCGGTGTGTGTGTGTGTGTGTGTGTTGTCGGTGCGTGTGTGTTGCTGGTGCGTGTGTGTGTGTGTTGTCGGTGTGTGTGTGTGTGTGTTGTCGGTGTGTGTGTGTGTGTGTGTTGTCGGTGTGTGTGTGTGTGTGTTGTCGGTGTGTGTGTGTGTGTTGTCGGTGTGTGTGTGTGTCTTGTCAGTGTGTGTGTGTGTGTGTTGTCGGTGTGTGTGTGTTTATGTGTTGGCGGTGTGTGTGTGTGTGTTGTCGGTGTGTGTGTGTGTTGTCGGTGTGTGTGTGTGTGTTGTCGGTGTGTTGTCGGTGTGTGTGTGTGTGTTGTCGGTGTGTGTGTGTGTGTTGTCGGTGTGTGTGTGTGTGTGTGTTGTCGGTGTGTGTGTGTGTTGTGTGTGTGTGTGTGTTGTCGGTGTGTGTGTGTGTGTGTGTGTGTCTTGTCGGTGTGTGTGTGTTGTCGTTGTGTGTGTGTGTGTGTGTGGTAGGTGTGTGTGTGTGTTGTCGGTGAGTGTGTGTGTTGTCGGTGTGTGTGTGTGTTGTCGGTGTGTGTGTGTGTGTTGTCGGTGTGTGTGTGTTGTTGGTGTGTGTGTGTGTGTGTGTGTTGTCTGTGTGTGTGTGTGTGTGTGTGTGTGTGTTGTCGGTGTGTGTGTGTGTGTGTTGTCGGTGTGTGTGTGTGTGTTGTCGGTGTTTGTGTGCGTGTGTGTGTGTGTGTGTGTGTTTTGTCGGTGTGTGTGTGAGTGTGTGTTGTCGGTGTGTGTGTGTGTGTGTGTTGTCGGTGTGTGTGTGTGTTGTCGGTGTCTGTGTGTGTGTGTTGTCGGTGTGTGTGTGTTTTGTGTGTGTGTGTGTTGTCGGTGTGTGTGTGTGTGTGTTGTCGGTGTGTGTGTGTGTGTGTTGTCGGTGTGTGTGTGTGTGTTGTCGGTGTGTGTGTGTGTGTGTGTGTTGTCGGGTGTGTGTGTGTGTGTGTGTTGTCGGTGTGTGTGTGTTGTCGGTGTGTGTGTGTGTGTGTGTGTTGTCGGTGTGTGTGTTGTCGGTGTGTGTGTGTGTGTTGTCGGTGTGTTGTCGGTGTGTGTGTGTGTGTGGTAGGTGTGTGTGTGTGTTGTCGGTGTGTGTGTGTGTGTGTTGTCGGTGTGTGTGTGTGTTGTCGGTGTGTGTGTGTGTGTGTGTGTGTGTGTGTTGTGTGTGTGTGTGTTGTCGGTGTGTGTGTGTGTGTTGTCGGTGTGTGTGTCTGGGTGTGTTGTCAGTGTGTGTGTGTGTGTGTTGTCGGTGTGTGTGTGTGTGTGTTGTCGGTGTGTGTGTGTGTGTGTTGTCGGTGTGTGTGTGTGTGTGTGTTGTCGGTGTGTGTGTGTGTGTGTTGTCGGTGTGTGTGTGTGTGTTGTCGGTGTGTGTGTGTGTCTTGTCAGTGTGTGTGTGTGTGTGTTGTCGGTGTGTGTGTGTTTATGTGTTGGCGGTGTGTGTGTGTGTGTTGTCGGTGTGTGTGTGTGTTGTCGGTGTGTGTGTGTGTGTTGTCGGTGTGTGTGTGTGTGTGTGTGTGTGTGTGTGTGTGTGTGTGTGTGTGTGTGTGTGTGTGTGTGTGTTGTCGGTGTATATGTGTGTGTGTTGTCGGTGTGTGTGTGTGTGTGTGTGTGTGTGTGTGTGTGTGTGTGTGTGTGTGTGTGTTGTCGGTGTGTATGTGTGTGTGTTGTCGGTGTGTGTGTGTGTGTGTGTGTGTTGTCGGTGTGTGTGTGTGTTGTGTGTGTGTGTGTTGTCGGTGTGTGTGTGTGTGTGTGTTGTCGGTGTGTGTGTGTGTGTGTGTTGTCGGTGTGTGTGTGTGTGTGTTGTCGGTGTGTGTGTGTGTGTGTGTTGTCGGTGTGTGTGTGTGTGTTGTGTGTGTGTGTGTTGTCGGTGTGTGTGTGTGTGTGTTGTCGGTGTGTGTGTGTGTTGTCGGTGTGTGTGTGTGTTGTCGGTGTGTGTGTGTGTGTTGTCGGTGTGTGTGTGTGTGTTGTCGGTGTGTGTGTGTGTGTGTTGTTGGTGTGTGTGTGTGTGTTGTCGGTGTGTGTGTGTGTGTTGTCGGTGTGTGTGTGTTGTCGGTGTGTGTGTGTGTGTGTGTGTTGTCGGTGTGTGTGTGTGTGTGTGTGTGTTGTCGGTGTGTGTGTGTGTGTGTGTGTGTTGTCGGTGCGTGTGTGTTGCTGGTGCGTGTGTGTGTGTGTTGTCGGTGTGTGTGTGTGTGTGTTGTCGGTGTGTGTGTGTGTGTTGTCGGTGTATGTGTGTGTGTGTGTGTTGTCGGTGTGTGTGTGTTGTCGGTGTGTGTGTGTGTGTGTTGTCGTTGTGTTGTCGGTGTGTGTGTGTGTGTTGTCGGTGTGTGTGTGTGTGTTGTCGGTGTGTGTGTGTGTGTTGTCGGTGTGTGTGTGTGTTGTGTGTGTGTGTGTGTTGTCGGTGTGTGTGTGTGTGTTGTCGGTGTGTGTGTGTGTGTCTTGTCGGTGTGTGTGTGTTGTCGTTGTGTGTGTGTGTGTGTGTGGTAGGTGTGTGTGTGTGTTGTCGGTGTGTGTGTGTGTGTTGTCGGTGTGTGTGTGTGTGTGTTGTCGGTGTGTGTGTGTGTTGTGTGTGTGTGTGTGTTGTCGGTGTGTGTGTGTGTGTGTTGTCGGTGCGTGTGTGTGTGTGTTGTCGGTGTGTGTGTGTGTGTGTTGTCGGTGTGTGTGTGTGTGTGTGTGTGTGTGTTGTCGGTGTGTGTGTGTGTGTGTGTGTGTGTGTGTGTTGTCGGTGTGTGTGTGTTGTCGGTGTGTGTGTGTGTGTGTGTGTGTTGTCGGTGTGTTGTCGGTGTGTGTGTGTGTGTTGTCGGTGTGTGTGTGTGTATTGTCGGTGTGTGTGTGTGTGTGTGTGTTGTCGGTGTGTGTGTGTGTTGTGTGTGTGTGTTGTCGGTGTGTGTGTGTGTGTGTTGTCGGTGTGTGTGTGTGTGTGTGTGTGTCTTGTCGGTGTGTGTGTGTTGTCGTTGTGTGTGTGTGTGTGTGTGGTAGGTGTGTGTGTGTGTTGTCGGTGAGTGTGTGTGTTGTCGGTGTGTGTGTGTGTGTGTGTGTTGTCGGTGTGTGTGTGTTGTGTGTGTGTGTGTTGTCGGTGTGTGTGTGTGTTGTCGGTGTGTGTGTGTGTGTTGTCGGTGTGTGTGTGTGTGTGTGTGTGTGTTTGTGTTGTCGGTGTGTGTGTGTGTGTTGTCGGTGTGTGTGTGTGTGTGTTGTCGGTGTGTGTGTGTGTTGTCGGTGTGTGTGTGTGTGTTGTCGGTGTGTGTGTGTGTGTGTTGTCGGTGTGTGTGTGTGTGTTGTCGGTGTGTGTGTGTGTGTGTGTTGTCGGTGTGTGTGTGTGTGTGTGTTGTCGGTGTGTGTGTCTGTGTGTGTTGTCGGTGTGTGTGTGTTGTCGGTGCGTGTGTGTGTGTGTTGTCGGTGTGTGTGTGTGTGTGTTGTCGGTGTGTGTGTGTGTGTTTGTTGTCTGTGTGTGTGTGTGTGTGTGTTGTCGGTGTGTGTGTGTTGTCGGTGTGTGTGTGTGTGTGTGTTGTCGGTGTGTTGTCGGTGTGTGTGTGTGTTGTCGGTGTGTGTGTGTGTGTTGTCGGTGTGTGTGTGTGTGTGTGTTGTCGGTGTGTGTGTGTGTTGTGTGTGTGTGTGTGTTGTCGGTGTGTGTGTGTGTTGTCGGTGTGTGTGTGTGTGTGTCTTGTCGGTGTGTGTGTGTTGTCGTTGTGTGTGTGTGTGTGTGTTGTCGGTATGTGTGTGTGTGTTGTCGGTGTGTGTGTGTGTGTTGTCGGTGTGTGTGTGTGTGTGTGTGTGTGTGTGTGTGTGTGTGTGTGTGTGTGTGTTGTCGGTGTGTTGTCGGTGTGTGTGTGTGTGTGTTGTCGGTGTGTGTGTGTGTGTGTTGTCGGTGTGTGTGTGTGTGTGTTGTCGGTGTGGTGTCGGTGTGTGTGTGTGTGTTGTCGGTGTGTGTGTGTGTGTTGTCGGTGTGTGTGTGTTGTCGGTGTGTGTGTGTGTGTGTGTTGTCGGTGTGTTGTCGGTGTGTGTGTGTGTGTTGTCGGTGTGTGTGTGTGTGTTGTCGGTGTGTGTGTGTGTGTGTGTTGTCGGTGTGTGTGTGTGTTGTGTGTGTGTGTGTGTGTTGTCGGTGTGTGTGTGTGTGTGTGTGTGTCTTGTCGGTGTGTGTGTGTTGTCGTTGTGTGTGTGTGTGTGTGTGGTAGGTGTGTGTGTGTGTTGTCGGTGAGTGTGTGTGTTGTCGGTGTGTGTGTGTGTTGTCGGTGTGTGTGTGTGTGTTGTCGGTGTGTGTGTGTTGTTGGTGTGTGTGTGTGTGTGTGTGTGTGTTGTCTGTGTGTGTGTGTGTGTGTGTGTGTTGTCGGTGTGTGTGTGTGTGTGTTGTCGGTGTGTGTGTGTGTGTTGTCGGTGTTTGTGTGCGTGTGTGTGTGTGTGTGTGTGTTTTGTCGGTGTGTGTGTGAGTGTGTGTTGTCGGTGTGTGTGTGTGTGTGTGTTGTCGGTGTGTGTGTGTGTTGTCGGTGTCTGTGTGTGTGTGTTGTCGGTGTGTGTGTGTTTTGTGTGTGTGTGTGTTGTCGGTGTGTGTGTGTGTGTGTTGTCGGTGTGTGTGTGTGTGTGTTGTCGGTGTGTGTGTGTGTGTTGTCGGTGTGTGTGTGTTGTCGGTGTGTGTGTGTGTGTGTGTGTTGTCGGTGTGTGTGTGTGTGTGTGTTGTCGGTGTGTGTGTGTGTTGTCGGTGTGTGTGTGTGTGTTGTCGGTGTGTGTGTGTTGTTGGTGTGTGTGTGTGTGTGTGTGTGTTGTCTGTGTGTGTGTGTGTGTGTGTGTGTTGTCGGTGTGTGTGTGTGTGTGTTGTCGGTGTGTGTGTGTGTGTTGTCGGTGTTTGTGTGCGTGTGTGTGTGTGTGTGTGTGTTTTGTCGGTGTGTGTGTGAGTGTGTGTTGTCGGTGTGTGTGTGTGTGTGTGTTGTCGGTGTGTGTGTGTGTTGTCGGTGTCTGTGTGTGTGTGTTGTCGGTGTGTGTGGTGTTTTGTGTGTGTGTGTGTTGTCGGTGTGTGTGTGTGTGTGTTGTCGGTGTGTGTGTGTGTGTGTTGTCGGTGTGTGTGTGTGTTGTCGGTGTGTGTGTGTGTGTGTGTGTGTGTGTGTGTGTTGTGTGTGTGTGTGTTGTCGGTGTGTGTGTGTGTGTTGTCGGTGTGTGTGTGTGGGTGTGTTGTCAGTGTGTGTGTGTGTGTGTTGTCGGTGTGTGTGTGTGTGTGTTGTCGGTGTGTGTGTGTGTGTGTTGTCGGTGTGTGTGTGTGTGTGTGTTGTCGGTGTGTGTGTGTGTGTGTTGTCGGTGTGTGTGTGTGTGTTGTCGGTGTGTGTGTGTGTCTTGTCAGTGTGTGTGTGTGTGTGTTGTCGGTGTGTGTGTGTTTATGTGTTGGCGGTGTGTGTGTGTGTGTTGTCGGTGTGTGTGTGTGTTGTCGGTGTGTGTGTGTGTGTTGTCGGTGTGTGTGTGTGTGTGTGTGTGTGTGTGTGTGTGTGTGTGTGTGTGTGTGTGTTGTCGGTGTGTGTGTGTGTGTGTTGTCGGTGTGTGTGTGTGTGTGTGTGTGTGTGTGTGTGTGTGTGTGTGTGTGTGTGTTGTCGGTGTGTATGTGTGTGTGTTGTCGGTGTGTGTGTGTGTGTGTGTGTGTTGTCGGTGTGTGTGTGTGTTGTGTGTGTGTGTGTTGTCGGTGTGTGTGTGTGTGTGTGTTGTCGGTGTGTGTGTGTGTGTGTGTGTTGTCGGTGTGTGTGTGTGTGTGTTGTCGGTGTGTGTGTGTGTGTGTGTGTTGTCGGTGTGTGTGTGTGTTGTGTGTGTGTGTGTTGTCGGTGTGTGTGTGTGTGTGTTGTCGGTGTGTGTGTGTGTTGTGTGTGTGTGTGTTGTCGGTGTGTGTGTGTGTGTGTTGTCGGTGTGTGTGTGTGTTGTCGGTGTGTGTGTGTGTTGTCGGTGTGTGTGTGTGTGTTGTCGGTGTGTGTGTGTGTGTTGTCGGTGTGTGTGTGTGTGTGTTGTTGGTGTGTGTGTGTGTGTTGTCGGTGTGTGTGTGTGTGTTGTCGGTGTGTGTGTGTTGTCGGTGTGTGTGTGTGTGTGTGTGTTGTCGGTGTGTGTGTGTGTGTGTGTGTTGTCGGTGTGTGTGTGTGTGTGTGTGTGTTGTCGGTGCGTGTGTGTTGCTGGTGCGTGTGTGTGTGTGTTGTCGGTGTGTGTGTGTGTGTGTTGTCGGTGTGTGTGTGTGTGTGTGTGTTGTCGGTGTATGTGTGTGTGTGTGTGTTGTCGGTGTGTGTGTGTTGTCGGTGTGTGTGTGTGTGTGTTGTCGTTGTGTTGTCGGTGTGTGTGTGTGTGTGTGTTGTCGGTGTGTGTGTGTGTGTTGTCGGTGTGTGTGTGTGTGTTGTCGGTGTGTGTGTGTGTTGTGTGTGTGTGTGTGTTGTCGGTGTGTGTGTGTGTGTGTGTTGTCGGTGTGTGTGTGTGTGTCTTGTCGGTGTGTGTGTGTTGTCGTTGTGTGTGTGTGTGTGTGTGTGGTAGGTGTGTGTGTGTGTTGTCGGTGTGTGTGTGTGTGTTGTCGGTGTGTGTGTGTGTGTGTTGTCGGTGTGTGTGTGTGTTGTGTGTGTGTGTGTGTTGTCGGTGTGTGTGTGTGTGTGTTGTCGGTGCGTGTGTGTGTGTGTTGTCGGTGTGTGTGTGTGTGTGTTGTCGGTGTGTGTGTGTGTGTGTGTGTGTGTTGTCGGTGTGTGTGTGTGTGTGTGTGTGTGTTGTCGGTGTGTGTGTGTTGTCGGTGTGTGTGTGTGTGTGTGTGTGTTGTCGGTGTGTTGTCGGTGTGTGTGTGTGTGTTGTCGGTGTGTGTGTGTGTATTGTCGGTGTGTGTGTGTGTGTGTGTTGTCGGTGTGTGTGTGTGTTGTGTGTGTGTGTGTGTTGTCAGTGTGTGTGTGTGTGTGTTGTCGGTGTGTGTGTGTGTGTGTGTGTGTCTTGTCGGTGTGTGTGTGTTGTCGTTGTGTGTGTGTGTGTGTGTGTGTGGTAGGTGTGTGTGTGTGTTGTCGGTGAGTGTGTGTGTTGTCGGTGTGTGTGTGTGTGTGTGTGTTGTCGGTGTGTGTGTGTGTTGTGTGTGTGTGTGTTGTCGGTGTGTGTGTGTGTTGTCGGTGTGTGTGTGTGTGTTGTCGGTGTGTGTGTGTGTGTGTGTGTGTTTGTGTTGTCGGTGTGTGTGTGTGTGTTGTCGGTGTGTGTGTGTGTTGTCGGTGTGTGTGTGTGTGTTGTCGGTGTGTGTGTGTGTGTGTTGTCGGTGTGTGTGTGTGTGTTGTCGGTGTGTGTGTGTGTGTGTGTGTGTTGTCGGTGTGTGTGTGTGTGTGTGTGTGTGTTGTCGGTGTGTGTGTCTGTGTGTGTTGTCGGTGTGTGTGTGTTGTCGGTGCGTGTGTGTGTGTGTTGTCGGTGTGTGTGTGTGTGTGTTGTCGGTGTGTGTGTGTGTGTTTGTTGTCGGTGTGTGTGTGTGTGTGTGTTGTCGGTGTGTGTGTGTTGTCGGTGTGTGTGTGTGTGTGTTGTCGGTGTGTTGTCGGTGTGTGTGTGTGTTGTCGGTGTGTGTGTGTGTGTTGTCGGTGTGTGTGTGTGTGTGTGTTGTCGGTGTGTGTGTGTGTTGTGTGTGTGTGTGTGTTGTCGTTGTGTGTGTGTGTTGTCGGTGTGTGTGTGTGTGTGTCTTGTCGGTGTGTGTGTGTTGTCGTTGTGTGTGTGTGTGTGTGTGTTGTCGGTATGTGTGTGTGTGTTGTCGGTGTGTGTGTGTGTGTTGTCGGTGTGTGTGTGTGTGTGTGTGTGTGTGTGTGTGTGTGTGTGTGTGTGTGTGTGTGTGTGTGTGTGTGTGTGTGTGTGTGTGTGTGTGTGTGTGTGTGTGGTGTGTGTGTGTGTGTGTGTGTTGTCGGTGTGTGTGTGTGTTGTTGGTGTGTGTGTGTGTGTGTTGTCGGTGTGTGTGTGTGTGTTGTCGGTGTGTGTGTGTGTGTGTGTTGTCGGTGTGTGTGTGTGTTGTGTGTGTGTGTGTTGTCTGTGTGTGTGTGTGTGTGTTGTCGGTGTGTGTGTGTGTTTGTTGTCGGTGTGTGTGTGTGTGTGTGTGTGTGTTGTCGGTGTGTGTGTGTGTTGTGTGTGTGTGTGTGTTGTCGGTGTGTGTGTGTGTGTGTTGTCGGTGTGTGTGTGTGTGTGTCTTGTCGGTGTGTGTGTGTTGTCGTTGTGTGTGTGTGTGTGTGGTAGGTGTGTGTGTGTGTTGTCGGTGTGTGTGTGTGTGTGTTGTCGGTGAGTGTGTGTGTTGTCGGTGTGTGTGTGTGTGTTGTCGGTGTGTGTGTGTGTGTGTTGTCGGTGTGTGTGTGTGTGTGTTGTCGGTGTGTGTGTGTGTGTTGTCGGTGTGTGTGTGTGTGTGTGTATGTGTGTGTGTGTGTGTGTGTGTGTGTGTGTGTGTGTGTGTGTGTGTGTTGTCGGTGTGTGTGTGAGTGTGTGTTGTCGGTGTGTGTGTGTGTGTGTTGTCGGTGTGTGTGTGTGTTGTCGGTGTGTGTGTGTGTGTGGTTTGTCGGTGTGTGTGTGTTGTGTGTGTGTGTGTTGTCGGTGTGTGTGTGTGTGTGTTGTCGGTGTGTGTGTGTGTGTGTGTTGTCGGTGTGTGTGTGTGTGTGTTGTCGGTGTGTGTGTGTGTGTGTGTGTTGTCGGTGTGTGTGTGTGTGTGTGTGTTGTCGGTGTGTGTGTGTTGTCGGTGTGTGTGTGTGTGTTGTCGGTGTGTTGTCGGTGTGTGTGCGTGGTAGGTGTGTGTGTGTGTGTTGTCGGTGTGTGTGTGTGTGTGTTGTCGGTGTGTGTGTGTGTGTGTGTTGTCGGTGTGTGTGTGTGTGTGTGTTGTCGGTGTGTGTGTGTTGTCGGTGCGTGTGTGTGTGTGTTGTCAGTGTGTGTGTGTGTGTGTTGTCGGTGTGTGTGTGTATGTGTGTTGTCGGTGTGTGTGTGTGTGTGTGTTGTCGGTGTGTGTGTGTTGTCGGTGTGTGTGTGTGTGTTGTCGGTGTGTTGTTGGTGTGTGTGTGTGTGTGTTGTCGGTGTGTGTGTGTGTGTTGTCGGTATGTGTGTGTGTGTGTGTTGTCGGTGTGTGTGTGTGTGTGTGTGTGTGTGTGTGTGTGTGTGTTGTCTGTGTGTGTGTGTGTGTGTTGTCGGTGTGTGTGTGTGTGTGTGTGTGTCTTGTCGGTGTGTGTGTGTTGTCGTTGTGTGTGTGTGTGTGTGTGGTTGGTGTGTGTGTGTGTGTTGTCGGTGTGTGTGTGTGTGTGTTGTCGGTGTGTGTGTGTTGTCGGTGTGTGTGTGTGTGTTGTCGGTGTGTGTGTGTGTGTGTTGTCGGTGTGTGTGTGTGTGTGTGTGTTGTCGGTGTGTGTGTGTGTGTGTGTGTTGTCGGTGTGTGTGTGTGTTGTGTGTGTGTGTGTGTTGTCGGTGTGTGTGTGTGTGTGTTGTCGGTGTGTGTGTGTGTGTGTCTTGTCGGTGTGTGTGTGTTGTCGTTGTGTGTGTGTGTGTGTGGTAGGTGTGTGTGTGTGTTGTCGGTGTGTGTGTGTGTGTGTTGTCGGTGAGTGTGTGTGTTGTCGGTGTGTGTGTGTGTGTTGTCGGTGTGTGTGTGTGTGTGTTGTCGGTGTGTGTGTGTGTGTGTTGTCGGTGTGAGTGTGTGTGTTGTCGGTGTGTGTGTGTGTGTGTGTATGTGTGTGTGTGTGTGTGTGTGTGTGTGTGTGTGTGTGTGTGTGTTGTCGGTGTGTGTGTGAGTGTGTGTTGTCGGTGTGTGTGTGTGTGTGTTGTCGGTGTGTGTGTGTGTTGTCGGTGTGTGTGTGTGTGTGTGGTTTGTCGGTGTGTGTGTGTTGTGTGTGTGTGTGTTGTCGGTGTGTGTGTGTGTGTGTTGTCGGTGTGTGTGTGTGTGTGTGTTGTCGGTGTGTGTGTGTGTGTGTTGTCGGTGTGTGTGTGTGTGTGTGTGTTGTCGGTGTGTGTGTGTGTGTGTGTGTTGTCGGTGTGTGTGTGTTGTCGGTGTGTGTGTGTGTGTTGTCGGTGTGTTGTCGGTGTGTGTGCGTGGTAGGTGTGTGTGTGTGTGTTGTCGGTGTGTGTGTGTGTGTGTTGTCGGTGTGTGTGTGTGTGTGTGTTGTCGGTGTGTGTGTGTGTGTGTGTTGTCGGTGTGTGTGTGTTGTCGGTGCGTGTGTGTGTGTGTTGTCAGTGTGTGTGTGTGTGTGTTGTCGGTGTGTGTGTGTTTGTGTGTTGTCGGTGTGTGTGTGTGTGTGTGTTGTCGGTGTGTGTGTGTTGTCGGTGTGTGTGTGTGTGTTGTCGGTGTGTTGTTGGTGTGTGTGTGTGTGTGTTGTCGGTGTGTGTGTGTGTGTTGTCGGTATGTGTGTGTGTGTGTGTTGTCGGTGTGTGTGTGTGTTGTGTGTGTGTGTGTGTGTGTGTGTGTTGTCGGTGTGTGTGTGTGTGTGTTGTCGGTGTGTGTGTGTGTGTGTGTGTGTCTTGTCGGTGTGTGTGTGTTGTCGTTGTGTGTGTGTGTGTGTGTGGTTGGTGTGTGTGTGTGTGTTGTCGGTGTGTGTGTGTGTGTGTTGTCGGTGTGTGTGTGTTGTCGGTGTGTGTGTGTGTGTTGTCGGTGTGTGTGTGTGTGTTGTTGGTGTGTGTGTGTGTGTGTGTGTTGTCGGTGTGTGTGTGTGTGTGTTGTCGGTGTGTGTGTGTTGTCGGTGCGTGTGTGTGTGTGTTGTCGGTGTGTGTGTGTGTGTTGTCGGTGTGTGTGTGTGTGTGTGTGTGTTGTCGGTGTGTGTGTGTGTGTGTGTGTGTTGTCGGTGTGTGTGTGTTGTCGGTGTGTGTGTGTGTGTGTGTGTTGTTGGTGTGTTGTCGGTGTGTGTGTGTGTGTGTTGTCGGTGTGTGTGTGTGTGTGTTGTCGGTGTGTGTGTGTGTGTGTTGTCGGTGTGTGTGTGTGTTGTGTGTGTGTGTGTGTTGTCGGTGTGTGTGTGTGTGTGTTGTCGGTGCGTGTGTGTGTGTGTTGTCGGTGTGTGTGTGTGTGTTGTCGGTGTGTGTGTGTGTGTGTGTGTTGTCGGTGTGTGTGTGTGTGTGTGTGTTGTCGGTGTGTGTGTGTTGTCGGTGTGTGTGTGTGTGTGTGTTGTCGGTGTGTTGTCGGTGTGTGTGTGTGTGTTGTCGGTGTGTGTGTGTGTGTTGTCGGTGTGTGTGTGTGTGTTGTCGGTGTGTGTGTGTGTTGTGTGTGTGTGTGTGTGTTGTCGGTGTGTGTGTGTGTGTGTGTGTGTCTTGTCGGTGTGTGTGTGTTGTCGTTGTGTGTGTGTGTGTGTGTGGTAGGTGTGTGTGTGTGTTGTCGGTGAGTGTGTGTGTTGTCGGTGTGTGTGTGTGTTGTCGGTGTGTGTGTGTGTGTTGTCGGTGTGTGTGTGTTGTTGGTGTGTGTGTGTGTGTGTGTGTGTGTTGTCTGTGTGTGTGTGTGTGTGTTGTCGGTGTGTGTGTGTGTGTGTTGTCGGTGTGTGTGTGTGTGTTGTCGGTGTGTGTGTGTGTGTGTCGGTGTGTGTGTGTTGTCGGTGGTGTGTGTGTGTGTTGTCGGTGTGTGTGTGTGTGTGTGTCGGTGTGTGTGTGTGTGTGTGTGTGTTGTCGGTGTGTGTGTGTGTGTGTGTGTGTTGTCGGTGTGTGTGTGTTGTCGGTGTGTGTGTGTGTGTGTTGTTGGTGTGTTGTCGGTGTGTGTGTGTGTGTGTTGTCGGTGTGTGTGTGTGTGTGTTGTCGGTGTGTGTGTGTGTGTGTTGTCGGTGTGTGTGTGTGTTGTGTGTGTGTGTGTGTTGTCGGTGTGTGTGTGTGTGTGTTGTCGGTGCGTGTGTGTGTGTGTTGTCGGTGTGTGTGTGTGTGTTGTCGGTGTGTGTGTGTGTGTGTGTGTTGTCGGTGTGTGTGTGTGTGTGTGTGTTGTCGGTGTGTGTGTGTTGTCGGTGTGTGTGTGTGTGTGTGTTGTCGGTGTGTTGTCGGTGTGTGTGTGTGTGTTGTCGGTGTGTGTGTGTGTGTTGTCGGTGTGTGTGTGTGTGTTGTCGGTGTGTGTGTGTGTTGTGTGTGTGTGTGTGTGTTGTCGGTGTGTGTGTGTGTGTGTGTGTGTCTTGTCGGTGTGTGTGTGTTGTCGTTGTGTGTGTGTGTGTGTGTGGTAGGTGTGTGTGTGTGTTGTCGGTGAGTGTGTGTGTTGTCGGTGTGTGTGTGTGTTGTCGGTGTGTGTGTGTGTGTTGTCGGTGTGTGTGTGTTGTTGGTGTGTGTGTGTGTGTGTGTGTGTGTTGTCTGTGTGTGTGTGTGTGTGTTGTCGGTGTGTGTGTGTGTGTGTTGTCGGTGTGTGTGTGTGTGTTGTCGGTGTTTGTGTGCGTGTGTGTGTGTGTGTGTGTGTTTTGTCGGTGTGTGTGTGAGTGTGTGTTGTCGGTGTGTGTGTGTGTGTGTGTTGTCGGTGTGTGTGTGTGTTGTCGGTGTGTGTGTGTGTTGTCGGTGTGTGTGTGTTTTGTGTGTGTGTGTGTTGTCGGTGTGTGTGTGTGTGTGTTGTCGGTGTGTGTGTGTGTGTGTTGTCGGTGTGTGTGTGTGTGTTGTCGGTGTGTGTGTGTTGTCGGTGTGTGTGTGTGTGTGTTGTCGGTGTGTGTGTGTGTGTGTGTTGTCGGTGTGTGTGTGTTGTCGGTGTGTGTGTGTGTGTGTGTGTTGTCGGTGTGTGTGTTGTCGGTGTGTGTGTGTGTGTTGTCGGTGTGTTGTCGGTGTGTGTGTGTGTGTGGTAGGTGTGTGTGTGTGTTGTCGGTGTGTGTGTGTGTGTTGTCGGTGTGTGTGTGTGTTGTCGGTGTGTGTGTGTGTGTGTGTGTGTGTGTGTGTGTGTTGTGTGTGTGTGTGTTGTCGGTGTGTGTGTTTGTGTGTGTTGTCGGTGTGTGTGTGTGTGTGTGTGTGTGTTGTCTGTGTGTGTGTGTTGTCGGTGTGTGTGTGTGTGTTGTCGGTGTGTGTGTGTGTGTTGTCAGTGTGTGTGTGTGTGTTGTCGGTGTGTGTGTGTGTGTGTGTGTGTGTTGTCGGTGTGTGTGTGTGTCTGTGTTGTCGGTGTGTTTGTGTGTGTGTTGTCGGTGTGTGTGTGTGTGTGTTGTCTGTGTGTGTGTGTTGTCGGTGTGTGTGTGTGTTATCGGTGTGTGTGTGTGTTTTGTCAGTGTGTGTGTGTGTGTTGTCGGTGTGTGTGTGTGTGTGTGCGGTCGGTGTGTGTGTGTGTCTGTGTTGTCGGTGTGTGTGTGTGTGTTGTCGGTGTGTGTGTGTGTGTGTTGTCGGTGTGTGTGAGTGTGTTGCTGGTGTGTGTGTGTGTGTTGTCGGTGTGTGTGTGTGTGTTGTCGGTGTGTGTGTGTGTTGTCGGTGTGTGTGTGTGTGTTGTCGGTGTGTGTGTTTGTGTGTGTTGTCGGTGTGTGTGTGTGTGTGTGTGTGTGTTGTCTGTGTGTGTGTGTTGTTGGTGTGTGTGTGTGTGTTGTCGGTGTGTGTGTGTGTGTTGTCAGTGTGTGTGTGTGTGTTGTCGGTGTGTGTGTGTGTGTGTGTGTGTGTTGTCGGTGTGTGTGTGTGTCTGTGTTGTCGGTGTGTTTGTGTGTGTTGTCGGTGTGTGTGTGTGTGTGTTGTCTGTGTGTGTGTGTTGTCGGTGTGTGTGTGTGTTATCGGTGTGTGTGTGTGTGTTGTCAGTGTGTGTGTGTGTGTTGTCGGTGTGTGTGTGTGTGTGTGCGGTCGGTGTGTGTGTGTGTCTGTGTTGTCGGTGTGTGTGTGTGTGTTGTCGGTGTGTGTGTGTGTGTGTTGTCGGTGTGTGTGAGTGTGTTGCTGGTGTGTGTGTGTTGTCGGTGTGTGTGTGTGTGTTGTCGGTGTGTGTGTGTGTTGTCGGTGTGTGTGTGTGTGTTGTCGGTGTGTGTGTGTGGGTGTGTTGTCAGTGTGTGTGTGTGTGTGTGTTGTCGGTGTGTGTGTGTGTGTGTTGTCGGTGTGTGTGTGTGTGTGTTGTCGGTGTGTGTGTGTGTGTGTGTTGTCGGTGTGTGTGTGTGTGTGTGTGTTGTCGGTGTGTGTGTGTGTGTTGTCGGTGTGTGTGTGTGTCTTGTCAGTGTGTGTGTGTGTGTGTTGTCGGTGTGTGTGTGTTTATGTGTTGGCGGTGTGTGTGTGTGTGTTGTCGGTGTGTGTGTGTGTTGTCGGTGTGTGTGTGTGTGTTGTCGGTGTGTGTGTGTGTGTGTGTGTGTGTGTGTGTGTGTGTGTGTGTGTGTGTTGTCGGTGTGTGTGTGTGTGTATTGTCGGTGTGTGTGTGTGTGTGTGTGTGTGTGTGTGTGTGTGTGTGTGTGTTGTCGGTGTGTATGTGTGTGTGTTGTCGGTGTGTGTGTGTGTGTGTGTGTGTTGTCGGTGTGTGTGTGTGTGTGTGTGTGTGTGTTGTCGGTGTGTGTGTGTGTGTGTGTTGTCGGTGTGTGTGTGTGTGTGTGTTGTCGGTGTGTGTGTGTGTGTGTTGTCGGTGTGTGTGTGTGTGTGTGTTGTCGGTGTGTGTGTGTGTTGTGTGTGTGTGTGTTGTCGGTGTGTGTGTGTGTGTGTTGTCGGTGTGTGTGTGTGTTGTCGGTGTGTGTGTGTGTTGTCGGTGTGTGTGTGTGTGTTGTCGGTGTGTGTGTGTGTGTTGTCGGTGTGTGTGTGTGTGTGTTGTTGGTGTGTGTGTGTGTGTTGTCGGTGTGTGTGTGTGTGTTGTCGGTGTGTGTGTGTTGTCGGTGTGTGTGTGTGTGTGTGTGTTGTCGGTGTGTGTGTGTGTGTGTGTGTGTTGTCGGTGTGTGTGTGTGTGTGTGTGTGTTGTCGGTGCGTGTGTGTTGCTGGTGCGTGTGTGTGTGTGTTGTCGGTGTGTGTGTGTGTGTGTTGTCGGTGTGTGTGTGTGTGTGTGTTGTCGGTGTATGTGTGTGTGTGTGTGTTGTCGGTGTGTGTGTGTTGTCGGTGTGTGTGTGTGTGTGTTGTCGTTGTGTTGTCGGTGTGTGTGTGTGTGTGTGTTGTCGGTGTGTGTGTGTGTGTTGTCGGTGTGTGTGTGTGTGTTGTCGGTGTGTGTGTGTGTTGTGTGTGTGTGTGTGTTGTCGGTGTGTGTGTGTGTGTGTGTTGTCGGTGTGTGTGTGTGTGTCTTGTCGGTGTGTGTGTGTTGTCGTTGTGTGTGTGTGTGTGTGTGTGGTAGGTGTGTGTGTGTGTTGTCGGTGTGTGTGTGTGTGTTGTCGGTGTGTGTGTGTGTGTGTTGTCGGTGTGTGTGTGTGTGTGGTGTGTGTTGTCGGTGTGTGTGTGTGTGTGTGTGTGTTGTCGGTGTGTGTGTGTTGTCGGTGTGTGTGTGTGTGTGTGTGTGTTGTCGGTGTGTTGTCGGTGTGTGTGTGTGTGTTGTCGGTGTGTGTGTGTGTATTGTCGGTGTGTGTGTGTGTGTGTGTTGTCGGTGTGTGTGTGTGTTGTGTGTGTGTGTGTGTTGTTGGTGTGTGTGTGTGTGTGTTGTCGGTGTGTGTGTGTGTGTGTGTGTGTCTTGTCGGTGTGTGTGTGTTGTCGTTGTGTGTGTGTGTGTGTGTGGTAGGTGTGTGTGTGTGTTGTCGGTGAGTGTGTGTGTTGTCGGTGTGTGTGTGTGTTGTCGGTGTGTGTGTGTGTTGTCGGTGTGTGTGTGTGTGTGTGTTGTCGGTGTGTGTGTGTTTTGTGTGTGTGTGTGTTGTCGGTGTGTGTGTGTGTGTGTTGTCGGTGTGTGTGTGTGTGTGTTGTCGGTGTGTGTGTGTGTTGTGTGTGTGTGTGTGTGTTGTCGGTGTGTGTGTGTGTGTGTGTGTGTCTTGTCGGTGTGTGTGTGTTGTCGTTGTGTGTGTGTGTGTGTGTGGTAGGTGTGTGTGTGTGTTGTCGGTGAGTGTGTGTGTTGTCGGTGTGTGTGTGTGTTGTCGGTGTGTGTGTGTGTGTTGTCGGTGTGTGTGTGTTGTTGGTGTGTGTGTGTGTGTGTGTGTGTGTTGTCTGTGTGTGTGTGTGTGTGTTGTCGGTGTGTGTGTGTGTGTGTTGTCGGTGTGTGTGTGTGTGTTGTCGGTGTTTGTGTGCGTGTGTGTGTGTGTGTGTGTGTTTGTCGGTGTGTGTGTGAGTGTGTGTTGTCGGTGTGTGTGTGTGTGTGTGTTGTCGGTGTGTGTGTGTGTTGTCGGTGTGTGTGTGTGTTGTCGGTGTGTGTGTGTTTTGTGTGTGTGTGTGTTGTCGGTGTGTGTGTGTGTGTGTTGTCGGTGTGTGTGTGTGTGTGTTGTCGGTGTGTGTGTGTGTGTTGTCGGTGTGTGTGTGTTGTCGGTGTGTGTGTGTGTGTGTTGTCGGTGTGTGTGTGTGTGTGTGTTGTCGGTGTGTGTGTGTTGTCGGTGTGTGTGTGTGTGTGTGTGTTGTCGGTGTGTGTGTTGTCGGTGTGTGTGTGTGTGTTGTCGGTGTGTTGTCGGTGTGTGTGTGTGTGTGGTAGGTGTGTGTGTGTGTTGTCGGTGTGTGTGTGTGTGTTGTCGGTGTGTGTGTGTGTTGTCGGTGTGTGTGTGTGTGTGTGTGTGTGTGTGTGTGTGTTGTGTGTGTGTGTGTTGTCGGTGTGTGTGTTTGTGTGTGTTGTCGGTGTGTGTGTGTGTGTGTGTGTGTGTTGTCTGTGTGTGTGTGTTGTCGGTGTGTGTGTGTGTGTTGTCGGTGTGTGTGTGTGTGTTGTCAGTGTGTGTGTGTGTGTTGTCGGTGTGTGTGTGTGTGTGTGTGTGTGTTGTCGGTGTGTGTGTGTGTCTGTGTTGTCGGTGTGTTTGTGTGTGTGTTGTCGGTGTGTGTGTGTGTGTGTTGTCTGTGTGTGTGTGTTGTCGGTGTGTGTGTGTGTTATCGGTGTGTGTGTGTGTTTTGTCAGTGTGTGTGTGTGTGTTGTCGGTGTGTGTGTGTGTGTGTGCGGTCGGTGTGTGTGTGTGTCTGTGTTGTCGGTGTGTGTGTGTGTGTTGTCGGTGTGTGTGTGTGTGTGTTGTCGGTGTGTGTGAGTGTGTTGCTGGTGTGTGTGTGTGTGTTGTCGGTGTGTGTGTGTGTGTTGTCGGTGTGTGTGTGTGTTGTCGGTGTGTGTGTGTGTGTTGTCGGTGTGTGTGTTTGTGTGTGTTGTCGGTGTGTGTGTGTGTGTGTGTGTGTGTTGTCTGTGTGTGTGTGTTGTTGGTGTGTGTGTGTGTGTTGTCGGTGTGTGTGTGTGTGTTGTCAGTGTGTGTGTGTGTGTTGTCGGTGTGTGTGTGTGTGTGTGTGTGTGTTGTCGGTGTGTGTGTGTGTCTGTGTTGTCGGTGTGTTTGTGTGTGTTGTCGGTGTGTGTGTGTGTGTGTTGTCTGTGTGTGTGTGTTGTCGGTGTGTGTGTGTGTTATCGGTGTGTGTGTGTGTGTTGTCAGTGTGTGTGTGTGTGTTGTCGGTGTGTGTGTGTGTGTGTGCGGTCGGTGTGTGTGTGTGTCTGTGTTGTCGGTGTGTGTGTGTGTGTTGTCGGTGTGTGTGTGTGTGTGTTGTCGGTGTGTGTGAGTGTGTTGCTGGTGTGTGTGTGTTGTCGGTGTGTGTGTGTGTGTTGTCGGTGTGTGTGTGTGTTGTCGGTGTGTGTGTGTGTGTTGTCGGTGTGTGTGTGTGGGTGTGTTGTCAGTGTGTGTGTGTGTGTGTGTTGTCGGTGTGTGTGTGTGTGTGTTGTCGGTGTGTGTGTGTGTGTGTTGTCGGTGTGTGTGTGTGTGTGTGTTGTCGGTGTGTGTGTGTGTGTGTGTGTTGTCGGTGTGTGTGTGTGTGTTGTCGGTGTGTGTGTGTGTCTTGTCAGTGTGTGTGTGTGTGTGTTGTCGGTGTGTGTGTGTTTATGTGTTGGCGGTGTGTGTGTGTGTGTTGTCGGTGTGTGTGTGTGTTGTCGGTGTGTGTGTGTGTGTTGTCGGTGTGGTGTGTGTGTGTGTGTGTGTGTGTGTGTGTGTGTGTGTGTGTTGTCGGTGTGTGTGTGTGTGTGTTTGTCGGTGTGTGTGTGTGTGTGTGTGTGTGTGTGTGTGTGTGTGTGTGTGTTGTCGGTGTGTATGTGTGTGTGTTGTCGGTGTGTGTGTGTGTGTGTGTGTGTGTTGTCGGTGTGTGTGTGTGTTGTGTGTGTGTGTGTTGTCGGTGTGTGTGTGTGTGTGTGTTGTCGGTGTGTGTGTGTGTGTGTGTTGTCGGTGTGTGTGTGTGTGTGTTGTCGGTGTGTGTGTGTGTGTGTGTTGTCGGTGTGTGTGTGTGTTGTGTGTGTGTGTGTTGTCGGTGTGTGTGTGTGTGTGTTGTCGGTGTGTGTGTGTGTTGTCGGTGTGTGTGTGTGTTGTCGGTGTGTGTGTGTGTGTTGTCGGTGTGTGTGTGTGTGTTGTCGGTGTGTGTGTGTGTGTGTTGTTGGTGTGTGTGTGTGTGTTGTCGGTGTGTGTGTGTGTGTTGTCGGTGTGTGTGTGTTGTCGGTGTGTGTGTGTGTGTGTGTGTTGTCGGTGTGTGTGTGTGTGTGTGTGTGTTGTCGGTGTGTGTGTGTGTGTGTGTGTGTTGTCGGTGCGTGTGTGTTGCTGGTGCGTGTGTGTGTGTGTTGTCGGTGTGTGTGTGTGTGTGTTGTCGGTGTGTGTGTGTGTGTGTGTGTTGTCGGTGTATGTGTGTGTGTGTGTGTTGTCGGTGTGTGTGTGTTGTCGGTGTGTGTGTGTGTGTGTTGTCGTTGTGTTGTCGGTGTGTGTGTGTGTGTGTGTTGTCGGTGTGTGTGTGTGTGTTGTCGGTGTGTGTGTGTGTGTTGTCGGTGTGTGTGTGTGTTGTGTGTGTGTGTGTGTTGTCGGTGTGTGTGTGTGTGTGTGTTGTCGGTGTGTGTGTGTGTGTCTTGTCGGTGTGTGTGTGTTGTCGTTGTGTGTGTGTGTGTGTGTGTGGTAGGTGTGTGTGTGTGTTGTCGGTGTGTGTGTGTGTGTTGTCGGTGTGTGTGTGTGTGTGTTGTCGGTGTGTGTGTGTGTGTGTGTGTGTGTTGTCGGTGTGTGTGTGTGTGTGTGTGTGTTGTCGGTGTGTGTGTGTTGTCGGTGTGTGTGTGTGTGTGTGTGTGTTGTCGGTGTGTTGTCGGTGTGTGTGTGTGTGTTGTCGGTGTGTGTGTGTGTATTGTCGGTGTGTGTGTGTGTGTGTGTTGTCGGTGTGTGTGTGTGTTGTGTGTGTGTGTGTGTTGTTGGTGTGTGTGTGTGTGTGTTGTCGGTGTGTGTGTGTGTGTGTGTGTGTCTTGTCGGTGTGTGTGTGTTGTCGTTGTGTGTGTGTGTGTGTGTGGTAGGTGTGTGTGTGTGTTGTCGGTGAGTGTGTGTGTTGTCGGTGTGTGTGTGTGTTGTCGGTGTGTGTGTGTGTTGTCGGTGTGTGTGTGTGTGTGTGTTGTCGGTGTGTGTGTGTTTTGTGTGTGTGTGTGTTGTCGGTGTGTGTGTGTGTGTGTTGTCGGTGTGTGTGTGTGTGTGTTGTCGGTGTGTGTGTGTGTGTTGTCGGTGTGTGTGTGTGTGTTGTCGGTGTGTGTGTGTGTGTGTTGTCGGTGTGTGTGTGTGTGTGTGTTGTCGGTGTGTGTGTGTTGTCGGTGTGTGTGTGTGTGTTGTCGGTGTGTTGTCGGTGTGTGTGTGTGTGTGGTAGGTGTGTGTGTGTGTGTTGTCGGTGTGTGTGTGTGTGTGTGTTGTCGGTGTGTGTGTGTGTTGTCGGTGTGTGTGTGTGTGTGTGTGTGTTGTGTGTGTGTGTGTGTTGTCGGTGTGTGTGTTTGTGTGTGTTGTCGGTGTGTGTGTGTGTGTTGTCGGTGTGTGTGTGTGTGTGTGTGTTGTCGGTGTGTGTGTGTGTGTGTGTTGTCGGTGTGTGTGTGTTGTCGGTGTGTGTGTGTGTGTTGTCGGTGTGTTGTCGGTGTGTGTGTGTGTGTGGTAGGTGTGTGTGTGTGTGTTGTCGGTGTGTGTGTGTGTGTGTTGTCGGTGTGTGTGTGTGTTGTCGGTGTGTGTGTGTGTGTGTGTGTGTTGTGTGTGTGTGTGTGTTGTCGGTGTGTGTGTTTGTGTGTGTTGTCGGTGTGTGTGTGTGTGTGTGTGTGTGTGTTGTCTGAGTGTGTGTGTTGTCGGTGTGTGTGTGTGTGTTGTCGGTGTGTGTGTGTGTGTGTTGTCAGTGTGTGTGTGTGTGTTGTCGGTGTGTGTGTGTGTGTGTTGTCGGTGTGTGTGTGTGTCTGTGTTGTCGGTGTGTTTGTGTGTGTGTTGTCGGTGTGTGTGTGTGTGTGTTGTCTGTGTGTGTGTGTTGTCGGTGTGTGTGTGTGTTATCGGTGTGTGTGTGTGTGTTGTCAGTGTGTGTGTGTGTGTGTGTTGTCGGTGTGTGTGTGTGTGTGTGTGCGGTCGGTGTTTGTGTGTGTCTGTGTTGTCGGTGTGTGTGTGTGTGTTGTCGGTGTGTGTGTGTGTGTGTTGTCGGTGTGTGTGAGTGTGTTGCTGGTGTGTGTGTGTGTGTGTGTTGTCGGTGTGTGTGTGTGTGTTGTCGGTGTGTGTGTGTGTGTTGTCAGTGTGTGTGTGTGTGTTGTCGGTGTGTGTGTGTGTGTGTGTGTGTGTTGTCGGTGTGTGTGTGTGTCTGTGTTGTCGGTGTGTTTGTGTGTGTGTTGTCGGTGTGTGTGTGTGTTGTCTGTGTGTGTGTGTTGTCGGTGTGTGTGTGTGTTATCGGTGTGTGTGTGTGTGTTGTCAGTGTGTGTGTGTGTGTTGTCGGTGTGTGTGTGTGTGTGTGCGGTCGGTGTGTGTGTGTGTCTGTGTTGTCGGTGTGTGTGTGTGTGTTGTCGGTGTGTGTGTGTGTGTGTTGTCGGTGTGTGTGAGTGTGTTGCTGGTGTGTGTGTGTTGTCGGTGTGTGTGTGTGTGTTGTCGGTGTGTGTGTGTGTTGTCGGTGTGTGTGTGTGTGTTGTCGGTGTGTGTGTGTGGGTGTGTTGTCAGTGTGTGTGTGTGTGTGTGTTGTCGGTGTGTGTGTGTGTGTGTTGTCGGTGTGTGTGTGTGTGTGTTGTCGGTGTGTGTGTGTGTGTGTGTTGTCGGTGTGTGTGTGTGTGTGTGTGTTGTCGGTGTGTGTGTGTGTGTTGTCGGTGTGTGTGTGTGTCTTGTCAGTGTGTGTGTGTGTGTGTTGTCGGTGTGTGTGTGTTTATGTGTTGGCGGTGTGTGTGTGTGTGTTGTCGGTGTGTGTGTGTGTTGTCGGTGTGTGTGTGTGTGTTGTCGGTGTGTGTGTGTGTGTGTGGTGTGTGTGTGTGTGTGTGTGTGTGTGTGTGTGTGTGTGTGTTGTCGGTGTGTGTGTGTGTGTGTTGTCGGTGTGTGTGTGTGTGTGTGTGTGTGTGTGTGTGTGTGTGTGTGTGTGTGTGTGTGTGTTGTCGGTGTGTATGTGTGTGTGTTGTCGGTGTGTGTGTGTGTGTGTGTGTGTTGTCGGTGTGTGTGTGTGTTGTGTGTGTGTGTGTTGTCGGTGTGTGTGTGTGTGTGTGTTGTCGGTGTGTGTGTGTGTGTGTGTTGTCGGTGTGTGTGTGTGTGTGTTGTCGGTGTGTGTGTGTGTGTGTGTTGTCGGTGTGTGTGTGTGTTGTGTGTGTGTGTGTTGTCGGTGTGTGTGTGTGTGTGTTGTCGGTGTTTGTGTGTGTTGTCGGTGTGTGTGTGTGTTGTCGGTGTGTGTGTGTGTGTTGTCGGTGTGTGTGTGTGTGTTGTCGGTGTGTGTGTGTGTGTGTTGTTGGTGTGTGTGTGTGTGTTGTCGGTGTGTGTGTGTGTGTTGTCGGTGTGTGTGTGTTGTCGGTGTGTGTGTGTGTGTGTGTGTTGTCGGTGTGTGTGTGTGTGTGTGTGTGTTGTCGGTGTGTGTGTGTGTGTGTGTGTGTTGTCGGTGCGTGTGTGTTGCTGGTGCGTGTGTGTGTGTGTTGTCGGTGTGTGTGTGTGTGTGTTGTCGGTGTGTGTGTGTGTGTGTGTTGTCGGTGTATGTGTGTGTGTGTGTGTTGTCGGTGTGTGTGTGTTGTCGGTGTGTGTGTGTGTGTGTTGTCGTTGTGTTGTCGGTGTGTGTGTGTGTGTGTGTTGTCGGTGTGTGTGTGTGTGTTGTCGGTGTGTGTGTGTGTGTTGTCGGTGTGTGTGTGTGTTGTGTGTGTGTGTGTGTTGTCGGTGTGTGTGTGTGTGTGTGTTGTCGGTGTGTGTGTGTGTGTCTTGTCGGTGTGTGTGTGTTGTCGTTGTGTGTGTGTGTGTGTGTGTGGTAGGTGTGTGTGTGTGTTGTCGTTGTGTGTGTGTGTGTTGTCGGTGTGTGTGTGTGTGTGTTGTCGGTGTGTGTGTGTGTGTGTGTGTTGTCGGTGTGTGTGTGTGTGTGTGTGTGTTGTCGGTGTGTGTGTGTTGTCGGTGTGTGTGTGTGTGTGTGTGTGTTGTCGGTGTGTTGTCGGTGTGTGTGTGTGTGTTGTCGGTGTGTGTGTGTGTATTGTCGGTGTGTGTGTGTGTGTGTGTTGTCGGTGTGTGTGTGTGTTGTGTGTGTGTGTGTGTTGTCGGTGTGTGTGTGTGTGTGTTGTCGGTGTGTGTGTGTGTGTGTGTGTGTCTTGTCGGTGTGTGTGTGTTGTCGTTGTGTGTGTGTGTGTGTGTGGTAGGTGTGTGTGTGTGTTGTCGGTGAGTGTGTGTGTTGTCGGTGTGTGTGTGTGTTGTCGGTGTGTGTGTGTGTTGTCGGTGTGTGTGTGTGTGTGTGTTGTCGGTGTGTGTGTGTTTTGTGTGTGTGTGTGTTGTCGGTGTGTGTGTGTGTGTGTTGTCGGTGTGTGTGTGTGTGTGTTGTCGGTGTGTGTGTGTGTGTTGTCGGTGTGTGTGTGTGTGTTGTCGGTGTGTGTGTGTGTGTGTGTGTTGTCGGTGTGTGTGTGTGTGTGTGTTGTCGGTGTGTGTGTGTTGTCGGTGTGTGTGTGTGTGTTGTCGGTGTGTTGTCGGTGTGTGTGTGTGTGTGGTAGGTGTGTGTGTGTGTGTTGTCGGTGTGTGTGTGTGTGTGTTGTCGGTGTGTGTGTGTGTTGTCGGTGTGTGTGTGTGTGTGTGTGTGTTGTGTGTGTGTGTGTGTTGTCGGTGTGTGTGTTTGTGTGTGTTGTCGGTGTGTGTGTGTGTGTTGTCGGTGTGTGTGTGTGTGTGTGTGTTGTCGGTGTGTGTGTGTGTGTGTGTTGTCGGTGTGTGTGTGTTGTCGGTGTGTGTGTGTGTGTTGTCGGTGTGTTGTCGGTGTGTGTGTGTGTGTGGTAGGTGTGTGTGTGTGTGTTGTCGGTGTGTGTGTGTGTGTGTTGTCGGTGTGTGTGTGTGTTGTCGGTGTGTGTGTGTGTGTGTGTTGTGTGTGTGTGTGTGTTGTCGGTGTGTGTGTTTGTGTGTGTTGTCGGTGTGTGTGTGTGTGTGTGTGTTGTCTGAGTGTGTGTGTTGTCGGTGTGTGTGTGTGTGTGTTGTCGGTGTGTGTGTGTGTGTGTTGTCAGTGTGTGTGTGTGTGTTGTCGGTGTGTGTGTGTGTGTGTTGTCGGTGTGTGTGTGTGTCTGTGTTGTCGGTGTGTTTGTGTGTGTGTTGTCGGTGTGTGTGTGTGTGTGTTGTCTGTGTGTGTGTGTTGTCGGTGTGTGTGTGTGTTATCGGTGTGTGTGTGTGTGTTGTCAGTGTGTGTGTGTGTGTGTGTTGTCGGTGTGTGTGTGTGTGTGTGCGGTCGGTGTTTGTGTGTGTCTGTGTTGTCGGTGTGTGTGTGTGTGTTGTCGGTGTGTGTGTGTGTGTGTTGTCGGTGTGTGTGAGTGTGTTGCTGGTGTGTGTGTGTGTGTGTGTTGTCGGTGTGTGTGTGTGTGTTGTCGGTGTGTGTGTGTGTTGTCGGTGTGTGTGTGTGTGTTGTCGGTGTGTGTGTGTGGGTGTGTTGTCAGTGTGTGTGTGTGTGTGTTGTCGGTGTGTGTGTGTGTGTGTTGTCGGTGTGTGTGTGTGTGTGTTGTCGGTGTGTGTGTGTGTGTGTGTGTGTTGTCGGTGTGTGTGTGTGTGTGTTGTCGGTGTGTGTGTGTTTATGTGTTGGCGGTGTGTGTGTGTGTGTGTTTTGTCGGTGTGTGTGTTTGTGTGTGTTGTCGGTGTGTGTGTGTGTGTGTGTGTGTTGTCGGTGTGTGTGTGTGTGTGTGTGTGTTGTCGGTGCGTGTGTGTTGCTGGTGCGTGTGTGTGTGTTGTCGGTGTGTGTGTGTGTGTGTTGTCGGTGTGTGTGTGTGTGTGTGTTGTCGGTGTATGTGTGTGTGTGTGTGTTGTCGGTGTGTGTGTGTTGTCGGTGTGTGTGTGTGTGTGTTGTCGTTGTGTTGTCGGTGTGTGTGTGTGTGTGTGTTGTCGGTGTGTGTGTGTGTGTTGTCGGTGTGTGTGTGTGTGTTGTCGGTGTGTGTGTGTGTTGTGTGTGTGTGTGTGTTGTCGGTGTGTGTGTGTGTGTGTGTTGTCGGTGTGTGTGTGTGTGTCTTGTCGGTGTGTGTGTGTTGTCGTTGTGTGTGTGTGTGTGTGTGTGGTAGGTGTGTGTGTGTGTTGTCGGTGTGTGTGTGTGTGTTGTCGGTGTGTGTGTGTGTGTGTTGTCGGTGTGTGTGTGTGTGTGTGTGTGTGTTGTCGGTGTGTGTGTGTGTGTGTGTGTGTTGTCGGTGTGTGTGTGTTGTCGGTGTGTGTGTGTGTGTGTGTGTGTTGTCGGTGTGTTGTCGGTGTGTGTGTGTGTGTTGTCGGTGTGTGTGTGTGTATTGTCGGTGTGTGTGTGTGTGTGTGTTGTCGGTGTGTGTGTGTGTTGTGTGTGTGTGTGTGTTGTCGGTGTGTGTGTGTGTGTGTTGTCGGTGTGTGTGTGTGTGTGTGTGTGTCTTGTCGGTGTGTGTGTGTTGTCGTTGTGTGTGTGTGTGTGTGTGGTAGGTGTGTGTGTGTGTTGTCGGTGAGTGTGTGTGTTGTCGGTGTGTGTGTGTGTTGTCGGTGTGTGTGTGTGTTGTCGGTGTGTGTGTGTGTGTGTGTTGTCGGTGTGTGTGTGTTTTGTGTGTGTGTGTGTTGTCGGTGTGTGTGTGTGTGTGTTGTCGGTGTGTGTGTGTGTGTGTTGTCGGTGTGTGTGTGTGTGTTGTCGGTGTGTGTGTGTGTGTTGTCGGTGTGTGTGTGTGTGTGTGTGTGTTGTCGGTGTGTGTGTGTGTGTGTTGTCGGTGTGTGTGTGTTGTCGGTGTGTGTGTGTGTGTTGTCGGTGTGTTGTCGGTGTGTGTGTGTGTGTGGTAGGTGTGTGTGTGTGTGTTGTCGGTGTGTGTGTGTGTGTGTTGTCGGTGTGTGTGTGTGTTGTCGGTGTGTGTGTGTGTGTGTGTGTGTTGTGTGTGTGTGTGTGTTGTCGGTGTGTGTGTTTGTGTGTGTTGTCGGTGTGTGTGTGTGTGTTGTCGGTGTGTGTGTGTGTGTGTGTGTTGTCGGTGTGTGTGTGTGTGTGTGTTGTCGGTGTGTGTGTGTTGTCGGTGTGTGTGTGTGTGTTGTCGGTGTGTTGTCGGTGTGTGTGTGTGTGTGGTAGGTGTGTGTGTGTGTGTTGTCGGTGTGTGTGTGTGTGTGTTGTCGGTGTGTGTGTGTGTTGTCGGTGTGTGTGTGTGTGTGTGTTGTGTGTGTGTGTGTGTTGTCGGTGTGTGTGTTTGTGTGTGTTGTCGGTGTGTGTGTGTGTGTGTGTGTGTGTGTTGTCTGAGTGTGTGTGTTGTCGGTGTGTGTGTGTGTGTTGTCGGTGTGTGTGTGTGTGTGTTGTCAGTGTGTGTGTGTGTGTTGTCGGTGTGTGTGTGTGTGTGTTGTCGGTGTGTGTGTGTGTCTGTGTTGTCGGTGTGTTTGTGTGTGTGTTGTCGGTGTGTGTGTGTGTGTGTTGTCTGTGTGTGTGTGTTGTCGGTGTGTGTGTGTGTTATCGGTGTGTGTGTGTGTGTTGTCAGTGTGTGTGTGTGTGTGTGTTGTCGGTGTGTGTGTGTGTGTGTGCGGTCGGTGTTTGTGTGTGTCTGTGTTGTCGGTGTGTGTGTGTGTGTTGTCGGTGTGTGTGTGTGTGTGTTGTCGGTGTGTGTGAGTGTGTTGCTGGTGTGTGTGTGTGTGTGTGTTGTCGGTGTGTGTGTGTGTGTTGTCGGTGTGTGTGTGTGTTGTCGGTGTGTGTGTGTGTGTTGTCGGTGTGTGTGTGTGGGTGTGTTGTCAGTGTGTGTGTGTGTGTGTTGTCGGTGTGTGTGTGTGTGTGTTGTCGGTGTGTGTGTGTGTGTGTTGTCGGTGTGTGTGTGTGTGTGTGTGTGTTGTCGGTGTGTGTGTGTGTGTGTTGTCGGTGTGTGTGTGTTTATGTGTTGGCGGTGTGTGTGTGTGTGTGTTTTGTCGGTGTGTGTGTTTGTGTGTGTTGTCGGTGTGTGTGTGTGTGTGTGTGTGTGTGTGTTGTCTGAGTGTGTGTGTTGTCGGTGTGTGTGTGTGTGTTGTCGGTGTGTGTGTGTGTGTGTTGTCAGTGTGTGTGTGTGTGTTGTCGGTGTGTGTGTGTGTGTGTTGTCGGTGTGTGTGTGTGTCTGTGTTGTCGGTGTGTTTGTGTGTGTGTTGTCGGTGTGTGTGTGTGTGTGTTGTCTGTGTGTGTGTGTTGTCGGTGTGTGTGTGTGTTATCGGTGTGTGTGTGTGTGTTGTCAGTGTGTGTGTGTGTGTTGTCGGTGTGTGTGTGTGTGTGTGCGGTCGGTGTGTGTGTGTGTCTGTGTTGTCGGTGTGTGTGTGTGTGTTGTCGGTGTGTGTGTGTGTGTGTTGTCGGTGTGTGTGAGTGTGTTGCTGGTGTGTGTGTGTGTGTGTGTTGTCGGTGTGTGTGTGTGTGTTGTCGGTGTGTGTGTGTGTTGTCGGTGTGTGTGTGTGTGTTGTCGGTGTGTGTGTGTGGGTGTGTTGTCAGTGTGTGTGTGTGTGTGTTGTCGGTGTGTGTGTGTGTGTGTTGTCGGTGTGTGTGTGTGTGTGTTGTCGGTGTGTGTGTGTGTGTGTGTGTGTTGTCGGTGTGTGTGTGTGTGTGTTGTCGGTGTGTGTGTGTTTATGTGTTGGCGGTGTGTGTGTGTGTGTGTTTTGTCGGTGTGTGTGTGTGTTGTCGGTGTGTGTGTGTGTGTGTGTGTTGTCGGTGTGTGTGTGTGTTGTGTGTGTGTGTGTTGTCGGTGTGTGTGTGTGTGTGTGTTGTCGGTGTGTGTGTGTGTGTGTGTTGTCGGTGTGTGTGTGTGTGTGTTGTCGGTGTGTGTGTGTGTGTGTGTTGTCGGTGTGTGTGTGTGTTGTGTGTGTGTGTGTTGTCGGTGTGTGTGTGTGTGTGTGTTGTCGGTGTGTGTGTGTGTTGTCGGTGTGTGTGTGTGTTGTCGGTGTGTGTGTGTGTGTTGTCGGTGTGTGTGTGTGTGTTGTCGGTGTGTGTGTGTGTGTGTGTTGTTGGTGTGTGTGTGTGTGTTGTCGGTGTGTGTGTGTGTGTTGTCGGTGTGTGTGTGTTGTCGGTGTGTGTGTGTGTGTGTGTGTTGTCGGTGTGTGTGTGTGTGTGTGTGTGTTGTCGGTGTGTGTGTGTGTGTGTGTGTGTTGTCGGTGCGTGTGTGTTGCTGGTGCGTGTGTGTGTGTGTTGTCGGTGTGTGTGTGTGTGTGTTGTCGGTGTGTGTGTGTGTGTGTGTTGTCGGTGTATGTGTGTGTGTGTGTGTTGTCGGTGTGTGTGTGTTGTCGGTGTGTGTGTGTGTGTGTTGTCGTTGTGTTGTCGGTGTGTGTGTGTGTGTGTGTTGTCGGTGTGTGTGTGTGTGTTGTCGGTGTGTGTGTGTGTGTTGTCGGTGTGTGTGTGTGTTGTGTGTGTGTGTGTGTTGTCGGTGTGTGTGTGTGTGTGTGTTGTCGGTGTGTGTGTGTGTGTCTTGTCGGTGTGTGTGTGTTGTCGTTGTGTGTGTGTGTGTGTGTGTGGTAGGTGTGTGTGTGTGTTGTCGGTGTGTGTGTGTGTGTTGTCGGTGTGTGTGTGTGTGTGTTGTCGGTGTGTGTGTGTGTTGTGTGTGTGTGTGTGTTGTCGGTGTGTGTGTGTGTGTGTTGTCGGTGCGTGTGTGTGTGTGTTGTCGGTGTGTGTGTGTGTGTGTTGTCGGTGTGTGTGTGTGTGTGTGTGTGTGTTGTCGGTGTGTGTGTGTGTTGTCGGTGTGTGTGTGTTGTCGGTGTGTGTGTGTGTGTGTGTGTGTTGTCGGTGTGTTGTCGGTGTGTGTGTGTGTGTTGTCGGTGTGTGTGTGTGTATTGTCGGTGTGTGTGTGTGTGTGTGTTGTCGGTGTGTGTGTGTGTTGTGTGTGTGTGTGTGTTGTCGGTGTGTGTGTTTGTGTGTTGTCGGTGTGTGTGTGTGTGTGTGTGTGTCTTGTCGGTGTGTGTGTGTTGTCGTTGTGTGTGTGTGTGTGTGTGGTAGGTGTGTGTGTGTGTTGTCGGTGAGTGTGTGTGTTGTCGGTGTGTGTGTGTGTTGTCGGTGTGTGTGTGTGTGTTGTCGGTGTGTGTGTGTGTGTTGTTTGTGTGTGTGTGTGTGTGTGTGTGTTGTCGGTGTGTGTGTGTGTGTTGTCTGTGTGTGTGTGTGTGTTGTCGGTGTGTGTGTGTGTGTGTTGTCGGTGTGTGTGTGTGTGTTGTCGGTGTTTGTGTGTGTGTGTGTGTGTGTGTGTGTGTGTGTGTGTGTGTTTTGTCGGTGTGTGTGTGAGTGTGTGTTGTCGGTGTGTGTGTGTGTGTGTGTTGTCGGTGTGTGTGTGTGTTGTCGGTGTGTGTGTGTGTGTGTGTTGTCGGTGTGTGTGTGTTTTGTGTGTGTGTGTGTTGTCGGTGTGTGTGTGTGTGTGTTGTCGGTGTGTGTGTGTGTGTGTTGTCGGTGTGTGTGTGTGTGTTGTCGGTGTGTGTGTGTGTGTTGTCGGTGTGTGTGTGTGTGTGTGTGTTGTCGGTGTGTGTGTGTGTGTGTGTTGTCGGTGTGTGTGTGTTGTCGGTGTGTGTGTGTGTGTTGTCGGTGTTGTCGGTGTGTGTGTGTGTGTGGTAGGTGTGTGTGTGTGTGTTGTCGGTGTGTGTGTGTGTGTGTTGTCGGTGTGTGTGTGTGTTGTCGGTGTGTGTGTGTGTGTGTGTGTGTTGTGTGTGTGTGTGTTGTCGGTGTGTGTGTTTGTGTGTGTTGTCGGTGTGTGTGTGTGTGTGTGTGTGTGTGTGTTGTCTGAGTGTGTGTGTTGTCGGTGTGTGTGTGTGTGTTGCCGGTGTGTGTGTGTGTGTGTTGTCAGTGTGTGTGTGTGTGTTGTCGGTGTGTGTGTGTGTGTGTTGTCGGTGTGTGTGTGTGTCTTTGTTGTCGGTGTGTTTGTGTGTGTGTTGTCGGTGTGTGTGTGTGTGTGTTGTCTGTGTGTGTGTGTTGTCGGTGTGTGTGTGTGTTATCGGTGTGTGTGTGTGTGTTGTCAGTGTGTGTGTGTGTGTTGTCGGTGTGTGTGTGTGTGTGTGCGGTCGGTGTGTGTGTGTGTCTGTGTTGTCGGTGTGTGTGTGTGTGTTGTCGGTGTGTGTGTGTGTGTGTTGTCGGTGTGTGTGAGTGTGTTGCTGGTGTGTGTGTGTGTGTGTGTTGTCGGTGTGTGTGTGTGTGTTGTCGGTGTGTGTGTGTGTTGTCGGTGTGTGTGTGTGTGTTGTCGGTGTGTGTGTGTGGGTGTGTTGTCAGTGTGTGTGTGTGTGTGTTGTCGGTGTGTGTGTGTGTGTGTTGTCGGTGTGTGTGTGTGTGTGTTGTCGGTGTGTGTGTGTGTGTGTGTGTGTTGTCGGTGTGTGTGTGTGTGTGTTGTCGGTGTGTGTGTGTTTATGTGTTGGCGGTGTGTGTGTGTGTGTGTTTTGTCGGTGTGTGTGTGTGTTGTCGGTGTGTGTGTGTGTGTTGTCGGTGTGTGTGTGTGTGTGTGTGTGTGTGTGTGTGTGTGTGTGTGTGTCGGTGTGTGTGTGTGTGTGTTGTCGGTGTGTGTGTGTGTGTGTGTGTGTGTGTGTGTTGTCGGTGTGTGTGTGTGTGTGTGTTGTCGGTGTGTGTGTGTTGTCGGTGTGTGTGTGTGTGTTGTCGGTGTGTTGTCGGTGTGTGTGTGTGTGTGGTAGGTGTGTGTGTGTGTGTTGTCGGTGTGTGTGTGTGTGTGTTGTCGGTGTGTGTGTGTGTTGTCGGTGTGTATGTGTGTGTGTGTGTTGTCGGTGTGTGTGTGTGTTGTGTGTGTGTGTGTTGTTGGTGTGTGTGTGTGTGTGTTGTCGGTGTGTGTGTGTGTGTGTGTGTGTGTGTGTTGTCGGTGTGTGTGTGTGTGTTGTCGGTGTGTGTGTGTGTGTTGTCGGTGTGTGTGTGTGTGTTGTCGGTGTGTGTGTGTGTGTGTTGTCGGTGTGAGTGTGTGTGTTGTCGGTGTGTGTGTGTGTGTTGTCGGTGTGTGTGTGTGTGTGTGTGTTGTCGGTGTGTGTGTGTGTGTGTGTGTGTTTTCGGTGTGTGTGTGTGTGTGTGTGTGTTGTCGGTGCGTGTGTGTTGTCGGTGCGTGTGTGTGTGTGTTGTCGGTGTGTGTGTGTGTGTGTTGTCGGTGTGTGTGTGTGTGTGTGTTGTCGGTGTGTGTGTGTGTGTGTGTGTTGTCGGTGTGTGTGTGTTGTCGGTGTGTGTGTGTGTGTGTTGTCGTTGTGTTGTCGGTGTGTGTGTGTGTGTGTGTTGTCGGTGTGTGTGTGTGTGTTGTCGGTGTGTGTGTTTGTGTGTGTTGTCGGTGTGTGTGTGTGTTGTGTGTGTGTGTGTGTTGTCGGTGTGTGTGTGTGTGTGTGTTGTCGGTGTGTGTGTGTGTGTGTGTCTTGTCGGTGTGTGTGTGTTGTCGTTGTGTGTGTGTGTGTGTGTGGTAGGTGTGTGTGTGTGTTGTCGGTGTGTGTGTGTGTGTGTTGTCGGTGTGTGTGTGTGTTGTCGGTGTGTGTGTGTGTTGTCGGTGTGTGTGTGTGTTGTTGGTGTGCGTGTGTGTGTGTGTGTTGTCGGTGTGTGTGTGTTGTCGGTGTGTGTGTGTGTGTTGTCGGTGTGTGTGTGTGTGTGTTGTCAGTGTGTGTGTGTGTGTGTTGTCGGTGTGTGTGTGTGTGTGTGTGTGTGTGTGTGTGTGTGTGTGTGTGTGTGTGTGTGTGTGTATGTGTGTGTGTGTGTGTGTTTTGTCGGTGTGTGTGTGTGTGTGTGTGTGTTGTCGGTGTGTGTGTGTGTTGTGTGTGTGTGTTGTCGGTGTGTGTGTGTGTGTTGTCGGTGTGTGTGTGTGTGTTGTCGGTGTGTGTGTGTGTGTGTTGTCGGTGTGAGTGTGTGTGTTGTCGGTGTGTGTGTGTGTGTTGTCGGTGTGTGTGTGTGTGTGTGTGTTGTCGGTGTGTGTGTGTGTGTGTGTGTGTTTTCGGTGTGTGTGTGTGTGTGTGTGTGTGTTGTCGGTGCGTGTGTGTTGTCGGTGCGTGTGTGTGTGTGTTGTCGGTGTGTGTGTGTGTGTGTTGTCGGTGTGTGTGTGTGTGTGTGTTGTCGGTGTGTGTGTGTGTGTGTGTGTTGTCGGTGTGTGTGTGTTGTCGGTGTGTGTGTGTGTGTGTTGTCGTTGTGTTGTCGGTGTGTGTGTGTGTGTGTGTTGTCGGTGTGTGTGTGTGTGTTGTCGGTGTGTGTGTTTGTGTGTGTTGTCGGTGTGTGTGTGTGTTGTGTGTGTGTGTGTGTTGTCGGTGTGTGTGTGTGTGTGTGTTGTCGGTGTGTGTGTGTGTGTGTGTCTTGTCGGTGTGTGTGTGTTGTCGTTGTGTGTGTGTGTGTGTGTGGTAGGTGTGTGTGTGTGTTGTCGGTGTGTGTGTGTGTGTGTTGTCGGTGTGTGTGTGTGTTGTCGGTGTGTGTGTGTGTTGTCGGTGTGTGTGTGTGTTGTTGGTGTGCGTGTGTGTGTGTGTGTTGTCGGTGTGTGTGTGTTGTCGGTGTGTGTGTGTGTGTTGTCGGTGTGTGTGTGTGTGTGTTGTCAGTGTGTGTGTGTGTGTGTTGTCGGTGTGTGTGTGTGTGTGTGTGTGTGTGTGTGTGTGTGTGTGTGTGTGTGTGTGTGTGTGTGTGTGTGTATGTGTGTGTGTGTGTGTGTTTTGTCGGTGTGTGTGTGTGTGTGTGTGTGTTGTCGGTGTGTGTGTGTGTTGTGTGTGTGTGTTGTCGGTGTGTGTGTGTGTGTGTTGTCGGTGTGTGTGTGTGTCTGTGTTTTGTCGGTGTGTGTGTGTGTGTGTTGTCGGTGTGTGTGTGTGTGTGTGTTGTCGGTGTGTGTGTGTGTGTTGTCGGTGTGTGTGTGTGTGTGTGTGTGTGTGTTGTCGGTGTGTGTGTGTGTGTGTGTGTGTGTGTGTTGTCGGTGTGTGTGTGTGTGTGTGTTGTCGGTGTGTGTGTGTGTGTGTGTTGTCGGTGTGTGTGTGTGTGTTGTCGGTGTGTGTGTGTGTGTGTGTGTGTGTGTGTTGTCGGTGTGTGTGTGTGTGTGTGTGTGTGTGTGTTGTCGGTGTGTGTGTGTGTGTTGTCGGTGTGTGTGTGTGTGTTGTCGGTGTGTGTGTGTGTGTGTTGTCGGTGTGTGTGTGTGTGTTGTCGGTGTGTGTGTGTGTGTGTTGTCGGTGTGTGTGTGTGTGTGTGTCTTGTCGGTGTGTGTGTGTTGTCGTTGTGTGTGTGTGTGTGTGTGGTAGGTGTGTGTGTTGTCGGTGTGTGTGTGTGTTGTCGGTGTGTGTGTGTGTTGTCGGTGTGTGTGTGTGTGTGTTGTCGGTGTGTGTGTGTGTTGTGTGGTGTGTGTGTGTGTGTGTGTGTGTGTTGTCGGTGTGTGTGTGTGTGTGTTGTCGGTGTGTGTGTGTGTGTGTTGTCGGTGTGTGTGTGTGTGTGTTGTCAGTGTGTGTGTGTGTGTTGTCGGTGTGTGTGTGTGTGTGTGTGTGTGTGTTGTCGTTGTGTGTGTGTGTGTGTGTTGTCGGTGTGTGTGTGTGTTGTGTGTGTGTGTGTTGTCGGTGTGTGTGTGTGTGTGTTGTCGGTGTGTGTGTGTGTGTGTGTGTGTTGTCGGTGTGTGTGTGTGTGTGTTGTCGGTGTGTGTGTGTGTGTGTGTGTGTGTGTGTGTGTGTGTGTGTGTGTGTGTGTGTGTGTGTATGTGTGTGTGTGTGTGTGTTTTGTCGGTGTGTGTGTGTGTGTGTGTGTGTTGTCGGTGTGTGTGTGTGTTGTGTGTGTGTGTTGTCGGTGTGTGTGTGTGTGTTGTCGGTGTGTGTGTGTGTGTTGTCGGTGTGTGTGTGTGTGTGTTGTCGGTGTGAGTGTGTGTGTTGTCGGTGTGTGTGTGTGTGTTGTCGGTGTGTGTGTGTGTGTGTGTGTTGTCGGTGTGTGTGTGTGTGTGTGTGTGTTTTCGGTGTGTGTGTGTGTGTGTGTGTGTGTTGTCGGTGCGTGTGTGTTGTCGGTGCGTGTGTGTGTGTGTTGTCGGTGTGTGTGTGTGTGTGTTGTCGGTGTGTGTGTGTGTGTGTGTTGTCGGTGTGTGTGTGTGTGTGTGTGTTGTCGGTGTGTGTGTGTTGTCGGTGTGTGTGTGTGTGTGTTGTCGTTGTGTTGTCGGTGTGTGTGTGTGTGTGTGTTGTCGGTGTGTGTGTGTGTGTTGTCGGTGTGTGTGTTTGTGTGTGTTGTCGGTGTGTGTGTGTGTTGTGTGTGTGTGTGTGTTGTCGGTGTGTGTGTGTGTGTGTGTTGTCGGTGTGTGTGTGTGTGTGTGTCTTGTCGGTGTGTGTGTGTTGTCGTTGTGTGTGTGTGTGTGTGTGGTAGGTGTGTGTGTGTGTTGTCGGTGTGTGTGTGTGTGTGTTGTCGGTGTGTGTGTGTGTTGTCGGTGTGTGTGTGTGTTGTCGGTGTGTGTGTGTGTTGTTGGTGTGCGTGTGTGTGTGTGTGTTGTCGGTGTGTGTGTGTTGTCGGTGTGTGTGTGTGTGTTGTCGGTGTGTGTGTGTGTGTGTTGTCAGTGTGTGTGTGTGTGTGTTGTCGGTGTGTGTGTGTGTGTGTGTGTGTGTGTGTGTGTGTGTGTGTGTGTGTGTGTGTGTGTGTGTGTGTGTATGTGTGTGTGTGTGTGTGTTTTGTCGGTGTGTGTGTGTGTGTGTGTGTGTTGTCGGTGTGTGTGTGTGTTGTGTGTGTGTGTTGTCGGTGTGTGTGTGTGTGTGTTGTCGGTGTGTGTGTGTGTCTGTGTTTTGTCGGTGTGTGTGTGTGTGTGTTGTCGGTGTGTGTGTGTGTGTGTGTTGTCGGTGTGTGTGTGTGTGTTGTCGGTGTGTGTGTGTGTGTGTGTGTGTGTGTTGTCGGTGTGTGTGTGTGTTGTGTGTGTGTGTGTTGTCGGTGTGTGTGTGTGTGTGTGTTGTCGGTGTGTGTGTGTGTGTGTGTTGTCGGTGTGTGTGTGTGTGTTGTCGGTGTGTGTGTGTGTGTGTGTGTGTGTGTGTTGTCGGTGTGTGTGTGTGTGTGTGTGTGTGTGTGTTGTCGGTGTGTGTGTGTGTGTTGTCGGTGTGTGTGTGTGTGTTGTCGGTGTGTGTGTGTGTGTGTTGTCGGTGTGTGTGTGTGTGTTGTCGGTGTGTGTGTGTGTGTGTTGTCGGTGTGTGTGTGTGTGTGTGTCTTGTCGGTGTGTGTGTGTTGTCGTTGTGTGTGTGTGTGTGTGTGGTAGGTGTGTGTGTTGTCGGTGTGTGTGTGTGTTGTCGGTGTGTGTGTGTGTTGTCGGTGTGTGTGTGTGTGTGTTGTCGGTGTGTGTGTGTGTTGTTGGTGTGTGTGTGTGTGTGTGTGTGTGTTGTCGGTGTGTGTGTGTGTGTGTTGTCGGTGTGTGTGTGTGTGTGTTGTCGGTGTGTGTGTGTGTGTGTTGTCAGTGTGTGTGTGTGTGTTGTCGGTGTGTGTGTGTGTGTGTGTGTGTGTGTTGTCGTTGTGTGTGTGTGTGTGTGTTGTCGGTGTGTGTGTGTGTTGTGTGTGTGTGTGTTGTCGGTGTGTGTGTGTGTGTGTTGTCGGTGTGTGTGTGTGTGTGTGTGTGTTGTCGGTGTGTGTGTGTGTGTGTTGTCGGTGTGTGTGTGTGTGTGTTGTCGGTGTGTGTGTGTGTGTGTGTGTGTTGTCGGTGTGTGTGTGTGTTGTGTGTGTGTGTGTTGTCGGTGTGTGTGTGTGTGTGTTGTTGGTGTGTGTGTGTGTTTGTTGTCGGTGTGTGTGTGTGTGTGTGTGTGTGTGTGTTGTCGGTGTGTGTGTGTTGTCGGTGTGTGTGTGTGTGTTGTCGGTGTGTGTGTGTGTTGTCGGTGTGTGTGTGTGTGTTGTCGGTGTGTGTGTGTGTGTGTTGTCGGTGTGTGTGTGTTGTCGGTGTGTGTGTGTGTGTGTGTGTGTTGTCGGTGTGTGTGTGTGTGTGTGTGTTGTCGGTGTGTGTGTGTGTGTGTGTTGTCGTTGTGTGTGTGTTGTCGTTGCGTGTGTGTGTGTGTTGTCGGTGTGTGTGTGTGTGTGTTGTCGGTGTGTGTGTGTGTGTGTGTTGTCGGTGTTTGTGTGTGTGTGTGTGTTGTCGGTGTGTGTGTGTTGTCGGTGTGTGTGTGTGTTGTCGGTGTGTTGTCGGTGTGTGTGTGTGTTGTCGGTGTTTGTGTGTGTGTTGTCGGTGTGTGTGTGTGTGTGTGTTGTCGGTGTGTGTGTGTGTGTGTTGTGTGTGTGTGTGTGTTGTCGGTGTGTGTGTGTGTGTGTGTTGTCGGTGTGTGTGTGTGTGTGTGTCTTGTCGGTGTGTGTGTGTTGTCGTTGTGTGTGTGTGTGTGTGTGGTAGGTGTGTGTGTGTGTTGTCGGTATGTGTGTGTGTGTTGTCGGTGTGTGTGTGTGTGTTGTCGGTGTGTGTGTGTTGTTGGTGTGTGTGTGTGTGTGTGTCGGTGTGTGTGTGTGTTGTCGGTGTGTGTGTGTGTGTGTTGTAGGTGTGTGTGTATTTGTGTTTTGTAAGTGTGTGTGTGTGTGTTGTCGGTGTGTGTGTGTGTGTGTGTGTGTGTGTGTGTGTGTGTGTGTGTGTGTTGTCGGTGTGTGTGTGTGAGTGTGTGTTGTCGGTGTGTGTGTGTGTGTGTGTTGTCGGTGTGTGTGTGTGTGTGTGTTGTCGGTGTGTGTGTGTGTGTGTTGTCGGTGTGTGTGTGTGTTGTGTGTGTGTGTGTTGTCGGTGTGTGTGTGTGTGTGTTGTTGGTGTGTGTGTGTGTTGTCGGTGTGTGTGTGTGTGTTGTCGGTGTGTGTGTGTGTGTTGTCGGTGTGTGTGTGTGTGTTGTCGGTGTGTGTGTGTTGTCGGTGTGTGTGTGTGTGTTGTCGGTGTGTTGTCGGTGTGTGTGTGTGTGTGGTAGGTGTGTGTGTGTGTGTGTTGTCGGTGTGAGTGTGTGTGTGTTGTCGGTGTGTGTGTGTGTGTGTTGTCGGTGTGTGTGTGTGTGTGTGTGTGTGTGTGTGTGTGTGTGTGTGTGTGTGTGTGTGTTGTGTGTGTGTGTGTGTTGTCGGTGTGTGTGTGTGTGTGTGTTGTCGGTGTGTGTGTGTGTGTGTGTTGTCTGTGTGTGTGTGTTGTCGGTGTGTGTGTGTGTGTTGTCGGTGTGTGTGTGTGTGTTGTCAGTGTGTGTGTGTGTGTTGTCAGTGTGTGTGTGTGTGTGTGTGTGTGTGTGTTGTCGGTGTGTGTGTGTGAGTGTGTGTTGTCGGTGTGTGTGTGTGTGTGTGTTGTCGGTGTGTGTGTGTGTGTGTGTTGTCGGTGTGTGTGTGTGTGTGTTGTCGGTGTGTGTGTGTGTTGTGTGTGTGTGTGTTGTCGGTGTGTGTGTGTGTGTGTTGTCGGTGTGTGTGTGTGTTGTCGGTGTGTGTGTGTGTGTTGTCGGTGTGTGTGTGTGTGTTGTCGGTGTGTGTGTGTGTGTTGTCGGTGTGTGTGTGTTGTCGGTGTGTGTGTGTGTGTGTTGTCGGTGTGTGTGTGTGTTGTGTGTGTGTGTGTTGTCGGTGTGTGTGTGTGTGTGTTGTCGGTGTGTGTGTGTGTTGTCGGTGTGTGTGTGTGTGTTGTCAGTGTGTGTGTGTGTGTTGTCGGTGTGTGTGTGTGTGTGTGTGTGTGTGTGTGTGTGTGTTGTCGGTGTGTGTGTGTGAGTGTGTGTTGTCGGTGTGTGTGTGTGTGTGTGTTGTCGGTGTGTGTGTGTGTTGTCGGTGTGTGTGTGTGTGTTGTCGGTGTGTGTGTGTGTGTTGTCGGTGTGTGTGTGTGGTAGGTGTGTGTGTGTGTGTTGTCGGTGTGAGTGTGTGTGTGTTGTCGGTGTGTGTGTGTGTGTGTTGTCGGTGTGTGTGTGTCTGTGTGTGTGTGTGTGTGTGTGTGTGTGTGTTGTGTGTGTGTGTGTGTTGTCGGTGTGTGTGTGTGTGTGTGTTGTCGGTGTGTGTGTGTGTGTGTGTGTTGTCTGTGTGTGTGTGTTGTCGGTGTGTGTGTGTGTGTTGTCGGTGTGTGTGTGTGTGTTGTCAGTGTGTGTGTGTGTGTTGTCGGTGTGTGTGTGTGTGTGTGTGTGTTGTCGGTGTGTGTGTGTGTCTGTGTTGTCGGTGTGTGTGTGTGTGTGTGTTGTCGGTGTGTGTGTGTGTTGTCTGTGTGTGTGTGTTGTCGGTGTGTGTGTGTGTGGTGTCAGTGTGTGTGTGTGTGTTGTCGGTGTGTGTGTGTGTGTGTGTTGTCGGTGTGTGTGTGTGTCTGTGTTGTCGGTGTGTGTGTGTGTGTTGTCGGTGTGTGTGTGTGTGTTGTCGGTGTGTGTGAGTGTGTTGCTGGTGTGTGTGTGTGTGTGTGTGTGTTGTCGGTGTGTGTGTATGTGTTGTCGGTGTGTGTGTGTGTGTGTGTTGTCGGTGTGTGTGTGTGTGTGTTGTCGGTGTGTGTGTGTGTGTGTTGTCGGTGTGTGTGTGTGTGTGTGTTGTCGGTGTGTGTGTGTGTTGTGTGTGTGTGTGTTGTCGGTGTGTGTGTGTGTGTGTTGTCGGTGTGTGTGTGTGTGTGTGTGTGTTGTCGGTGTGTGTGTGTGTGTGTTGTCGGTGTGTGTGTGTGTGTGTTGTCGGTGTGTGTGTGTGTGTGTGTGTGTTGTCGGTGTGTGTGTGTGTTGTGTGTGTGTGTGTTGTCGGTGTGTGTGTGTGTGTGTTGTTGGTGTGTGTGTGTGTGTTTGTTGTCGGTGTGTGTGTGTGTGTGTGTGTGTGTGTGTGTTGTCGGTGTGTGTGTGTTGTCGGTGTGTGTGTGTGTGTTGTCGGTGTGTGTGTGTGTGTGTTGTTGGTGTGTGTGTGTGTTGTTGGTGTGTGTGTGTGTGTTGTCGGTGTGTGTGTGTGTGTTGTCGGTGTGTGTGTGTGTGTTGTCGGTGTGTGTGTGTTGTCGGTGTGTGTGTGTGTGTTGTCGGTGTGTTGTCGGTGTGTGTGTGTGTGTGGTAGGTGTGTGTGTGTGTGTGTTGTCGGTGTGAGTGTGTGTGTGTTGTCGGTGTGTGTGTGTGTGTGTTGTCGGTGTGTGTGTGTGTGTGTGTGTGTGTGTGTGTGTGTGTGTGTGTGTTGTGTGTGTGTGTGTGTTGTCGGTGTGTGTGTGTGTGTGTGTTGTCGGTGTGTGTGTGTGTGTGTGTTGTCTGTGTGTGTGTGTTGTCGGTGTGTGTGTGTGTGTTGTCGGTGTGTGTGTGTGTGTTGTCAGTGTGTGTGTGTGTGTTGTCAGTGTGTGTGTGTGTGTGTGTGTGTGTGTGTTGTCGGTGTGTGTGTGTGAGTGTGTGTTGTCGGTGTGTGTGTGTGTGTGTGTTGTCGGTGTGTGTGTGTGTGTGTGTTGTCGGTGTGTGTGTGTGTGTGTTGTCGGTGTGTGTGTGTGTTGTGTGTGTGTGTGTTGTCGGTGTGTGTGTGTGTGTGTTGTCGGTGTGTGTGTGTGTTGTCGGTGTGTGTGTGTGTGTTGTCGGTGTGTGTGTGTGTGTTGTCGGTGTGTGTGTGTGTGTTGTCGGTGTGTGTGTGTTGTCGGTGTGTGTGTGTGTGTGTGTTGTCGGTGTGTGTGTGTGTGTGTTGTCGGTGTGTGTGTGTGTTGTGTGTGTGTGTGTTGTCGGTGTGTGTGTGTGTGTGTTGTCGGTGTGTGTGTGTGTTGTCGGTGTGTGTGTGTGTGTTGTCAGTGTGTGTGTGTGTGTTGTCGGTGTGTGTGTGTGTGTGTGTGTGTGTGTGTGTGTGTGTGTGTGTGTTGTCGGTGTGTGTGTGTGAGTGTGTGTTGTCGGTGTGTGTGTGTGTGTGTGTTGTCGGTGTGTGTGTGTGTTGTCGGTGTGTGTGTGTGTGTTGTCGGTGTGTGTGTGTGTGTTGTCGGTGTGTGTGTGTGGTAGGTGTGTGTGTGTGTGTTGTCGGTGTGAGTGTGTGTGTGTTGTCGGTGTGTGTGTGTGTGTGTTGTCGGTGTGTGTGTGTGTGTGTGTGTGTGTGTGTGTGTGTGTGTGTGTGTGTTGTGTGTGTGTGTGTGTTGTCGGTGTGTGTGTGTGTGTGTGTTGTCGGTGTGTGTGTGTGTGTGTGTGTTGTCTGTGTGTGTGTGTTGTCGGTGTGTGTGTGTGTGTTGTCGGTGTGTGTGTGTGTGTTGTCAGTGTGTGTGTGTGTGTTGTCGGTGTGTGTGTGTGTGTGTGTGTGTTGTCGGTGTGTGTGTGTGTCTGTGTTGTCGGTGTGTGTGTGTGTGTGTGTTGTCGGTGTGTGTGTGTGTTGTCTGTGTGTGTGTGTTGTCGGTGTGTGTGTGTGTGGTGTCAGTGTGTGTGTGTGTGTTGTCGGTGTGTGTGTGTGTGTGTGTTGTCGGTGTGTGTGTGTGTCTGTGTTGTCGGTGTGTGTGTGTGTGTTGTCGGTGTGTGTGTGTGTGTTGTCGGTGTGTGTGAGTGTGTTGCTGGTGTGTGTGTGTGTGTGTGTGTGTTGTCGGTGTGTGTGTATGTGTTGTCGGTGTGTGTGTGTGTGTGTGTTGTCGGTGTGTGTGTGTGTGTGTTGTCGGTGTGTGTGTGTGTGTGTTGTCGGTGTGTGTGTGTGTGTGTGTTGTCGGTGTGTGTGTGTGTTGTGTGTGTGTGTGTTGTCGGTGTGTGTGTGTGTGTGTTGTCGGTGTGTGTGTGTGTGTGTGTGTGTTGTCGGTGTGTGTGTGTGTGTGTTGTCGGTGTGTGTGTGTGTGTGTTGTCGGTGTGTGTGTGTGTGTGTGTGTGTTGTCGGTGTGTGTGTGTTGTGTGTGTGTGTGTTGTCGGTGTGTGTGTGTGTGTGTTGTTGGTGTGTGTGTGTGTGTTTGTTGTCGGTGTGTGTGTGTGTGTGTGTGTGTGTGTTGTCGGTGTGTGTGTGTTGTCGGTGTGTGTGTGTGTGTTGTCGGTGTGTGTGTGTGTGTGTTGTTGGTGTGTGTGTGTGTTGTCGGTGTGTGTGTGTGTGTTGTCGGTGTGTGTGTGTGTGTTGTCGGTGTGTGTGTGTGTGTTGTCGGTGTGTGTGTGTTGTCGGTGTGTGTGTGTGTGTTGTCGGTGTGTTGTCGGTGTGTGTGTGTGTGTGGTAGGTGTGTGTGTGTGTGTGTTGTCGGTGTGAGTGTGTGTGTGTTGTCGGTGTGTGTGTGTGTGTGTTGTCGGTGTGTGTGTGTGTGTGTGTGTGTGTGTGTGTGTTGTGTGTGTGTGTGTGTTGTCGGTGTGTGTGTGTGTGTGTGTTGTCGGTGTGTGTGTGTGTGTGTTGTCTGTGTGTGTGTGTTGTCGGTGTGTGTGTGTGTGTTGTCGGTGTGTGTGTGTGTGTTGTCAGTGTGTGTGTGTGTGTTGTCAGTGTGTGTGTGTGTGTGTGTGTGTGTGTGTGTGTGTGTGTTGTCGGTGTGTGTGTGTGAGTGTGTGTTGTCGGTGTGTGTGTGTGTGTGTGTTGTCGGTGTGTGTGTGTGTGTGTGTTGTCGGTGTGTGTGTGTGTGTGTGTTGTCGGTGTGTGTGTGTGTTGTGTGTGTGTGTGTTGTCGGTGTGTGTGTGTGTGTGTTGTCGGTGTGTGTGTGTGTTGTCGGTGTGTGTGTGTGTGTTGTCGGTGTGTGTGTGTGTGTTGTCGGTGTGTGTGTGTGTGTTGTCGGTGTGTGTGTGTTGTCGGTGTGTGTGTGTGTGTGTTGTCGGTGTGTGTGTGTGTGTGTTGTCGGTGTGTGTGTGTGTTGTGTGTGTGTGTGTTGTCGGTGTGTGTGTGTGTGTGTTGTCGGTGTGTGTGTGTGTTGTCGGTGTGTGTGTGTGTGTTGTCAGTGTGTGTGTGTGTGTTGTCGGTGTGTGTGTGTGTGTGTGTGTGTGTGTGTGTGTGTGTGTTGTCGGTGTGTGTGTGTGAGTGTGTGTTGTCGGTGTGTGTGTGTGTGTGTGTTGTCGGTGTGTGTGTGTGTGTGTGTTGTCGGTGTGTGTGTGTGTGTGTTGTCGGTGTGTGTGTGTGTTGTGTGTGTGTGTGTTGTCGGTGTGTGTGTGTGTGTGTTGTCGGTGTGTGTGTGTGTTGTCGGTGTGTGTGTGTGTGTTGTCGGTGTGTGTGTGTGTGTTGTCGGTGTGTGTGTGTGGTAGGTGTGTGTGTGTGTGTTGTCGGTGTGAGTGTGTGTGTGTTGTCGGTGTGTGTGTGTGTGTGTTGTCGGTGTGTGTGTGTGTGTGTGTGTGTGTGTGTGTGTGTGTTGTGTGTGTGTGTGTGTTGTCGGTGTGTGTGTGTGTGTGTGTTGTCGGTGTGTGTGTGTGTGTGTGTGTTGTCTGTGTGTGTGTGTTGTCGGTGTGTGTGTGTGTGTTGTCGGTGTGTGTGTGTGTGTTGTCAGTGTGTGTGTGTGTGTTGTCGGTGTGTGTGTGTGTGTGTGTGTGTTGTCGGTGTGTGTGTGTGTCTGTGTTGTCGGTGTGTGTGTGTGTGTGTGTTGTCGGTGTGTGTGTGTGTTGTCTGTGTGTGTGTGTTGTCGGTGTGTGTGTGTGTGGTGTCAGTGTGTGTGTGTGTGTTGTCGGTGTGTGTGTGTGTGTGTGTTGTCGGTGTGTGTGTGTGTCTGTGTTGTCGGTGTGTGTGTCTGTGTTGTCGGTGTGTGTGTGTGTGTTGTCGGTGTGTGTGTGTGTGTTGTCGGTGTGTGTGTGTGTGTGTGTGTTGTCGGTGTGTGTGTATGTGTTGTCGGTGTGTGTGTGTGTGTGTGTGTGTTGTCGGTGTGTGTGTGTGTGTGTTGTCGGTGTGTGTGTGTGTGTGTTGTCGGTGTGTGTGTGTGTGTGTGTTGTCGGTGTGTGTGTGTGTTGTGTGTGTGTGTGTTGTCGGTGTGTGTGTGTGTGTGTTGTCGGTGTGTGTGTGTGTGTGTGTGTGTTGTCGGTGTGTGTGTGTGTGTGTTGTCGGTGTGTGTGTGTGTGTGTTGTCGGTGTGTGTGTGTGTGTGTGTGTGTTGTCGGTGTGTGTGTGTGTTGTGTGTGTGTGTGTTGTCGGTGTGTGTGTGTGTGTGTTGTTGGTGTGTGTGTGTGTGTTTGTTGTCGGTGTGTGTGTGTGTGTGTGTGTGTGTGTGTGTGTGTTGTCGGTGTGTGTGTGTTGTCGGTGTGTGTGTGTGTGTTGTCGGTGTGTGTGTGTGTTGTCGGTGTGTGTGTGTGTGTGTTGTCGGTGTGTGTGTGTTGTCGGTGTGTGTGTGTGTGTGTGTGTGTTGTCGGTGTGTGTGTGTGTGTGTGTTGTCGGTGTGTGTGTGTGTGTGTGTTGTCGTTGTGTGTGTGTTGTCGGTGCGTGTGTGTGTGTTGTCGGTGTGTGTGTGTGTGTGTTGTCGGTGTGTGTGTGTGTGTGTGTTGTCGGTGTGTGTGTGTGTGTGTGTGTGTTGTCGGTGTGTGTGTGTTGTCGGTGTGTGTGTGTGTTGTCGGTGTATTGTCGGTGTGTGTGTGTGTTGTCGGTGTGTGTGTGTGTGTTGTCGGTGTGTGTGTGTGTGTGTGTTGTCGGTGTCTGTGTGTGTGTGTTGTGTGTGTGTGTGTGTTGTCGGTGTGTGTGTGTGTGTGTTGTCGGTGTGTGTGTGTGTGTGTCTTGTCGGTGTGTGTGTGTTGTCGTTGTGTGTGTGTGTGTGTGTGGTAGGTGTGTGTGTGTGTTGTCGGTATGTGTGTGTGTGTTGTCGGTGTGTGTGTGTGTGTTGTCGGTGTGTGTGTGTTGTTGGTGTGTGTGTGTGTGTGTGTCGGTGTGTGTGTGTGTGTTGTCGGTGTGTGTGTGTGTGTGTTGTAGGTGTGTGTGTATTTGTGTTTTGTAAGTGTGTGTGTGTGTGTTGTCGGTGTGTGTGTGTGTGTGTGTGTGTGTGTTGTCGGTGTGTGTGTGTGAGTGTGTGTTGTCGGTGTGTGTGTGTGTGTGTGTTGTCGGTGTGTGTGTGTGTGTGTGTTGTCGGTGTGTGTGTGTGTGTGTTGTCGGTGTGTGTGTGTGTTGTGTGTGTGTGTGTTGTCGGTGTGTGTGTGTGTGTGTTGTCGGTGTGTGTGTGTGTTGTCGGTGTGTGTGTGTGTGTTGTCGGTGTGTGTGTGTGTGTTGTCGGTGTGTGTGTGTGTGTTGTCGGTGTGTGTGTGTTGTCGGTGTGTGTGTGTGTGTTGTCGGTGTGTGTGTGTGTGTGTGTTGTCGGTGTGTGTGTGTGTGTGTGTGTTGTCTGTGTGTGTGTGTTGTCGGTGTGTGTGTGTGTGTTGTCGGTGTGTGTGTGTGTGTTGTCAGTGTGTGTGTGTGTGTTGTCGGTGTGTGTGTGTGTGTGTGTGTTGTCGGTGTGTGTGTGTGTCTGTGTTGTCGGTGTGTGTGTGTGTGTGTGTGTTGTCGGTGTGTGTGTGTGTTGTCTGTGTGTGTGTGTTGTCGGTGTGTGTGTGTGTGGTGTCAGTGTGTGTGTGTGTGTTGTCGGTGTGTGTGTGTGTGTGTGTTGTCGGTGTGTGTGTGTGTCTGTGTTGTCGGTGTGTGTGTGTGTGTTGTCGGTGTGTGTGTGTGTGTTGTCGGTGTGTGTGAGTGTGTTGCTGGTGTGTGTGTGTGTGTGTGTGTGTTGTCGGTGTGTGTGTATGTGTTGTCGGTGTGTGTGTGTGTGTGTGTGTGTTGTCGGTGTGTGTGTGTGTTGTCGGTGTGTGTGTGTGTGTGTTGTCGGTGTGTGTGTGTGTGTGTGTTGTCGGTGTGTGTGTGTGTTGTGTGTGTGTGTGTTGTCGGTGTGTGTGTGTGTGTGTTGTCGGTGTGTGTGTGTGTGTGTGTGTGTTGTCGGTGTGTGTGTGTGTGTGTTGTCGGTGTGTGTGTGTGTGTGTTGTCGGTGTGTGTGTGTGTGTGTGTTGTCGGTGTGTGTGTGTGTTGTGTGTGTGTGTGTTGTCGGTGTGTGTGTGTGTGTGTTGTTGGTGTGTGTGTGTGTGTTTGTTGTCGGTGTGTGTGTGTGTGTGTGTGTGTGTGTGTGTTGTCGGTGTGTGTGTGTTGTCGGTGTGTGTGTGTGTGTTGTCGGTGTGTGTGTGTGTTGTCGGTGTGTGTGTGTGTGTTGTCGGTGTGTGTGTGTGTGTGTTGTCGGTGTGTGTGTGTTGTCGGTGTGTGTGTGTGTGTGTGTGTGTGTTGTCGGTGTGTGTGTGTGTGTGTGTGTTGTCGGTGTGTGTGTGTGTGTGTGTTGTCGTTGTGTGTGTGTTGTCGGTGCGTGTGTGTGTGTGTTGTCGGTGTGTGTGTGTGTGTGTTGTCGGTGTGTGTGTGTGTGTGTGTTGTCGGTGTGTGTGTGTGTGTGTGTGTGTTGTCGGTGTGTGTGTGTTGTCGGTGTGTGTGTGTGTTGTCGGTGTGTTGTCGGTGTGTGTGTGTGTTGTCGGTGTGTGTGTGTGTGTTGTCGGTGTGTGTGTGTGTGTGTGTTGTCGGTGTCTGTGTGTGTGTGTTGTGTGTGTGTGTGTGTTGTCGGTGTGTGTGTGTGTGTGTTGTCGGTGTGTGTGTGTGTGTGTCTTGTCGGTGTGTGTGTGTTGTCGTTGTGTGTGTGTGTGTGTGTGGTAGGTGTGTGTGTGTGTTGTCGGTATGTGTGTGTGTGTTGTCGGTGTGTGTGTGTGTGTTGTCGGTGTGTGTGTGTTGTTGGTGTGTGTGTGTGTGTGTGTCGGTGTGTGTGTGTGTGTTGTCGGTGTGTGTGTGTGTGTGTTGTAGGTGTGTGTGTATTTGTGTTTTGTAAGTGTGTGTGTGTGTGTTGTCGGTGTGTGTGTGTGTGTGTGTGTGTGTGTGTGTGTTGTCGGTGTGTGTGTGTGAGTGTGTGTTGTCGGTGTGTGTGTGTGTGTGTGTTGTCGGTGTGTGTGTGTGTGTGTGTTGTCGGTGTGTGTGTGTGTGTGTTGTCGGTGTGTGTGTGTGTTGTGTGTGTGTGTGTTGTCGGTGTGTGTGTGTGTGTGTTGTCGGTGTGTGTGTGTGTTGTCGGTGTGTGTGTGTGTGTTGTCGGTGTGTGTGTGTGTGTTGTCGGTGTGTGTGTGTGTGTTGTCGGTGTGTGTGTGTTGTCGGTGTGTGTGTGTGTGTTGTCGGTGTGTTGTCGGTGTGTGTGTGTGTGTGGTAGGTGTGTGTGTGTGTGTTGTCGGTGTGAGTGTGTGTGTGTTGTCGGTGTGTGTGTGTGTGTGTTGTCGGTGTGTGTGTGTGTGTGTGTGTGTGTGTGTGTGTGTGTGTGTGTTGTGTGTGTGTGTTGTCGGTGTGTGTGTGTGTGTTGTCGGTGTGTGTGTGTGTGTGTGTGTTGTCTGTGTGTGTGTGTTGTCGGTGTGTGTGTGTGTGTTGTAGGTGTGTGTGTGTGTGTTGTCAGTGTGTGTGTGTGTGTTGTCGGTGTGTGTGTGTGTGTGTGTGTGTGTGTGTGTGTGTGTGTGTGTGTGTGTGTGTTGTCGGTGTGTGTGTGTGAGTGTGTGTTGTCGGTGTGTGTGTGTGTGTGTGTTGTCGGTGTGTGTGTGTGTGTTGTCGGTGTGTGTGTGTGTGTGTTGTCGGTGTGTGTGTGTGTTGTGTGTGTGTGTGTTGTCGGTGTGTGTGTGTGTGTGTTGTCGGTGTGTGTGTGTGTTGTCGGTGTGTGTGTGTGTGTTGTCGGTGTGTGTGTGTGTGTTGTCGGTGTGTGTGTGTGTGTTGTCGGTGTGTGTGTGTTGTCGGTGTGTGTGTGTGTGTTGTCGGTGTGTTGTCGGTGTGTGTGTGTGTGTGGTAGGTGTGTGTGTGTGTGTTGTCGGTGTGAGTGTGTGTGTGTTGTCGGTGTGTGTGTGTGTGTGTTGTGGGTGTGTGTGTGTGTGTGTTTGTGTGTGTGTGTGTGTGTGTGTTGTGTGTGTGTGTGTGTTGTCGGTGTGTGTGTGTGTGTGTGTTGTCGGTGTGTGTGTGTGTGTGTGTGTTGTCTGTGTGTGTGTGTTGTCGGTGTGTGTGTGTGTGTTGTCGGTGTGTGTGTGTGTGTTGTCAGTGTGTGTGTGTGTGTTGTCGGTGTGTGTGTGTGTGTGTGTTGTCGGTGTGTGTGTGTGTCTGTGTTGTCGGTGTGTGTGTGTGTGTGTGTTGTCGGTGTGTGTGTGTGTTGTCTGTGTGTGTGTGTTGTCGGTGTGTGTGTGTGTGGTGTCAGTGTGTGTGTGTGTGTTGTCGGTGTGTGTGTGTGTGTGTTGTCGGTGTGTGTGTGTGTCTGTGTTGTCGGTGTGTGTGTGTGTGTTGTCGGTGTGTGTGTGTGTGTTGTCGGTGTGTGTGAGTGTGTTGCTGGTGTGTGTGTGTGTGTGTGTGTTGTCGGAGTGTGTGTATGTGTTGTCGGTGTGTGTGTGTGTTGTCGGTGTGTGTGTGTGTGTGTTGTCGGTGTGTGTGTGTGTGTATGTGTTGTCAGTGTGTGTGTGTGTGTGTTGTCGGTGTGTGTGTGTGTGTGTTGTCGGTGTGTGTGTGTGTGTGTTGTCGGTGTGTGTGTGTGTGTGTGTGTGTGTGTGTGTGTTGTCGGTGTGTGTGTGTGTGTTGTCGGTGTGTGTGTGTTGTCGGTGTGTGTGTGTGTGTGTTGTCGGTGTGTGTGTGTGTGTTGTCGGTGTGTGTGTGTGAGTGTGTGTTGTCGGTGTGTGTGTGTGTGTGTGTTGTCGGTGTGTGTGTGTGTGTGTGTGTTGTCGGTGTGTGTGTGTGTGTGTTGTCGGTGTGTGTGTGTGTTGTGTGTGTGTGTGTTGTCGGTGTGTGTGTGTGTGTGTTGTCGGTGTGTGTGTGTGTTGTCGGTGTGTGTGTGTGTTGTCGGTGTGTGTGTGTGTGTTGTCGGTGTGTGTGTGTGTTGTCGGTGTGTGTGTGTGTGTGTTGTCGGTGTGTGTGTGTGTGTTGTCGGTGTGTGTGTGTTGTCGGTGTGTGTGTCTGTGTTGTCGGTGTGTGTGTGTGTGTGGTAGGTGTGTGTGTGTGTGTTGTCGGTGTGTGTGTGTGTGTGTTGTCGGTGTGTGTGTGTGTGTGTTGTCGGTGTGTGTGTGTGTGTGTGTGTGTGTGTGTGTGTGTTGTCGGTGTGTGTGTGTGTTGTGTGTGTGTGTGTTGTCGGTGTGTGTGTGTGTGTGTTGTCGGTGTGTGTGTGTGTTGTCGGTGTGTGTGTGTGTGTGTGTGTGTGTTGTCGGTGTGTGTGTGTGTGTTGTCGGTGTGTGTGTGTGTGTTGTCGGTGTGTGTGTGTGTGTGTGTTGTCGGTGTGTGTGTGTGTGTTGTCGGTGTGTGTGTGTGTGTGTTGTCGGTGTGTGTGTGTGTGTGTGTGTCTTGTCGGTGTGTGTGTGTTGTCGTTGTGTGTGTGTGTGTGTGTGGTAGGTGTGTGTGTGTGTTGTCGGTGTGTGTGTGCGTGTGTTGTCGGTGTGTGTGTGTGTTGTCGGTGTGTGTGTGTGTTGTAGGTGTGTGTGTGTGTTGTTGGTGTGTGTGTGTGTGTGTGTGTGTGTTGTCGGTGTGTGTGTGTGTGTTGTCGGTGTGTGTGTGTGTGTGTTGTCGGTGTGTGTGTGTGTGTGTTGTCAGTGTGTGTGTGTGTGTTGTCGGTGTGTGTGTGTGTGTGTGTGTGTTGTCGGTGTGTGTGTGTGTGTGTGTGTGTTGTCGGTGTGTGTGTGTGTGTGTGTGTGTTGTCGGTGTGTGTGTGTGTGTGTGTGTTGTCGGTGTGTGTGTGTGTGTGTGTTGTCGGTGTGTGTGTGTTGTCGGTGCGTGTGTGTGTGTGTTGTCGGTGTGTGTGTGTGTGTGTTGTCGGTGTGTGTGTGTGTGTGTGTTGTCGGTGTGTGTGTGTGTGTGTGTGTTGTCGGTGTGTGTGTGTTGTCGGTGTGTGTGTGTGTTGTCGGTGTGTTGTCGGTGTGTGTGTGTGTTGTCGGTGTGTGTGTGTGTGTTGTCGGTGTGTGTGTGTGTGTGTGTTGTCGGTGTGTGTGTGTGTGTGTTGTGTGTGTGTGTGTGTTGTCGGTGTGTGTCTGTGTGTGTTGTCGGGGTGTGTGTGTGTGTGTGTGTCTTGTCGGTGTGTGTGTGTTGTCGTTGTGTGTGTGTGTGTGTGTGGTAGGTGTGTGTGTGTGTTGTCGGTATGTGTGTGTGTGTTGTCGGTGTGTGTGTGTTGTCGGTGTGTGTGTGTGTGTTGTTGGTGTGTGTGTGTGTGTGTGTGTTGTCGGTGTGTTTGTGTGTGTTGTCGGTGTGTGTGTTTGTGTTTTGTCGGTGTGTGTGTGTGTGTTTTGTCAGTGTGTGTGTGTGTGTTGTCGGTGTGTGTGTGTGTGTGTGTGTGTGTGTGTGTGTGTGTGTGTGTGTGTGTTGTCGGTGTGTGTGTGTGAGTGTGTGTTGTCGGTGTGTGTGTGTGTGTTGTCGGTGTGTGTGTGTGTGTGTTGTCGGTGTGTGTGTGTGTGTGTTGTCGGTGTGTGTGTGTGTTGTGTGTGTGTGTGTTGTCGGTGTGTGTGTGTGTGTGTTGTCGGTGTGTGTGTGTGTTGTCGGTGTGTGTGTGTGTGTTGTCGGTGTGTGTGTGTGTTGTCGGTGTGTGTGTGTGTGTGTGTGTTGTCGGTGTGTGTGTGTGTGTTGTCGGTGTGTGTGTGTTGTCGGTGTGTGTGTGTTGTCGGTGTGTTGTCGGTGTGTGTGTGTGTGTGGTAGGTGTGTGTGTGTGTGTTGTCGGTGTGAGTGTGTGTGTGTTGTCGGTGTGTGTGTGTGTGTGTTGTCGGTGTGTGTGTGTGTGTGTGTGTGGGTGTGTGTGTGTTGTGTGTGTGTGTGTTGTCGGTGTGTGTGTGTGTGTGTGTTGTCGGTGTGTGTGTGTGTGTGTGTGTGTGTGTTGTCTGTGTGTGTGTGTTGTCGGTGTGTGTGTGTGTGTTGTCGGTGTGTGTGTGTGTGTTGTCAGTGTGTGTGTGTGTGTTGTCGGTGTGTGTGTGTGTGTGTGTGTGTGTTGTCGGTGTGTGTGTGTGTCTGTGTTGTCGGTGTGTGTGTGTGTGTTGTCGGTGTGTGTGTGTGTTGTCTGTGTGTGTGTGTTGTCGGTGTATGTGTGTGTGGTGTCAGTGTGTGTGTGTGTGTTGTCGGTGTGTGTGTGTGTGTGTGTTGTCGGTGTGTGTGTGTCTGTGTTGTCGGTGTGTGTGTGTGTGTTGTCGGTGTGTGTGTGTGTGTGTGTTGTCGGTGTGTGTGAGTGTGTTGCTGGTGTGTGTGTGTGTGTGTGTTGTCGGTGTGTGTGTATGTGTTGTCGGTGTGTGTGTGTGTTGTCGGTGTGTGTGTGTGTTGTCGGTGTGTGTGTGTGTATGTGTTGTCAGTGTGTGTGTGTGTGTGTTGTCGGTGTGTGTGTGTGTGTGTGTGTTGTCGGTGTGTGTGTGTGTGTGTTGTCGGTGTGTGTGTGTGTGTGTGTGTGTTGTCGGTGTGTGTGTGTGTGTGTTGTCGGTGTGTGTGTGTTGTCGGTGTGTGTGTGTGTGTGTTGTCGGTGTGTGTGTGTGTTGTCGGTGTGTGTGTGTGAGTGTGTGTTGTCGGTGTGTGTGTGTGTGTGTGTTGTCGGTGTGTGTGTGTGTGTGTTGTCGGTGTGTGTGTGTGTGTGTTGTCGGTGTGTGTGTGTGTTGTGTGTGTGTGTGTTGTCGTTGTGTGTGTGTGTGTGTGTGGTAGGTGTGTGTGTGTGTTGTCGGTATGTGTGTGTGTGTTGTCGGTGTGTGTGTGTTGTCGGTGTGTGTGTGTGTGTTGTTGGTGTGTGTGTGTGTGTGTGTGTTGTCGGTGTGTGTGTGTGTGTGTTGTCGGTGTGTGTGTGTGTGTTGTCGGTGTGTGTGTGTGTGTTTTGTCAGTGTGTGTGTGTGTGTTGTCGGTGTGTGTGTGTGTGTGTGTGTGTGTGTGTGTGTGTGTGTGTGTGTGTGTGTTGTCGGTGTGTGTGTGTGAGTGTGTGTTGTCGGTGTGTGTGTGTGTGTGTGTTGTCGGTGTGTGTGTGTGTGTGTTGTCGGTGTGTGTGTGTGTTGTGTGTGTGTGTGTTGTCGGTGTGTGTGTGTGTGTGTTGTCGGTGTGTGTGTTGTCGGTGTGTGTGTGTGTGTTGTCGGTGTGTGTGTTGTCGGTGTGTGTGTGTGTGTGTGTGTTGTCGGTGTGTGTGTGTGTGTTGTCGGTGTGTGTGTGTTGTCGGTGTGTGTGTGTTGTCGGTGTGTTGTCGGTGTGTGTGTGTGTGTGGTAGGTGTGTGTGTGTGTGTTGTCGGTGTGAGTGTGTGTGTGTTGTCGGTGTGTGTGTGTGTGTGTTGTCGGTGTGTGTGTGTGTGTGTGTGTGGGTGTGTGTGTGTTGTGTGTGTGTGTGTTGTTGGTGTGTGTGTGTGTGTGTGTTGTCGGTGTGTGTGTGTGTGTGTGTGTGTGTTGTCTGTGTGTGTGTGTTGTCGGTGTGTGTGTGTGTGTTGTGTGTGTGTGTGTGTTGTCGGTGTGTGTGTGTGTGTGTTGTCGGTGTGTGTGTGTGTGTGTCTTGTCGGTGTGTGTGTGTTGTCGTTGTGTGTGTGTGTGTGTGTGGTAGGTGTGTGTGTGTGTTGTCGGTATGTGTGTGTGTGTTGTCGGTGTGTGTGTGTGTGTTGTCGGTGTGTGTGTGTTGTTGGTGTGTGTGTGTGTGTGTGTCGGTGTGTGTGTGTGTGTTGTCGGTGTGTGTGTGTGTGTGTTGTAGGTGTGTGTGTATTTGTGTTTTGTAAGTGTGTGTGTGTGTGTTGTCGGTGTGTGTGTGTGTGTGTGTGTGTGTGTGTGTGTGTGTTGTCGGTGTGTGTGTGTGAGTGTGTGTTGTCGGTGTGTGTGTGTGTGTGTGTTGTCGGTGTGTGTGTGTGTGTGTGTTGTCGGTGTGTGTGTGTGTGTGTTGTCGGTGTGTGTGTGTGTTGTGTGTGTTTGTGTTGTCGGTGTGTGTGTGTGTGTGTTGTCGGTGTGTGTGTGTGTTGTCGGTGTGTGTGTGTGTGTTGTCGGTGTGTGTGTGTGTGTTGTCGGTGTGTGTGTGTGTGTTGTCGGTGTGTGTGTGTTGTCGGTGTGTGTGTGTGTGTTGTCGGTGTGTTGTCGGTGTGTGTGTGTGTGTGGTAGGTGTGTGTGTGTGTGTTGTCGGTGTGAGTGTGTGTGTGTTGTCGGTGTGTGTGTGTGTGTGTTGTCGGTGTGTGTGTGTGTGTGTGTGTGTGTGTGTGTGTGTGTTGTGTGTGTGTGTTGTCGGTGTGTGTGTGTGTGTGTGTTGTCGGTGTGTGTGTGTGTGTGTGTGTGTTGTCTGTGTGTGTGTGTTGTCGGTGTGTGTGTGTGTGTTGTAGGTGTGTGTGTGTGTGTTGTCAGTGTGTGTGTGTGTGTTGTCGGTGTGTGTGTGTGTGTGTGTGTGTGTGTGTGTGTGTGTGTGTGTGTGTGTGTGTGTGTGTGTGTGTTGTCGGTGTGTGTGTGTGAGTGTGTGTTGTCGGTGTGTGTGTGTGTGTGTGTTGTCGGTGTGTGTGTGTGTGTGTGTGTTGTCGGTGTGTGTGTGTGTGTGTTGTCGGTGTGTGTGTGTGTTGTGTGTGTGTGTGTTGTCGGTGTGTGTGTGTGTGTGTTGTCGGTGTGTGTGTGTGTTGTCGGTGTGTGTGTGTGTGTTGTCGGTGTGTGTGTGTGTGTTGTCGGTGTGTTGTCGGTGTGTGTGTGTGTGTGGTAGGTGTGTGTGTGTGTGTTGTCGGTGTGAGTGTGTGTGTGTTGTCGGTGTGTGTGTGTGTGTGTTGTGGGTGTGTGTGTGTGTGTGTTTGTGTGTGTGTGTGTGTGTGTGTTGTGTGTGTGTGTGTGTTGTCGGTGTGTGTGTGTGTGTGTGTTGTCGGTGTGTGTGTGTGTGTGTGTTGTCTGTGTGTGTGTGTTGTCGGAGTGTGTGTGTGTGTTGTCGGTGTGTGTGTGTGTGTTGTCAGTGTGTGTGTGTGTGTTGTCGGTGTGTGTGTGTGTGTGTGTTGTCGGTGTGTGTGTGTGTCTGTGTTGTCGGTGTGTGTGTGTGTGTGTGTTGTCGGTGTGTGTGTGTGTTGTCTGTGTGTGTGTGTTGTCGGTGTGTGTGTGTGTGGTGTCAGTGTGTGTGTGTGTGTTGTCGGTGTGTGTGTGTGTGTGTTGTCGGTGTGTGTGTGTGTCTGTGTTGTCGGTGTGTGTGTGTGTGTTGTCGGTGTGTGTGTGTGTGTTGTCGGTGTGTGTGAGTGTGTTGCTGGTGTGTGTGTGTGTGTGTGTTGTCGGAGTGTGTGTATGTGTTGTCGGTGTGTGTGTGTGTTGTCGGTGTGTGTGTGTGTGTGTTGTCGGTGTGTGTGTGTATGTGTGTCGGTGTGTGTGTGTGTGTTGTCGGTGTGTGTGTGTGTGTGTTGTAGGTGTGTGTGTATTTGTGTTTTGTAAGTGTGTGTGTGTGTGTTGTCGGTGTGTGTGTGTGTGTGTGTGTGTGTGTGTGTGTGTGTTGTTGGTGTGTGTGTGTGTGTGTGTCGGTGTGTGTGTGTGTGTTGTCGGTGTGTGTGTGTGTGTGTTGTAGGTGTGTGTGTATTTGTGTTTTGTAAGTGTGTGTGTGTGTGTTGTCGGTGTGTGTGTGTGTGTGTGTGTGTGTGTGTGTGTGTGTGTGTTGTCGGTGTGTGTGTGTGAGTGTGTGTTGTCGGTGTGTGTGTGTGTGTGTGTTGTCGGTGTGTGTGTGTGTGTGTGTTGTCGGTGTGTGTGTGTGTGTGTTGTCGGTGTGTGTGTGTGTTGTGTGTGTTTGTGTTGTCGGTGTGTGTGTGTGTGTGTTGTCGGTGTGTGTGTGTGTTGTCGGTGTGTGTGTGTGTGTTGTCGGTGTGTGTGTGTGTGTTGTCGGTGTGTGTGTGTGTGTTGTCGGTGTGTGTGTGTTGTCGGTGTGTGTGTGTGTGTTGTCGGTGTGTTGTCGGTGTGTGTGTGTGTGTGGTAGGTGTGTGTGTGTGTGTTGTCGGTGTGAGTGTGTGTGTGTTGTCGGTGTGTGTGTGTGTGTGTTGTCGGTGTGTGTGTGTGTGTGTGTGTGTGTGTGTGTGTGTGTTGTGTGTGTGTGTTGTCGGTGTGTGTGTGTGTGTGTGTTGTCGGTGTGTGTGTGTGTGTGTGTGTGTTGTCTGTGTGTGTGTGTTGTCGGTGTGTGTGTGTGTGTTGTAGGTGTGTGTGTGTGTGTTGTCAGTGTGTGTGTGTGTGTTGTCGGTGTGTGTGTGTGTGTGTGTGTGTGTGTGTGTGTGTGTGTGTGTGTGTGTGTGTGTGTTGTCGGTGTGTGTGTGTGAGTGTGTGTTGTCGGTGTGTGTGTGTGTGTGTGTTGTCGGTGTGTGTGTGTGTGTGTGTTGTCGGTGTGTGTGTGTGTGTGTTGTCGGTGTGTGTGTGTGTTGTGTGTGTGTGTGTTGTCGGTGTGTGTGTGTGTGTGTTGTCGGTGTGTGTGTGTGTTGTCGGTGTGTGTGTGTGTGTTGTCGGTGTGTGTGTGTGTGTTGTCGGTGTGTTGTCGGTGTGTGTGTGTGTGTGGTAGGTGTGTGTGTGTGTGTTGTCGGTGTGAGTGTGTGTGTGTTGTCGGTGTGTGTGTGTGTGTGTTGTGGGTGTGTGTGTGTGTGTGTTTGTGTGTGTGTGTGTGTGTGTGTTGTGTGTGTGTGTGTGTTGTCGGTGTGTGTGTGTGTGTGTGTTGTCGGTGTGTGTGTGTGTGTGTGTTGTCTGTGTGTGTGTGTTGTCGGAGTGTGTGTGTGTGTTGTCGGTGTGTGTGTGTGTGTTGTCAGTGTGTGTGTGTGTGTTGTCGGTGTGTGTGTGTGTGTGTGTTGTCGGTGTGTGTGTGTGTCTGTGTTGTCGGTGTGTGTGTGTGTGTGTGTTGTCGGTGTGTGTGTGTGTTGTCTGTGTGTGTGTGTTGTCGGTGTGTGTGTGTGTGGTGTCAGTGTGTGTGTGTGTGTTGTCGGTGTGTGTGTGTGTGTGTTGTCGGTGTGTGTGTGTGTCTGTGTTGTCGGTGTGTGTGTGTGTGTTGTCGGTGTGTGTGTGTGTGTTGTCGGTGTGTGTGAGTGTGTTGCTGGTGTGTGTGTGTGTGTGTGTTGTCGGAGTGTGTGTATGTGTTGTCGGTGTGTGTGTGTGTTGTCGGTGTGTGTGTGTGTGTGTTGTCGGTGTGTGTGTGTATGTGTTGTCAGTGTGTGTGTGTGTGTGTTGTCGGTGTGTGTGTGTGTGTGTTGTCGGTGTGTGTGTGTGTGTGTTGTCGGTGTGTGTGTGTGTGTGTGTGTGTGTGTTGTCGGTGTGTGTGTGTGTGTTGTCGGTGTGTGTGTGTTGTCGGTGTGTGTGTGTGTGTGTTGTCGGTGTGTGTGTGTGTGTTGTCGGTGTGTGTGTGTGAGTGTGTGTTGTCGGTGTGTGTGTGTGTGTGTGTTGTCGGTGTGTGTGTGTGTGTGTGTGTTGTCGGTGTGTGTGTGTGTGTGTTGTCGGTGTGTGTGTGTGTTGTGTGTGTGTGTGTTGTCGGTGTGTGTGTGTGTGTGTTGTCGGTGTGTGTGTGTGTTGTCGGTGTGTGTGTGTGTTGTCGGTGTGTGTGTGTGTGTTGTCGGTGTGTGTGTGTGTGTGGTAGGTGTGTGTGTGTGTGTTGTCGGTGTGTGTGTGTGTGTGTTGTCGGTGTGTGTGTGTGTGTGTTGTCGGTGTGTGTGTGTGTGTGTGTGTGTGTTGTCGGTGTGTGTGTGTGTTGTGTGTGTGTGTGTTGTCGGTGTGTGTGTGTGTGTGTTGTCGGTGTGTGTGTGTGTTGTCGGTGTGTGTGTGTGTGTGTGTGTGTTGTCGGTGTGTGTGTGTGTGTTGTCGGTGTGTGTGTGTGTGTTGTCGGTGTGTGTGTGTGTGTGTGTTGTCGGTGTGTGTGTGTGTGTTGTCGGTGTGTGTGTGTGTGTGTTGTCGGTGTGTGTGTGTGTGTGTCTTGTCGGTGTGTGTGTGTTGTCGTTGTGTGTGTGTGTGTGTGTGGTAGGTGTGTGTGTGTGTTGTCGGTGTGTGTGTGTGTGTGTTGTCGGTGTGTGTGTGTGTTGTCGGTGTGTGTGTGTGTTGTCGGTGTGTGTGTGTGTTGTTGGTGTGTGTGTGTGTGTGTGTGTGTGTGTGTGTTGTCGGTGTGTGTGTGTGTGTTGTCGGTGTGTGTGTGTGTGTGTTGTCGGTGTGTGTGTGTGTGTGTTGTCAGTGTGTGTGTGTGTGTTGTCGGTGTGTGTGTGTGTGTGTGTGTGTTGTCGGTGTGTGTGTGTGTGTGTGTGTGTTGTCGGTGTGTGTGTGTGTGTGTGTGTGTTGTCGGTGTGTGTGTGTGTGTGTTGTCGGTGTGTGTGTGTGTGTGTGTTGTCGGTGTGTGTGTGTTGTCGGTGCGTGTGTGTGTGTGTTGTCGGTGTGTGTGTGTGTGTGTTGTCGGTGTGTGTGTGTGTGTGTGTTGTCGGTGTGTGTGTGTGTGTGTGTGTTGTCGGTGTGTGTGTGTTGTCGGTGTGTGTGTGTGTTGTCGGTGTGTTGTCGGTGTGTGTGTGTGTTGTCGGTGTGTGTGTGTGTGTTGTCGGTGTGTGTGTGTGTGTGTGTTGTCGGTGTGTGTGTGTGTGTGTTGTGTGTGTGTGTGTGTTGTCGGTGTGTGTCTGTGTGTGTTGTCGGGGTGTGTGTGTGTGTGTGTGTCTTGTCGGTGTGTGTGTGTTGTCGTTGTGTGTGTGTGTGTGTGTGGTAGGTGTGTGTGTGTGTTGTCGGTATGTGTGTGTGTGTTGTCGGTGTGTGTGTGTTGTCGGTGTGTGTGTGTGTGTTGTTGGTGTGTGTGTGTGTGTGTGTGTTGTCGGTGTGTTTGTGTGTGTTGTCGGTGTGTGTGTGTGTGTTTTGTCGGTGTGTGTGTGTGTGTTTTGTCAGTGTGTGTGTGTGTGTTGTCGGTGTGTGTGTGTGTGTGTGTGTGTGTGTGTGTGTGTGTGTGTGTGTGTTGTCGGTGTGTGTGTGTGAGTGTGTGTTGTCGGTGTGTGTGTGTCTGTGTGTTGTCGGTGTGTGTGTGTGTGTGTTGTCGGTGTGTGTGTGTGTGTGTTGTCGGTGTGTGTGTGTGTTGTGTGTGTGTGTGTTGTCGGTGTGTGTGTGTGTGTGTTGTCGGTGTGTGTGTGTGTTGTCGGTGTGTGTGTGTGTGTTGTCGGTGTGTGTGTGTGTTGTCGGTGTGTGTGTGTGTGTGTGTGTTGTCGGTGTGTGTGTTGTCGGTGTGTGTGTGTTGTCGGTGTGTGTGTGTTGTCGGTGTGTTGTCGGTGTGTGTGTGTGTGTGGTAGGTGTGTGTGTGTGTGTTGTCGGTGTGAGTGTGTGTGTGTTGTCGGTGTGTGTGTGTGTGTGTTGTCGGTGTGTGTGTGTGTGTGTGTGTGTGTGGGTGTGTGTGTGTTGTGTGTGTGTGTGATGTCGGTGTGTGTGTGTGTGTGTGTTGTCGGTGTGTGTGTGTGTGTGTGTGTGTGTTGTCTGTGTGTGTGTGTTGTCGGTGTGTGTGTGTGTGTTGTCGGTGTGTGTGTGTGTGTTGTCAGTGTGTGTGTGTGTGTTGTCGGTGTGTGAGTGTGTGTGTGTGTGTTGTCGGTGTGTGTGTGTGTCTGTGTTGTCGGTGTGTGTGTGTGTGTGTGTTGTCGGTGTGTGTGTGTGTTGTCTGTGTGTGTGTGTTGTCGGTGTGTGTGTGTGTGGTGTCAGTGTGTGTGTGTGTGTTGTCGGTGTGTGTGTGTGTGTGTGTTGTCGGTGTGTGTGTGTCTGTGTTGTCGGTGTGTGTGTGTGTGTTGTCGGTGTGTGTGTGTGTGTGTTGTCGGTGTGTGTGTGTGTTGTCGGTGTGTGTGTGTGTTGTCGGTGTGTGTGTGTGTATGTGTTGTCAGTGTGTGTGTGTGTGTGTTGTCGGTGTGTGTGTGTGTGTTGTCGGTGTGTGTGTGTGTGTGTTGTCGGTGTGTGTGTGTGTGTGTGTGTGTTGTCGGTGTGTGTGTGTGTGTTGTCGGTGTGTGTGTGTTGTCGGTGTGTGTGTGTGTGTGTTGTCGGTGTGTGTGTGTGTGTTGTCGGTGTGTGTGTGTGAGTGTGTGTTGTCGGTGTGTGTGTGTGTGTGTGTTGTCGGTGTGTGTGTGTGTGTGTTGTCGGTGTGTGTGTGTGTATGTTGTCGGTGTGTGTGTGTGTTGTGTGTGTGTGTGTTGTCGGTGTGTGTGTGTGTGTTGTCTGTGTGTGTGTGTGTTGTCGGTGTGTGTGTGTGTGTGTTGTCGATGTGTGTGTGTGTGTTGTCGGTGTGTGTGTGTGTTGTCGGTGTGTGTGTGTGTGTGTGTGTTGTCGGTGTGTGTGTGTGTGTTGTCGGTGTGTGTGTGTTGTCGGTGTGTGTGTGTGTGTTGTCGGTGTGTTGTCGGTGTGTGTGTGTGTGTGGTAGGTGTGTGTGTGTGTGTTGTCGGTGTGTGTGTGTGTGTGTTGTCGGTGTGTGTGTGTGTGTTGTCGGTGTGTGTGTGTGTGTGTGTGTGTGTGTGTGTTGTGTGTGTGTGTGTTGTCGGTGTGTGTGTGTGTGTGTGTTGTCGGTGTGTGTGTGTGTGTTGTCGGTGTGTGTGTGTTGTCGGTGTGTGTGTGTGTGTTGTCGGTGTGTTGTCGGTGTGTGTGTGTGTGTGTGGTAGGTGTGTGTGTGTGTGTTGTCGGTGTGTGTGTGTGTGTGTTGTCGGTGTGTGTGTGTGTGTTGTCGGTGTGTGTGTGTGTGTGTGTGTGTGTGTGTGTTGTGTGTGTGTGTGTTGTCGGTGTGTGTGTGTGTGTGTGTTGTCGGTGTGTGTGTGTGTGTGTGTTGTCTGTGTGTGTGTGTTGTCGGTGTGTGTGTGTGTGTTGTCGGTGTGTGTGTGTGTGTTGTCAGTGTGTGTGTGTGTGTTGTCGGTGTGTGTGTGTGTGTGTGTTGTCGGTGTGTGTGTGTGTCTGTGTTGTCGGTGTGTGTGTGTGTGTGTTGTCGGTGTGTGTGTGTGTTGTCTGTGTGTGTGTGTGTGTGTTGTCGGTGTGTGTGTGTGTGTGTGTTGTCGGTGTGTGTTTGTGTGTTGTCAGTGTGTGTGTGTGTGTTGTCGGTGTGTGTGTGTGTGTGTGTGTTGTCGGTGTGTGTGTGTGTGTTGTCGGTGTGTGTGTGTTGTCGGTGTGTGTGTGTGTGTTGTCGGTGTGTTGTCGGTGTGTGTGTGTGTGTGGTAGGTGTGTGTGTGTGTGTTGTCGGTGTGTGTGTGTGTGTGTTGTCGGTGTGTGTGTGTGTGTTGTCGGTGTGTGTGTGTGTGTGTGTGTGTGTGTGTGTGTGTGTGTGTTGTGTGTGTGTGTGTTGTCGGTGTGTGTGTGTGTGTGTGTTGTCTGTGTGTGTGTGTTGTCGGTGTGTGTGTGTGTGTTGTCGGTGTGTGTGAGTGTGTTGCTGGTGTGTGTGTGTGTGTGTGTTGTCGGTGTGTGTGTGTGTGTTGTCGGTGTGTGTGAGTGTGTTGCTGGTGTGTGTGTGTGTGTGTGTTGTCGGTGTGTGTGTATGTGTTGTCGGTGTGTGTGTGTGTTGTCGGTGTGTGTGTGTGTGTGTTGTCGGTGTGTGTGTGTGTGTATGTGTTGTCAGTGTGTGTGTGTGTGTGTTGTCGGTGTGTGTGTGTGTGTGTTGTCGGTGTGTGTGTGTGTGTGTTGTCGGTGTGTGTGTGTGTGTGTGTGTGTGTGTTGTCGGTGTGTGTGTGTGTGTGTTGTCGGTGTGTGTGTGTGTGTATTGTCGGTGTGTGTGTGTGTGTGTCTGTGTTGTCGGTGTGTGTGTGTGTGTGTGTGTTGTCGGTGTGTGTGTGTGTGTTGTCTGTGTGTGTGTGTTGTCGGTGTGTGTGTGTGTTGCTGGTGTGTGTGTGTGTGTGTGTTGTCGGGGTGTGTGTATGTGTTGTGTGTGTGTGTGTGTGTTGTCGGTGTGTGTGTCTGTTGTCGGTGTGTGTGTGTGTATGTGTTGTCAGTGTGTGTGTGTGTGTGTTGTCGGTGTGTGTGTGTGTGTGTGTTGTCGGTGTGTGTGTGTGTGTGTTGTCGGTGTGTGTTTGTGTGTGTGTGTTGTCGGTGTGTGTGTGTGTGTTGTCGGTGTGTGTGTGTTGTCGGTGTGTGTGTGTGTGTGTGTTGTCGGTGTGTGTGTGTGTTGTCGGTGTGTGTGTGTGAGTGTGTGTTGTCGGTGTGTGTGTGTGTGTGTGTTGTCGGTGTGTGTGTGTGTGTGTGTGTTGTCGGTGTGTGTGTGTTGTCGGTGTGTGTGTGTGTTGTGTGTGTGTGTGTTGTCGGTGTGTGTGTGTGTGTGTTGTCGGTGTGTGTGTGTGTTGTCGGTGTGTGTGTGTGTGTGTTGTCGATGTGTGTGTGTGTGTTGTCGGTGTGTGTGTGTGTTGTCGGTGTGTGTGTGTGTGTGTTGTCGGTGTGTGTGTGTGTGTTGTCGGTGTGTGTGTGTTGTCGGTGTGTGTGTGTGTGTTGTCGGTGTGTTGTCGGTGTGTGTGTGTGTGTGGTAGGTGTGTATGTGTGTGTTGTCGGTGTGTGTGTGTGTGTGTTGTCGGTGTGTGTGTGTGTGTTGTCGGTGTGTGTGTGTGTGTGTGTGTGTGTTGTGTGTGTGTGTGTTGTCGGTGTGTGTGTGTGTGTGTGTTGTCGGTGTGTGTGTGTGTGTGTGTTGTCGGTGTGTGTGTGTGTGTGTGTGTGTGTGTGTGTTGTCTGTGTGTGTGTGTTGTCGGTGTGTGTGTGTGTGTTGTCGGTGTGTGTGAGTGTGTTGCTGGTGTGTGTGTGTGTGTGTGTGTTGTCGGTGTGTGTGTGTGTGTTGTCGGTGTGTGTGAGTGTGTTGCTGGTGTGTGTGTGTGTGTGTGTTGTCGGTGTGTGTGTATGTGTTGTCGGTGTGTGTGTGTGTTGTCGGTGTGTGTGTGTGTGTGTTGTCGGTGTGTGTGTGTGTGTTGTCGGTGTGTTGTCGGTGTGTGTGTGTGTGTGGTAGGTGTGTGTGTGTGTGTTGTCGGTGTGTGTGTGTGTGTGTTGTCGGTGTGTGTGTGTGTGTTGTCGGTGTGTGTGTGTGTGTGTGTGTGTGTGTGTGTTGTGTGTGTGTGTGTTGTCGGTGTGTGTGTGTGTGTGTGTTGTCGGTGTGTGTGTGTGTGTGTGTTGTCTGTGTGTGTGTGTTGTCGGTGTGTGTGTGTGTGTTGTCGGTGTGTGTGTGTGTGTTGTCAGTGTGTGTGTGTGTGTTGTCGGTGTGTGTGTGTGTGTGTGTTGTCGGTGTGTGTGTGTGTCTGTGTTGTCGGTGTGTGTGTGTGTGTGTTGTCGGTGTGTGTGTGTGTTGTCTGTGTGTGTGTGTGTGTGTTGTCGGTGTGTGTGTGTGTGTGTGTGTTGTCGGTGTGTGTTTGTGTGTTGTCAGTGTGTGTGTGTGTGTTGTCGGTGTGTGTGTGTGTGTGTGTTGTCGGTGTGTGTGTGTGTGTTGTCGGTGTGTGTGTGTTGTCGGTGTGTGTGTGTGTGTTGTCGGTGTGTTGTCGGTGTGTGTGTGTGTGTGGTAGGTGTGTGTGTGTGTGTTGTCGGTGTGTGTGTGTGTGTGTTGTCGGTGTGTGTGTGTGTGTTGTCGGTGTGTGTGTGTGTGTGTGTGTGTGTGTGTGTGTTGTGTGTGTGTGTGTTGTCGGTGTGTGTGTGTGTGTGTGTTGTCTGTGTGTGTGTGTTGTCGGTGTGTGTGTGTGTGTTGTCGGTGTGTGTGAGTGTGTTGCTGGTGTGTGTGTGTGTGTGTGTTGTCGGTGTGTGTGTGTGTGTTGTCGGTGTGTGTGAGTGTGTTGCTGGTGTGTGTGTGTGTGTGTGTTGTCGGTGTGTGTGTATGTGTTGTCGGTGTGTGTGTGTGTTGTCGGTGTGTGTGTGTGTGTGTTGTCGGTGTGTGTGTGTGTGTATGTGTTGTCAGTGTGTGTGTGTGTGTGTTGTCGGTGTGTGTGTGTGTGTGTTGTCGGTGTGTGTGTGTGTGTGTTGTCGGTGTGTGTGTGTGTGTGTGTGTGTGTGTTGTCGGTGTGTGTGTGTGTGTGTTGTCGGTGTGTGTGTGTGTGTATTGTCGGTGTGTGTGTGTGTGTGTCTGTGTTGTCGGTGTGTGTGTGTGTGTGTGTGTTGTCGGTGTGTGTGTGTGTGTTGTCTGTGTGTGTGTGTTGTCGGTGTGTGTGTGTGTTGCTGGTGTGTGTGTGTGTGTGTGTTGTCGGGGTGTGTGTATGTGTTGTGTGTGTGTGTGTGTGTTGTCGGTGTGTGTGTCTGTTGTCGGTGTGTGTGTGTGTATGTGTTGTCAGTGTGTGTGTGTGTGTGTTGTCGGTGTGTGTGTGTGTGTGTGTTGTCGGTGTGTGTGTGTGTGTGTTGTCGGTGTGTGTTTGTGTGTGTGTGTTGTCGGTGTGTGTGTGTGTGTTGTCGGTGTGTGTGTGTTGTCGGTGTGTGTGTGTGTGTGTGTTGTCGGTGTGTGTGTGTGTTGTCGGTGTGTGTGTGTGAGTGTGTGTTGTCGGTGTGTGTGTGTGTGTGTGTTGTCGGTGTGTGTGTGTGTGTGTGTGTTGTCGGTGTGTGTGTGTTGTCGGTGTGTGTGTGTGTTGTGTGTGTGTGTGTTGTCGGTGTGTGTGTGTGTGTGTTGTCGGTGTGTGTGTGTGTTGTCGGTGTGTGTGTGTGTGTGTTGTCGATGTGTGTGTGTGTGTTGTCGGTGTGTGTGTGTGTTGTCGGTGTGTGTGTGTGTGTGTTGTCGGTGTGTGTGTGTGTGTTGTCGGTGTGTGTGTGTTGTCGGTGTGTGTGTGTGTGTTGTCGGTGTGTTGTCGGTGTGTGTGTGTGTGTGGTAGGTGTGTATGTGTGTGTTGTCGGTGTGTGTGTGTGTGTGTTGTCGGTGTGTGTGTGTGTGTTGTCGGTGTGTGTGTGTGTGTGTGTGTGTGTTGTGTGTGTGTGTGTTGTCGGTGTGTGTGTGTGTGTGTGTTGTCGGTGTGTGTGTGTGTGTGTGTTGTCGGTGTGTGTGTGTGTGTGTGTGTGTGTGTGTGTTGTCTGTGTGTGTGTGTTGTCGGTGTGTGTGTGTGTGTTGTCGGTGTGTGTGAGTGTGTTGCTGGTGTGTGTGTGTGTGTGTGTTGTCGGTGTGTGTGTGTGTGTTGTCGGTGTGTGTGAGTGTGTTGCTGGTGTGTGTGTGTGTGTGTGTTGTCGGTGTGTGTGTATGTGTTGTCGGTGTGTGTGTGTGTTGTCGGTGTGTGTGTGTGTGTGTTGTCGGTGTGTGTGTGTGTGTATGTGTTGTCAGTGTGTGTGTGTGTGTGTTGTCGGTGTGTGTGTGTGTGTGTTGTCGGTGTGTGTGTGTGTGTGTTGTCGGTGTGTGTGTGTGTGTGTGTGTGTGTGTGTGTGTTGTCGGTGTGTGTGTGTGTGTTGTCGGTGTGTGTGTGTGTGTATTGTCGGTGTGTGTGTGTGTGTGTCTGTGTTGTCGGTGTGTGTGTGTGTGTGTTGTCGGTGTGTGTGTGTGTGTGTTGTCGGTGTGTGTGTGTTGTCGGTGTGTGTGTGTGTTGTCGGTGTGTGTGTGTGTGTGTTGTCGATGTGTGTGTGTGTGTTGTCGGTGTGTGTGTGTGTTGTCGGTGTGTGTGTGTGTGTGTTGTCGGTGTGTGTGTGTGTGTTGTCGGTGTGTGTGTGTTGTCGGTGTGTGTGTGTGTGTTGTCGGTGTGTTGTCGGTGTGTGTGTGTGTGTGGTAGGTGTGTGTGTGTGTGTTGTCGGTGTGTGTGTGTGTGTGTTGTCGGTGTGTGTGTGTGTGTTGTCGGTGTGTGTGTGTGTGTGTGTGTGTGTGTGTGTTGTGTGTGTGTGTGTTGTCGGTGTGTGTGTGTGTGTGTGTTGTCGGTGTGTGTGTGTGTGTGTGTTGTCTGTGTGTGTGTGTTGTCGGTGTGTGTGTGTGTGTTGTCGGTGTGTGTGTGTGTGTTGTCAGTGTGTGTGTGTGTGTTGTCGGTGTGTGTGTGTGTGTGTGTGTTGTGTGTGTGTGTGTGTGTTGTCGGTGTGTGTGTGTGTGTGTTGTCGGTGTGCGTGTGTGTGTGTTGTCGGTGTGTGTGTGTTGTCGGTGCGTGTGTGTGTGTGTTGTCGGTGTGTGTGTGTGTGTGTGTGTGTTGTCGGTGTGTGTGTGTGTGTGTGTGTTGTCGGTGTGTGTGTGTGTGTGTGTGTGTTGTCGGTGTGTGTGTGTTGTCGGTGTGTGTGTGTGTGTGTGTTGTCGGTGTGTTGTCGGTGTGTGTGTGTGTGTGTTGTCGGTGTGTGTGTGTGTGTTGTCGGTGTGTGTGTGTGTGTTGTCGGTGTGTGTGTGTGTTGTGTGTGTGTGTGTGTTGTCGGTGTGTGTGTGTGTGTGTTGTCGGTGTGTGTGTGTGTGTGTGTGTCTTGTCGGTGTGTGTGTGTTGTCGTTGTGTGTGTGTGTGTGTGGTAGGTGTGTGTGTGTGTTGTCGGTGTGTGCGTGTGTTGTCGGTGTGTGTGTGTGTGTTGTCGGTGTGTGTGTGTGTTGTCGGTGTGTGTGTGTGTGTTGCTGGTGTGTGTGTGTGTGTGTGTGTGTTGTCGGTGTGTGTGTGTGTGTTGTCGCTGTGTGTGTGTGTGTTGTCGGTGTGTGTGTGTGTGTTGTCGGTGTGTGTGTGTGTTGTCGGTGTGTGTGTGTGTGTGTGTGTGTGTGTGTGTTTTGTCGGTGTGTGTGTGAGTGTGTGTTGTCGGTGTGTGTGTGTGTGTGTGTGTTGTCGGTGTGTGTGTGTGTGTTGTCGGTGTGTGTGTGTGTGTGTGTTGTCGGTGTGTGTGTGTGTTGTGTGTGTGTGTGTTGTCGGTGTGTGTGTGTGTGTTGTCGGTGTGTGTGTGTGTGTGTTGTCGATGTGTGTGTGTGTGTTGTCGGTGTGTGTGTGTGTGTTGTCGGTGTGTGTGTGTGTGTTGTCGGTGTGTGTGTGTGTGTGTGTTGTCGGTGTGTGTGTGTTGTCGGTGTGTGTGTGTGTGTTGTCGGTGTGTTGTCGGTGTGTGTGTGTGTGTGGTAGGTGTGTGTGTGTGTGTTGTCGGTGTGTGTGTGTGTGTGTTGTCGGTGTGTGTGTGTGTGTGTGTGTGTGTGTGTGTGTTGTGTGTCATTGTCATTGTTTTTGGTGACAAAAATAGAAATCTGCAATTTTTTGTGAAAATAGTTTTAAAATGTTTTTTTAGGCCTGTCCAGAATGTTGCTAGTTCGGCCGGGGTCACTTTTTTTGTGTCGTGAAAATGAAAAAAAAATATCTGAATTTTTTTGTGAGAATGGTTATAAAATGTTTTTTTAGGCCTGTCCAGAATGTCGATAGTTCGGCATGACCGGGGTCACTGTTTTTGTGTCAAAAAATGAACAAAAAAAATCTGAGCTATTTTTGTGAAAATTGTTCTAAAATGTTTTTTTTAGGCCTGTCCAAAATGTCGCTAGTTCGGCATGATCGGAGTCATTGTTTTTGGTGACAAAAATAGAAATCTGCAATTTTTTGTGAAAATATTTTTAAAATGTTTTTTTAGGCCTGTCCAGAATGTCGCTAGTTCGGCATGACCTGTTTTTGTGTCGTGAAAATGAAAAAAAAATATCTGCAATTTTTTGTGAAAATGGTTATAAAATGTTTTTTTAGGCCTGTCCAGAATGTCGATAGTTCGGCATGACCGGGGTCACTGTTTTTGTGTCAAAAAATGAAAAAAAAAAATCTGAGCAATTTTTGTGAAAATTGTTCTAAAATGTTTTTTTTAGGCCTGTCCAAAATGTTCGCTAGTTCGGCATGATCGGAGTCATTGTTTTTGGTGACAAAAATAGAAATCTGCAATTTTTTGTGAAAATAGTTTTTAAATGTTTTTTTAGGCCTGTCCAGAATGTCGCTAGTTCGGCCGGGGTCACTGTTTTTGTGTCGTGAAAATGAAAAAAAAATATCTGCATTTTTTTGTGAGAATGGTTATAAAATGTTTTTTTAGGCCTGTCCAGAATGTCGATAGTTCGGCATGACCGAACTGTTTTTGTGTCAAAAAATGAAAAAAAAAATCTGAGCTATTTTTGTGAAAATTTTTCTAAAATGTTTTTTTTAGGCCTGTCCAAAATGTCGCTAGTTCGGCATGATCGGAGTCATTGTTTTTGGTGACAAAAATAGAAATCTGCAATTTTTTGTGAAAATAGTTTTAAAATGTTTTTTTAGGCCTGTCCAGAATGTCGATAGTTTGGCATGACCGGGGTCACTGTTTTTGTGTCAAAAAATGAAAAAAAATATTCTGAGCTATTTTTGTGAAAATTGTTCTAAAATGTTTTTTTTAGGCCTGTCCAAAATGTCGCTAGTTTGGCATGATCGGAGTCATTGTTTTTGGTGACAAAAATAGAAATCTGCAATTTATTGTGAAAATAGTTTTAAAATGTTTTTTTAGGCCTGTCCAGAATGTCGCTAGTTCGGCATGACCGGGGTCACTGTTTTTGTGTCGTGAAAAGGAAAAAAAAATATCTGCAATTTTTTGTGAAAATGGTTATAAAATGTTTTTTTAGGCCTGTCCAGAATGTCGATAGTTCGGTCACTGTTTTTGTGTCAAAAAATGAAAAAAAAAAATCTGAGCTATTTTTGTGAAAATTGTTCTAAAATGTTTTTTTTAGGCCTGTCCAAAATGTCGCTAGTTCGGCATGATCGGAGTCATTGTTTTTGGTGACAAAAATAGAAATCTGCAATTTTTTGTGAAAATAGTTTTAAAATGTTTTTTTAGGCCTGTCCAGAATGTCGCTAGTTCGGCATGACCGGGGTCACTGTTTTTGTGTCGTGAAAATGAAAAAAAAATATCTGCAATTTTTTGTGAAAATGGTTATAAAATGTTTTTTTAGGCCTGTCCAGAATGTCGATAGTTCGGCATGACCGGGGTCACTGTTTTTGTGTCAAAAAATGAAAAAAAAAATCTGAGCTATTTTTGTGAAAATTGTTCTAAAATGTTTTTTTTAGGCCTGTCCAAAATGTCGCTAGTTCGGCATGACCGGGGTCACAGTTTTTGTGTAAAAAAATGAAAAAAAAAAATCTGAGCTATTTTTGTGAAAATTGTTCTAAAATGTTTTTTTTAGGCCTGTCCAAAATGTTCGCTAGTTCGGCATGATCGGAGTCATTGTTTTTGGTGACAAAAATAGAAATCTGCAATTTTTTGTGAAAATAGTTTTAAAATGTTTTTTTAGGCCTGTCCAGAATGTCGCTAGTTCGGCCGGGGTCACTGTTTTTGTGTCGTGAAAATGAAAAAAAAATATCTGCATTTTTTTGTGAGAATGGTTATAAAATGTTTTTTTAGGCCTGTCCAGAATGTCGATAGTTCGGCATGACCGGGGTCACTGATTTTGTGTCAAAAAATGAAAAAAAAAATCTGAGCTATTTTTGTGAAAATTGTTCTAAAATGTTTTTTTTAGGCCTGTCCAAAATGTCGCTAGTTCGGCATGATCGGAGTCATTGTTTTTGGTGACAAAAATAGAAATCTGCAATTTTTTGTGAAAATAGTTTTAAAATGTTTTTTTAGGCCTGTCCAGAATGTCGCTAGTTCGGCATGACCGGGGTCACTGTTTTTGTGTCGTGAAAATGAAAAAAAAATATCTGCAATTTTTTGTGAAAATGGTTATAAAATGTTTTTTTAGGCCTGTCCAGAATGTCGATAGTTCGGCATGACCGGGGTCACTGTTTTTGTGTCAAAAAATGAAAAAAAAAATCTGAGCTATTTTTGTGAAAATTGTTCTAAAATGTTTTTTTTAGGCCTGTCCAAAATGTCGCTAGTTCGGCATGACCGGGGTCACAGTTTTTGTGTCAAAAAATGAAAAAAAAAAATCTGAGCTATTTTTGTGAAAATTGTTCTAAAATGTTTTTTTTAGGCCTGTCCAAAATGTTCGCTAGTTCGGCATGATCGGAGTCATTGTTTTTGGTGACAAAAATAGAAATCTGCAATTTTTTGTGGAAATAGTTTTAAAATGTTTTTTTAGGCCTGTCCAGAATGTCGCTAGTTCGGCCGGGGTCACTGTTTTTGTGTCGTGAAAATGAAAAAAAAATATCTGCATTTTTTTGTGAGAATGGTTATAAAATGTTTTTTTTAGGCCTGTCCAAAATGTCGCTAGTTCGGCATGATCGGAGTCATTGTTTTTGGTGACAAAAATAGAAATCTGCAATTTTTTGTGAAAATAGTTTTAAAATGTTTTTTTAGGCCTGTCCAGAATGTCGCTAGTTCGGCCGGGGTCACTGTTTTTGTGTCGTGAAAATGAAAAAAAAATATCTGCAATTTTTTGTGAAAATGGTTATAAAATGTTTTTTTAGGCCTGTCCAGAATGTCGCTAGTTCGGCCGGGGTCACTGTTTTTGTGTCGTGAAAATGAAAAAAAAATATCTGCATTTTTTTGTGAAAATGGTTATAAAATGTTTTTTTAGGCCTGTCCAGAATGTCGATAGTTCGGCATGACCGGGGTCACAGTTTTTGTGTCAAAAAATGAAAAAAAAAAATCTGAGCTATTTTTGTGAAAATTGTTCTAAAATGTTTTTTTTAGGCCTGTCCAAAATGTTCGCTAGTTCGGCATGATCGGAGTCATTGTTTTTGGTGACAAAAATAGAAATCTGCAATTTTTTGTGGAAATAGTTTTAAAATGTTTTTTTAGGCCTGTCCAGAATGTCGCTAGTTCGGCCGGGGTCACTGTTTTTGTGTCGTGAAAATGAAAAAAAAATATCTGCATTTTTTTGTGAGAATGGTTATAAAATGTTTTTTTTAGGCCTGTCCAAAATGTCGCTAGTTCGGCATGATCGGAGTCATTGTTTTTGGTGACAAAAATAGAAATCTGCAATTTTTTGTGAAAATAGTTTTAAAATGTTTTTTTAGGCCTGTCCAGAATGTCGCTAGTTCGGCCGGGGTCACTGTTTTTGTGTCGTGAAAATGAAAAAAAAATATCTGCAATTTTTTGTGAAAATGGTTATAAAATGTTTTTTTAGGCCTGTCCAGAATGTCGCTAGTTCGGCCGGGGTCACTGTTTTTGTGTCGTGAAAATGAAAAAAAAATATCTGCATTTTTTTGTGAAAATGGTTATAAAATGTTTTTTTAGGCCTGTCCAGAATGTCGATAGTTCGGCATGACCGGGGTCACTGTTTTTGTGTCAAAAAATGAAAAAAAAAATCTGAGCTATTTTTGTGAAAATGGTTCTAAAATGTTTTTTTAGGCCTGTCCAAAATGTCGCTAGTTCGGCATGATCGGAGTCATTGTTTTTGGTGACAAAAATAGAAATCTGCAATTTTTTGTGAAAATAGTTTTAAAATGTTTTTTTAGGCCTGTCCAGAATGTCGCTAGTTCGGCCGGGGTCACTGTTTTTGTGTCGTGAAAATGAAAAAAAAATATCTGCAATTTTTTGTGAAAATGGTTATAAAATGTTTTTTTAGGCCTGTCCAGAATGTCGCTAGTTCGGCCGGGGTCACTGTTTTTGTGTCGTGAAAATGAAAAAAAAATATCTGCATTTTTTTGTGAAAATGGTTATAAAATGTTTTTTTAGGCCTGTCCAGAATGTCGATAGTTCGGCATGACCGGGGTCACTGTTTTTGTGTCAAAAAATGAAAAAAAAAATCTGAGCTATTTTTGTGAAAATGGTTCTAAAATGTTTTTTTAGGCCTGTCCAAAATGTCGCTAGTTCGGCATGATCGGAGTCATTGTTTTTGGTGACAAAAATAGAAATCTGCAATTTTTTGTGAAAATAGTTTTAAAATGTTTTTTTAGGCCTGTCCAGAATGTCGCTAGTTCGGCATGACCGGGGTCACTGTTTTTGTGTCAAAAAAATAAAAAATAAATATCTGCAATTTTTTGTGAAAATGGTTATAAAATGTTTTTTTTAGGCCTGTCCAGAATCTCGATAGTTCGGCATGACCGGGGTCACTGTTTTTGTGTCAAAAAATGAAGAAAAAAAATCTGAGCTATTTTTGTGAAAATTGTTTTGAAATGTTTTTTTAGGCCTGTCCAGAATGTCGCTAGTTCGGCATGACTGGGGTCACTGTTTTTGTGTCGTGAAAACAAAAAAAAAATATCTGCAATTTTTTGTGAAAATTGTTCTAAAATGTTTTTTTTAGGCCTGTCCAAAATGTCGCTAGTTCGGCATGATCGGAGTCATTGTTTTTGGTGACAAAAATAGAAATCTGCAATTTTTTGTGAAAATTGTTTTAAAATGTTTTTTTAGGCCTGTCCAGAATGTCGCTAGTTCGGCCGGGGTCACTTTTTTTGTGTCGTGAAAATGAAAAAAAAATATCTGCATTTTTTTGTGAAAATGGTTATAAAATGTTTTTTTAGGCCTGTCCAGAATGTCGATAGTTCGGCATGACCGGGGTCACTGTTTTTGTGTCAAAAAATGAAAAAAAAAATCTGAGCTATTTTTGTGAAAATTGTTCTAAAATGCTTTTTTTAGGCCTGTCCAAAATGTCGCTAGTTCGGCATGATCGGAGTCATTGTTTTTGGTGACAAAAATAGAAATCTGCAATTTTTTGTGAAAATAGTTTTAAAATGTTTTTTTAGGCCTGTCCAGAATGTCGCTAGTTCGGCCGGGGTCACTGTTTTTGTGTCGTGAAAATGAAAAAAAAATATCTGCATTTTTTTGTGAGAATGGTTATAAAATGTTTTTTTAGGCCTGTCCAGAATGTCGATAGTTCGGCATGACCGGGGTCACTGATTTTGTGTCAAAAAATGAAAAAAAAAATCTGAGCTATTTTTGTGAAAATTGTTCTAAAATGTTTTTTTTAGGCCTGTCCAAAATGTCGCTAGTTCGGCATGATCGGAGTCATTGTTTTTGGTGACAAAAATAGAAATCTGCAATTTTTGGTGAAAATAGTTTTAAAATGTTTTTTTAGGCCTGTCCAGAATGTCGCTAGTTCGGCATGACCGGGGTCACTGTTTTTGTGTCGTGAAAATGAAAAAAAAATATCTGCAATTTTTTGTGAAAATGGTTATAAAATGTTTTTTTAGGCCTGTCCAGAATGTCGATAGTTCGGCATGACCGGGGTCACTGTTTTTGTGTCAAAAAATGAAAAAAAAAATCTGAGCTATTTTTGTGAAAATTGTTCTAAAATGTTTTTTTTAGGCCTGTCCAAAATGTCGCTAGTTCGGCATGACCGGGGTCACAGTTTTTGTGTCAAAAAATGAAAAAAAAAAATCTGAGCTATTTTTGTGAAAATTGTTCTAAAATGTTTTTTTTAGGCCTGTCCAAAATGTTCGCTAGTTCGGCATGATCGGAGTCATTGGTTTTGGTGACAAAAATAGAAATCTGCAATTTTTTGTGGAAATAGTTTTAAAATGTTTTTTTAGGCCTGTCCAGAATGTCGCTAGTTCGGCCGGGGTCACTGTTTTTGTGTCGTGAAAATGAAAAAAAAAAATCTGAGCTATTTTTGTGAAAATTGTTCTAAAATGTTTTTTTTAGGCCTGTCCAAAATGTTCGCTAGTTCGGCATGATCGGAGTCATTGTTTTTGGTGACAAAAATAGAAATCTGCAATTTTTTGTGAAAATAGTTTTAAAATGTTTTTTTAGGCCTGTCCAGAATGTCGCTAGTTCGGCCGGGGTCACTGTTTTTGTGTCGTGAAAATGAAAAAAAAATATCTGCATTTTTTTGTGAGAATGGTTATAAAATGTTTTTTTTAGGCCTGTCCAAAATGTCGCTAGTTCGGCATGATCGGAGTCATTGTTTTTGGTGACAAAAATAGAAATCTGCAATTTTTTGTGAAAATAGTTTTAAAATGTTTTTTTAGGCCTGTCCAGAATGTCGCTAGTTCGGCCGGGGTCACTGTTTTTGTGTCGTGAAAATGAAAAAAAAATATCTGCAATTTTTTGTGAAAATGGTTATAAAATGTTTTTTTAGGCCTGTCCAGAATGTCGCTAGTTCGGCCGGGGTCACTGTTTTTGTGTCGTGAAAATGAAAAAAAAATATCTGCATTTTTTTGTGAAAATGGTTATAAAATGTTTTTTTAGGCCTGTCCAGAATGTCGATAGTTCGGCATGACCGGGGTCACAGTTTTTGTGTCAAAAAATGAAAAAAAAAAATCTGAGCTATTTTTGTGAAAATTGTTCTAAAATGTTTTTTTTAGGCCTGTCCAAAATGTTCGCTAGTTCGGCATGATCGGAGTCATTGTTTTTGGTGACAAAAATAGAAATCTGCAATTTTTTGTGGAAATAGTTTTAAAATGTTTTTTTAGGCCTGTCCAGAATGTCGCTAGTTCGGCCGGGGTCACTGTTTTTGTGTCGTGAAAATGAACAAAAAAAAATCTGAGCTATTTTTGTGAAAATTGTTCTAAAATGTTTTTTTTAGGCCTGTCCAAAATGTTCGCTAGTTCGGCATGATCGGAGTCATTGTTTTTGGTGACAAAAATTGAAATCTGCAATTTTTTGTGAAAATAGTTTTAAAATGTTTTTTTAGGCCTGTCCAGAATGTCGCTAGTTCGGCCGGGGTCACTGTTTTTGTGTCGTGAAAATGAAAAAAAAATATCTGCAATTTTTTGTGAAAATGGTTATAAAATGTTTTTTTAGGCCTGTCCAGAATGTCGCTAGTTCGGCCGGGGTCACTGTTTTTGTGTCGTGAAAATGAAAAAAAAATATCTGCATTTTTTTGTGAAAATGGTTATAAAATGTTTTTTTAGGCCTGTCCAGAATGTCGATAGTTCGGCATGACCGGGGTCACTGTTTTTGTGTCAAAAAATGAAAAAAAAAATCTGAGCTATTTTTGTGAAAATTGTTCTAAAATGCTTTTTTTAGGCCTGTCCAAAATGTCGCTAGTTCGGCATGATCGGAGTCATTGTTTTTGGTGACAAAAATAGAAATCTGCAATTTTTTGTGAAAATAGTTTTAAAATGTTTTTTTAGGCCTGTCCAGAATGTCGCTAGTTCGGCATGACCGGGGTCACTGTTTTTGTGTCGTGAAAATGAAAAAAAAATATCTGCAATTTTTTGTGAAAATGGTTATAAAATGTTTTTTTAGGCCTGTCCAGAATGTCGATAGTTCGGCATGACCGGGGTCACTGTTTTTGTGTCAAAAAATGAAAAAAAAAAATCTGAGCTATTTTTGTGAAAATTGTTCTAAAATGTTTTTTTTAGGCCTGTCCAAAATGTCGCTAGTTCGGCATGATCGGAGTCATTGTTTTTGGTGACAAAAATAGAAATCTGCAATTTTTTGTGAAAATAGTTTTTAAATGTTTTTTTAGGCCTGTCCAGAATGTTGCTAGTTCGGCATGACCGGGGTCACTGTTTTTGTGTCGTGAAAATGAAAAAAAAATATCTGCAATTTTTTGTGAAAATGGTTCTAAAATGTTTTTTTAGGCCTGTCCAAAATGTCGCTAGTTCGGCATGATCGGAGTCATTGTTTTTGGTGACAAAAATAGAAATCTGCAATTTTTTGTGAAAATAGTTTTAAAATGTTTTTTTAGGCCTGTCCAGAATGTCGCTAGTTCGGCATGACCGGGGTCACTGTTTTTGTGTCAAAAAAATAAAAAATAAATATCTGCAATTTTTTGTGAAAATGGTTATAAAATGTTTTTTTTAGGCCTGTCCAGAATGTCGATAGTTCGGCATGACCGGGGTCACTGTTTTTGTGTCAAAAAATGAAGAAAAAAAATCTGAGCTATTTTTGTGAAAATTGTTTTGAAATGTTTTTTTAGGCCTGTCCAGAATGTCGCTAGTTCGGCATGATCGGAGTCATTGTTTTTGGTGACAAAAATAGAAATCTGCAATTTTTTGTGAAAATAGTTTTAAAATGTTTTTTTAGGCCTGTCCAGAATGTCGCTAGTTCGGCCGGGGTCACTGTTTTTGTGTCGTGAAAATGAAAAAAAATATCTGCATTTTTTTGTGAGAATGGTTATAAAATGTTTTTTTAGGCCTGTCCAGAATGTCGATAGTTCGGCATGACCGGGGTCACAGTTTTTGTGTCAAAAAATGAAAAAAAAAAATCTGAGCTATTTTTGTGAAAATTGTTCTAAAATGTTTTTTTTAGGCCTGTCCAAAATGTTCGCTAGTTCGGCATGATCGGAGTCATTGTTTTTGGTGACAAAAATAGAAATCTGCAATTTTTTGTGGAAATAGTTTTAAAATGTTTTTTTAGGCCTGTCCAGAATGTCGCTAGTTCGGCCGGGGTCACTGTTTTTGTGTCGTGAAAATGAAAAAAAAATATCTGCATTTTTTTGTGAGAATGGTTATAAAATGTTTTTTTTAGGCCTGTCCAAAATGTCGCTAGTTCGGCATGATCGGAGTCATTGTTTTTGGTGACAAAAATAGAAATCTGCAATTTTTTGTGAAAATAGTTTTAAAATGTTTTTTTAGGCCTGTCCAGAATGTCGCTAGTTCGGCCGGGGTCACTGTTTTTGTGTCGTGAAAATGAAAAAAAAATATCTGCAATTTTTTGTGAAAATGGTTATAAAATGTTTTTTTAGGCCTGTCCAGAATGTCGCTAGTTCGGCCGGGGTCACTGTTTTTGTGTCGTGAAAATGAAAAAAAAATATCTGCATTTTTTTGTGAAAATGGTTATAAAATGTTTTTTTAGGCCTGTCCAGAATGTCGATAGTTCGGCATGACCGGGGTCACAGTTTTTGTGTCAAAAAATGAAAAAAAAAAATCTGAGCTATTTTTGTGAAAATTGTTCTAAAATGTTTTTTTTAGGCCTGTCCAAAATGTTCGCTAGTTCGGCATGATCGGAGTCATTGTTTTTGGTGACAAAAATAGAAATCTGCAATTTTTTGTGGAAATAGTTTTAAAATGTTTTTTTAGGCCTGTCCAGAATGTCGCTAGTTCGGCCGGGGTCACTGTTTTTGTGTCGTGAAAATGAAAAAAAAATATCTGCATTTTTTTGTGAGAATGGTTATAAAATGTTTTTTTTAGGCCTGTCCAAAATGTCGCTAGTTCGGCATGATCGGAGTCATTGTTTTTGGTGACAAAAATAGAAATCTGCAATTTTTTGTGAAAATAGTTTTAAAATGTTTTTTTAGGCCTGTCCAGAATGTCGCTAGTTCGGCCGGGGTCACTGTTTTTGTGTCGTGAAAATGAAAAAAAAATATCTGCAATTTTTTGTGAAAATGGTTATAAAATGTTTTTTTAGGCCTGTCCAGAATGTCGCTAGTTCGGCCGGGGTCACTGTTTTTGTGTCGTGAAAATGAAAAAAAAATATCTGCATTTTTTTGTGAAAATGGTTATAAAATGTTTTTTTAGGCCTGTCCAGAATGTCGATAGTTCGGCATGACCGGGGTCACTGTTTTTGTGTCAAAAAATGAAAAAAAAAATCTGAGCTATTTTTGTGAAAATGGTTCTAAAATGTTTTTTTAGGCCTGTCCAAAATGTCGCTAGTTCGGCATGATCGGAGTCATTGTTTTTGGTGACAAAAATAGAAATCTGCAATTTTTTGTGAAAATAGTTTTAAAATGTTTTTTTAGGCCTGTCCAGAATGTCGCTAGTTCGGCCGGGGTCACTGTTTTTGTGTCGTGAAAATGAAAAAAAAATATCTGCAATTTTTTGTGAAAATGGTTATAAAATGTTTTTTTAGGCCTGTCCAGAATGTCGCTAGTTCGGCCGGGGTCACTGTTTTTGTGTCGTGAAAATGAAAAAAAAATATCTGCATTTTTTTGTGAAAATGGTTATAAAATGTTTTTTTAGGCCTGTCCAGAATGTCGATAGTTCGGCATGACCGGGGTCACTGTTTTTGTGTCAAAAAATGAAAAAAAAAATCTGAGCTATTTTTGTGAAAATGGTTCTAAAATGTTTTTTTAGGCCTGTCCAAAATGTCGCTAGTTCGGCATGATCGGAGTCATTGTTTTTGGTGACAAAAATAGAAATCTGCAATTTTTTGTGAAAATAGTTTTAAAATGTTTTTTTAGGCCTGTCCAGAATGTCGCTAGTTCGGCATGACCGGGGTCACTGTTTTTGTGTCAAAAAAATAAAAAATAAATATCTGCAATTTTTTGTGAAAATGGTTATAAAATGTTTTTTTTAGGCCTGTCCAGAATCTCGATAGTTCGGCATGACCGGGGTCACTGTTTTTGTGTCAAAAAATGAAGAAAAAAAATCTGAGCTATTTTTGTGAAAATTGTTTTGAAATGTTTTTTTAGGCCTGTCCAGAATGTCGCTAGTTCGGCATGACTGGGGTCACTGTTTTTGTGTCGTGAAAACAAAAAAAAAATATCTGCAATTTTTTGTGAAAATTGTTCTAAAATGTTTTTTTTAGGCCTGTCCAAAATGTCGCTAGTTCGGCATGATCGGAGTCATTGTTTTTGGTGACAAAAATAGAAATCTGCAATTTTTTGTGAAAATTGTTTTAAAATGTTTTTTTAGGCCTGTCCAGAATGTCGCTAGTTCGGCCGGGGTCACTTTTTTTGTGTCGTGAAAATGAAAAAAAAATATCTGCATTTTTTTGTGAAAATGGTTATAAAATGTTTTTTTAGGCCTGTCCAGAATGTCGATAGTTCGGCATGACCGGGGTCACTGTTTTTGTGTCAAAAAATGAAAAAAAAAATCTGAGCTATTTTTGTGAAAATTGTTCTAAAATGCTTTTTTTAGGCCTGTCCAAAATGTCGCTAGTTCGGCATGATCGGAGTCATTGTTTTTGGTGACAAAAATAGAAATCTGCAATTTTTTGTGAAAATAGTTTTAAAATGTTTTTTTAGGCCTGTCCAGAATGTCGCTAGTTCGGCCGGGGTCACTGTTTTTGTGTCGTGAAAATGAAAAAAAAATATCTGCATTTTTTTGTGAGAATGGTTATAAAATGTTTTTTTAGGCCTGTCCAGAATGTCGATAGTTCGGCATGACCGGGGTCACTGATTTTGTGTCAAAAAATGAAAAAAAAAATCTGAGCTATTTTTGTGAAAATTGTTCTAAAATGTTTTTTTTAGGCCTGTCCAAAATGTCGCTAGTTCGGCATGATCGGAGTCATTGTTTTTGGTGACAAAAATAGAAATCTGCAATTTTTGGTGAAAATAGTTTTAAAATGTTTTTTTAGGCCTGTCCAGAATGTCGCTAGTTCGGCATGACCGGGGTCACTGTTTTTGTGTCGTGAAAATGAAAAAAAAATATCTGCAATTTTTTGTGAAAATGGTTATAAAATGTTTTTTTAGGCCTGTCCAGAATGTCGATAGTTCGGCATGACCGGGGTCACTGTTTTTGTGTCAAAAAATGAAAAAAAAAATCTGAGCTATTTTTGTGAAAATTGTTCTAAAATGTTTTTTTTAGGCCTGTCCAAAATGTCGCTAGTTCGGCATGACCGGGGTCACAGTTTTTGTGTCAAAAAATGAAAAAAAAAAATCTGAGCTATTTTTGTGAAAATTGTTCTAAAATGTTTTTTTTAGGCCTGTCCAAAATGTTCGCTAGTTCGGCATGATCGGAGTCATTGGTTTTGGTGACAAAAATAGAAATCTGCAATTTTTTGTGGAAATAGTTTTAAAATGTTTTTTTAGGCCTGTCCAGAATGTCGCTAGTTCGGCCGGGGTCACTGTTTTTGTGTCGTGAAAATGAAAAAAAAAAATCTGAGCTATTTTTGTGAAAATTGTTCTAAAATGTTTTTTTTAGGCCTGTCCAAAATGTTCGCTAGTTCGGCATGATCGGAGTCATTGTTTTTGGTGACAAAAATAGAAATCTGCAATTTTTTGTGAAAATAGTTTTAAAATGTTTTTTTAGGCCTGTCCAGAATGTCGCTAGTTCGGCCGGGGTCACTGTTTTTGTGTCGTGAAAATGAAAAAAAAATATCTGCATTTTTTTGTGAGAATGGTTATAAAATGTTTTTTTTAGGCCTGTCCAAAATGTCGCTAGTTCGGCATGATCGGAGTCATTGTTTTTGGTGACAAAAATAGAAATCTGCAATTTTTTGTGAAAATAGTTTTAAAATGTTTTTTTAGGCCTGTCCAGAATGTCGCTAGTTCGGCCGGGGTCACTGTTTTTGTGTCGTGAAAATGAAAAAAAAATATCTGCAATTTTTTGTGAAAATGGTTATAAAATGTTTTTTTAGGCCTGTCCAGAATGTCGCTAGTTCGGCCGGGGTCACTGTTTTTGTGTCGTGAAAATGAAAAAAAAATATCTGCATTTTTTTGTGAAAATGGTTATAAAATGTTTTTTTAGGCCTGTCCAGAATGTCGATAGTTCGGCATGACCGGGGTCACAGTTTTTGTGTCAAAAAATGAAAAAAAAAAATCTGAGCTATTTTTGTGAAAATTGTTCTAAAATGTTTTTTTTAGGCCTGTCCAAAATGTTCGCTAGTTCGGCATGATCGGAGTCATTGTTTTTGGTGACAAAAATAGAAATCTGCAATTTTTTGTGGAAATAGTTTTAAAATGTTTTTTTAGGCCTGTCCAGAATGTCGCTAGTTCGGCCGGGGTCACTGTTTTTGTGTCGTGAAAATGAACAAAAAAAAATCTGAGCTATTTTTGTGAAAATTGTTCTAAAATGTTTTTTTTAGGCCTGTCCAAAATGTTCGCTAGTTCGGCATGATCGGAGTCATTGTTTTTGGTGACAAAAATTGAAATCTGCAATTTTTTGTGAAAATAGTTTTAAAATGTTTTTTTAGGCCTGTCCAGAATGTCGCTAGTTCGGCCGGGGTCACTGTTTTTGTGTCGTGAAAATGAAAAAAAAATATCTGCAATTTTTTGTGAAAATGGTTATAAAATGTTTTTTTAGGCCTGTCCAGAATGTCGCTAGTTCGGCCGGGGTCACTGTTTTTGTGTCGTGAAAATGAAAAAAAAATATCTGCATTTTTTTGTGAAAATGGTTATAAAATGTTTTTTTAGGCCTGTCCAGAATGTCGATAGTTCGGCATGACCGGGGTCACTGTTTTTGTGTCAAAAAATGAAAAAAAAAATCTGAGCTATTTTTGTGAAAATTGTTCTAAAATGCTTTTTTTAGGCCTGTCCAAAATGTCGCTAGTTCGGCATGATCGGAGTCATTGTTTTTGGTGACAAAAATAGAAATCTGCAATTTTTTGTGAAAATAGTTTTAAAATGTTTTTTTAGGCCTGTCCAGAATGTCGCTAGTTCGGCATGACCGGGGTCACTGTTTTTGTGTCGTGAAAATGAAAAAAAAATATCTGCAATTTTTTGTGAAAATGGTTATAAAATGTTTTTTTAGGCCTGTCCAGAATGTCGATAGTTCGGCATGACCGGGGTCACTGTTTTTGTGTCAAAAAATGAAAAAAAAAAATCTGAGCTATTTTTGTGAAAATTGTTCTAAAATGTTTTTTTTAGGCCTGTCCAAAATGTCGCTAGTTCGGCATGATCGGAGTCATTGTTTTTGGTGACAAAAATAGAAATCTGCAATTTTTTGTGAAAATAGTTTTTAAATGTTTTTTTAGGCCTGTCCAGAATGTTGCTAGTTCGGCATGACCGGGGTCACTGTTTTTGTGTCGTGAAAATGAAAAAAAAATATCTGCAATTTTTTGTGAAAATGGTTCTAAAATGTTTTTTTAGGCCTGTCCAAAATGTCGCTAGTTCGGCATGATCGGAGTCATTGTTTTTGGTGACAAAAATAGAAATCTGCAATTTTTTGTGAAAATAGTTTTAAAATGTTTTTTTAGGCCTGTCCAGAATGTCGCTAGTTCGGCATGACCGGGGTCACTGTTTTTGTGTCAAAAAAATAAAAAATAAATATCTGCAATTTTTTGTGAAAATGGTTATAAAATGTTTTTTTTAGGCCTGTCCAGAATGTCGATAGTTCGGCATGACCGGGGTCACTGTTTTTGTGTCAAAAAATGAAGAAAAAAAATCTGAGCTATTTTTGTGAAAATTGTTTTGAAATGTTTTTTTAGGCCTGTCCAGAATGTCGCTAGTTCGGCATGATCGGAGTCATTGTTTTTGGTGACAAAAATAGAAATCTGCAATTTTTTGTGAAAATAGTTTTAAAATGTTTTTTTAGGCCTGTCCAGAATGTCGCTAGTTCGGCCGGGGTCACTGTTTTTGTGTCGTGAAAATGAAAAAAAATATCTGCATTTTTTTGTGAGAATGGTTATAAAATGTTTTTTTAGGCCTGTCCAGAATGTCGATAGTTCGGCATGACCGGGGTCACTGTTTTTGTGTCAAAAAATGAAAAAAAATATTCTGAGCTATTTTTGTGAAAATTGTTCTAAAATGTTTTTTTTAGGCCTGTCCAAAATGTCGCTAGTTTGGCATGATCGGAGTCATTGTTTTTGGTGACAAAAATAGAAATCTGCAATTTTTTGTGAAAAAATTTTAAAATGTTTTTTTAGGCCTGTCCAGAATGTCGCTAGTTCGGCATGACCGGGGTCACTGTTTTTGTGTCGTGAAAATGAAAAAAAAATATCTGCAATTTTTTGTGAAAATGGTTATAAAATGTTTTTTTAGGCCTGTCCAGAATGTCGATAGTTCGGCATGACCGGGGTCACTGTTTTTGTGTCAAAAAATGAAAAAAAAAAATCTGAGCTATTTTTGTGAAAATTGTTCTAAAATGTTTTTTTTAGGCCTGTCCAAAATGTTCGCTAGTTCGGCATGATCGGAGTCATTGTTTTTGGTGACAAAAATAGAAATCTGCAATTTTTTGTGAAAATAGTTTTAAAATGTTTTTTTAGGCCTGTCCAGAATGTCGCTAGTTCGGCCGGGGTCACTGTTTTTGTGTCGTGAAAATGAAAAAAAAAATATCTGCATTTTTTTGTGAGAATGGTTATAAAATGTTTTTTTAGGCCTGTCCAGAATGTCGATAGTTCGGCATGACCGGGGTCACTGTTTTTGTGTCAAAAAATGAAAAAAAAAAATCTGAGCTATTTTTGTGAAAATTGTTCTAAAATGTTTTTTTTAGGCCTGTCCAAAATGTCGCTAGTTCGGCATGATCGGAGTCATTGTTTTTGGTGACAAAAATAGAAATCTGCAATTTTTTGTGAAAATAGTTTTAAAATGTTTTTTTAGGCCTGTCCAGAATGTCGCTAGTTCGGCCGGGGTCACTGTTTTTGTGTCGTGAAAATGAAAAAAAAAATATCTGCATTTTTTTGTGAGAATGGTTATAAAATGTTTTTTTAGGCCTGTCCAGAATGTCGATAGTTCGGCATGACCGGGGTCACTGTTTTTGTGTCAAAAAATGAAAAAAAAAAATCTGAGCTATTTTTGTGAAAATTGTTCTAAAATGTTTTTTTTAGGCCTGTCCAAAATGTCGCTAGTTCGGCATGATCGGAGTCATTGTTTTTGGTGACAAAAATAGAAATCTGCAATTTTTTGTGAAAATAGTTTTAAAATGTTTTTTTAGGCCTGTCCAGAATGTCGATAGTTTGGCATGACCGGGGTCACTGTTTTTGTGTCAAAAAATGAAAAAAAAAAATCTGAGCTATTTTTGTGAAAATTGTTCTAAAATGTTTTTTTTAGGCCTGTCCAAAATGTCGCTAGTTTGGCATGATCGGAGTCATTGTTTTTGGTGACAAAAATAGAAATCTGCAATTTTTTGTGAAAATATTTTTAAAATGTTTTTTTAGGCCTGTCCAGAATGTCGCTAGTTCGGCATGACCGGGGTCACTGTTTTTGTGTCGTGAAAAGGAAAAAAAAATATCTGCAATTTTTTGTGAAAATGGTTATAAAATGTTTTTTTAGGCCTGTCCAGAATGTCGATAGTTCGGTCACTGTTTTTGTGTCAAAAAATGAAAAAAAAAAATCTGAGCTATTTTTGTGAAAATTGTTCTAAAATGTTTTTTTTAGGCCTGTCCAAAATGTCGCTAGTTCGGCATGATCGGAGTCATTGTTTTTGGTGACAAAAATAGAAATCTGCAATTTTTTGTGAAAATAGTTTTAAAATGTTTTTTTAGGCCTGTCCAGAATGTCGCTAGTTCGGCATGACCGGGGTCACTGTTTTTGTGTCGTGAAAATGAAAAAAAAATATCTGCAATTTTTTGTGAAAATGGTTATAAAATGTTTTTTTAGGCCTGTCCAGAATGTCGATAGTTCGGCATGACCGGGGTCACTGTTTTTGTGTCAAAAAATGAAAAAAAAAATCTGAGCTATTTTTGTGAAAATTGTTCTAAAATGTTTTTTTTAGGCCTGTCCAAAATGTCGCTAGTTCGGCATGACCGGGGTCACTGTTTTTGTGTCAAAAAATGAAAAAAAAAATCTGAGCTATTTTTGTGAAAATTGTTCTAAAATGTTTTTTTTAGGCCTGTCCAAAATGTTCGCTAGTTCGGCATGATCGGAGTCATTGTTTTTGGTGACAAAAATAGAAATCTGCAATTTTTTGTGAAAATAGTTTTAAAATGTTTTTTTAGGCCTGTCCAGAATGTCGCTAGTTCGGCCGGGGTCACTGTTTTTGTGTCGTGAAAATGAAAAAAAAAAATCTGAGCTATTTTTGTGAAAATTGTTCTAAAATGTTTTTTTTAGGCCTGTCCAAAATGTTCGCTAGTTCGGCATGATCGGAGTCATTGTTTTTGGTGACAAAAATAGAAATCTGCAATTTTTTGTGAAAATAGTTTTAAAATGTTTTTTTAGGCCTGTCCAGAATGTCGCTAGTTCGGCCGGGGTCACTGTTTTTGTGTCGTGAAAATGAAAAAAAAATATCTGCATTTTTTTGTGAGAATGGTTATAAAATGTTTTTTTAGGCCTGTCCAGAATGTCGATAGTTCGGCATGACCGGGGTCACTGTTTTTGTGTCAAAAAATGAAAAAAAAAATCTGAGCTATTTTTGTGAAAATTGTTCTAAAATGTTTTTTTTAGGCCTGTCCAAAATGTCGCTAGTTCGGCATGATCGGAGTCATTGTTTTTGGTGACAAAAATAGAAATCTGCAATTTTTTGTGAAAATAGTTTTAAAATGTTTTTTTAGGCCTGTCCAGAATGTCGATAGTTTGGCATGACCGGGGTCACTGTTTTTGTGTCAAAAAATGAAAAAAAATATTCTGAGCTATTTTTGTGAAAATGGTTATAAAATGTTTTTTTAGGCCTGTCCAGAATGTCGATAGTTCGGCATGACCGGGGTCACTGTTTTTGTGTCAAAAAATGAAAAAAAAAATCTGAGCTATTTTTGTGAAAATTGTTCTAAAATGTTTTTTTTAGGCCTGTCCAAAATGTCGCTAGTTCGGCATGATCGGAGTCATTGTTTTTGGTGACAAAAATAGAAATCTGCAATTTTTTGTGAAAATAGTTTTAAAATGTTTTTTTAGGCCTGTCCAGAATGTCGATAGTTTGGCATGACCGGGGTCACTGTTTTTGTGTCAAAAAATGAAAAAAAATATTCTGAGCTATTTTTGTGAAAATTGTTCTAAAATGTTTTTTTTAGGCCTGTCCAAAATGTCGCTAGTTCGGCATGATCGGAGTCATTGTTTTTGGTGACAAAAATAGAAATCTGCAATTTTTTGTGAAAATAGTTTTAAAATGTTTTTTTAGGCCTGTCCAGAATGTCGCTAGTTCGGCATGACCGGGGTCACTGTTTTTGTGTCGTGAAAAGGAAAAAAAAATATCTGCAATTTTTTGTGAAAATGGTTATAAAATGTTTTTTTAGGCCTGTCCAGAATGTCGATAGTTCGGTCACTGTTTTTGTGTCAAAAAATGAAAAAAAAAAATCTGAGCTATTTTTGTGAAAATTGTTCTAAAATGTTTTTTTTAGGCCTGTCCAAAATGTCGCTAGTTCGGCATGATCGGAGTCATTGTTTTTGGTGACAAAAATAGAAATCTGCAATTTTTTGTGAAAATAGTTTTAAAATGTTTTTTTAGGCCTGTCCAGAATGTGTTTTTTTAGGCCTGTCCAGAATGTTGCTAGTTCGGCCGGGGTCACTGTTTTTGTGTCGTGAAAATGAAAAAAAAAAATCTGAGCTATTTTTGTGAAAATTGTTCTAAAATGTTTTTTTTAGGCCTGTCCAAAATGTTCGCTAGTTCGGCATGATCGGAGTCATTGTTTTTGGTGACAAAAATAGAAATCTGCAATTTTTTGTGAAAATAGTTTTAAAATGTTTTTTTAGGCCTGTCCAGAATGTTGCTAGTTCGGCATGACCGGGGTCACTGTTTTTGTGTCGTGAAAATGAAAAAAAAATATCTGCAATTTTTTGTGAAAATGGTTCTAAAATGTTTTTTTAGGCCTGTCCAAAATGTCGCTAGTTCGGCATGATCGGAGTCATTGTTTTTGGTGACAAAAATAGAAATCTGCAATTTTTTGTGAAAATAGTTTTAAAATGTTTTTTTAGGCCTGTCCAGAATGTCGCTAGTTCGGCATGACCGGGGTCACTGTTTTTGTGTCAAAAAAATAAAAAATAAATATCTGCAATTTTTTGTGAAAATGGTTATAAAATGTTTTTTTAGGCCTGTCCAGAATGTCGATAGTTCGGCATGACCGGGGTCACTGTTTTTGTGTCAAAAAATGAAGAAAAAAAATCTGAGCTATTTTTGTGAAAATTGTTTTGAAATGTTTTTTTAGGCCTGTCCAGAATGTCGCTAGTTCGGCATGATCGGAGTCATTGTTTTTGGTGACAAAAATAGAAATCTGCAATTTTTTGTGAAAATAGTTTTAAAATGTTTTTTTAGGCCTGTCCAGAATGTCGCTAGTTCGGCCGGGGTCACTGTTTTTGTGTCGTGAAAATGAAAAAAAATATCTGCATTTTTTTGTGAGAATGGTTATAAAATGTTTTTTTAGGCCTGTCCAGAATGTCGATAGTTCGGCATGACCGGGGTCACTGTTTTTGTGTCAAAAAATGAAAAAAAAAAATCTGAGCTATTTTTGTGAAAATTGTTCTAAAATGTTTTTTTTAGGCCTGTCCAAAATGTCGCTAGTTCGGCATGATCGGAGTCATTGTTTTTGGTGACAAAAATAGAAATCTGCAATTTTTTGTGAAAATAGTTTTAAAATGTTTTTTTAGGCCTGTCCAGAATGTTGCTAGTTCGGCATGACCGGGGTCACTGTTTTTGTGTCGTGAAAATGAAAAAAAAATATCTGCAATTTTTTGTGAAAATGGTTCTAAAATGTTTTTTTAGGCCTGTCCAAAATGTCGCTAGTTCGGCATGATCGGAGTCATTGTTTTTGGTGACAAAAATAGAAATCTGCAATTTTTTGTGAAAATAGTTTTAAAATGTTTTTTTAGGCCTGTCCAGAATGTCGCTAGTTCGGCATGACCGGGGTCACTGTTTTTGTGTCAAAAAAATAAAAAATAAATATCTGCAATTTTTTGTGAAAATGGTTATAAAATGTTTTTTTTAGGCCTGTCCAGAATGTCGATAGTTCGGCATGACCGGGGTCACTGTTTTTGTGTCAAAAAATGAAGAAAAAAAATCTGAGCTATTTTTGTGAAAATTGTTTTGAAATGTTTTTTTAGGCCTGTCCAGAATGTCGCTAGTTCGGCATGATCGGAGTCATTGTTTTTGGTGACAAAAATAGAAATCTGCAATTTTTTGTGAAAATAGTTTTAAAATGTTTTTTTAGGCCTGTCCAGAATGTCGCTAGTTCGGCATGACCGGGGTCACTGTTTTTGTGTCGTGAAAATGAAAAAAAAATATCTGCAATTTTTTGTGAAAATGGTTATAAAATGTTTTTTTAGGCCTGTCCAGAATGTCGATAGTTCGGCATGACCGGGGTCACTGTTTTTGTGTCAAAAAATGAAAAAAAAAAATCTGAGCTATTTTTGTGAAAATTGTTCTAAAATGTTTTTTTTAGGCCTGTCCAAAATGTTCGCTAGTTCGGCATGATCGGAGTCATTGTTTTTGGTGACAAAAATAGAAATCTGCAATTTTTTGTGAAAATAGTTTTAAAATGTTTTTTTAGGCCTGTCCAGAATGTCGCTAGTTCGGCCGGGGTCACTGTTTTTGTGTCGTGAAAATGAAAAAAAAATATCTGCATTTTTTTGTGAGAATGGTTATAAAATGTTTTTTTAGGCCTGTCCAGAATGTCGATAGTTCGGCATGACCGGGGTCACTGTTTTTGTGTCAAAAAATGAAAAAAAAAAATCTGAGCTATTTTTGTGAAAATTGTTCTAAAATGTTTTTTTTAGGCCTGTCCAAAATGTCGCTAGTTCGGCATGATCGGAGTCATTGTTTTTGGTGACAAAAATAGAAATCTGCAATTTTTTGTGAAAATAGTTTTAAAATGTTTTTTTAGGCCTGTCCAGAATGTCGATAGTTTGGCATGACCGGGGTCACTGTTTTTGTGTCAAAAAATGAAAAAAAATATTCTGAGCTATTTTTGTGAAAATTGTTCTAAAATGTTTTTTTTAGGCCTGTCCAAAATGTCGCTAGTTTGGCATGATCGGAGTCATTGTTTTTGGTGACAAAAATAGAAATCTGCAATTTTTTGTGAAAATAGTTTTAAAATGTTTTTTTAGGCCTGTCCAGAATGTCGATAGTTTGGCATGACCGGGGTCACTGTTTTTGTGTCAAAAAATGAAAAAAAAAAATCTGAGCTATTTTTGTGAAAATTGTTCTAAAATGTTTTTTTTAGGCCTGTCCAAAATGTTCGCTAGTTCGGCATGATCGGAGTCATTGTTTTTGGTGACAAAAATAGAAATCTGCAATTTTTTGTGGAAATAGTTTTAAAATGTTTTTTTAGGCCTGTCCAGAATGTCGCTAGTTCGGCCGGGGTCACTGTTTTTGTGTCGTGAAAATGAAAAAAAAAAATCTGAGCTATTTTTGTGAAAATTGTTCTAAAATGTTTTTTTTAGGCCTGTCAAAAATGTTCGCTAGTTCGGCATGATCGGAGTCATTGTTTTTGGTGACAAAAATAGAAATCTGCAATTTTTTGTGAAAATAGTTTTAAAATGTTTTTTTAGGCCTGTCCAGAATGTCGCTAGTTCGGCCGGGGTCACTGTTTTTGTGTCGTGAAAATGAAAAAAAAATATCTGCATTTTTTTGTGAGAATGGTTATAAAATGTTTTTTTTAGGCCTGTCCAAAATGTCGCTAGTTCGGCATGATCGGAGTCATTGTTTTTGGTGACAAAAATAGAAATCTGCAATTTTTTGTGAAAATAGTTTTAAAATGTTTTTTTAGGCCTGTCCAGAATGTCGCTAGTTCGGCCGGGGTCACTGTTTTTGTGTCGTGAAAATGAAAAAAAAATATCTGCAATTTTTTGTGAAAATGGTTATAAAATGTTTTTTTAGGCCTGTCCAGAATGTCGCTAGTTCGGCCGGGGTCACTGTTTTTGTGTCGTGAAAATGAAAAAAAAATATCTGCATTTTTTTGTGAGAATGGTTATAAAATGTTTTTTTAGGCCTGTCCAGAATGTCGATAGTTCGGCATGACCGGGGTCACTGTTTTTGTGTCAAAAAATGAAAAAAAAAAATCTGAGCTATTTTTGTGAAAATTGTTCTAAAATGTTTTTTTTAGGCCTGTCCAAAATGTCGCTAGTTCGGCATGATCGGAGTCATTGTTTTTGGTGACAAAAATAGAAATCTGCAATTTTTTGTGAAAATAGTTTTAAAATGTTTTTTTAGGCCTGTCCAGAATGTCGCTAGTTCGGCATGACCGGGGTCACTGTTTTTGTGTCGTGAAAATGAAAAAAAAATATCTGCAATTTTTTGTGAAAATGGTTATAAAATGTTTTTTTAGGCCTGTCCAGAATGTCGATAGTTCGGCATGACCGGGGTCACTGTTTTTGTGTCAAAAAATGAAAAAAAAAATCTGAGCTATTTTTGTGAAAATTGTTCTAAAATGTTTTTTTTAGGCCTGTCCAAAATGTCGCTAGTTCGGCATGACCGGGGTCACAGTTTTTGTGTCAAAAAATGAAAAAAAAAAATCTGAGCTATTTTTGTGAAAATTGTTCTAAAATGTTTTTTTTAGGCCTGTCCAAAATGTTCGCTAGTTCGGCATGATCGGAGTCATTGTTTTTGGTGACAAAAATAGAAATCTGCAATTTTTTGTGAAAATAGTTTTAAAATGTTTTTTTAGGCCTGTCCAGAATGTCGATAGTTTGGCATGACCGGGGTCACTGTTTTTGTGTCGTGAAAAGGAAAAAAAAATATCTGCAATTTTTTGTGAAAATGGTTATAAAATGTTTTTTTAGGCCTGTCCAAAATGTCGCTAGTTTGGCATGATCGGAGTCATTGTTTTTGGTGACAAAAATAGAAATCTGCAATTTTTTGTGAAAATAGTTTTAAAATGTTTTTTTAGGCCTGTCCAGAATGTCGCTAGTTCGGCATGACCGGGGTCACTGTTTTTGTGTCGTGAAAATGAAAAAAAAATATCTGCAATTTTTTGTGAAAATGGTTATAAAATGTTTTTTTAGGCCTGTCCAGAATGTCGATAGTTCGGCATGACCGGGGTCACTGTTTTTGTGTCAAAAAATGAAAAAAAAAAAATCTGAGCTATTTTTGTGAAAATTGTTCTAAAATGTTTTTTTTAGGCCTGTCCAAAATGTTCGCTAGTTCGGCATGATCGGAGTCATTGTTTTTGGTGACAAAAATAGAAATCTGCAATTTTTTGTGAAAATAGTTTTAAAATGTTTTTTTAGGCCTGTCCAGAATGTCGATAGTTTGGCATGACCGGGGTCACTGTTTTTGTGTCAAAAAATGAAAAAAAATATTCTGAGCTATTTTTGTGAAAATTGTTCTAAAATGTTTTTTTTAGGCCTGTCCAAAATGTCGCTAGTTTGGCATGATCGGAGTCATTGTTTTTGGTGACAAAAATAGAAATCTGCAATTTTTTGTGAAAATAGTTTTAAAATGTTTTTTTAGGCCTGTCCAGAATGTCGCTAGTTCGGCATGACCGGGGTCACTGTTTTTGTGTCGTGAAAAGGAAAAAAAAATATCTGCAATTTTTTGTGAAAATGGTTATAAAATGTTTTTTTAGGCCTGTCCAGAATGTCGATAGTTCGGCATGACCGGGGTCACTGTTTTTGTGTCAAAAAATGAAAAAAAAAATCTGAGCTATTTTTGTGAAAATTGTTCTAAAATGTTTTTTTTAGGCCTGTCCAAAATGTCGCTAGTTCGGCATGATCGGAGTCATTGTTTTTGGTGACAAAAATAGAAATCTGCAATTTTTTGTGAAAATAGTTTTAAAATGTTTTTTTAGGCCTGTCCAGAATGTCGCTAGTTCGGCATGACCGGGGTCATTGTTTTTGGTGACAAAAATAGAAATCTGCAATTTTTTGTGAAAATAGTTTTAAAATGTTTTTTTAGGCCTGTCCAGAATGTCGATAGTTCGGCATGACCGGGGTCACTGTTTTTGTGTCAAAAAATGAAGAAAAAAAATCTGAGCTATTTTTGTGAAAATTGTTCTAAAATGTTTTTTTTAGGCCTGTCCAAAATGTCGCTAGTTCGGCATGATCGGAGTCATTGTTTTTGGTGACAAAAATAGAAATCTGCAATTTTTTGTGAAAATAGTTTTAAAATGTTTTTTTAGGCCTGTCCAGAATGTCGATAGTTTGGCATGACCGGGGTCACTGTTTTTGTGTCAAAAAATGAAAAAAAATATTCTGAGCTATTTTTGTGAAAATTGTTCTAAAATGTTTTTTTTAGGCCTGTCCAAAATGTCGCTAGTTCGGCATGATCGGAGTCATTGTTTTTGGTGACAAAAATAGAAATCTGCAATTTTTTGTGAAAATAGTTTTAAAATGTTTTTTTAGGCCTGTCCAGAATGTCGCTAGTTCGGCATGACCGGGGTCATTGTTTTTGGTGACAAAAATAGAAATCTGCAATTTTTTGTGAAAATAGTTTTAAAATGTTTTTTTAGGCCTGTCCAGAATGTCGCTAGTTCGGTCACTGTTTTTGTGTCGTGAAAATGAAAAAAAAATATCTGCATTTTTTTGTGAGAATAGTTATAAAATGTTTTTTTTAGTCCTGTCCAGAATGTCGATAGTTCGGCATAACCGGGGTCACTGTTTTTGTGTCAAAAAATGAACAAAAAAAATCTGAGCTATTTTTGTGAAAATTGTTCTAAAATGTTTTTTTTAGGCCTGTCCAAAATGTCGCTAGTTCGGCATGATCGGAGTCATTGTTTTTGGTGACAAAAATAGAAATCTGCAATTTTTTGTGAAAATAGTTTTAAAATGTTTTTTTAGGCCTTTCCAGAATGTCGCTAGTTCGGTCACTGTTTTTGTGTCATGAAAATGAAAAAAAAATATCTGCAATTTTTTGTGAAAATGGTTATAAAATGTTTTTTTAGGCCTGTCCAGAATGTCGATAGTTCGGCATGACCGGGGTCACTGTTTTTGTGTCAAAAAATGAAAAAAAAAAATCTGAGCTATTTTTGTGAAAATTGTTTTAAAATGTTTTTTTAGGCCTGTCCAGAATGTCGATAGTTCGGCATGACCGGGGTCACTGTTTTTGTGTCAAAAAATGAAAAAAAAAAATCTGAGCTATTTTTGTGAAAATTGTTCTAAAATGTTTTTTTTAGGCCTGTCCAAAATGTCGCTAGTTCGGCATGATCGGAGTCATTGTTTTTGGTGACAAAAATAGAAATCTGCAATTTTTTGTGAAAATAGTTTTAAAATGTTTTTTTAGGCCTGTCCAGAATGTCGCTAGTTCGGCATGACCGAGGTCACTGTTTTTGTGGCAAAAAAATAAAAAATAAATATCTGCAATTTTTTGTGAAAATGGTTATAAAATGTTTTTTTAGGCCTGTCCAGAATGTCGCTAGTTCGGCATGACCGGGGTCATTGTTTTTGGTGACAAAAATAGAAATCTGCAATTTTTTGTGAAAATAGTTTTAAAATGTTTTTTTAGGCCTGTCCAGAATGTCGCTAGTTCGGTCACTGTTTTTGTGTCGTGAAAATGAAAAAAAAATATCTGCATTTTTTTGTGAGAATAGTTATAAAATGTTTTTTTTAGTCCTGTCCAGAATGTCGATAGTTCGGCATGACCGGGGTCACTGTTTTTGTGTCAAAAAATGAACAAAAAAAATCTGAGCTATTTTTGTGAAAATTGTTCTAAAATGTTTTTTTTAGGCCTGTCCAAAATGGCGCTAGTTCGGCATGATCGGAGTCATTGTTTTTGGTGACAAAAATAGAAATCTGCAATTTTTTGTGAAAATAGTTTTAAAATGTTTTTTTAGGCCTTTCCAGAATGTCGCTAGTTCGGTCACTGTTTTTGTGTCGTGAAAATGAAAAAAAAATATCTGCATTTTTTTGTGAGAATAGTTATAAAATGTTTTTTTTAGGCCTGTCCAGAATGTCGATAGTTCGGCATGACCGGGGTCACTGTTTATGTGTCAAAAAATGAAAAAAAAAAATCTGAGCTATTTTTGTGAAAATTGTTCTAAAATGTTTTTTTTAGGCCTGTCCAAAATGTCGCTAGTTCGGCATGATCGGAGTCATTGTTTTTGGTGACAAAAATAGAAATCTGCAATTTTTTGTGAAAATAGTTTTAAAATGTTTTTTTAGGCCTGTCCAGAATGTCGCTAGTTCGGCATGACCGGGGTCACTGTTTTTGTGTCATGAAAATGAAAAAAAAATATCTGCAATTTTTTGTGAAAATGGTTATAAAATGTTTTTTTAGGCCTGTCCAGAATGTCGATAGTTCGGCATGACCGGGGTCACTGTTTTTGTGTCAAAAAATGAAAAAAAAAAATCTGAGCTATTTTTGTGAAAATTGTTTTAAAATGTTTTTTTAGGCCTGTCCAGAATGTCGATAGTTCGGCATGACCGGGGTCACTGTTTTTGTGTCAAAAAATGAAAAAAAAAAATCTGAGCTATTTTTGTGAAAATTGTTCTAAAATGTTTTTTTTAGGCCTGTCCAAAATGTCGCTAGTTCGGCATGATCGGAGTCATTGTTTTTGGTGACAAAAATAGAAATCTGCAATTTTTTGTGAAAATAGTTTTAAAATGTTTTTTTAGGCCTGTCCAGAATGTCGCTAGTTCGGCATGACCGGGGTCACTGTTTTTGTGTCGTGAAAATGAAAAAAAAATATCTGCAATTTTTTGTGAAAATGGTTATAAAATGTTTTTTTAGGCCTGTCCAGAATGTCGATAGTTCGGCATGACCGGGGTCACTGTTTTTGTGTCAAAAAATGAAAAAAAAAAATCTGAGCTATTTTTGTGAAAATTGTTTTAAAATGTTTTTTTAGGCCTGTCCAGAATGTCGCTAGTTCGGCATGACCGGGGTCACTGTTTTTGTGTCGTGAAAACAAAAAAAAAATATCTCAAATTTTTTGTGAAAATGGTTATAAAATGTTTTTTTAGGCCTGTCCAGAATGTCGATAGTTCGGCATGACCGGGGTCACTGTTTTTGTGTCAAAAAATGAAAAAAAAAATCTGAGCTATTTTTGTGAAAATTGTTCTAAAATGTTTTTTTTAGGCCTGTCCAAAATGTCGCTAGTTCGGCATGATCGGAGTCATTGTTTTTGGTGACAAAAATAGAAATCTGCAATTTTTTGTGAAAATAGTTTTAAAATGTTTTTTTAGGCCTGTCCAGAATGTCGCTAGTTCGGCCGGGGTCACTGTTTTTGTGTCGTGAAAATGAAAAAAAAATATCTGCAATTTTTTGTGAAAATGGTTATAAAATGTTTTTTTAGGCCTGTCCAGAATGTCGCTAGTTCTGCCGGGGTCACTGTTTTTGTGTCGTGAAAATGAAAAAAAAATATCTGCATTTTTTTGTGAAAATGGTTATAAAATGTTTTTTTAGGCCTGTCCAGAATGTCGATAGTTAGGCATGACCGGGGTCACTGTTTTTGTGTCAAAAAATGAAAAAAAAAAATCTGAGCTATTTTTGTGAAAATTGTTTTAAAATGTTTTTTTAGGCCTGTCCAGAATGTCGCTAGTTCGGCATGACCGGGGTCACTGTTTTTGTGTCGTGAAAACAAAAAAAAAATATCTGCAATTTTTTGTGAAAATGGTTATAAAATGTTTTTTTAGGCCTGTCCAGAATGTCGATAGTTCGGCATGACCGGGGTCACTGTTTTTGTGTCAAAAAATGAAAAAAAAAAATCTGAGCTATTTTTGTGAAAATTGTTCTAAAATGTTTTTTTTAGGCCTGTCCAAAATGTCGCTAGTTCGGCATGATCGGAGTCATTGTTTTTGGTGACAAAAATAGAAATCTGCAATTTTTTGTGAAAATAGTTTTAAAATGTTTTTTTAGGCCTGTCCAGAATGTCGCTAGTTCGGCCGGGGTCACTGTTTTTGTGTCGTGAAAATGAAAAAAAAATATCTGCAATTTTTTGTGAAAATGGTTATAAAATGTTTTTTTAGGCCTGTCCAGAATGTCGCTAGTTCTGCCGGGGTCACTGTTTTTGTGTCGTGAAAATGAAAAAAAAATATCTGCATTTTTTTGTGAAAATGGTTATAAAATGTTTTTTTAGGCCTGTCCAGAATGTCGATAGTTCGGCATGACCGGGGTCACTGTTTTTGTGTCAAAAAATGAAAAAAAAAAATCTGAGCTATTTTTGTGAAAATTGTTTTAAAATGTTTTTTTAGGCCTGTCCAGAATGTCGCTAGTTCGGCATGACCGGGGTCACTGTTTTTGTGTCGTGAAAACAAAAAAAAAATATCTGCAATTTTTTGTGAAAATTGTTATAAAATGTTTTTTTAGGCCTGTCCAGAATGTCGATAGTTCGGCATGACCGGGGTCACTGTTTTTGTGTCAAAAAATGAAAAAAAAAAATCTGAGCTATTTTTGTGAAAATTGTTCTAAAATGTTTTTTTTAGGCATGTCCAAAATGTCGCTAGTTCGGCATGATCGGAGTCATTGTTTTTGGTGACAAAAATAGAAATCTGCAATTTTTTGTGAAAATAGTTTTAAAATGTTTTTTTAGGCCTGTCCAGAATGTCGCTAGTTCGGCCGGGGTCACTGTTTTTGTGTCGTGAAAATGAAAAAAAAATATCTGCAATTTTTTGTGAAAATGGTTATAAAATGTTTTTTTAGGCCTGTCCAGAATGTCGCTAGTTCGGCCGGGGTCACTGTTTTTGTGTCGTGAAAATGAAAAAAAAATATCTGCATTTTTTTGTGAAAATGTTTTTTTTAGGCCTGTCCAAAATGTCGCTAGTTCGGCATGATCGGAGTCATTGTTTTTGGTGACAAAAATAGAAATCTGCAATTTTTTGTGAAAATGGTTATAAAATGTTTTTTTAGGCCTGTCCAGAATGTCGATAGTTCGGCATGACCGGGGTCACTGTTTTTGTGTCAAAAAATGAAAAAAAAAAATCTTAGCTATTTTTGTGAAAATGGTTATAAAATGTTTTTTTAGGCCTGTCCAGAATGTCGATAGTTCGGCATGACCGGGGTCACTGTTTTTGTGTCAAAAATAGAAATCTGCAATTTTTTGTGAAAATAGTTTTAAAATGTTTTTTTAGGCCTGTCCAGAATGTCGCTAGTTCGGCCGGGGTCACTGTTTTTGTGTCGTGAAAATGAAAAAAAAATATCTGCAATTTTTTGTGAAAATGGTTATAAAATGTTTTTTTATGCCTGTCCAGAATGTCGCTAGTTCGGCTGGGGTCACTGTTTTTGTGTCGTGAAAATGAAAAAAAAATATCTGCATTTTTTTGTGAAAATGGTTATAAAATGTTTTTTTAGGCCTGTCCAGAATGTCGATAGTTCGGCATGACCGGGGTCACTGTTTTTGGTGACAAAAATAGAAATCTGCAATTTTTTGTGAAAATAGTTTTAAAATGTTTTTTTTAGGCCTGTCCAGAATGTTGCTAGTTCGGCATGACCGGGGTCACTGTTTTTGTGTCGTGAAAATGAAAAAAAAATATCTGCAATTTTTTGTGAAAATGGTTCTAAAATGTTTTTTTTAGGCCTGTCCAAAATGTCGCTAGTTCGGCATGATCGGAGTCATTGTTTTTGGTGACAAAAATAGAAATCTGCAATTTTTTGTGAAAATAGTTTTAAAATGTTTTTTTAGGCCTGTCCAGAATGTCGATAGTTCGGCATGACCGGGGTCACTGTTTTTGTGTCAAAAAATGAAGAAAAAAAATCTGAGCTATTTTTGTGAAAATTGTTTTAAAACGTTTTTTTAGGCCTGTCCAGAATGTCGCTAGTTCGGCATGATCGGAGTCATTGTTTTTGGTGACAAAAATAGAAATCTGCAATTTTTTGTGAAAATAGTTTTAAAATGTTTTTTTAGGCCTGTCCAGAATGTCGCTAGTTCGGCCGGGGTCACTGTTTTTGTGTCGTGAAAATGAAAAAAAAATATCTGCAATTTTTTGTGAAAATGGTTATAAAATGTTTTTTTTATGCCTGTCCAGAATGTCGCTAGTTCGGCCGGGGTCACTGTTTTTGTGTCGTGAAAATGAAAAAAAAATATCTGCATTTTTTTGTGAAAATGGTTATAAAATGTTTTTTTAGGCCTGTCCAGAATGTCGATAGTTCGGCATGACCGGGGTCACTGTTTTTGGTGACAAAAATAGAAATCTGCAATTTTTTGTGAAAATAGTTTTAAAATGTTTTTTTTAGGCCTGTCCAGAATGTTGCTAGTTCGGCATGACCGGGGTCACTGTTTTTGTGTCGTGAAAATGAAAAAAAAATATCTGCAATTTTTTGTGAAAATGGTTCTAAAATGTTTTTTTTAGGCCTGTCCAGAATGTCGCTAGTTCGGCATGATCGGAGTCATTGTTTTTGGTGACAAAAATAGAAATCTGCAATTTTTTGTGAAAATAGTTTTAAAATGTTTTTTTAGGCCTGTCCAGAATGTCGATAGTTCGGCATGACCGGGGTCACTGTTTTTGTGTCAAAAAATGAAGAAAAAAAATCTGAGCTATTTTTGTGAAAATTGTTCTAAAATGTTTTTTTTTTAGGCCTGTCCAAAATGTCGCTAGTTCGGCATGATCGGAGTCATTGTTTTTGGTGACAAAAATAGAAATCTGCAATTTTTTGTGAAAATATTTTTAAAATGTTTTTTTAGGCCTGTCCAGAATGTCGCTAGTTCGGCATGACCGGGGTCACTGTTTTTGTGTCAAAAAATGAAAAAAAAAAATCTGAGCTATTTTTGTGAAAATTGTTCTAAAATGTTTTTTTTAGGCCTGTCCAAAATGTCGATAGTTCGGCATGACCGGGGTCACTGTTTTTGGTGACAAAAATAGAAATCTGCAATTTTTTGTGAAAATAGTTTTAAAATGTTTTTTTTTAGGCCTGTCCAGAATGTTGCTAATTCGGCATGACCGGGGTCACTGTTTTTGTGTCGTGAAAATGAAAAAAAAATATCTGCAATTTTTTGTGAAAATGGTTATAAAATGTTTTTTTAGGCCTGTCCAGAATGTCGATAGTTCAGCATGACCGGGGTCACTGTTTTTGTGTCAAAAAATGAAAAAAAAAAATCTGAGCTTTTTTTGTGAAAATTGTTTTAAAATGTTTTTTTAGGCCTGTCCAGAATGTCGATAGTTCGGCATGACCGGGGTCACTGTTTTTGTGTCAAAAAATGAAAAAAAAAAATCTGAGCTTTTTTTGTGAAAATTGTTTTAAAATGTTTTTTTAGGCCTGTCCAGAATGTCGATAGTTCGGCATGACCGGGGTCACTGTTTTTGTGTCAAAAAATGAAAAAAAAAAATCTGAGCTATTTTTGTGAACATTGTTCTAAAATGTTTTTTTTAGGCCTGTCCAAAATGTCGCTAGTTCGGCATGATCGGAGTCATTGTTTTTGGTGACAAAAATAGAAATCTGCAATTTTTTGTGAAAATTGTTTTAAAATGTTTTTTTAGGCCTGTCCAGAATGTCGCTAGTTCGGCATGACCGGGGTCACTGTTTTTGTGTCGTGAAAATGAAAAAAAAATATCTGCAATTTTTTGTGAAAATGGTTATAAAATGTTTTTTTAGGCCTGTCCAGAATGTCGATAGTTCGGCATGACCGGGGTCACTGTTTTTGTGTCAAAAAATGAAAAAAAATAATCTGAGCTATTTTTGTGAAAATGGTTATAAAATGTTTTTTTAGGCCTGTCGAGAATGTCGATAGTTCGGCATGACCGGGGTCACTGTTTTTGTGTCAAAAAATGAAAAAAAAAAATCAGCTATTTTTGTGAAAATTGTTCTAAAATGTTTTTTTTAGGCCTGTCCAAAATGTCGCTAGTTCGGCATGATCGGAGTCATTGTTTTTGGTGACAAAAATAGAAATCTGCAATTTTTTGTGAAAATAGTTTTAAAATGTTTTTTTAGGCATGTCCAGAATGTCGCTAGTTCGGCCGGGGTCACTGTTTTTGTGTCGTGAAAATGAAAAAAAAATATCTGCAATTTTTTGTGAAAATGGTTATAAAATGTTTTTTTAGGCCTGTCCAGAATGTCGCTAGTTCGGCCGGGGTCACTGTTTTTGTGTCGTGAAAATGAAAAAAAAATATCTGCAATTTTTTGTGAAAATGGTTATAAAATGTTTTTTTAGGCCTGTCCAGAATGTCGCTAGTTCGGCCGGGGTCACTGTTTTTGTGTCGTGAAAATGAAAAAAAAATATCTGCATTTTTTTGTGAAAATGTTTTTTTTAGGCCTGTCCAAAATGTCGCTAGTTCGGCATGATCGGAGTCATTGTTTTTGGTGACAAAAATAGAAATCTGCAATTTTTTGTGAAAATGGTTATAAAATGTTTTTTTAGGCCTGTCCAGAATGTCGCTAGTTCGGCATGACCGGGGTCACTGTTTTTGTGTCGTGAAAATGAAAAAAAAATATCTGCATATTTTTGTGAAAATGGTTATAAAATGTTTTTTTAGGCCTGTCCAGAATGTCGATAGTTCGGCATGACCGGGGTCACTGTTTTTGTGTCAAAAAATGAAAAAAAAAAATCTGAGCTATTTTTGTGAAAATTGTTCTAAAATGTTTTTTTTAGGCCTGTCCAAAATGTCGCTAGTTCGGCATGATCGGAGTCATTGTTTTTGGTGACAAAAATAGAAATCTGCAATTTTTTGTGAAAATAGTTTTAAAATGTTTTTTTAGGCCTGTCCAGAATGTCGCTAGTTCGGCCGGGGTCACTGTTTTTGTGTCGTGAAAATGAAAAAAAAATATCTGCAATTTTTTGTGAAAATGGTTATAAAATGTTTTTTTAGGCCTGTCCAGAATGTCGCTAGTTCGGCCGGGGTCACTGTTTTTGTGTCGTGAAAATGAAAAAAAAATATCTGCATTTTTTTGTGAAAATGGTTATAAAATGTTTTTTTAGGCCTGTCCAGAATGTCGATAGTTCGGCATGACCGGGGTCACTGTTTTTGGTGACAAAAATAGAAATCTGCAATTTTTTGTGAAAATAGTTTTAAAATGTTTTTTTTAGGCCTGTCCAGAATGTCGCTAGTTCGGCATGACCGGGGTCACTGTTTTTGTGTCGTGAAAATGAAAAAAAAATATCTGCAATTTTTTGTGAAAATGGTTCTAAAATGTTTTTTTTAGGCCTGTCCAAAATGTCGCTAGTTCGGCATGATCGGAGTCATTGTTTTTGGTGACAAAAATAGAAATCTGCAATTTTTTGTGAAAATAGTTTTAAAATGTTTTTTTAGGCCTGTCCAGAATGTCGATAGTTCGGCATGACCGGGGTCACTGTTTTTGTGTCAAAAAATGAAGAAAAAAAATCTGAGCTATTTTTGTGAAAATTGTTTTAAAACGTTTTTTTAGGCCTGTCCAGAATGTCGCTAGTTCGGCATGATCGGAGTCATTGTTTTTGGTGACAAAAATAGAAATCTGCAATTTTTTGTGAAAATAGTTTTAAAATGTTTTTTTAGGCCTGTCCAGAATGTCGCTAGTTCGGCCGGGGTCACTGTTTTTGTGTCGTGAAAATGAAAAAAAAATATCTGCAATTTTTTGTGAAAATGGTTATAAAATGTTTTTTTTATGCCTGTCCAGAATGTCGCTAGTTCGGCCGGGGTCACTGTTTTTGTGTCGTGAAAATGAAAAAAAAATATCTGCATTTTTTTGTGAAAATGGTTATAAAATGTTTTTTTAGGCCTGTCCAGAATGTCGATAGTTCGGCATGACCGGGGTCACTGTTTTTGGTGACAAAAATAGAAATCTGCAATTTTTTGTGAAAATAGTTTTAAAATGTTTTTTTTAGGCCTGTCCAGAATGTTGCTAGTTCGGCATGACCGGGGTCACTGTTTTTGTGTCGTGAAAATGAAAAAAAAATATCTGCAATTTTTTGTGAAAATGGTTCTAAAATGTTTTTTTTAGGCCTGTCCAGAATGTCGCTAGTTCGGCATGATCGGAGTCATTGTTTTTGGTGACAAAAATAGAAATCTGCAATTTTTTGTGAAAATAGTTTTAAAATGTTTTTTTAGGCCTGTCCAGAATGTCGATAGTTCGGCATGACCGGGGTCACTGTTTTTGTGTCAAAAAATGAAGAAAAAAAATCTGAGCTATTTTTGTGAAAATTGTTCTAAAATGTTTTTTTTTTAGGCCTGTCCAAAATGTCGCTAGTTCGGCATGATCGGAGTCATTGTTTTTGGTGACAAAAATAGAAATCTGCAATTTTTTGTGAAAATATTTTTAAAATGTTTTTTTAGGCCTGTCCAGAATGTCGCTAGTTCGGCATGACCGGGGTCACTGTTTTTGTGTCAAAAAATGAAAAAAAAAAATCTGAGCTATTTTTGTGAAAATTGTTCTAAAATGTTTTTTTTAGGCCTGTCCAAAATGTCGATAGTTCGGCATGACCGGGGTCACTGTTTTTGGTGACAAAAATAGAAATCTGCAATTTTTTGTGAAAATAGTTTTAAAATGTTTTTTTTTAGGCCTGTCCAGAATGTTGCTAATTCGGCATGACCGGGGTCACTGTTTTTGTGTCGTGAAAATGAAAAAAAAATATCTGCAATTTTTTGTGAAAATGGTTATAAAATGTTTTTTTAGGCCTGTCCAGAATGTCGATAGTTCAGCATGACCGGGGTCACTGTTTTTGTGTCAAAAAATGAAAAAAAAAAATCTGAGCTTTTTTTGTGAAAATTGTTTTAAAATGTTTTTTTAGGCCTGTCCAGAATGTCGATAGTTCGGCATGACCGGGGTCACTGTTTTTGTGTCAAAAAATGAAGAAAAAAAAATCTGAGCTTTTTTTGTGAAAATTGTTTTAAAATGTTTTTTTAGGCCTGTCCAGAATGTCGATAGTTCGGCATGACCGGGGTCACTGTTTTTGTGTCAAAAAATGAAAAAAAAAAATCTGAGCTATTTTTGTGAACATTGTTCTAAAATGTTTTTTTTAGGCCTGTCCAAAATGTCGCTAGTTCGGCATGATCGGAGTCATTGTTTTTGGTGACAAAAATAGAAATCTGCAATTTTTTGTGAAAATTGTTTTAAAATGTTTTTTTAGGCCTGTCCAGAATGTCGCTAGTTCGGCATGACCGGGGTCACTGTTTTTGTGTCGTGAAAATGAAAAAAAAATATCTGCAATTTTTTGTGAAAATGGTTATAAAATGTTTTTTTAGGCCTGTCCAGAATGTCGATAGTTCGGCATGACCGGGGTCACTGTTTTTGTGTCAAAAAATGAAAAAAAATAATCTGAGCTATTTTTGTGAAAATGGTTATAAAATGTTTTTTTAGGCCTGTCGAGAATGTCGATAGTTCGGCATGACCGGGGTCACTGTTTTTGTGTCAAAAAATGAAAAAAAAAAATCAGCTATTTTTGTGAAAATTGTTCTAAAATGTTTTTTTTAGGCCTGTCCAAAATGTCGCTAGTTCGGCATGATCGGAGTCATTGTTTTTGGTGACAAAAATAGAAATCTGCAATTTTTTGTGAAAATAGTTTTAAAATGTTTTTTTAGGCATGTCCAGAATGTCGCTAGTTCGGCCGGGGTCACTGTTTTTGTGTCGTGAAAATGAAAAAAAAATATCTGCAATTTTTTGTGAAAATGGTTATAAAATGTTTTTTTAGGCCTGTCCAGAATGTCGCTAGTTCGGCCGGGGTCACTGTTTTTGTGTCGTGAAAATGAAAAAAAAATATCTGCATTTTTTTGTGAAAATGGTTATAAAATGTTTTTTTAGGCCTGTCCAGAATGTCGATAGTTCGGCATGACCGGGGTCACTGTTTTTGTGTCGTGAAAATGAAAAAAAAATATCTGCAATTTTTTGTGAAAATGGTTCTAAAATGTTTTTTTTAGGCCTGTCCAAAATGTCGCTAGTTCGGCATGATCGGAGTCATTGTTTTTGGTGACAAAAATAGAAATCTGCAATTTTTTGTGAAAATAGTTTTAAAATGTTTTTTTAGGCCTGTCCAGAATGTTGCTAGTTCGGCATGACCGGGGTCACTGTTTTTGTGTCGTGAAAATGAAAAAAAAATATCTGCAATTTTTTGTGAAAATGGTTATAAAATGTTTTTTTAGGCCTGTCCAGAATGTCGATAGTTCGGCATGACCGGGGTCACTGTTTTTGTGTCAAAAAATGAAGAAAAAAAATCTGAGCTATTTTTGTGAAAATTGTTCTAAAATGTTTTTTTTAGGCCTGTCCAAAATGTCGCTAGTTCGGCATGATCGGAGTCATTGTTTTTGGTGACAAAAATAGAAATCTGCAATTTTTTGTGAAAATAGTTTTAAAATGTTTTTTTAGGCCTGTCCAGAATGTCGCTAGTTCGGCATGACCGGGGTCACTGTTTTTGTGTCAAAAAAATTAAAAATAAATATCTGCAATTTTTTGTGAAAATGGTTATAAAATGTTTTTTTAGGCCTGTCCAGAATGTCGATAGTTCAGCATGACCGGGGTCACTGTTTTTGTGTCGTGAAAATGAAAAAAAAATATCTGCAATTTTTTGTGAAAATGGTTCTAAAATGTTTTTTTTAGGCCTGTCCAAAATGTCGCTAGTTCGGCATGATCGGAGTCATTGTTTTTGGTGACAAAAATAGAAATCTGCAATTTTTTGTGAAAATAGTTTTAAAATGTTTTTTTAGGCCTGTCCAGAATGTCGATAGTTCGGCATGACCGGGGTCACTGTTTTTGTGTCAAAAAATGAAGAAAAAAAATCTGAGCTATTTTTGTGAAAATTGTTCTAAAATGTTTTTTTTAGGCCTGTCCAAAATGTCGCTAGTTCGGCATGATCGGAGTCATTGTTTTTGGTGACAAAAATAGAAATCTGCAATTTTTTGTGAAAATAGTTTTAAAATGTTTTTTTAGGCCTGTCCAGAATGTCGCTAGTTCGGCATGACCGGGGTCACTGTTTTTGTGTCAAAAAAATTAAAAATAAATATCTGCAATTTTTTGTGAAAATGGTTATAAAATGTTTTTTTAGGCCTGTCCAGAATGTCGATAGTTCAGCATGACCGGGGTCACTGTTTTTGTGTCAAAAAATGAAGAAAAAAAATCTGAGCTATTTTTGTGAAAATTGTTCTAAAATGTTTTTTTTAGGCCTGTCCAAAATGTCGCTAGTTCGGCATGATCGGAGTCATTGTTTTTGGTGACAAAAATAGAAATCTGCAATTTTTTGTGAAAATAGTTTTAAAATGTTTTTTTAGGCCTGTCCAGAATGTTGCTAGTTCGGCATGACCGGGGTCACTGTTTTTGTGTCGTGAAAATGAAAAAAAAATATCTGCAATTTTTTGTGAAAATGGTTATAAAATGTTTTTTTAGGCCTGTCCAGAATGTCGATAGTTCGGCATGACCGGGGTCACTGTTTTTGTGTCAAAAAAAGTAAAAAATGAAAAATAAAAAATCTGAGCTTTTTTTGTGAAAATTGTTCTAAAATATTTTTTTAGGCGTGTCCAAAATGTTGCTAGTTCGGCATGATCGGAGTCATCGTTTTTGATGACAAAAATAGAAATCAGCAATTTTTTGTGAAAATAGTTTAAAACGTTTTTTTAGGCCTGTCCAGAATGTCGCTAGTTCGTCATGATCGGAGTCATTGTTTTTGGTGACAAAAATAGAAATCTGCAATTTTTTGTGAAAATAGTTTTTAAATGTTTTTTTTAGGCCTGTCCAGAATGTCGCTAGTTCGGCATGATCGGAGTCATTGTTTTTGGTGACAAAAATAGAAATCTGCAATTTTTTGTGAAAATAGTTTTAAAATGTTTTTTTAGGCCTGTCCAGAATGTCGCTAGTTCGGCCGGGGTCACTGTTTTTGTGTCGTGAAAATGAAAAAAAAATATCTGCATTTTTTGGTGAGAATGGTTATATTATGTTTTTTTAGGCCTGTCCAGAATGTCGATAGTTCGGCATGACCGGGGTCACTGTTTTTGTGTCAAAAAATGAAAAAAAAAAATCTGAGCTATTTTTGTGAAAATTGTTCTAAAATGTTTTTTTTTAGGCCTGTCCAAAATGTCGCTAGTTCGGCATGATCGGAGTCATTGTTTTTGGTGACAAAAATAGAAATCTGCAATTTTTTGTGAAAACAGTTTTAAAACGTTTTTTTAGGCCTGTCCAGAATGTCGCTAGTTCGGCATGATCGGAGTCATTGTTTTTGGTGACAAAAATAGAAATCTGCAATTTTTTGTGAAAATAGTTTTAAAATGTTTTTTTAGGCCTGTCCAGAATGTCGATAGTTCGGCATGACCGGGGTCACTGTTTTTGTGTCAAAAAATGAAGAAAAAAAATCTGAGCTATTTTTGTGAAAATTGTTCTAAAATGTTTTTTTTAGGCCTGTCCAAAATGTCGCTAGTTCGGCATGATCGGAGTCATTGTTTTTGGTGACAAAAATAGAAATCTGCAATTTTTTGTGAAAATAGTTTTAAAATGTTTTTTTAGGCCTGTCCAGAATGTCGCTAGTTCGGCATGACCGGGGTCACTGTTTTTGTGTCAAAAAAATTAAAAATAAATATCTGCAATTTTTTGTGAAAATGGTTATAAAATGTTTTTTTAGGCCTGTCCAGAATGTCGATAGTTCAGCATGACCGGGGTCACTGTTTTTGTGTCAAAAAATGAAGAAAAAAAATCTGAGCTATTTTTGTGAAAATTGTTCTAAAATGTTTTTTTTAGGCCTGTCCAAAATGTCGCTAGTTCGGCATGATCGGAGTCATTGTTTTTGGTGACAAAAATAGAAATCTGCAATTTTTTGTGAAAATAGTTTTAAAATGTTTTTTTAGGCCTGTCCAGAATGTTGCTAGTTCGGCATGACCGGGGTCACTGTTTTTGTGTCGTGAAAATGAAAAAAAAATATCTGCAATTTTTTGTGAAAATGGTTATAAAATGTTTTTTTAGGCCTGTCCAGAATGTCGATAGTTCGGCATGACCGGGGTCACTGTTTTTGTGTCAAAAAAAGTAAAAAATGAAAAATAAAAAATCTGAGCTTTTTTTGTGAAAATTGTTCTAAAATATTTTTTTAGGCGTGTCCAAAATGTTGCTAGTTCGGCATGATCGGAGTCATCGTTTTTGATGACAAAAATAGAAATCTGCAATTTTTTGTGAAAATAGTTTTAAAAGTTTTTTTAGGCCTGTCCAGAATGTCGCTAGTTCGTCATGATCGGAGTCATTGTTTTTGGTGACAAAAATAGAAATCTGCAATTTTTTGTGAAAATAGTTTTAAAATGTTTTTTTTAGGCCTGTCCAGAATGTCGCTAGTTCGGCATGATCGGAGTCATTGTTTTTGGTGACAAAAATAGAAATCTGCAATTTTTTGTGAAAATAGTTTTAAAATGTTTTTTTAGGCCTGTCCAGAATGTCGCTAGTTCGGCCGGGGTCACTGTTTTTGTGTCGTGAAAATGAAAAAAAAATATCTGCATTTTTTGGTGAGAATGGTTATAATATGTTTTTTTAGGCCTGTCCAGAATGTCGATAGTTCGGCATGACCGGGGTCACTGTTTTTGTGTCAAAAAATGAAAAAAAAAAATCTGAGCTATTTTTGTGAAAATTGTTCTAAAATGTTTTTTTTTAGGCCTGTCCAAAATGTCGCTAGTTCGGCATGATCGGAGTCATTGTTTTTGGTGAGAAAAATAGAAATCTGCAATTTTTTGTGAAAACAGTTTTAAAATGTTTTTTTAGGCCTGTCCAGAATGTCGCTAGTTCGGCATGATCGGAGTCATTGTTTTTGGTGACAAAAATAGAAATCTGCAATTTTTTGTGAAAATAGTTTTAAAATGTTTTTTTTAGGCCTGTCCAGAATGTTGCTAGTTCGGCATGACCGGGGTCACTGTTTTTGTGTCGTGAAAATGAAAAAAAAATATCTGCAATTTTTTGTGAAAATGGTTCTAAAATGTTTTTTTTAGGCCTGTCCAAAATGTCGCTAGTTCGGCATGATCGGAGTCATTGTTTTTGGTGACAAAAATAGAAATCTGCAATTTTTTGTGAAAATAGTTTTAAAATGTTTTTTTAGGCCTGTCCAGAATGTTGCTAGTTCGGCATGACCGGGGTCACTGTTTTTGTGTCGTGAAAATGAAAAAAAAATATCTGCAATTTTTTGTGAAAATGGTTATAAAATGTTTTTTTAGGCCTGTCCAGAATGTCGATAGTTCGGCATGACCGGGGTCACTGTTTTTGTGTCAAAAAATGAAAAAAAAAATCTGAGCTATTTTTGTGAAAATTGTTCTAAAATGTCTTTTTTTAGGCCTGTCCAAAATGTCGCTAGTTCGGCATGATCGGAGTCATTGTTTTTGGTGACAAAAATAGAAATCTGCAATTTTTTGTGAAAATAGTTTTAAAATGTTTTTTTAGGCCTGTCCAGAATGTCGCTAGTTCGGCCGGGGTCACTGTTTTTGTGTCGTGAAAATGAAAAAAAAATATCTGAATTTTTTGGTGAGAATGGTTATAATATGTTTTTTTAGGCCTGTCCAGAATGTCGATAGTTCGGCATGACCGGGGTCACTGTTTTTGTGTCAAAAAATGAAAAAAAAAAATCTGAGCTATTTTTCTGAAAATTGTTCTAAAATGTTTTTTTTTAGGCCTGTCCAAAATGTCGCTAGTTCGGCATGATCGGAGTCATTGTTTTTGGTGACAAAAATAGAAATCTGCAATTTTTTGTGAAAACAGTTTTAAAATGTTTTTTTAGGCCTGTCCAGAATGTCGCTAGTTCGGCATGATCGGAGTCATTGTTTTTGGTGACAAAAATAGAAATCTGCAATTTTTTGTGAAAATAGTTTTAAAATGTTTTTTTTAGGCCTGTCCAGAATGTTGCTAGTTCGGCATGACCGGGGTCACTGTTTTTGTGTCGTGAAAATGAAAAAAAAATATCTGCAATTTTTTGTGAAAATGGTTCTAAAATGTTTTTTTTAGGCCATGTCCAAAATGTCGCTAGTTCGGCATGATCGGAGTCATTGTTTTTGGTGACAAAAATAGAAATCTGCAATTTTTTGTGAAAATAGTTTTAAAATGTTTTTTTAGGCCTGTCCAGAATGTTGCTAGTTCGGCATGACCGGGGTCACTGTTTTTGTGTCGTGAAAATGAAAAAAAAATATCTGCAATTTTTTGTGAAAATGGTTATAAAATGTTTTTTTAGGCCTGTCCAGAATGTCGATAGTTCGGCATGACCGGGGTCACTGTTTTTGTGTCAAAAAATGAAGAAAAAAAATCTGAGCTATTTTTGTGAAAATTGTTTTAAAAAGTTTTTTTAGGCCTGTCCAGAATGTCGCTAGTTCGGCATGATCGGAGTCATTGTTTTTGGTGACAAAAATAGAAATCTGCAATTTTTTGTGAAAATAGTTTTAAAATGTTTTTTTTAGGCCTGTCCAGAATGTCGATAGTTCGGCATGACCGGGGTCATTGTTTTTGTGTCAAAAAATGAAGAAAAAAAATCTGAGCTATTTTTGTGAAAATTGTTCTAAAATGTTTTTTTTAGGCCTGTCCAGAATGTCGCTAGTTCGGCATGACCGGGGTCACTGTTTTTGTGTCGTGAAAATGAAAAAAAAATATCTGCAATTTTTTGTGAAAATGGTTATAAAATGTTTTTTTAGGCCTGTCCAGAATGTCGATAGTTCGGCATGACCGGGGTCACTGTTTTTGTGTCAAAAAAAGTAAAAAATGAAAAATAAAAAATCTGAGCTTTTTTTGTGAAAATTGTTCTAAAATATTTTTTTAGGCGTGTCCAAAATGTTGCTAGTTCGGCATGATCGGAGTCATCGTTTTTGATGACAAAAATAGAAATCTGCAATTTTTTGTGAAAATAGTTTTAAAAGTTTTTTTAGGCCTGTCCAGAATGTCGCTAGTTCGTCATGATCGGAGTCATTGTTTTTGGTGACAAAAATAGAAATCTGCAATTCTTTGTGAAAATAGTTTTAAAATGTTTTTTTTAGGCCTGTCCAGAATGTCGCTAGTTCGGCATGATCGGAGTCATTGTTTTTGGTGACAAAAATAGAAATCTGCAATTTTTTGTGAAAATAGTTTTAAAATGTTTTTTTAGGCCTGTCCAGAATGTCGCTAGTTCGGCCGGGGTCACTGTTTTTGTGTCGTGAAAATGAAAAAAAAATATCTGCATTTTTTGGTGAGAATGGTTATAATATGTTTTTTTAGGCCTGTCCAGAATGTCGATAGTTCGGCATGACCGGGGTCACTGTTTTTGTGTCAAAAAATGAAAAAAAAAAATCTGAGCTATTTTTGTGAAAATTGTTCTAAAATGTTTTTTTTTAGGCCTGTCCAAAATGTCGCTAGTTCGGCATGATCGGAGTCATTGTTTTTGGTGACAAAAATAGAAATCTGCAATTTTTTGTGAAAACAGTTTTAAAATGTTTTTTTAGGCCTGTCCAGAATGTCGCTAGTTCGGCATGATCGGAGTCATTGTTTTTGGTGACAAAAATAGAAATCTGCAATTTTTTGTGAAAATAGTTTTAAAATGTTTTTTTTAGGCCTGTCCAGAATGTTGCTAGTTCGGCATGACCGGGGTCACTGTTTTTGTGTCGTGAAAATGAAAAAAAAATATCTGCAATTTTTTGTGAAAATGGTTCTAAAATGTTTTTTTTAGGCCTGTCCAAAATGTCGCTAGTTCGGCATGATCGGAGTCATTGTTTTTGGTGACAAAAATAGAAATCTGCAATTTTTTGTGAAAATAGTTTTAAAATGTTTTTTTAGGCCTGTCCAGAATGTTGCTAGTTCGGCATGACCGGGGTCACTGTTTTTGTGTCGTGAAAATGAAAAAAAAATATCTGCAATTTTTTGTGAAAATGGTTATAAAATGTTTTTTTAGGCCTGTCCAGAATGTCGATAGTTCGGCATGACCGGGGTCACTGTTTTTGTGTCAAAAAATGAAAAAAAAAATCTGAGCTATTTTTGTGAAAATTGTTCTAAAATGTCTTTTTTTAGGCCTGTCCAAAATGTCGCTAGTTCGGCATGATCGGAGTCATTGTTTTTGGTGACAAAAATAGAAATCTGCAATTTTTTGTGAAAATAGTTTTAAAATGTTTTTTTAGGCCTGTCCAGAATGTCGCTAGTTCGGCCGGGGTCACTGTTTTTGTGTCGTGAAAATGAAAAAAAAATATCTGAATTTTTTGGTGAGAATGGTTATAATATGTTTTTTTAGGCCTGTCCAGAATGTCGATAGTTCGGCATGACCGGGGTCACTGTTTTTGTGTCAAAAAATGAAAAAAAAAAATCTGAGCTATTTTTCTGAAAATTGTTCTAAAATGTTTTTTTTTAGGCCTGTCCAAAATGTCGCTAGTTCGGCATGATCGGAGTCATTGTTTTTGGTGACAAAAATAGAAATCTGCAATTTTTTGTGAAAACAGTTTTAAAATGTTTTTTTAGGCCTGTCCAGAATGTCGCTAGTTCGGCATGATCGGAGTCATTGTTTTTGGTGACAAAAATAGAAATCTGCAATTTTTTGTGAAAATAGTTTTAAAATGTTTTTTTTAGGCCTGTCCAGAATGTTGCTAGTTCGGCATGACCGGGGTCACTGTTTTTGTGTCGTGAAAATGAAAAAAAAATATCTGCAATTTTTTGTGAAAATGGTTCTAAAATGTTTTTTTTAGGCATGTCCAAAATGTCGCTAGTTCGGCATGATCGGAGTCATTGTTTTTGGTGACAAAAATAGAAATCTGCAATTTTTTGTGAAAATAGTTTTAAAATGTTTTTTTAGGCCTGTCCAGAATGTTGCTAGTTCGGCATGACCGGGGTCACTGTTTTTGTGTCGTGAAAATGAAAAAAAAATATCTGCAATTTTTTGTGAAAATGGTTATAAAATGTTTTTTTAGGCCTGTCCAGAATGTCGATAGTTCGGCATGACCGGGGTCACTGTTTTTGTGTCAAAAAATGAAGAAAAAAAATCTGAGCTATTTTTGTGAAAATTGTTTTAAAAAGTTTTTTTAGGCCTGTCCAGAATGTCGCTAGTTCGGCATGATCGGAGTCATTGTTTTTGGTGACAAAAATAGAAATCTGCAATTTTTTGTGAAAATAGTTTTAAAATGTTTTTTTTAGGCCTGTCCAGAATGTCGATAGTTCGGCATGACCGGGGTCATTGTTTTTGTGTCAAAAAATGAAGAAAAAAAATCTGAGCTATTTTTGTGAAAATTGTTCTAAAATGTTTTTTTTAGGCCTGTCCAGAATGTCGCTAGTTCGGCATGACCGGGGTCACTGTTTTTGTGTCGTGAAAATGAAAAAAAAATATCTGCAATTTTTTGTGAAAATGGTTATAAAATGTTTTTTTAGGCCTGTCCAGAATGTCGATAGTTCGGCATGACCGGGGTCACTGTTTTTGTGTCAAAAAATGAAAAAAAAAATCTGAGCTATTTTTGTGAAAATTGTTCTAAAATGTCTTTTTTTAGGCCTGTCCAAAATGTCGCTAGTTCGGCATGATCGGAGTCATTGTTTTTGGTGACAAAAATAGAAATCTGCAATTTTTTGTGAAAATAGTTTTAAAATGTTTTTTTAGGCCTGTCCAGAATGTCGCTAGTTCGGCCGGGGTCACTGTTTTTGTGTCGTGAAAATGAAAAAAAAATATCTGCATTTTTTGGTGAGAATGGTTATAATATGTTTTTTTAGGCCTGTCCAGAATGTCGATAGTTCGGCATGACCGGGGTCACTGTTTTTGTGTCAAAAAATGAAAAAAAAAATCTGAGCTATTTTTGTGAAAATTGTTCTAAAATGTTTTTTTTTAGGCCTGTCCAAAATTTCGCTAGTTCGGCATGATCGGAGTCATTGTTTTTGGTGACAAAAATAGAAATCTGCAATTTTTTGTGAAAACAGTTTTAAAATGTTTTTTTAGGCCTGTCCAGAATGTCGCTAGTTCGGCATGATCGGAGTCATTGTTTTTGGTGACAAAAATAGAAATCTGCAATTTTTTGTGAAAATAGTTTTAAAATGTTTTTTTAGGCCTGTCCAGAATGTCGCTAGTTCGGCATGACCGGGGTCACTGTTTTTGTGTCAAAAAATGAAGAAAAAAAAATCTGAGTTATTTTTGTGAAAATTGTTCTAAAATGTTTTTTTTAGGCCTGTCCAAAATGTCGCTAGTTCGGCATGATCGGAGTCATTGTTTTTGGTGACAAAAATAGAAATCTGCAATTTTTTGTGAAAATAGTTTTAAAATGTTTTTTTTAGGCCTGTCCAAAATGTCGCTAGTTCGGCATGATCGGAGTCATTGTTTTTGGTGACAAAAATAGAAATCTGCAATTTTTTGTGAAAATAGTTTTAAAATGTTTTTTTTAGGCCTGTCCAGAATGTTGCTAGTTCGGCATGACCGGGGTCACTGTTTTTGTGTCGTGAAAATGAAAAAAAAATATCTGCAATTTTTTGTGAAAATGGTTCTAAAATGTTTTTTTTAGGCCTGTCCAAAATGTCGCTAGTTCGGCATGATCGGAGTCATTGTTTTTGGTGACAAAAATAGAAATCTGCAATTTTTTGTGAAAATAGTTTTAAAATGTTTTTTTAGGCCTGTCCAGAATGTTGCTAGTTCGGCATGACCGGGGTCACTGTTTTTGTGTCGTGAAAATGAAAAAAAAATATCTGCAATTTTTTGTGAAAATGGTTATAAAATGTTTTTTTAGGCCTGTCCAGAATGTCGATAGTTCGGCATGACCGGGGTCACTGTTTTTGTGTCAAAAAATGAAGAAAAAAAATCTGAGCTATTTTTGTGAAAATTGTTTTAAAAAGTTTTTTTAGGCCTGTCCAGAATGTCGCTAGTTCGGCATGATCGGAGTCATTGTTTTTGGTGACAAAAATAGAAATCTGCAATTTTTTGTGAAAATAGTTTTAAAATGTTTTTTTTAGGCCTGTCCAGAATGTCGATAGTTCGGCATGACCGGGGTCATTGTTTTTGTGTCAAAAAATGAAGAAAAAAAATCTGAGCTATTTTTGTGAAAATTGTTCTAAAATGTTTTTTTTAGGCCTGTCCAGAATGTCGCTAGTTCGGCATGACCGGGGTCACTGTTTTTGTGTCGTGAAAATGAAAAAAAAATATCTGCAATTTTTTGTGAAAATGGTTATAAAATGTTTTTTTAGGCCTGTCCAGAATGTCGATAGTTCGGCATGACCGGGGTCACTGTTTTTGTGTCAAAAAATGAAAAAAAAAATCTGAGCTATTTTTGTGAAAATTGTTCTAAAATGTCTTTTTTTAGGCCTGTCCAAAATGTCGCTAGTTCGGCATGATCGGAGTCATTGTTTTTGGTGACAAAAATAGAAATCTGCAATTTTTTGTGAAAATAGTTTTAAAATGTTTTTTTAGGCCTGTCCAGAATGTCGCTAGTTCGGCCGGGGTCACTGTTTTTGTGTCGTGAAAATGAAAAAAAAATATCTGCATTTTTTGGTGAGAATGGTTATAATATGTTTTTTTAGGCCTGTCCAGAATGTCGATAGTTCGGCATGACCGGGGTCACTGTTTTTGTGTCAAAAAATGAAAAAAAAAATCTGAGCTATTTTTGTGAAAATTGTTCTAAAATGTTTTTTTTTAGGCCTGTCCAAAATGTCGCTAGTTCGGCATGATCGGAGTCATTGTTTTTGGTGACAAAAATAGAAATCTGCAATTTTTTGTGAAAACAGTTTTAAAATGTTTTTTTAGGCCTGTCCAGAATGTCGCTAGTTCGGCATGATCGGAGTCATTGTTTTTGGTGACAAAAATAGAAATCTGCAATTTTTTGTGAAAATAGTTTTAAAATGTTTTTTTAGGCCTGTCCAGAATGTCGCTAGTTCGGCATGACCGGGGTCACTGTTTTTGTGTCAAAAAATGAAGAAAAAAAAATCTGAGTTATTTTTGTGAAAATTGTTCTAAAATGTTTTTTTTAGGCCTGTCCAAAATGTCGCTAGTTCGGCATGATCGGAGTCATTGTTTTTGGTGACAAAAATAGAAATCTGCAATTTTTTGTGAAAATAGTTTTAAAATGTTTTTTTTAGGCCTGTCCAAAATGTCGCTAGTTCGGCATGATCGGAGTCATTGTTTTTGGTGACAAAAATAGAAATCTGCAATTTTTTGTGAAAATAGTTTTAAAATGTTTTTTTTAGGCCTGTCCAGAATGTTGCTAGTTCGGCATGACCGGGGTCACTGTTTTTGTGTCGTGAAAATGAAAAAAAAATATCTGCAATTTTTTGTGAAAATGGTTCTAAAATGTTTTTTTTAGGCCTGTCCAAAATGTCGCTAGTTCGGCATGATCGGAGTCATTGTTTTTGGTGACAAAAATAGAAATCTGCAATTTTTTGTGAAAATAGTTTTAAAATGTTTTTTTAGGCCTTTCCAGAATGTTGCTAGTTCGGCATGACCGGGGTCACTGTTTTTGTGTCGTGAAAATGAAAAAAAAATATCTGCAATTTTTTGTGAAAATGGTTATAAAATGTTTTTTTAGGCCTGTCCAGAATGTCGATAGTTCGGCATGACCGGGGTCACTGTTTTTGTGTCAAAAAATGAAGAAAAAAAATCTGAGCTATTTTTGTGAAAATTGTTTTAAAAAGTTTTTTTAGGCCTGTCCAGAATGTCGCTAGTTCGGCATGATCGGAGTCATTGTTTTTGGTGACAAAAATAGAAATCTGCAATTTTTTGTGAAAATAGTTTTAAAATGTTTTTTTTAGGCCTGTCCAGAATGTCGATAGTTCGGCATGACCGGGGTCATTGTTTTTGTGTCAAAAAATGAAGAAAAAAAATCTGAGCTATTTTTGTGAAAATTGTTCTAAAATGTTTTTTTTAGGCCTGTCCAGAATGTCGCTAGTTCGGCATGACCGGGGTCACTGTTTTTGTGTCGTGAAAATGAAAAAAAAATATCTGCAATTTTTTGTGAAAATGGTTATAAAATGTTTTTTTAGGCCTGTCCAGAATGTCGATAGTTCGGCATGACCGGGGTCACTGTTTTTGTGTCAAAAAATGAAAAAAAAAATCTGAGCTATTTTTGTGAAAATTGTTCTAAAATGTCTTTTTTTAGGCCTGTCCAAAATGTCGCTAGTTCGGCATGATCGGAGTCATTGTTTTTGGTGACAAAAATAGAAATCTGCAATTTTTTGTGAAAATAGTTTTAAAATGTTTTTTTAGGCCTGTCCAGAATGTCGCTAGTTCGGCCGGGGTCACTGTTTTTGTGTCGTGAAAATGAAAAAAAAATATCTGCATTTTTTGGTGAGAATGGTTATAATATGTTTTTTTAGGCCTGTCCAGAATGTCGATAGTTCGGCATGACCGGGGTCACTGTTTTTGTGTCAAAAAATGAAAAAAAAAATCTGAGCTATTTTTGTGAAAATTGTTCTAAAATGTTTTTTTTTAGGCCTGTCCAAAATGTCGCTAGTTCGGCATGATCGGAGTCATTGTTTTTGGTGACAAAAATAGAAATCTGCAATTTTTTGTGAAAACAGTTTTAAAATGTTTTTTTAGGGGTGTCCAGAATGTCGCTAGTTCGGCAGATCGGAGTCATTGTTTTTGGTGACAAAAATAGAAATCTGCAATTTTTTGTGAAAATAGTTTTAAAATGTTTTTTTAGGCCTGTCCAGAATGTCGCTAGTTCGGCATGACCGGGGTCACTGTTTTTGTGTCAAAAAATGAAGAAAAAAAAATCTGAGTTATTTTTGTGAAAATTGTTCTAAAATGTTTTTTTTATGCCTGTCCAAAATGTCGCTAGTTCGGCATGATCGGAGTCATTGTTTTTGGTGACAAAAATAGAAATCTGCAATTTTTTGTGAAAATAGTTTTAAAATGTTTTTTTTAGGCCTGTCCAAAATGTCGCTAGTTCGGCATGATCGGAGTCATTGTTTTTGGTGACAAAAATAGAAATCTGCAATTTTTTGTGAAAATAGTTTTAAAATGTTTTTTTAGGCCTGTCCAGAATGTCGCTAGTTCGGCATGACCGGGGTCACTGTTTTTGTGTCAAAAAAATAAAAAATAAATATCTGCAATTTTTTGTGAAAATGGTTATAAAATGTTTTTTTAGGCCTGTCCAGAATGTCGATAGTTCAGCATGACCGGGGTCACTGTTTTTGTGTCAAAAAATGAAGAAAAAAAATCTGAGCTATTTTTGTGAAAATTGTTCTAAAATGTTTTTTTTAGGCCTGTCCAAAATGTCGCTAGTTCGGCATGATCGGAGTCATTGTTTTTGGTGACAAAAATAGAAATCTGCAATTTTTTGTGAAAATAGTTTTAAAATGTTTTTTTAGGCCTGTCCAGAATGTTGCTAGTTCGGCATGACCGGGGTCACTGTTTTTGTGTCGTGAAAATGAAAAAAAAATATCTGCAATTTTTTGTGAAAATGGTTATAAAATGTTTTTTTAGGCCTGTCCAGAATGTCGATAGTTCGGCATGACCGGGGTCACTGTTTTTGTGTCAAAAAAAGTAAAAAATGAAAAATAAAAAATCTGAGCTTTTTTTGTGAAAATTGTTCTAAAATATTTTTTTAGGCGTGTCCAAAATGTTGCTAGTTCGGCATGATCGGAGTCATCGTTTTTGATGACAAAAATAGAAATCTGCAATTTTTTGTGAAAATAGTTTAAAAAGTTTTTTTAGGCCTGTCCAGAATGTCGCTAGTTCGTCATGATCGGAGTCATTGTTTTTGGTGACAAAAATAGAAATCTGCAATTTTTTGTGAAAATAGTTTTAAAATGTTTTTTATAGACCTGTCCAGAATGTCGCTAGTTCGGCATGATCGGAGTCATTGTTTTTGGTGACAAAAATAGAAATCTGCAATTTTTTGTGAAAATAGTTTTAAAATGTTTTTTTAGGCCTGTCCAGAATGTCGCTAGTTCGGCATGACCGGGGTCACTGTTTTTGTGTCGTGAAAATGAAAAAAAAATATCTGCAATTTTTTGTGAAAATGGTTATAAAATGTTTTTTTAGGCCTGTCCAGAATGTCGATAGTTCGGCATGACCGGGGTCACTGTTTTTGTGTCAAAAAATGAAAAAAAAAATCTGAGCTATTTTTGTGAAAATTGTTCTAAAATGTCTTTTTTTAGGCCTGTCCAAAATGTCGCTAGTTCGGCATGATCGGAGTCATTGTTTTTGGTGACAAAAATAGAAATCTGCAATTTTTTGTGAAAATAGTTTTAAAATGTTTTTTTAGGCCTGTCCAGAATGTCGCTAGTTCGGCCGGGGTCACTGTTTTTGTGTCGTGAAAATGAAAAAAAAATATCTGCATTTTTTGGTGAGAATGGTTATAATATGTTTTTTTAGGCCTGTCCAGAATGTCGATAGTTCGGCATGACCGGGGTCACTGTTTTTGTGTCAAAAAATGAAAAAAAAAATCTGAGCTATTTTTGTGAAAATTGTTCTAAAATGTTTTTTTTTAGGCCTGTCCAAAATGTCGCTAGTTCGGCATGATCGGAGTCATTGTTTTTGGTGACAAAAATAGAAATCTGCAATTTTTTGTGAAAACAGTTTTAAAATGTTTTTTTAGGCCTGTCCAGAATGTCGCTAGTTCGGCATGATCGGAGTCATTGTTTTTGGTGACAAAAATAGAAATCTGCAATTTTTTGTGAAAATAGTTTTAAAATGTTTTTTTAGGCCTGTCCAGAATGTCGCTAGTTCGGCATGACCGGGGTCACTGTTTTTGTGTCAAAAAATGAAGAAAAAAAAATCTGAGTTATTTTTGTGAAAATTGTTCTAAAATGTTTTTTTTAGGCCTGTCCAAAATGTCGCTAGTTCGGCATGATCGGAGTCATTGTTTTTGGTGACAAAAATAGAAATCTGCAATTTTTTGTGAAAATAGTTTTAAAATGTTTTTTTAGGCCTGTCCAGAATGTCGCTAGTTCGGCATGATCGGAGTCATTGTTTTTGGTGACAAAAATAGAAATCTGCAATTTTTTGTGAAAATAGTTTTAAAATGTTTTTTTAGGCCTGTCCAGAATGTCGATAGTTCGGCATGACCGGGGTCACTGTTTTTGTGTCAAAAAATGAAGAAAAAAAATCTGAGCTATTTTTGTGAAAATTGTTCTAAAATGTTTTTTTTAGGCCTGTCCAAAATGTCGCTAGTTCGGCATGATCGGAGTCATTGTTTTTGGTGACAAAAATAGAAATCTGCAATTTTTTGTGAAAATAGTTTTAAAATGTTTTTTTAGGCCTGTCCAGAATGTCGCTAGTTCGGCATGATCGGAGTCATTGTTTTTGGTGACAAAAATAGAAATCTGCAATTTTTTGTGAAAATAGTTTTAAAATGTTTTTTATAGACCTGTCCAGAATGTCGCTAGTTCGGCATGATCGGAGTCATTGTTTTTGGTGACAAAAATAGAAATCTGCAATTTTTTGTGAAAATAGTTTTAAAATGTTTTTTTAGGCCTGTCCAGAATGTCGCTAGTTCGGCATGACCGGGGTCACTGTTTTTGTGTCGTGAAAATGAAAAAAAAATATCTGCAATTTTTTGTGAAAATGGTTATAAAATGTTTTTTTAGGCCTGTCCAGAATGTCGATAGTTCGGCATGACCGGGGTCACTGTTTTTGTGTCAAAAAATGAAAAAAAAAATCTGAGCTATTTTTGTGAAAATTGTTCTAAAATGTCTTTTTTTAGGCCTGTCCAAAATGTCGCTAGTTCGGCATGATCGGAGTCATTGTTTTTGGTGACAAAAATAGAAATCTGCAATTTTTTGTGAAAATAGTTTTAAAATGTTTTTTTAGGCCTGTCCAGAATGTCGCTAGTTCGGCCGGGGTCACTGTTTTTGTGTCGTGAAAATGAAAAAAAAATATCTGCATTTTTTGGTGAGAATGGTTATAATATGTTTTTTTAGGCCTGTCCAGAATGTCGATAGTTCGGCATGACCGGGGTCACTGTTTTTGTGTCAAAAAATGAAAAAAAAAATCTGAGCTATTTTTGTGAAAATTGTTCTAAAATGTTTTTTTTTAGGCCTGTCCAAAATGTCGCTAGTTCGGCATGATCGGAGTCATTGTTTTTGGTGACAAAAATAGAAATCTGCAATTTTTTGTGAAAACAGTTTTAAAATGTTTTTTTAGGCCTGTCCAGAATGTCGCTAGTTCGGCATGATCGGAGTCATTGTTTTTGGTGACAAAAATAGAAATCTGCAATTTTTTGTGAAAATAGTTTTAAAATGTTTTTTTAGGCCTGTCCAGAATGTCGCTAGTTCGGCATGACCGGGGTCACTGTTTTTGTGTCAAAAAATGAAGAAAAAAAAATCTGAGTTATTTTTGTGAAAATTGTTCTAAAATGTTTTTTTTAGGCCTGTCCAAAATGTCGCTAGTTCGGCATGATCGGAGTCATTGTTTTTGGTGACAAAAATAGAAATCTGCAATTTTTGGTGAAAATAGTTTTAAAATGTTTTTTTAGGCCTGTCCAGAATGTCGCTAGTTCGGCATGATCGGAGTCATTGTTTTTGGTGACAAAAATAGAAATCTGCAATTTTTTGTGAAAATAGTTTTAAAATGTTTTTTTAGGCCTGTCCAGAATGTCACTAGTTCGGCATGACCGGGGTCACTGTTTTTGTGTCAAAAAAATTAAAAATAAATATCTGCAATTTTTTGTGAAAATGGTTATAAAATGTTTTTTTAGGACTGTCCAGAATGTCGATAGTTCAGCATGACCGGGGTCACTGTTTTTGTGTCAAAAAATGAAGAAAAAAAATCTGAGCTATTTTTGTGAAAATTGTTCTAAAATGTTTTTTTTAGGCCTGTCCAAAATGTCGCTAGTTCGGCATGATCGGAGTCATTGTTTTTGGTGACAAAAATAGAAATCTGCAATTTTTTGTGAAAATAGTTTTAAAATGTTTTTTTAGGCCTGTCCAGAATGTTGCTAGTTCGGCATGCCCGGGGTCACTGTTTTTGTGTCGTGAAAATGAAAAAAAAATATCTGCAATTTTTTGTGAAAATGGTTATAAAATGTTTTTTTAGGCCTGTCCAGAATGTCGATAGTTCGGCATGACCGGGGTCACTGTTTTTGTGTCAAAAAAAGTAAAAAATGAAAAATAAAAAATCTGAGCTTTTTTTGTGAAAATTGTTCTAAAATATTTTTTTAGGCGTGTCCAAAATGTTGCTAGTTCGGCATGATCGGAGTCATCGTTTTTGATGACAAAAATAGAAATCTGCAATTTTTTGTGAAAATAGTTTAAAAAGTTTTTTTAGGCCTGTCCAGAATGTCGATAGTTCGGCATGACCGGGGTCACTGTTTTTGTGTCAAAAAATGAAAAAAAAATCTGAGCTATTTTGTGAAAATTGTTCTAAAATGTCTTTTTTAGGCCTGTCCAAAATGTCGCTAGTTCGGCATGATCGGAGTCATTGTTTTTGGTGACAAAAATAGAAATCTGCAATTTTTGTGAAAATAGTTTTAAATGTTTTTTAGGCCTGTCCAGAATGTCGCTAGTTCGGCATGACCGGGGTCACTGTTTTTGTGTCAAAAAAATAAAAAATAAATATCTGCAATTTTTTGTGAAAATGGTTATAAAATGTTTTTTTAGGCCTGTCCAGAATGTCGATAGTTCAGCATGACCGGGGTCACTGTTTTTGTGTCAAAAAATGAAGAAAAAAAATCTGAGCTATTTTTGTGAAAATTGTTCTAAAATGTTTTTTTTAGGCCTGTCCAAAATGTCGCTAGTTCGGCATGATCGGAGTCATTGTTTTTGGTGACAAAAATAGAAATCTGCAATTTTTTGTGAAAATAGTTTTAAAATGTTTTTTTAGGCCTGTCCAGAATGTCGCTAGTTCGGCATGATCGGAGTCATTGTTTTTGGTGACAAAAATAGAAATCTGCAATTTTTTGTGAAAATAGTTTTAAAATGTTTTTTTAGGCCTGTCCAGAATGTCACTAGTTCGGCATGACCGGGGTCACTGTTTTTGTGTCAAAAAAATTAAAAATAAATATCTGCAATTTTTTGTGAAAATGGTTATAAAATGTTTTTTTAGGACTGTCCAGAATGTCGATAGTTCAGCATGACCGGGGTCACTGTTTTTGTGTCAAAAAATGAAGAAAAAAAATCTGAGCTATTTTTGTGAAAATTGTTCTAAAATGTTTTTTTTAGGCCTGTCCAAAATGTCGCTAGTTCGGCATGATCGGAGTCATTGTTTTTGGTGACAAAAATAGAAATCTGCAATTTTTTGTGAAAATAGTTTTAAAATGTTTTTTTAGGCCTGTCCAGAATGTCGCTAGTTCGGCATGCCCGGGCACTGTTTTTGTGTCGTGAAAATGAAAAAAAAATATCTGCAATTTTTTGTGAAAATGGTTATAAAATGTTTTTTTAGGCCTGTCCAGAATGTCGATAGTTCGGCATGACCGGGGTCACTGTTTTTGTGTCAAAAAAAGTAAAAAATGAAAAATAAAAAATCTGAGCTTTTTTTGTGAAAATTGTTCTAAAATATTTTTTTAGGCGTGTCCAAAATGTTGCTAGTTCGGCATGATCGGAGTCATCGTTTTTGATGACAAAAATAGAAATCTGCAATTTTTTGTGAAAATAGTTTAAAAAGTTTTTTTAGGCCTGTCCAGAATGTCGCTAGTTCGTCATGATCGGAGTCATTGTTTTTGGTGACAAAAATAGAAATCTGCAATTTTTTGTGAAAATAGTTTTAAAATGTTTTTTTTAGGCCTGTCCAGAATGTCGCTAGTTCGGCATGATCGGAGTCATTGTTTTTGGTGACAAAAATAGAAATCTGCAATTTTTTGTGAAAATAGTTTTAAAATGTTTTTTTAGGCCTGTCCAGAATGTCGATAGTTCAGCATGACCGGGGTCACTGTTTTTGTGTCAAAAAATGAAGAAAAAAAATCTGAGCTATTTTTGTGAAAATTGTTCTAAAATGTTTTTTTTAGGCCTGTCCAAAATGTCGCTAGTTCGGCATGATCGGAGTCATTGTTTTTGGTGACAAAAATAGAAATCTGCAATTTTTTGTGAAAATAGTTTTAAAATGTTTTTTTAGGCCTGTCCAGAATGTCGCTAGTTCGTCATGATCGGAGTCATTGTTTTTGGTGACAAAAATAGAAATCTGCAATTTTTTGTGAAAATAGTTTTAAAATGTTTTTTTAGGCCTGTCCAGAATGTCGCTAGTTCGGCATGACCGGGGTCACTGTTTTTGTGTCAAAAAAATAAAAAATAAATATCTGCAATTTTTTGTGAAAATGGTTATAAAATGTTTTTTTAGGCCTGTCCAGAATGTCGATAGTTCAGCATGACCGGGGTCACTGTTTTTGTGTCAAAAAATGAAGAAAAAAAATCTGAGCTATTTTTGTGAAAATTGTTCTAAAATGTTTTTTTTAGGCCTGTCCAAAATGTCGCTAGTTCGGCATGATCGGAGTCATTGTTTTTGGTGACAAAAATAGAAATCTGCAATTTTTTGTGAAAATAGTTTTAAAATGTTTTTTTAGGCCTGTCCAGAATGTTGCTAGTTCGGCATGCCCGGGGTCACTGTTTTTGTGTCGTGAAAATGAAAAAAAAATATCTGCAATTTTTTGTGAAAATGGTTATAAAATGTTTTTTTAGGCCTGTCCAGAATGTCGATAGTTCGGCATGACCGGGGTCACTGTTTTTGTGTCAAAAAAAGTAAAAAATGAAAAATAAAAAATCTGAGCTTTTTTTGTGAAAATTGTTCTAAAATATTTTTTTAGGCGTGTCCAAAATGTTGCTAGTTCGGCATGATCGGAGTCATCGTTTTTGATGACAAAAATAGAAATCTGCAATTTTTTGTGAAAATAGTTTAAAAAGTTTTTTTAGGCCTGTCCAGAATGTCGATAGTTCGGCATGACCGGGGTCACTGTTTTTGTGTCAAAAAATGAAAAAAAAAATCTGAGCTATTTTTGTGAAAATTGTTCTAAAATGTCTTTTTTTAGGCCTGTCCAAAATGTCGCTAGTTCGGCATGATCGGAGTCATTGTTTTTGGTGACAAAAATAGAAATCTGCAATTTTTTGTGAAAATAGTTTTAAAATGTTTTTTTAGGCCTGTCCAGAATGTCGCTAGTTCGGCCGGGGTCACTGTTTTTGTGTCGTGAAAATGAAAAAAAAATATCTGCATTTTTTGGTGAGAATGGTTATAATATGTTTTTTTAGGCCTGTCCAGAATGTCGATAGTTCGGCATGACCGGGGTCACTGTTTTTGTGTCAAAAAATGAAAAAAAAAATCTGAGCTATTTTTGTGAAAATTGTTCTAAAATGTTTTTTTTTAGGCCTGTCCAAAATGTCGCTAGTTCGGCATGATCGGAGTCATTGTTTTTGGTGACAAAAATAGAAATCTGCAATTTTTTGTGAAAACAGTTTTAAAATGTTTTTTTAGGCCTGTCCAGAATGTCGCTAGTTCGGCATGATCGGAGTCATTGTTTTTGGTGACAAAAATAGAAATCTGCAATTTTTTGTGAAAATAGTTTTAAAATGTTTTTTTAGGCCTGTCCAGAATGTCGCTAGTTCGGCATGACCGGGGTCACTGTTTTTGTGTCAAAAAATGAAGAAAAAAAAATCTGAGTTATTTTTGTGAAAATTGTTCTAAAATGTCTTTTTTTAGGCCTGTCCAAAATGTCGCTAGTTCGGCATGATCGGAGTCATTGTTTTTGGTGACAAAAATAGAAATCTGCAATTTTTTGTGAAAATAGTTTTAAAATGTTTTTTTAGGCCTGTCCAGAATGTCGCTAGTTCGGCCGGGGTCACTGTTTTTGTGTCGTGAAAATGAAAAAAAAATATCTGCAATTTTTTGTGAAAATGGTTATAAAATGTTTTTTTAGGCCTGTCCAGAATGTCGATACTTCGGCATGACCGGGGTCACTGTTTTTGTGTCAAAAAAAGTAAAAAATGAAAAATAAAAAATCTGAGCTTTTTTTGTGAAAATTGTTCTAAAATATTTTTTTAGGCGTGTCCAAAATGTTGCTAGTTCGGCATGATCGGAGTCATCGTTTTTGATGACAAAAATAGAAATCTGCAATTTTTTGTGAAAATAGTTTAAAAAGTTTTTTTAGGCCTGTCCAGAATGTCGCTAGTTCGTCATGATCGGAGTCATTGTTTTTGGTGACAAAAATAGAAATCTGCAATTTTTTGTGAAAATAGTTTTAAAATGTTTTTTTAGGCCTGTCCAGAATGTCGCTAGTTCGGCATGACCGGGGTCACTGTTTTTGTGTCAAAAAATGAAAAAAAAAATCTGAGCTATTTTTGTGAAAATTGTTCTAAAATGTCTTTTTTTAGGCCTGTCCAAAATGTCGCTAGTTCGGCATGATCGGAGTCATTGTTTTTGGTGACAAAAATAGAAATCTGCAATTTTTTGTGAAAATAGTTTTAAAATGTTTTTTTAGGCCTGTCCAGAATGTCGCTAGTTCGGCCGGGGTCACTGTTTTTGTGTCGTGAAAATGAAAAAAAAATATCTGCATTTTTTGGTGAGAATGGTTATAATATGTTTTTTTAGGCCTGTCCAGAATGTCGATAGTTCGGCATGATCGGAGTCATTGTTTTTGGTGACAAAAATAGAAATCTGCAATTTTTTGTGAAAACAGTTTTAAAATGTTTTTTTAGGCCTGTCCAGAATGTCGCTAGTTCGGCCGGGGTCACTGTTTTTGTGTCAAAAAATGAAAAAAAAAATCTGAGCTATTTTTGTGAAAATTGTTCTAAAATGTTTTTTTTTAGGCCTGTCCAAAATGTCGCTAGTTCGGCATGATCGGAGTCATTGTTTTTGGTGACAAAAATAGAAATCTGCAATTTTTTGTGAAAACAGTTTTAAAATGTTTTTTTAGGCCTGTCCAGAATGTCGCTAGTTCGGCATGATCGGAGTCATTGTTTTTGGTGACAAAAATAGAAATCTGCAATTTTTTGTGAAAATAGTTTTAAAATGTTTTTTTAGGCCTGTCCAGAATGTCGATAGTTCGGCATGACCGGGGTCACTGTTTTTGTGTCAAAAAATGAAGAAAAAAAATCTGAGCTATTTTTGTGAAAATTGTTCTAAAATGTTTTTTTTAGGCCTGTCCAAAATGTCGCTAGTTCGGCATGATCGGAGTCATTGTTTTTGGTGACAAAAATAGAAATCTGCAATTTTTTGTGAAAATAGTTTTAAAATGTTTTTTTAGGCCTGTCCAGAATGTCGCTAGTTCGGCATGATCGGAGTCATTGTTTTTGGTGACAAAAATAGAAATCTGCAATTTTTTGTGAAAATAGTTTTAAAATGTTTTTTTAGGCCTGTCCAGAATGTCGCTAGTTCGGCATGACCGGGGTCACTGTTTTTGTGTCAAAAAAATTAAAAATAAATATCTGCAATTTTTGGTGAAAATGGTTATAAAATGTTTTTTTAGGCCTGTCCAGAATGTCGATAGTTCAGCATGACCGGGGTCACTGTTTTTGTGTCAAAAAATGAAGAAAAAAAATCTGAGCTATTTTTGTGAAAATTGTTCTAAAATGTTTTTTTTAGGCCTGTCCAAAATGTCGCTAGTTCGGCATGATCGGAGTCATTGTTTTTGGTGACAAAAATAGAAATCTGCAATTTTTTGTGAAAATAGTTTTAAAATGTTTTTTTAGGCCTGTCCAGAATGTTGCTAGTTCGGCATGACCGGGGTCACTGTTTTTGTGTCGTGAAAATGAAAAAAAAATATCTGCAATTTTTTGTGAAAATGGTTATAAAATGTTTTTTTAGGCCTGTCCAGAATGTCGATAGTTCGGCATGACCGGGGTCACTGTTTTTGTGTCAAAAAAAGTAAAAAAGTAAAAATAAAAAATCTGAGCTTTTTTTGTGAAAATTGTTCTAAAATATTTTTTTAGGCGTGTCCAAAATGTTGCTAGTTCGGCATGATCGGAGTCATCGTTTTTGATGACAAAAATAGAAATCTGCAATTTTTTGTGAAAATAGTTTAAAAAGTTTTTTTAGGCCTGTCCAGAATGTCGCTAGTTCGTCATGATCGGAGTCATTGTTTTTGGTGACAAAAATAGAAATCTGCAATTTTTTGTGAAAATAGTTTTAAAATGTTTTTTTTAGGCCTGTCCAGAATGTCGCTAGTTCGGCATGATCGGAGTCATTGTTTTTGGTGACAAAAATAGAAATCTGCAATTTTTTGTGAAAATAGTTTTAAAATGTTTTTTTAGGCCTGTCCAGAATGTCGCTAGTTCGGCATGACCGGGGTCACTGTTTTTGTGTCGTGAAAATGAAAAAAAAATATCTGCAATTTTTTGTGAAAATGGTTATAAAATGTTTTTTTAGGCCTGTCCAGAATGTCGATAGTTCGGCATGACCGGGGTCACTGTTTTTGTGTCAAAAAATGAAAAAAAAAATCTGAGCTATTTTTGTGAAAATTGTTCTAAAATGTCTTTTTTTAGGCCTGTCCAAAATGTCGCTAGTTCGGCATGATCGGAGTCATTGTTTTTGGTGACAAAAATAGAAATCTGCAATTTTTTGTGAAAATAGTTTTAAAATGTTTTTTTAGGCCTGTCCAGAATGTCGCTAGTTCGGCCGGGGTCACTGTTTTTGTGTCGTGAAAATGAAAAAAAAATATCTGCATTTTTTGGTGAGAATGGTTATAATATGTTTTTTTAGGCCTGTCCAGAATGTCGATAGTTCGGCATGACCGGGGTCACTGTTTTTGTGTCAAAAAATGAAAAAAAAAAATCTGAGCTATTTTTGTGAAAATTGTTCTAAAATGTTTTTTTTTAGGCCTGTCCAAAATGTCGCTAGTTCGGCATGATCGGAGTCATTGTTTTTGGTGACAAAAATAGAAATCTGCAATTTTTTGTGAAAACAGTTTTAAAATGTTTTTTTAGGCCTGTCCAGAATGTCGCTAGTTCGGCATGATCGGAGTCATTGTTTTTGGTGACAAAAATAGAAATCTGCAATTTTTTGTGAAAATAGTTTTAAAATGTTTTTTTAGGCCTGTCCAGAATGTCGCTAGTTCGGCATGACCGGGGTCACTGTTTTTGTGTCAAAAAATGAAGAAAAAAAAATCTGAGTTATTTTTGTGAAAATTGTTCTAAAATGTTTTTTTTAGGCCTGTCCAAAATGTCGCTAGTTCGGCATGATCGGAGTCATTGTTTTTGGTGACAAAAATAGAAATCTGCAATTTTTTGTGAAAATAGTTTTAAAATGTTTTTTTAGGCCTGTCCAGAATGTCGCTAGTTCGGCATGATCGGAGTCATTGTTTTTGGTGACAAAAATAGAAATCTGCAATTTTTTGTGAAAATAGTTTTAAAATGTTTTTTTAGGCCTGTCCAGAATGTCGATAGTTCGGCATGACCGGGGTCACTGTTTTTGTGTCAAAAAAATTAAAAATAAATATCTGCAATTTTTTGTGAAAATGGTTATAAAATGTTTTTTTAGGCCTGTCCAGAATGTCGATAGATCAGCATGACCGGGGTCACTGTTTTTGTGTCAAAAAATGAAGAAAAAAAATCTGAGCTATTTTTGTGAAAATTGTTCTAAAATGTTTTTTTTAGGCCTGTCCAAAATGTCGCTAGTTCGGCATGATCGGAGTCATTGTTTTTGGTGACAAAAATAGAAATCTGCAATTTTTTGTGAAAATAGTTTTAAAATGTTTTTTTAGGCCTGTCCAGAATGTCGCTAGTTCGGCATGACCGGGGTCACTGTTTTTGTGTCGTGAAAATGAAAAAAAAATATCTGCAATTTTTTGTGAAAATGGTTATAAAATGTTTTTTTAGGCCTGTCCAGAATGTCGATAGTTCGGCATGACCGGGGTCACTGTTTTTGTGTCAAAAAATGAAAAAAAAAATCTGAGCTATTTTTGTGAAAATTGTTCTAAAATGTCTTTTTTTAGGCCTGTCCAAAATGTCGCTAGTTCGGCATGATCGGAGTCATTGTTTTTGGTGACAAAAATAGAAATCTGCAATTTTTTGTGAAAATAGTTTTAAAATGTTTTTTTAGGCCTGTCCAGAATGTCGCTAGTTCGGCATGACCGGGGTCACTGTTTTTGTGTCAAAAAATGAAGAAAAAAAAATCTGAGTTATTTTTGTGAAAATTGTTCTAAAATGTTTTTTTTAGGCCTGTCCAAAATGTCGCTAGTTCGGCATGATCGGAGTCATTGTTTTTGGTGACAAAAATAGAAATCTGCAATTTTTTGTGAAAATAGTTTTAAAATGTTTTTTTAGGCCTGTCCAGAATGTCGCTAGTTCGGCATGATCGGAGTCATTGTTTTTGGTGACAAAAATAGAAATCCGCAATTTTTTGTGAAAATAGTTTTAAAATGTTTTTTTAGGCCTGTCCAGAATGTCGCTAGTTCGGCCGGGGTCACTGTTTTTGTGTCGTGAAAATGAAAAAAAAATATCTGCATTTTTTGGTGAGAATGGTTATAATATGTTTTTTTAGGCCTGTCCAGAATGTCGATAGTTCGGCATGACCGGGGTCACTGTTTTTGTGTCAAAAAATGAAAAAAAAAATCTGAGCTATTTTTGTGAAAATTGTTCTAAAATGTTTTTTTTTAGGCCTGTCCAAAATGTCGCTAGTTCGGCATGATCGGAGTCATTGTTTTTGGTGACAAAAATAGAAATCTGCAATTTTTTGTGAAAACAGTTTTAAAATGTTTTTTTAGGCCTGTCCAGAATGTCGCTAGTTCGGCATGATCGGAGTCATTGTTTTTGGTGACAAAAATAGAAATCTGCAATTTTTTGTGAAAATAGTTTTAAAATGTTTTTTTAGGCCTGTCCAGAATGTCGCTAGTTCGGCTTGATCGGAGTCATTGTTTTTGGTGACAAAAATAGAAATCTGCAATTTTTTGTGAAAATAGTTTTAAAATGTTTTTTTAGGCCTGTCCAGAATGTCGCTAGTTCGGCATGACCGGGGTCACTGTTTTTGTGTCAAAAAAATTAAAAATAAATATCTGCAATTTTTTGTGAAAATGGTTATAAAATGTTTTTTTAGGCCTGTCCAGAATGTTGCTAGTTCGGCATGACCGGGGTCACTGTTTTTGTGTCGTGAAAATGAAAAAAAAATATCTGCAATTTTTTGTGAAAATGGTTATAAAATGTTTTTTTAGGCCTGTCCAGAATGTCGATAGTTCGGCATGACCGGGGTCACTGTTTTTGTGTCAAAAAAAGTAAAAAATGAAAAATAAAAAATCTGAGCTTTTTTTGTGAAAATTGTTCTAAAATATTTTTTTAGGCGTGTCCAAAATGTTGCTAGTTCGGCATGATCGGAGTCATCGTTTTTGATGACAAAAATAGAAATCTGCAATTTTTTGTGAAAATAGTTTAAAAAGTTTTTTTAGGCCTGTCCAGAATGTCGCTAGTTCGTCATGATCGGAGTCATTGTTTTTGGTGACAAAAATAGAAATCTGCAATTTTTTGTGAAAATAGTTTTAAAATGTTTTTTTTAGGCCTGTCCAGAATGTCGCTAGTTCGGCATGATCGGAGTCATTGTTTTTGGTGACAAAAATAGAAATCTGCAATTTTTTGTGAAAATAGTTTTAAAATGTTTTTTTAGGCCTGTCCAGAATGTCGCTAGTTCGGCATGACCGGGGTCACTGTTTTTGTGTCGTGAAAATGAAAAAAAAATATCTGCAATTTTTTGTGAAAATGGTTATAAAATGTTTTTTTAGGCCTGTCCAGAATGTCGATAGTTCGGCATGACCGGGGTCACTGTTTTTGTGTCAAAAAATGAAAAAAAAAATCTGAGCTATTTTTGTGAAAATTGTTCTAAAATGTCTTTTTTTAGGCCTGTCCAAAATGTCGCTAGTTCGGCATGATCGGAGTCATTGTTTTTGGTGACAAAAATAGAAATCTGCAATTTTTTGTGAAAATAGTTTTAAAATGTTTTTTTAGGCCTGTCCAGAATGTCGCTAGTTCGGCAGGGGTCACTGTTTTTGTGTCGTGAAAATGAAAAAAAAATATCTGCATTTTTTGGTGAGAATGGTTATAATATGTTTTTTTAGGCCTGTCCAGAATGTCGATAGTTCGGCATGACCGGGGTCACTGTTTTTGTGTCAAAAAATGAAAAAAAAAAATCTGAGCTATTTTTGTGAAAATTGTTCTAAAATGTTTTTTTTTAGGCCTGTCCAAAATGTCGCTAGTTCGGCATGATCGGAGTCATTGTTTTTGGTGACAAAAATAGAAATCTGCAATTTTTTGTGAAAATAGTTTTAAAATGTTTTTTTAGGCCTGTCCAGAATGTCGATAGTTCGGCATGACCGGGGTCACTGTTTTTGTGTCAAAAAATGAAGAAAAAAAATCTGAGCTATTTTTGTGAAAATTGTTCTAAAATGTTTTTTTTAGGCCTGTCCAAAATGTCGCTAGTTCGGCATGATCGGAGTCATTGTTTTTGGTGACAAAAATAGAAATCTGCAATTTTTTGTGAAAATAGTTTTAAAATGTTTTTTTAGGCCTGTCCAGAATGTCGCTAGTTCGGCATGATCGGAGTCATTGTTTTTGGTGACAAAAATAGAAATCTGCAATTTTTTGTGAAAATAGTTTTAAAATGTTTTTTATAGACCTGTCCAGAATGTCGCTAGTTCGGCATGATCGGAGTCATTGTTTTTGGTGACAAAAATAGAAATCTGCAATTTTTTGTGAAAATAGTTTTAAAATGTTTTTTTAGGCCTGTCCAGAATGTCGATAGTTCGGCATGACCGGGGTCACTGTTTTTGTGTCGTGAAAATGAAAAAAAAATATCTGCAATTTTTTGTGAAAATGGTTATAAAATGTTTTTTTAGGCCTGTCCAGAATGTCGATAGTTCGGCATGACCGGGGTCACTGTTTTTGTGTCAAAAAATGAAAAAAAAAATCTGAGCTATTTTTGTGAAAATTGTTCTAAAATGTCTTTTTTTAGGCCTGTCCAAAATGTCGCTAGTTCGGCATGATCGGAGTCATTGTTTTTGGTGACAAAAATAGAAATCTGCAATTTTTTGTGAAAATAGTTTTAAAATGTTTTTTTAGGCCTGTCCAGAATGTCGCTAGTTCGGCCGGGGTCACTGTTTTTGTGTCGTGAAAATGAAAAAAAAATATCTGCATTTTTTGGTGAGAATGGTTATAATATGTTTTTTTAGGCCTGTCCAGAATGTCGATAGTTCGGCATGACCGGGGTCACTGTTTTTGTGTCAAAAAATGAAAAAAAAAATCTGAGCTATTTTTGTGAAAATTGTTCTAAAATGTTTTTTTTTAGGCCTGTCCAAAATGTCGCTAGTTCGGCATGATCGGAGTCATTGTTTTTGGTGACAAAAATAGAAATCTGCAATTTTTTGTGAAAACAGTTTTAAAATGTTTTTTTAGGCCTGTCCAGAATGTCGCTAGTTCGGCATGATCGGAGTCATTGTTTTTGGTGACAAAAATAGAAATCTGCAATTTTTTGTGAAAATAGTTTTAAAATGTTTTTTTAGGCCTGTCCAGAATGTCGCTAGTTCGGCATGATCGGAGTCATTGTTTTTGGTGACAAAAATAGAAATCTGCAATTTTTTGTGAAAATAGTTTTAAAATGTTTTTTTAGGCCTGTCCAGAATGTCGATAGTTCGGCATGACCGGGGTCACTGTTTTTGTGTCAAAAAATGAAAAAAAAAATCTGAGCTATTTTTGTGAAAATTGTTCTAAAATGTTTTTTTTTAGGCCTGTCCAAAATGTCGCTAGTTCGGCATGATCGGAGTCATTGTTTTTGGTGACAAAAATAGAAATCTGCAATTTTTTGTGAAAATAGTTTTAAAATGTTTTTTTAGGCCTGTCCAGAATGTCGCTAGTTCGGCATGACCGGGGTCACTGTTTTTGTGTCGTGAAAATGAAAAAAAAATATCTGCAATTTTTTGTGAAAATGGTTATAAAATGTTTTTTTAGGCCTGTCCAGAATGTCGATAGTTCGGCATGACCGGGGTCACTGTTTTTGTGTCAAAAAATGAAAAAAAAAATCTGAGCTATTTTTGTGAAAATTGTTCTAAAATGTCTTTTTTTAGGCCTGTCCAAAATGTCGCTAGTTCGGCATGATCGGAGTCATTGTTTTTGGTGACAAAAATAGAAATCTGCAATTTTTTGTGAAAATAGTTTTAAAATGTTTTTTTAGGCCTGTCCAGAATGTCGCTAGTTCGGCCGGGGTCACTGTTTTTGTGTCGTGAAAATGAAAAAAAAATATCTGCATTTTTTGGTGAGAATGGTTATAATATGTTTTTTTAGGCCTGTCCAGAATGTCGATAGTTCGGCATGACCGGGGTCACTGTTTTTGTGTCAAAAAATGAAGAAAAAAAAATCTGAGCTATTTTTGTGAAAATTGTTCTAAAATGTTTTTTTTAGGCCTGTCCAAAATGTCGCTAGTTCGGCATGATCGGAGTCATTGTTTTTGGTGACAAAAATAGAAATCTGCAATTTTTTGTGAAAATAGTTTTAAAATGTTTTTTTAGGCCTGTCCAGAATGTCGCTAGTTCGGCATGATCGGAGTCATTGTTTTTGGTGACAAAAATAGAAATCTGCAATTTTTTGTGAAAATAGTTTTAAAATGTTTTTTTAGGCCTGTCCAGAATGTCGATAGTTCGGCATGACCGGGGTCACTGTTTTTGTGTCAAAAAATGAAGAAAAAAAATCTGAGCTATTTTTGTGAAAATTGTTCTAAAATGTTTTTTTTAGGCCTGTCCAAAATGTCGCTAGTTCGGCATGACCGGGGTCACTGTTTTTGTGTCAAAAAAATAAAAAATAAATATCTGCAATTTTTTGTGAAAATGGTTATAAAATGTTTTTTTAGGCCTGTCCAGAATGTCGATAGTTCAGCATGACCGGGGTCACTGTTTTTGTGTCAAAAAATGAAGAAAAAAAATCTGAGCTATTTTTGTGAAAATTGTTCTAAAATGTTTTTTTTAGGCCTGTCCAAAATGTCGCTAGTTCGGCATGATCGGAGTCATTGTTTTTGGTGACAAAAATAGAAATCTGCAATTTTTTGTGAAAATAGTTTTAAAATGTTTTTTTAGGCCTGTCCAGAATGTTGCTAGTTCGGCATGACCGGGGTCACTGTTTTTGTGTCGTGAAAATGAAAAAAAAATATCTGCAATTTTTTGTGAAAATGGTTATAAAATGTTTTTTTAGGCCTGTCCAGAATGTCGATACTTCGGCATGACCGGGGTCACTGTTTTTGTGTCAAAAAAAGTAAAAAATGAAAAATAAAAAATCTGAGCTTTTTTTGTGAAAATTGTTCTAAAATATTTTTTTAGGCGTGTCCAAAATGTTGCTAGTTCGGCATGATCGGAGTCATCGTTTTTGATGACAAAAATAGAAATCTGCAATTTTTTGTGAAAATAGTTTAAAAAGTTTTTTTAGGCCTGTCCAGAATGTCGCTAGTTCGTCATGATCGGAGTCATTGTTTTTGGTGACAAAAATAGAAATCTGCAATTTTTTGTGAAAATAGTTTTAAAATGTTTTTTTAGGCCTGTCCAGAATGTCGCTAGTTCGGCATGACCGGGGTCACTGTTTTTGTGTCGTGAAAATGAAAAAAAAATATCTGCAATTTTTTGTGAAAATGGTTATAAAATGTTTTTTTAGGCCTGTCCAGAATGTCGATAGTTCGGCATGACCGGGGTCACTGTTTTTGTGTCAAAAAATGAAAAAAAAAATCTGAGCTATTTTTGTGAAAATTGTTCTAAAATGTCTTTTTTTAGGCCTGTCCAAAATGTCGCTAGTTCGGCATGATCGGAGTCATTGTTTTTGGTGACAAAAATAGAAATCTGCAATTTTTTGTGAAAATAGTTTTAAAATGTTTTTTTAGGCCTGTCCAGAATGTCGCTAGTTCGGCCGGGGTCACTGTTTTTGTGTCGTGAAAATGAAAAAAAAATATCTGCATTTTTTGGTGAGAATGGTTATAATATGTTTTTTTAGGCCTGTCCAGAATGTCGATAGTTCGGCATGATCGGAGTCATTATTTTTGGTGACAAAAATAGAAATCTGCAATTTTTTGTGAAAACAGTTTTAAAATGTTTTTTTAGGCCTGTCCAGAATGTCGCTAGTTCGGCCGGGGTCACTGTTTTTGTGTCAAAAAATGAAGAAAAAAAATCTGAGCTATTTTTGTGAAAATTGTTCTAAAATGTTTTTTTTTAGGCCTGTCCAAAATGTCGCTAGTTCGGCATGATCGGAGTCATTGTTTTTGGTGACAAAAATAGAAATCTGCAATTTTTTGTGAAAACAGTTTTAAAATGTTTTTTTAGGCCTGTCCAGAATGTCGCTAGTTCGGCATGATCGGAGTCATTGTTTTTGGTGACAAAAATAGAAATCTGCAATTTTTTGTGAAAATAGTTTTAAAATGTTTTTTTAGGCCTGTCCAGAATGTCGATAGTTCGGCATGACCGGGGTCACTGTTTTTGTGTCAAAAAATGAAGAAAAAAAATCGGAGCTATTTTTGTGAAAATTGTTCTAAAATGTTTTTTTTAGGCCTGTCCAAAATGTCGCTAGTTCGGCATGATCGGAGTCATTGTTTTTGGTGACAAAAATAGAAATCTGCAATTTTTTGTGAAAATAGTTTTAAAATGTTTTTTTAGGCCTGTCCAGAATGTCGCTAGTTCGGCATGATCGGAGTCATTGTTTTTGGTGACAAAAATAGAAATCTGCAATTTTTTGTGAAAATAGTTTTAAAATGTTTTTTTAGGCCTGTCCAGAATGTCGCTAGTTCGCCATGACCGGGGTCACTGTTTTTGTGTCGTGAAAATGAAAAAAAAATATCTGCAATTTTTTGTGAAAATGGTTATAAAATGTTTTTTTAGGCCTGTCCAGAATGTTGCTAGTTCGGCATGACCGGGGTCACTGTTTTTGTGTCGTGAAAATGAAAAAAAAATATCTGCAATTTTTTGTGAAAATGGTTATAAAATGTTTTTTTAGGCCTGTCCAGAATGTCGATAGTTCGGCATGACCGGGGTCACTGTTTTTGTGTCAAAAAAAGTAAAAAATGAAAAATAAAAAATCTGAGCTTTTTTTGTGAAAATTGTTCTAAAATATTTTTTTAGGCGTGTCCAAAATGTTGCTAGTTCGGCATGATCGGAGTCATCGTTTTTGATGACAAAAATAGAAATCTGCAATTTTTTGTGAAAATAGTTTAAAAAGTTTTTTTAGGCCTGTCCAGAATGTCGCTAGTTCGTCATGATCGGAGTCATTGTTTTTGGTGACAAAAATAGAAATCTGCAATTTTTTGTGAAAATAGTTTTAAAATGTTTTTTTTAGGCCTGTCCAGAATGTCGCTAGTTCGGCATGATCGGAGTCATTGTTTTTGGTGACAAAAATAGAAATCTGCAATTTTTTGTGAAAATAGTTTTAAAATGTTTTTTTAGGCCTGTCCAGAATGTCGCTAGTTCGGCATGACCGGGGTCACTGTTTTTGTGTCGTGAAAATGAAAAAAAAATATCTGCAATTTTTTGTGAAAATGGTTATAAAATGTTTTTTTAGGCCTGTCCAGAATGTCGATAGTTCGGCATGACCGGGGTCACTGTTTTTGTGTCAAAAAATGAAAAAAAAAATCTGAGCTATTTTTGTGAAAATTGTTCTAAAATGTCTTTTTTTAGGCCTGTCCAAAATGTCGCTAGTTCGGCATGATCGGAGTCATTGTTTTTGGTGACAAAAATAGAAATCTGCAATTTTTTGTGAAAATAGTTTTAAAATGTTTTTTTAGGCCTGTCCAGAATGTCGCTAGTTCGGCCGGGGTCACTGTTTTTGTGTCGTGAAAATGAAAAAAAAATATCTGCATTTTTTGGTGAGAATGGTTATAATATGTTTTTTTAGGCCTGTCCAGAATGTCGATAGTTCGGCATGACCGGGGTCACTGTTTTTGTGTCAAAAAATGAAAAAAAAAAATCTGAGCTATTTTTGTGAAAATTGTTCTAAAATGTTTTTTTTTAGGCCTGTCCAAAATGTCGCTAGTTCGGCATGATCGGAGTCATTGTTTTTGGTGACAAAAATAGAAATCTGCAATTTTTTGTGAAAATAGTTTTAAAATGTTTTTTTAGGCCTGTCCAGAATGTCGATAGTTCGGCATGACCGGGGTCACTGTTTTTGTGTCAAAAAATGAAGAAAAAAAATCTGAGCTATTTTTGTGAAAATTGTTCTAAAATGTTTTTTTTAGGCCTGTCCAAAATGTCGCTAGTTCGGCATGATCGGAGTCATTGTTTTTGGTGACAAAAATAGAAATCTGCAATTTTTTGTGAAAATTGTTCTAAAATATTTTTTTAGGCGTGTCCAAAATGTTGCTAGTTCGGCATGATCGGAGTCATCGTTTTTGATGACAAAAATAGAAATCTGCAATTTTTTGTGAAAATAGTTTAAAAAGTTTTTTTAGGCCTGTCCAGAATGTCGCTAGTTCGTCATGATCGGAGTCATTGTTTTTGGTGACAAAAATAGAAATCTGCAATTTTTTGTGAAAATAGTTTTAAAATGTTTTTTTAGGCCTGTCCAGAATGTCGCTAGTTCGGCATGACCGGGGTCACTGTTTTTGTGTCGTGAAAATGAAAAAAAAATATCTGCAATTTTTTGTGAAAATGGTTATAAAATGTTTTTTTAGGCCTGTCCAGAATGTCGATAGTTCGGCATGACCGGGGTCACTGTTTTTGTGTCAAAAAATGAAAAAAAAAATCTGAGCTATTTTTGTGAAAATTGTTCTAAAATGTCTTTTTTTAGGCCTGTCCAAAATGTCGCTAGTTCGGCATGATCGGAGTCATTGTTTTTGGTGACAAAAATAGAAATCTGCAATTTTTTGTGAAAATAGTTTTAAAATGTTTTTTTAGGCCTGTCCAGAATGTCGCTAGTTCGGCCGGGGTCACTGTTTTTGTGTCGTGAAAATGAAAAAAAAATATCTGCATTTTTTGGTGAGAATGGTTATAATATGTTTTTTTAGGCCTGTCCAGAATGTCGATAGTTCGGCATGATCGGAGTCATTGTTTTTGGTGACAAAAATAGAAATCTGCAATTTTTTGTGAAAACAGTTTTAAAATGTTTTTTTAGGCCTGTCCAGAATGTCGCTAGTTCGGCCGGGGTCACTGTTTTTGTGTCAAAAAATGAAAAAAAAAATCTGAGCTATTTTTGTGAAAATTGTTCTAAAATGTTTTTTTTTAGGCCTGTCCAAAATGTCGCTAGTTCGGCATGATCGGAGTCATTGTTTTTGGTGACAAAAATAGAAATCTGCAATTTTTTGTGAAAACAGTTTTAAAATGTTTTTTTAGGCCTGTCCAGAATGTCGCTAGTTCGGCATGATCGGAGTCATTGTTTTTGGTGACAAAAATAGAAATCTGCAATTTTTTGTGAAAATAGTTTTAAAATGTTTTTTTAGGCCTGTCCAGAATGTCGATAGTTCGGCATGACCGGGGTCACTGTTTTTGTGTCAAAAAATGAAGAAAAAAAATCTGAGCTATTTTTGTGAAAATTGTTCTAAAATGTTTTTTTTAGGCCTGTCCAAAATGTCGCTAGTTCGGCATGATCGGAGTCATTGTTTTTGGTGACAAAAATAGAAATCTGCAATTTTTTGTGAAAATAGTTTTAAAATGTTTTTTTAGGCCTGTCCAGAATGTCGCTAGTTCGGCATGATCGGAGTCATTGTTTTTGGTGACAAAAATAGAAATCTGCAATTTTTTGTGAAAATAGTTTTAAAATGTTTTTTTAGGCCTGTCCAGAATGTCGCTAGTTCGGCATGACCGGGGTCACTGTTTTTGTGTCAAAAAAATTAAAAATAAATATCTGCAATTTTTTGTGAAAATGGTTATAAAATGTTTTTTTAGGCCTGTCCAGAATGTCGATAGTTCAGCATGACCGGGGTCACTGTTTTTGTGTCAAAAAATGAAGAAAAAAAATCTGAGCTATTTTTGTGAAAATTGTTCTAAAATGTTTTTTTTAGGCCTGTCCAAAATGTCGCTAGTTCGGCATGATCGGAGTCATTGTTTTTGGTGACAAAAATAGAAATCTGCAATTTTTTGTGAAAATAGTTTTAAAATGTTTTTTTAGGCCTGTCCAGAATGTTGCTAGTTCGGCATGACCGGGGTCACTGTTTTTGTGTCGTGAAAATGAAAAAAAAATATCTGCAATTTTTTGTGAAAATGGTTATAAAATGTTTTTTTAGGCCTGTCCAGAATGTCGATAGTTCGGCATGACCGGGGTCACTGTTTTTGTGTCAAAAAAAGTAAAAAATGAAAAATAAAAAATCTGAGCTTTTTTTGTGAAAATTGTTCTAAAATATTTTTTTAGGCGTGTCCAAAATGTTGCTAGTTCGGCATGATCGGAGTCATCGTTTTTGATGACAAAAATAGAAATCTGCAATTTTTTGTGAAAATAGTTTAAAAAGTTTTTTTAGGCCTGTCCAGAATGTCGCTAGTTCGTCATGATCGGAGTCATTGTTTTTGGTGACAAAAATAGAAATCTGCAATTTTTTGTGAAAATAGTTTTAAAATGTTTTTTTTAGGCCTGTCCAGAATGTCGCTAGTTCGGCATGATCGGAGTCATTGTTTTTGGTGACAAAAATAGAAATCTGCAATTTTTTGTGAAAATAGTTTTAAAATGTTTTTTTAGGCCTGTCCAGAATGTCGCTAGTTCGGCATGACCGGGGTCACTGTTTTTGTGTCGTGAAAATGAAAAAAAAATATCTGCAATTTTTTGTGAAAATGGTTATAAAATGTTTTTTTAGGCCTGTCCAGAATGTCGATAGTTCGGCATGACCGGGGTCACTGTTTTTGTGTCAAAAAATGAAAAAAAAAATCTGAGCTATTTTTGTGAAAATTGTTCTAAAATGTATTTTTTTAGGCCTGTCCAAAATGTCGCTAGTTCGGCATGATCGGAGTCATTGTTTTTGGTGACAAAAATAGAAATCTGCAATTTTTTGTGAAAATAGTTTTAAAATGTTTTTTTAGGCCTGTCCAGAATGTCGCTAGTTCGGCCGGGGTCACTGTTTTTGTGTCGTGAAAATGAAAAAAAAATATCTGCATTTTTTGGTGAGAATGGTTATAATATGTTTTTTTAGGCCTGTCCAGAATGTCGATAGTTCGGCATGACCGGGGTCACTGTTTTTGTGTCAAAAAATGAAAAAAAAAAATCTGAGCTATTTTTGTGAAAATTGTTCTAAAATGTTTTTTTTTAGGCCTGTCCAAAATGTCGCTAGTTCGGCATGATCGGAGTCATTGTTTTTGGTGACAAAAATAGAAATCTGCAATTTTTTGTGAAAACAGTTTTAAAATGTTTTTTTAGGCCTGTCCAGAATGTCGCTAGTTCGGCATGATCGGAGTCATTGTTTTTGGTGACAAAAATAGAAATCTGCAATTTTTTGTGAAAATAGTTTTAAAATGTTTTTTTAGGCCTGTCCAGAATGTCGCTAGTTCGGCATGACCGGGGTCACTGTTTTTGTGTCAAAAAATGAAGAAAAAAAAATCTGAGTTATTTTTGTGAAAATTGTTCTAAAATGTTTTTTTTAGGCCTGTCCAAAATGTCGCTAGTTCGGCATGATCGGAGTCATTGTTTTTGGTGACAAAAATAGAAATCTGCAATTTTTTGTGAAAATAGTTTTAAAATGTTTTTTTAGGCCTGTCCAGAATGTCGCTAGTTCGGCATGATCGGAGTCATTGTTTTTGGTGACAAAAATAGAAATCTGCAATTTTTTGTGAAAATAGTTTTAAAATGTTTTTTTAGGCCTGTCCAGAATGTCGATAGTTCGGCATGACCGGGGTCACTGTTTTTGTGTCAAAAAAATTAAAAATAAATATCTGCAATTTTTTGTGAAAATGGTTATAAAATGTTTTTTTAGGCCTGTCCAGAATGTCGATAGATCAGCATGACCGGGGTCACTGTTTTTGTGTCAAAAAATGAAGAAAAAAAATCTGAGCTATTTTTGTGAAAATTGTTCTAAAATGTTTTTTTTAGGCCTGTCCAAAATGTCGCTAGTTCGGCATGATCGGAGTCATTGTTTTTGGTGACAAAAATAGAAATCTGCAATTTTTTGTGAAAATAGTTTTAAAATGTTTTTTTAGGCCTGTCCAGAATGTCGCTAGTTCGGCATGACCGGGGTCACTGTTTTTGTGTCGTGAAAATGAAAAAAAAATATCTGCAATTTTTTGTGAAAATGGTTATAAAATGTTTTTTTAGGCCTGTCCAGAATGTCGATAGTTCGGCATGACCGGGGTCACTGTTTTTGTGTCAAAAAATGAAAAAAAAAATCTGAGCTATTTTTGTGAAAATTGTTCTAAAATGTCTTTTTTTAGGCCTGTCCAAAATGTCGCTAGTTCGGCATGATCGGAGTCATTGTTTTTGGTGACAAAAATAGAAATCTGCAATTTTTTGTGAAAATAGTTTTAAAATGTTTTTTTAGGCCTGTCCAGAATGTCGCTAGTTCGGCATGACCGGGGTCACTGTTTTTGTGTCAAAAAATGAAGAAAAAAAAATCTGAGTTATTTTTGTGAAAATTGTTCTAAAATGTTTTTTTTAGGCCTGTCCAAAATGTCGCTAGTTCGGCATGATCGGAGTCATTGTTTTTGGTGACAAAAATAGAAATCTGCAATTTTTTGTGAAAATAGTTTTAAAATGTTTTTTTAGGCCTGTCCAGAATGTCGCTAGTTCGGCATGATCGGAGTCATTGTTTTTGGTGACAAAAATAGAAATCCGCAATTTTTTGTGAAAATAGTTTTAAAATGTTTTTTTAGGCCTGTCCAGAATGTCGCTAGTTCGGCCGGGGTCACTGTTTTTGTGTCGTGAAAATGAAAAAAAAATATCTGCATTTTTTGGTGAGAATGGTTATAATATGTTTTTTTAGGCCTGTCCAGAATGTCGATAGTTCGGCATGACCGGGGTCACTGTTTTTGTGTCAAAAAATGAAAAAAAAAATCTGAGCTATTTTTGTGAAAATTGTTCTAAAATGTTTTTTTTTAGGCCTGTCCAAAATGTCGCTAGTTCGGCATGATCGGAGTCATTGTTTTTGGTGACAAAAATAGAAATCTGCAATTTTTTGTGAAAACAGTTTTAAAATGTTTTTTTAGGCCTGTCCAGAATGTCGCTAGTTCGGCATGATCGGAGTCATTGTTTTTGGTGACAAAAATAGAAATCTGCAATTTTTTGTGAAAATAGTTTTAAAATGTTTTTTTAGGCCTGTCCAGAATGTCGCTAGTTCGGCATGACCGGGGTCACTGTTTTTGTGTCAAAAAATGAAGAAAAAAAAATCTGAGTTATTTTTGTGAAAATTGTTCTAAAATGTTTTTTTTAGGCCTGTCAAAAATTTCGCTAGTTCGGCATGATCGGAGTCATTGTTTTTGGTGACAAAAATAGAAATCTGCAATTTTTTGTGAAAATAGTTTTAAAATGTTTTTTTAGGCCTGTCCAGAATGTCGCTAGTTCGGCATGATCGGAGTCATTGTTTTTGGTGACAAAAATAGAAATCTGCAATTTTTTGTGAAAATAGTTTTAAAATGTTTTTTTAGGCCTGTCCAGAATGTCGATAGTTCGGCATGACCGGGGTCACTGTTTTTGTGTCAAAAAATGAAGAAAAAAAATCGGAGCTATTTTTGTGAAAATTGTTCTAAAATGTTTTTTTTAGGCCTGTCCAAAATGTCGCTAGTTCGGCATGATCGGAGTCATTGTTTTTGGTGACAAAAATAGAAATCTGCAATTTTTTGTGAAAATAGTTTTAAAATGTTTTTTTAGGCCTGTCCAGAATGTCGCTAGTTCGGCATGATCGGAGTCATTGTTTTTGGTGACAAAAATAGAAATCTGCAATTTTTTGTGAAAATAGTTTTAAAATGTTTTTTTAGGCCTGTCCAGAATGTCGCTAGTTCGGCATGACCGGGGTCACTGTTTTTGTGTCAAAAAAATTAAAAATAAATATCTGCAATTTTTTGTGAAAATGGTTATAAAATGTTTTTTTAGGCCTGTCCAGAATGTTGCTAGTTCGGCATGACCGGGGTCACTGTTTTTGTGTCGTGAAAATGAAAAAAAAATATCTGCAATTTTTTGTGAAAATGGTTATAAAATGTTTTTTTAGGCCTGTCCAGAATGTCGATAGTTCGGCATGACCGGGGTCACTGTTTTTGTGTCAAAAAAAGTAAAAAATGAAAAATAAAAAATCTGAGCTTTTTTTGTGAAAATTGTTCTAAAATATTTTTTTAGGCGTGTCCAAAATGTTGCTAGTTCGGCATGATCGGAGTCATCGTTTTTGATGACAAAAATAGAAATCTGCAATTTTTTGTGAAAATAGTTTAAAAAGTTTTTTTAGGCCTGTCCAGAATGTCGCTAGTTCGTCATGATCGGAGTCATTGTTTTTGGTGACAAAAATAGAAATCTGCAATTTTTTGTGAAAATAGTTTTAAAATGTTTTTTTTAGGCCTGTCCAGAATGTCGCTAGTTCGGCATGATCGGAGTCATTGTTTTTGGTGACAAAAATAGAAATCTGCAATTTTTTGTGAAAATAGTTTTAAAATGTTTTTTTAGGCCTGTCCAGAATGTCGCTAGTTCGGCATGACCGGGGTCACTGTTTTTGTGTCGTGAAAATGAAAAAAAAATATCTGCAATTTTTTGTGAAAATGGTTATAAAATGTTTTTTTAGGCCTGTCCAGAATGTCGATAGTTCGGCATGACCGGGGTCACTGTTTTTGTGTCAAAAAATGAAAAAAAAAATCTGAGCTATTTTTGTGAAAATTGTTCTAAAATGTCTTTTTTTAGGCCTGTCCAAAATGTCGCTAGTTCGGCATGATCGGAGTCATTGTTTTTGGTGACAAAAATAGAAATCTGCAATTTTTTGTGAAAATAGTTTTAAAATGTTTTTTTAGGCCTGTCCAGAATGTCGCTAGTTCGGCCGGGGTCACTGTTTTTGTGTCGTGAAAATGAAAAAAAAATATCTGCATTTTTTGGTGAGAATGGTTATAATATGTTTTTTTAGGCCTGTCCAGAATGTCGATAGTTCGGCATGACCGGGGTCACTGTTTTTGTGTCAAAAAATGAAAAAAAAAAATCTGAGCTATTTTTGTGAAAATTGTTCTAAAATGTTTTTTTTTAGGCCTGTCCAAAATGTCGCTAGTTCGGCATGATCGGAGTCATTGTTTTTGGTGACAAAAATAGAAATCTGCAATTTTTTGTGAAAATAGTTTTAAAATGTTTTTTTAGGCCTGTCCAGAATGTCGCTAGTTCGGCATGATCGGAGTCATTGTTTTTGGTGACAAAAATAGAAATCTGCAATTTTTTGTGAAAATAGTTTTAAAATGTTTTTTTTAGGCCTGTCCAGAATGTCGCTAGTTCGGCATGACCGGGGTCACTGTTTTTGTGTCAAAAAATAAAGAAAAAAAAATCTGAGTTATTTTTGTGAAAATTGTTCTAAAATGTTTTTTTTAGGCCTGTCCAAAATGTCGCTAGTTCGGCATGATCGGAGTCATTGTTTTTGGTGACAAAAATAGAAATCTGCAATTTTTTGTGAAAATAGTTATAAAATGTTTTTTTAGGCCTGTCCAGAATGTCGCTAGTTCGGCATGATCGGAGTCATTGTTTTTGGTGACAAAAATAGAAATCTGCAATTTTTTGTGAAAATAGTTTTAAAATGTTTTTTTAGGCCTGTCCAGAATGTTGCTAGTTCGGCATGACCGGGGTCACTGTTTTTGTGTCAAAAAATGAAAAAAAAAATCTGAGCTATTTTTGTGAAAATTGTTCTAAAATGTCTTTTTTTAGGCCTGTCCAAAATGTCGCTAGTTCGGCATGATCGGAGTCATTGTTTTTGGTGACAAAAATAGAAATCTGCAATTTTTTGTGAAAATAGTTTTAAAATGTTTTTTTAGGCATGTCCAGAATGTCGCTAGTTCGGCATGACCGGGGTCACTGTTTTTGTGTCAAAAAATGAAGAAAAAAAAATCTGAGTTATTTTTGTGAAAATTGTTCTAAAATGTTTTTTTTAGGCCTGTCCAAAATGTCGCTAGTTCGGCATGATCGGAGTCATTGTTTTTGGTGACAAAAATAGAAATCTGCAATTTTTTGTGAAAATAGTTTTAAAATGTTTTTTTAGGCCTGTCCAGAATGTCGCTAGTTCGGCATGATCGGAGTCATTGTTTTTGGTGACAAAAATAGAAATCCGCAATTTTTTGTGAAAATAGTTTTAAAATGTTTTTTTAGGCCTGTCCAGAATGTCGCTAGTTCGGCCGGGGTCACTGTTTTTGTGTCGTGAAAATGAAAAAAAAATATCTGCATTTTTTGGTGAGAATGGTTATAATATGTTTTTTTAGGCCTGTCCAGAATGTCGATAGTTCGGCATGACCGGGGTCACTGTTTTTGTGTCAAAAAATGAAAAAAAAAATCTGAGCTATTTTTGTGAAAATTGTTCTAAAATGTTTTTTTTTAGGCCTGTCCAAAATGTCGCTAGTTCGGCATGATCGGAGTCATTGTTTTTGGTGACAAAAATAGAAATCTGCAATTTTTTGTGAAAACAGTTTTAAAATGTTTTTTTAGGCCTGTCCAGAATGTCGCTAGTTCGGCATGATCGGAGTCATTGTTTTTGGTGACAAAAATAGAAATCTGCAATTTTTTGTGAAAATAGTTTTTAAATGTTTTTTTAGGCCTGTCCAGAATGTCGCTAGTTCGGCATGACCGGGGTCACTGTTTTTGTGTCAAAAAATGAAGAAAAAAAAATCTGAGTTATTTTTGTGAAAATTGTTCTAAAATGTTTTTTTTAGGCCTGTCCAAAATGTCGCTAGTTCGGCATGATCGGAGTCATTGTTTTTGGTGACAAAAATAGAAATCTGCAATTTTTTGTGAAAATAGTTTTAAAATGTTTTTTTAGGCCTGTCCAGAATGTCGCTAGTTCGGCATGATCGGAGTCATTGTTTTTGGTGACAAAAATAGAAATCTGCAATTTTTTGTGAAAATAGTTTTAAAATGTTTTTTTAGGCCTGTCCAGAATGTCGATAGTTCGGCATGACCGGGGTCACTGTTTTTGTGTCAAAAAATGAAGAAAAAAAATCGGAGCTATTTTTGTGAAAATTGTTCTAAAATGTTTTTTTTAGGCCTGTCCAAAATGTCGCTAGTTCGGCATGATCGGAGTCATTGTTTTTGGTGACAAAAATAGAAATCTGCAATTTTTTGTGAAAATAGTTTTAAAATGTTTTTTTAGGCCTGTCCAGAATGTCGCTAGTTCGGCATGATCGGAGTCATTGTTTTTGGTGACAAAAATAGAAATCTGCAATTTTTTGTGAAAATAGTTTTAAAATGTTTTTTTAGGCCTGTCCAGAATGTCGCTAGTTCGGCATGACCGGGGTCACTGTTTTTGTGTCAAAAAAATTAAAAATAAATATCTGCAATTTTTTGTGAAAATGGTTATAAAATGTTTTTTTAGGCCTGTCCAGAATGTTGCTAGTTCGGCATGACCGGGGTCACTGTTTTTGTGTCGTGAAAATGAAAAAAAAATATCTGCAATTTTTTGTGAAAATGGTTATAAAATGTTTTTTTAGGCCTGTCCAGAATGTCGATAGTTCGGCATGACCGGGGTCACTGTTTTTGTGTCAAAAAAAGTAAAAAATGAAAAATAAAAAATCTGAGCTTTTTTTGTGAAAATTGTTCTAAAATATTTTTTTAGGCGTGTCCAAAATGTTGCTAGTTCGGCATGATCGGAGTCATCGTTTTTGATGACAAAAATAGAAATCTGCAATTTTTTGTGAAAATAGTTTAAAAAGTTTTTTTAGGCCTGTCCAGAATGTCGCTAGTTCGTCATGATCGGAGTCATTGTTTTTGGTGACAAAAATAGAAATCTGCAATTTTTTGTGAAAATAGTTTTAAAATGTTTTTTTTAGGCCTGTCCAGAATGTCGCTAGTTCGGCATGATCGGAGTCATTGTTTTTGGTGACAAAAATAGAAATCTGCAATTTTTTGTGAAAATAGTTTTAAAATGTTTTTTTAGGCCTGTCCAGAATGTCGCTAGTTCGGCATGACCGGGGTCACTGTTTTTGTGTCGTGAAAATGAAAAAAAAATATCTGCAATTTTTTGTGAAAATGGTTATAAAATGTTTTTTTAGGCCTGTCCAGAATGTCGATAGTTCGGCATGACCGGGGTCACTGTTTTTGTGTCAAAAAAAGTAAAAAATGAAAAATAAAAAATCTGAGCTTTTTTTGTGAAAATTGTTCTAAAATATTTTTTTAGGCGTGTCCAAAATGTTGCTAGTTCGGCATGATCGGAGTCATCGTTTTTGATGACAAAAATAGAAATCTGCAATTTTTTGTGAAAATAGTTTAAAAAGTTTTTTTAGGCCTGTCCAGAATGTCGCTAGTTCGTCATGATCGGAGTCATTGTTTTTGGTGACAAAAATAGAAATCTGCAATTTTTTGTGAAAATAGTTTTAAAATGTTTTTTTTAGGCCTGTCCAGAATGTCGCTAGTTCGGCATGATCGGAGTCATTGTTTTTGGTGACAAAAATAGAAATCTGCAATTTTTTGTGAAAATAGTTTTAAAATGTTTTTTTAGGCCTGTCCAGAATGTCGCTAGTTCGGCATGACCGGGGTCACTGTTTTTGTGTCGTGAAAATGAAAAAAAAATATCTGCAATTTTTTCTGAAAATGGTTATAAAATGTTTTTTTAGGCCTGTCCAGAATGTCGATAGTTCGGCATGACCGGGGTCACTGTTTTTGGTGACAAAAATAGAAATCTGCAATTTTTTGTGAAAATAGTTTTAAAATGTTTTTTTAGGCCTGTCCAGAATGTCGCTAGTTCGGCCGGGGTCACTGTTTTTGTGTCGTGAAAATGAAAAAAAAATATCTGCATTTTTTGGTGAGAATGGTTATAATATGTTTTTTTAGGCCTGTCCAGAATGTCGATAGTTCGGCATGACCGGGGTCACTGTTTTTGTGTCAAAAAATGAAAAAAAAAAATCTGAGCTATTTTTGTGAAAATTGTTCTAAAATGTTTTTTTTTAGGCCTGTCCAAAATGTCGCTAGTTCGGCATGATCGGAGTCATTGTTTTTGGTGACAAAAATAGAAATCTGCAATTTTTTGTGAAAATAGTTTTAAAATGTTTTTTTAGGCCTGTCCAGAATGTCGATAGTTCGGCATGACCGGGGTCACTGTTTTTGTGTCAAAAAATGAAGAAAAAAAATCTGAGCTATTTTTGTGAAAATTGTTCTAAAATGTTTTTTTTAGGCCTGTCCAAAATGTCGCTAGTTCGGCATGATCGGAGTCATTGTTTTTGGTGACAAAAATAGAAATCTGCAATTTTTTGTGAAAATAGTTTTAAAATGTTTTTTTAGGCCTGTCCAGAATGTCGATAGTTCGGCATGACCGGGGTCACTGTTTTTGTGTCAAAAAATGAAGAAAAAAAATCTGAGCTATTTTTTGTGAAAATAGTTTTAAAATGTTTTTTTAGGCCTGTCCAGAATGTCGCTAGTTCGGCATGACCGGGGTCACTGTTTTTGTGTCGTGAAAATGAAAAAAAAATATCTACAATTTTTTGTGAAAATGGTTATAAAATGTTTTTTTAGGCCTGTCCAGAATGTCGATAGTTCGGCATGACCGGGGTCACTGTTTTTGTGTCAAAAAATGAAAAAAAAAATCTGAGCTATTTTTGTGAAAATTGTTCTAAAATGTTTTTTTTTAGGCCTGTCCAAAATGTCGCTAGTTCGGCATGATCGGAGTCATTGTTTTTGGTGACAAAAATAGAAATCTGCAATTTTTTGTGAAAACAGTTTTAAAATGTTTTTTTAGGCCTGTCCAGAATGTCGCTAGTTCGGCATGATCGGAGTCATTGTTTTTGGTGACAAAAATAGAAATCTGCAATTTTTTGTGAAAATAGTTTTAAAATGTTTTTTTAGGCCTGTCCAGAATGTCGCTAGTTCGGCATGACCGGGGTCACTGTTTTTGTGTCAAAAAATGAAGAAAAAAAAATCTGAGTTATTTTTGTGAAAATTGTTCTAAAATGTTTTTTTTAGGCCTGTCCAAAATGTCGCTAGTTCGGCATGATCGGAGTCATTGTTTTTGGTGACAAAAATAGAAATCTGCAATTTTTTGTGAAAATAGTTTTAAAATGTTTTTTTAGGCCTGTCCAGAATGTCGCTAGTTCGGCATGATCGGAGTCATTGTTTTTGGTGACAAAAATAGAAATCTGCAATTTTTTGTGAAAATAGTTTTAAAATGTTTTTTTAGGCCTGTCCAGAATGTCGCTAGTTCGGCATGACCGGGGTCACTGTTTTTGTGTCGTGAAAATGAAAAAAAAATATCTACAATTTTTTGTGAAAATGGTTATAAAATGTTTTTTTTAGGCCTGTCCAGAATGTCGATAGTTCGGCATGACCGGGGTCACTGTTTTTGTGTCAAAAAATGAAAAAAAAAATCTGAGCTATTTTTGTGAAAATTGTTCTAAAATGTTTTTTTTTAGGCCTGTCCAAAATGTCGCTAGTTCGGCATGATCGGAGTCATTGTTTTTGGTGACAAAAATAGAAATCTGCAATTTTTTGTGAAAACAGTTTTAAAATGTTTTTTTAGGCCTGTCCAGAATGTCGCTAGTTCGGCATGATCGGAGTCATTGTTTTTGGTGACAAAAATAGAAATCTGCAATTTTTTGTGAAAATAGTTTTAAAATGTTTTTTTAGGCCTGTCCAGAATGTCGCTAGTTCGGCATGACCGGGGTCACTGTTTTTGTGTCAAAAAATGAAGAAAAAAAAATCTGAGTTATTTTTGTGAAAATTGTTCTAAAATGTTTTTTTTAGGCCTGTCCAAAATGTCGCTAGTTCGGCATGATCGGAGTCATTGTTTTTGGTGACAAAAATAGAAATCTGCAATTTTTTGTGAAAATAGTTTTAAAATGTTTTTTTAGGCCTGTCCAGAATGTCGCTAGTTCGGCATGATCGGAGTCATTGTTTTTGGTGACAAAAATAGAAATCTGCAATTTTTTGTGAAAATAGTTTTAAAATGTTTTTTTAGGCCTGTCCAGAATGTCGATAGTTCGGCATGACCGGGGTCACTGTTTTTGTGTCAAAAAATGAAGAAAAAAAATCGGAGCTATTTTTGTGAAAATTGTTCTAAAATGTTTTTTTTAGGCCTGTCCAAAATGTCGCTAGTTCGGCATGATCGGAGTCATTGTTTTTGGTGACAAAAATAGAAATCTGCAATTTTTTGTGAAAATAGTTTTAAAATGTTTTTTTAGGCCTGTCCAGAATGTCGCTAGTTCGGCATGATCGGAGTCATTGTTTTTGGTGACAAAAATAGAAATCTGCAATTTTTTGTGAAAATAGTTTTAAAATGTTTTTTTAGGCCTGTCCAGAATGTCGCTAGTTCGGCATGACCGGGGTCACTGTTTTTGTGTCAAAAAAATTAAAAATAAATATCTGCAATTTTTTGTGAAAATGGTTATAAAATGTTTTTTTAGGCCTGTCCAGAATGTTGCTAGTTCGGCATGACCGGGGTCACTGTTTTTGTGTCGTGAAAATGAAAAAAAAATATCTGCAATTTTTTGTGAAAATGGTTATAAAATGTTTTTTTAGGCCTGTCCAGAATGTCGATAGTTCGGCATGACCGGGGTCACTGTTTTTGTGTCAAAAAAAGTAAAAAATGAAAAATAAAAAATCTGAGCTTTTTTTGTGAAAATTGTTCTAAAATATTTTTTTAGGCGTGTCCAAAATGTTGCTAGTTCGGCATGATCGGAGTCATCGTTTTTGATGACAAAAATAGAAATCTGCAATTTTTTGTGAAAATAGTTTTAAAAGTTTTTTTAGGCCTGTCCAGAATGTCGCTAGTTCGTCATGATCGGAGTCATTGTTTTTGGTGACAAAAATAGAAATCTGCAATTTTTTGTGAAAATAGTTTTAAAATGTTTTTTTTAGGCCTGTCCAGAATGTCGCTAGTTCGGCATGATCGGAGTCATTGTTTTTGGTGACAAAAATAGAAATCTGCAATTTTTTGTGAAAATAGTTTTAAAATGTTTTTTTAGGCCTGTCCAGAATGTCGCTAGTTCGGCATGACCGGGGTCACTGTTTTTGTGTCGTGAAAATGAAAAAAAAATATCTGCAATTTTTTGTGAAAATGGTTATAAAATGTTTTTTTAGGCCTGTCCAGAATGTCGATAGTTCGGCATGACCGGGGTCACTGTTTTTGGTGACAAAAATAGAAATCTGCAATTTTTTGTGAAAATAGTTTTAAAATGTTTTTTTAGGCCTGTCCAGAATGTCGCTAGTTCGGCCGGGGTCACTGTTTTTGTGTCGTGAAAATGAAAAAAAAATATCTGCATTTTTTGGTGAGAATGGTTATAATATGTTTTTTTAGGCCTGTCCAGAATGTCGATAGTTCGGCATGACCGGGGTCACTGTTTTTGTGTCAAAAAATGAAAAAAAAAAATCTGAGCTATTTTTGTGAAAATTGTTCTAAAATGTTTTTTTTTAGGCCTGTCCAAAATGTCGCTAGTTCGGCATGATCGGAGTCATTGTTTTTGGTGACAAAAATAGAAATCTGCAATTTTTTGTGAAAACAGTTTTAAAATGTTTTTTTAGGCCTGTCCAGAATGTCGCTAGTTCGGCATGATCGGAGTCATTGTTTTTGGTGACAAAAATAGAAATCTGCAATTTTTTGTGAAAATAGTTTTAAAATGTTTTTTTAGGCCTGTCCAGAATGTCGATAGTTCGGCATGACCGGGGTCACTGTTTTTGTGTCAAAAAATGAAGAAAAAAAATCTGAGCTATTTTTGTGAAAATTGTTCTAAAATGTTTTTTTTAGGCCTGTCCAAAATGTCGCTAGTTCGGCATGATCGGAGTCATTGTTTTTGGTGACAAAAATAGAAATCTGCAATTTTTTGTGAAAATAGTTTTAAAATGTTTTTTTAGGCCTGTCCAGAATGTCGCTAGTTCGGCATGATCGGAGTCATTGTTTTTGGTGACAAAAATAGAAATCTGCAATTTTTTGTGAAAATAGTTTTAAAATGTTTTTTTAGGCCTGTCCAGAATGTCGCTAGTTCGGCATGACCGGGGTCACTGTTTTTGTGTCGTGAAAATGAAAAAAAAATATCTACAATTTTTTGTGAAAATGGTTATAAAATGTTTTTTTAGGCCTGTCCAGAATGTCGATAGTTCGGCATGACCGGGGTCACTGTTTTTGGTGACAAAAATAGAAATCTGCAATTTTTTGTGAAAATAGTTTTAAAATGTTTTTTTAGGCCTGTCCAGAATGTCGCTAGTTCGGCCGGGGTCACTGTTTTTGTGTCGTGAAAATGAAAAAAAAATATCTGCATTTTTTGGTGAGAATGGTTATAATATGTTTTTTTAGGCCTGTCCAGAATGTCGATAGTTCGGCATGACCGGGGTCACTGTTTTTGTGTCAAAAAATGAAAAAAAAAAATCTGAGCTATTTTTGTGAAAATTGTTCTAAAATGTTTTTTTTTAGGCCTGTCCAAAATGTCGCTAGTTCGGCATGATCGGAGTCATTGTTTTTGGTGACAAAAATAGAAATCTGCAATTTTTTGTGAAAACAGTTTTAAAATGTTTTTTTAGGCCTGTCCAGAATGTCGCTAGTTCGGCATGATCGGAGTCATTGTTTTTGGTGACAAAAATAGAAATCTGCAATTTTTTGTGAAAATAGTTTTAAAATGTTTTTTTAGGCCTGTCCAGAATGTCGATAGTTCGGCATGACCGGGGTCACTGTTTTTGTGTCAAAAAATGAAGAAAAAAAATCTGAGCTATTTTTGTGAAAATTGTTCTAAAATGTTTTTTTTAGGCCTGTCCAAAATGTCGCTAGTTCGGCATGATCGGAGTCATTGTTTTTGGTGACAAAAATAGAAATCTGCAATTTTTTGTGAAAATAGTTTTAAAATGTTTTTTTAGGCCTGTCCAGAATGTCGCTAGTTCGGCATGATCGGAGTCATTGTTTTTGGTGACAAAAATAGAAATCTGCAATTTTTTGTGAAAATAGTTTTAAAATGTTTTTTTAGGCCTGTCCAGAATGTCGCTAGTTCGGCATGACCGGGGTCACTGTTTTTGTGTCGTGAAAATGAAAAAAAAATATCTGCAATTTTTTGTGAAAATGGTTATAAAATGTTTTTTTAGGCCTGTCCAGAATGTCGATAGTTCGGCATGACCGGGGTCACTGTTTTTGTGTCGTGAAAATGAAAAAAAAATATCGACAATTTTTTGTGAAAATGGTTTTAAAATGTTTTTTTAGGCCTGTCCAGAATGTCGCTAGTTCGGCCGGGGTCACTGTTTTTGTGTCGTGAAAATGAAAAAAAAATATCTGCATTTTTTGGTGAGAATGGTTATAATATGTTTTTTTAGGCCTGTCCAGAATGTCGATAGTTCGGCATGACCGGGGTCACTGTTTTTGTGTCAAAAAATGAAAAAAAAAAATCTGAGCTATTTTTGTGAAAATTGTTCTAAAATGTTTTTTTTTAGGCCTGTCCAAAATGTCGCTAGTTCGGCATGATCGGAGTCATTGTTTTTGGTGACAAAAATAGAAATCTGCAATTTTTTGTGAAAACAGTTTTAAAATGTTTTTTTAGGCCTGTCCAGAATGTCGCTAGTTCGGCATGATCGGAGTCATTGTTTTTGGTGACAAAAATAGAAATCTGCAATTTTTTGTGAAAATAGTTTTAAAATGTTTTTTTAGGCCTGTCCAGAATGTCGATAGTTCGGCATGACCGGGGTCACTGTTTTTGTGTCAAAAAATGAAGAAAAAAAATCTGAGCTATTTTTGTGAAAATTGTTCTAAAATGTTTTTTTTAGGCCTGTCCAAAATGTCGCTAGTTCGGCATGATCGGAGTCATTGTTTTTGGTGACAAAAATAGAAATCTGCAATTTTTTGTGAAAATAGTTTTAAAATGTTTTTTTAGGCCTGTCCAGAATGTCGCTAGTTCGGCATGATCGGAGTCATTGTTTTTGGTGACAAAAATAGAAATCTGCAATTTTTTGTGAAAATAGTTTTAAAATGTTTTTTTAGGCCTGTCCAGAATGTCGCTAGTTCGGCATGACCGGGGTCACTGTTTTTGTGTCGTGAAAATGAAAAAAAAATATCTGCAATTTTTTGTGAAAATGGTTATAAAATGTTTTTTTAGGCCTGTCCAGAATGTCGATAGTTCGGCATGACCGGGGTCACTGTTTTTGTGTCGTGAAAATGAAAAAAAAATATCGACAATTTTTTGTGAAAATGGTTATAAAATGTTTTTTTAGGCCTGTCCAGAATGTCGATAGTTCGGCATGACCGGGATGACTGTTTTTGTGTCAAAAAATGAAAAAAAAAAATCTGAGCTATTTTTGTGAAAATTGTTCTAAAATGTTTTTTTTAGGCCTGTCCAAAATGTCGCTAGTTCGGCATGATCGGAGTCATTGTTTTTGGTGACAAAAATAGAAATCTGCAATTTCTTGTGAAAATAGTTTTAAAATGTTTTTTTTAGGCCTGTCCAGAATGTCGATAGTTCGGCATGACCGGGGTCACTGTTTTTGTGTCAAAAAATGAAGAAAAAAAATCTGAGCTATTTTTGTGAAAATTGTTCTAAAATGTTTTTTTTAGGCCTGTCCAAAATGTCGCTAGTTCGGCATGATCGGAGTCATTGTTTTTGGTGACAAAAATAGAAATCTGCAATTTTTTGTGAAAATAGTTTTAAAATGTTTTTTTAGGCCTGTCCAGAATGTCGCTAGTTCGGCATGACCGGGGTCACTGTTTTTGTGTCAAAAAAATAAAAAATAAATATCTGCAATTTTTTGTGAAAATGGTTATAAAATGTTTTTTTAGGCCTGTCCAGAATGTCGATAGTTCGGCATGACCGGGGTCACTGTTTTTGTGTCAAAAAATGAAGAAAAAAAATCTGAGCTATTTTTGTGAAAATTGTTCTAAAATGTTTTTTTTAGGCCTGTCCAAAATGTCGCTAGTTCGGCATGATCGGAGTCATTGTTTTTGGTGACAAAAATAGAAATCTGCAATATTTTGTGAAAATAGTTTTTAAATGTTTTTTTAGGCCTGTCCAGAATGTCGCTAGTTCGGAATGACCGGGGTCACTGTTTTTGTGTCGTGAAAATGAAAAAAAAATATCTGCAATTTTTTGTGAAAATGGTTATAAAATGTTTTTTTAGGCCTGTCCAGAATGTCGATAGTTCGGCATGACCGGGGTCACTGTTTTTGTGTCAAAAAATGAAAAAAAAAAATCTGAGCTATTTTTGTGAAAATTGTTCTAAAATGTTTTTTTTAGGTCTGTCCAAAATGTCGCTAGTACGTTATGATCGGAGTCATTGTTTTTGGTGACAAAAATAGAAATCTGCAATTTTTTGTGAAAATAGTTTTAAAATGTTTTTTAGGCCTGTCCAAAATGTCGATAGTTTGGCATGACCGGGGTCACTGTTTTTGTGTCAAAAAATGAAGAAAAAAAATTCTGAGCTATTTTTGTGAAAATTGTTCTAAAATGTTTTTTTTAGGCCTGTCCAAAATGTCGCTAGTTTGGCATGATCGAAGTCATTGTTTTTGGTGACAAAAATAGAAATCTGCAATTTTTTGTGAAAATAGTTTTAAAATGTTTTTTTAGGCCTGTCCAGAATGTCGCTAGTTCGGCCGGGGTCACTGTTTTTGTGTCGTGAAAATGAAAAAAAAAATTCTGCATTTTTTTGTGAAAATGGTTATAAAATGTTTTTTTAGGCCTGTCCAGAATGTCGATAGTTCGGCATGACCGGGGTCACTGTTTTTGTGTCAAAAAATGAAAAAAAAAAATCTGAGCTATTTTTGTGAAAATTGTTCTAAAGTGCTTTTTTTAGGCCTGTCCAAAATGTCGCTAGTTCGGCATGATCGGAGTCATTGTTTTTGGTGACAAAAATAGAAATCTGCAATTTTTTGTGAAAATAGTTTTAAAATGTTTTTTTAGGCCTGTCCAGAATGTCGCTAGTTCGGCATGACCGGGGTCACTGTTTTTGTGTCGTGAAAATGAAAAAAAAATATCTGCAATTTTTTGTGAAAATGGTTATAAAATGTTTTTTTAGGCCTGTCCAGAATGTCGATAGTTCGGCATGACCGGGGTCACTGTTTTTGTGTCAAAAAATGAAGAAAAAAAATTCTGAGCTATTTTTGTGAAAATTGTTCTAAAATGTTTTTTTTAGGCCTGTCCAAAATGTCGCTAGTTTGGCATGATCGAAGTCATTGTTTTTGGTGACAAAAATAGAAATCTGCAATTTTTTGTGAAAATAGTTTTAAAATGTTTTTTTAGGCCTGTCCAGAATGTCGCTAGTTCGGCCGGGGTCACTGTTTTTGTGTCGTGAAAATGAAAAAAAAAATTCTGCATTTTTTTGTGAAAATGGTTATAAAATGTTTTTTTAGGCCTGTCCAGAATGTCGATAGTTCGGCATGACCGGGGTCACTGTTTTTGTGTCAAAAAATGAAAAAAAAAAATCTGAGCTATTTTTGTGAAAATTGTTCTAAAGTGCTTTTTTTAGGCCTGTCCAAAATGTCGCTAGTTCGGCATGATCGGAGTCATTGTTTTTGGTGACAAAAATAGAAATCTGCAATTTTTTGTGAAAATAGTTTTAAAATGTTTTTTTAGGCCTGTCCAGAATGTCGCTAGTTCGGCATGACCGGGGTCACTGTTTTTGTGTCGTGAAAATGAAAAAAAAATATCTGCAATTTTTTGTGAAAATGGTTATAAAATGTTTTTTTAGGCCTGTCCAGAATGTCGATAGTTCGGCATGACCGGGGTCACTGTTTTTGTGTCGTGAAAATGAAAAAAAAATATCGACAATTTTTTGTGAAAATGGTTATAAAATGTTTTTTTAGGCCTGTCCAGAATGTCGATAGTTCGGCATGACCGGGATGACTGTTTTTGTGTCAAAAAATGAAAAAAAAAAATCTGAGCTATTTTTGTGAAAATTGTTCTAAAATGTTTTTTTTAGGCCTGTCCAAAATGTCGCTAGTTCGGCATGATCGGAGTCATTGTTTTTGGTGACAAAAATAGAAATCTGCAATTTCTTGTGAAAATAGTTTTAAAATGTTTTTTTTAGGCCTGTCCAGAATGTCGATAGTTCGGCATGACCGGGGTCACTGTTTTTGTGTCAAAAAATGAAGAAAAAAAATCTGAGCTATTTTTGTGAAAATTGTTCTAAAATGTTTTTTTTAGGCCTGTCCAAAATGTCGCTAGTTCGGCATGATCGGAGTCATTGTTTTTGGTGACAAAAATAGAAATCTGCAATTTTTTGTGAAAATAGTTTTAAAATGTTTTTTTAGGCCTGTCCAGAATGTCGCTAGTTCGGCATGACCGGGGTCACTGTTTTTGTGTCAAAAAAATAAAAAATAAATATCTGCAATTTTTTGTGAAAATGGTTATAAAATGTTTTTTTAGGCCTGTCCAGAATGTCGATAGTTCGGCATGACCGGGGTCACTGTTTTTGTGTCAAAAAATGAAGAAAAAAAATCTGAGCTATTTTTGTGAAAATTGTTCTAAAATGTTTTTTTTAGGCCTGTCCAAAATGTCGCTAGTTCGGCATGATCGGAGTCATTGTTTTTGGTGACAAAAATAGAAATCTGCAATATTTTGTGAAAATAGTTTTTAAATGTTTTTTTAGGCCTGTCCAGAATGTCGCTAGTTCGGAATGACCGGGGTCACTGTTTTTGTGTCGTGAAAATGAAAAAAAAATATCTGCAATTTTTTGTGAAAATGGTTATAAAATGTTTTTTTAGGCCTGTCCAGAATGTCGATAGTTCGGCATGACCGGGGTCACTGTTTTTGTGTCAAAAAATGAAAAAAAAAAATCTGAGCTATTTTTGTGAAAATTGTTCTAAAATGTTTTTTTTAGGTCTGTCCAAAATGTCGCTAGTACGTTATGATCGGAGTCATTGTTTTTGGTGACAAAAATAGAAATCTGCAATTTTTTGTGAAAATAGTTTTAAAATGTTTTTTAGGCCTGTCCAAAATGTCGATAGTTTGGCATGACCGGGGTCACTGTTTTTGTGTCAAAAAATGAAGAAAAAAAATTCTGAGCTATTTTTGTGAAAATTGTTCTAAAATGTTTTTTTTAGGCCTGTCCAAAATGTCGCTAGTTTGGCATGATCGAAGTCATTGTTTTTGGTGACAAAAATAGAAATCTGCAATTTTTTGTGAAAATAGTTTTAAAATGTTTTTTTAGGCCTGTCCAGAATGTCGCTAGTTCGGCCGGGGTCACTGTTTTTGTGTCGTGAAAATGAAAAAAAAAATTCTGCATTTTTTTGTGAAAATGGTTATAAAATGTTTTTTTAGGCCTGTCCAGAATGTCGATAGTTCGGCATGACCGGGGTCACTGTTTTTGTGTCAAAAAATGAAAAAAAAAAATCTGAGCTATTTTTGTGAAAATTGTTCTAAAGTGCTTTTTTTAGGCCTGTCCAAAATGTCGCTAGTTCGGCATGATCGGAGTCATTGTTTTTGGTGACAAAAATAGAAATCTGCAATTTTTTGTGAAAATAGTTTTAAAATGTTTTTTTAGGCCTGTCCAGAATGTCGCTAGTTCGGCATGACCGGGGTCACTGTTTTTGTGTCGTGAAAATGAAAAAAAAATATCTGCAATTTTTTGTGAAAATGGTTATAAAATGTTTTTTTAGGCCTGTCCAGAATGTCGATAGTTCGGCATGACCGGGGTCACTGTTTTTGTGTCAAAAAATGAAGAAAAAAAATTCTGAGCTATTTTTGTGAAAATTGTTCTAAAATGTTTTTTTTAGGCCTGTCCAAAATGTCGCTAGTTTGGCATGATCGAAGTCATTGTTTTTGGTGACAAAAATAGAAATCTGCAATTTTTTGTGAAAATAGTTTTAAAATGTTTTTTTAGGCCTGTCCAGAATGTCGCTAGTTCGGCCGGGGTCACTGTTTTTGTGTCGTGAAAATGAAAAAAAAAATTCTGCATTTTTTTGTGAAAATGGTTATAAAATGTTTTTTTAGGCCTGTCCAGAATGTCGATAGTTCGGCATGACCGGGGTCACTGTTTTTGTGTCAAAAAATGAAAAAAAAAAATCTGAGCTATTTTTGTGAAAATTGTTCTAAAGTGCTTTTTTTAGGCCTGTCCAAAATGTCGCTAGTTCGGCATGATCGGAGTCATTGTTTTTGGTGACAAAAATAGAAATCTGCAATTTTTTGTGAAAATAGTTTTAAAATGTTTTTTTAGGCCTGTCCAGAATGTCGCTAGTTCGGCATGACCGGGGTCACTGTTTTTGTGTCGTGAAAATGAAAAAAAAATATCTGCAATTTTTTGTGAAAATGGTTATAAAATGTTTTTTTAGGCCTGTCCAGAATGTCGATAGTTCGGCATGACCGGGGTCACTGTTTTTGTGTCGTGAAAATGAAAAAAAAATATCGACAATTTTTTGTGAAAATGGTTATAAAATGTTTTTTTAGGCCTGTCCAGAATGTCGATAGTTCGGCATGACCGGGATGACTGTTTTTGTGTCAAAAAATGAAAAAAAAAAATCTGAGCTATTTTTGTGAAAATTGTTCTAAAATGTTTTTTTTAGGCCTGTCCAAAATGTCGCTAGTTCGGCATGATCGGAGTCATTGTTTTTGGTGACAAAAATAGAAATCTGCAATTTCTTGTGAAAATAGTTTTAAAATGTTTTTTTTAGGCCTGTCCAGAATGTCGATAGTTCGGCATGACCGGGGTCACTGTTTTTGTGTCAAAAAATGAAGAAAAAAAATCTGAGCTATTTTTGTGAAAATTGTTCTAAAATGTTTTTTTTAGGCCTGTCCAAAATGTCGCTAGTTCGGCATGATCGGAGTCATTGTTTTTGGTGACAAAAATAGAAATCTGCAATTTTTTGTGAAAATAGTTTTAAAATGTTTTTTTAGGCCTGTCCAGAATGTCGCTAGTTCGGCATGACCGGGGTCACTGTTTTTGTGTCAAAAAAATAAAAAATAAATATCTGCAATTTTTTGTGAAAATGGTTATAAAATGTTTTTTTAGGCCTGTCCAGAATGTCGATAGTTCGGCATGACCGGGGTCACTGTTTTTGTGTCAAAAAATGAAGAAAAAAAATCTGAGCTATTTTTGTGAAAATTGTTCTAAAATGTTTTTTTTAGGCCTGTCCAAAATGTCGCTAGTTCGGCATGATCGGAGTCATTGTTTTTGGTGACAAAAATAGAAATCTGCAATATTTTGTGAAAATAGTTTTTAAATGTTTTTTTAGGCCTGTCCAGAATGTCGCTAGTTCGGAATGACCGGGGTCACTGTTTTTGTGTCGTGAAAATGAAAAAAAAATATCTGCAATTTTTTGTGAAAATGGTTATAAAATGTTTTTTTAGGCCTGTCCAGAATGTCGATAGTTCGGCATGACCGGGGTCACTGTTTTTGTGTCAAAAAATGAAAAAAAAAAATCTGAGCTATTTTTGTGAAAATTGTTCTAAAATGTTTTTTTTAGGTCTGTCCAAAATGTCGCTAGTACGTTATGATCGGAGTCATTGTTTTTGGTGACAAAAATAGAAATCTGCAATTTTTTGTGAAAATAGTTTTAAAATGTTTTTTAGGCCTGTCCAAAATGTCGATAGTTTGGCATGACCGGGGTCACTGTTTTTGTGTCAAAAAATGAAGAAAAAAAATTCTGAGCTATTTTTGTGAAAATTGTTCTAAAATGTTTTTTTTAGGCCTGTCCAAAATGTCGCTAGTTTGGCATGATCGAAGTCATTGTTTTTGGTGACAAAAATAGAAATCTGCAATTTTTTGTGAAAATAGTTTTAAAATGTTTTTTTAGGCCTGTCCAGAATGTCGCTAGTTCGGCCGGGGTCACTGTTTTTGTGTCGTGAAAATGAAAAAAAAAATTCTGCATTTTTTTGTGAAAATGGTTATAAAATGTTTTTTTAGGCCTGTCCAGAATGTCGATAGTTCGGCATGACCGGGGTCACTGTTTTTGTGTCAAAAAATGAAAAAAAAAAATCTGAGCTATTTTTGTGAAAATTGTTCTAAAGTGCTTTTTTTAGGCCTGTCCAAAATGTCGCTAGTTCGGCATGATCGGAGTCATTGTTTTTGGTGACAAAAATAGAAATCTGCAATTTTTTGTGAAAATAGTTTTAAAATGTTTTTTTAGGCCTGTCCAGAATGTCGCTAGTTCGGCATGACCGGGGTCACTGTTTTTGTGTCGTGAAAATGAAAAAAAAATATCTGCAATTTTTTGTGAAAATGGTTATAAAATGTTTTTTTAGGCCTGTCCAGAATGTCGATAGTTCGGCATGACCGGGGTCACTGTTTTTGTGTCAAAAAATGAAGAAAAAAAATTCTGAGCTATTTTTGTGAAAATTGTTCTAAAATGTTTTTTTTAGGCCTGTCCAAAATGTCGCTAGTTTGGCATGATCGAAGTCATTGTTTTTGGTGACAAAAATAGAAATCTGCAATTTTTTGTGAAAATAGTTTTAAAATGTTTTTTTAGGCCTGTCCAGAATGTCGCTAGTTCGGCCGGGGTCACTGTTTTTGTGTCGTGAAAATGAAAAAAAAAATTCTGCATTTTTTTGTGAAAATGGTTATAAAATGTTTTTTTAGGCCTGTCCAGAATGTCGATAGTTCGGCATGACCGGGGTCACTGTTTTTGTGTCAAAAAATGAAAAAAAAAAATCTGAGCTATTTTTGTGAAAATTGTTCTAAAGTGCTTTTTTTAGGCCTGTCCAAAATGTCGCTAGTTCGGCATGATCGGAGTCATTGTTTTTGGTGACAAAAATAGAAATCTGCAATTTTTTGTGAAAATAGTTTTAAAATGTTTTTTTAGGCCTGTCCAGAATGTCGCTAGTTCGGCATGACCGGGGTCACTGTTTTTGTGTCGTGAAAATGAAAAAAAAATATCTGCAATTTTTTGTGAAAATGGTTATAAAATGTTTTTTTAGGCCTGTCCAGAATGTCGATAGTTCGGCATGACCGGGGTCACTGTTTTTGTGTCAAAAAATGAAAAAAAAAATCTGAGCTATTTTTGTGAAAATTGTTCTAAAATGTCTTTTTTTAGGCCTGTCCAAAAATGTCGCTAGTTCGGCATGATCGGAGTCATTGTTTTTGGTGACAAAAATAGAAATCTGCAATTTTTTGTGAAAATAGTTTTAAAATGTTTTTTTAGGCCTGTTTTTTAGGTCACTGTTTTTGTGTCGTGAAAATGAAAAAAAAATATCTGCATTTTTTTGTGAGAATGGTTATAAAATGTTTTTTTAGGCCTGTCCAGAATGTCGATAGTTCGGCATGACCGGGGTCACTGTTTTTGTGTCAAAAAATGAAAAAAAAAAATCTGAGCTATTTTTGTGAAAATTGTTCTAAAATGTTTTTTTTTAGGCCTGTCAAAAATGTCGCTAGTTCGGCATGATCGGAGTCATTGTTTTTGGTGACAAAAATAGAAATCTGCAATTTTTTGTGAAAATAGTTTTAAAATGTTTTTTTAGGCCTGTCCAGAATGTCGCTAGTTCGGCATGACCGGGGTCACTGTTTTTGTGTCGTGAAAATGAAAAAAAAATATCTGCAATTTTTTGTGAAAATGGTTATAAAATGTTTTTTTAGGCCTGTCCAGAATGTCGATAGTTCGGCATGACCGGGGTCACTGTTTTTGTGTCAAAAAATGAAAAAAAAAAATCTGAGCTATTTTTGTGAAAATTGTTCTAAAATGTTTTTTTTAGGCCTGTCCAAAATGTCGCTAGTTCGGCATGATCGGAGTCATTGTTTTTGGTGACAAAAATAGAAATCTGCAATTTTTTGTGAAAATAGTTTTAAAATGTTTTTTTAGGCCTGTCCAGAATGTCGCTAGTTCGGCATGATCGGAGTCATTGTTTTTGGTGACAAAAATAGAAATCTGCAATTTTTTGTGAAAATAGTTTTAAAATGTTTTTTTTAGGCCTGTCCAAAATGTCGCTAGTTCGGCATGATCGGAGTCATTGTTTTTGGTGACAAAAATAGAAATCTGCAATTTTTTGTGAAAATAGTTTTAAAATGTTTTTTTAGGCCTGTCCAGAATGTCGCTAGTTCGGCCGGGGTCACTGTTTTTGTGTCGTGAAAATGAAAAAAAAATATCTGCAATTTTTTGTGAAAATGGTTATAAAATGTTTTTTTAGGCCTGTCCAGAATGTCGCTAGTTCGGCCGGGGTCACTGTTTTTGTGTCGTGAAAATGAAAAAAAAAATTCTGCATTTTTTTGTGAAAATGGTTATAAAATGTTTTTTTAGGCCTGTCCAGGATGTCGCTAGTTCGGCATGATCGGAGTCATTGTTTTTGGTGACAAAAATAGAAATCTGCAATTTTTTGTGAAAATAGTTTTAAAATGTTTTTTTAGGCCTGTCCAGAATGTCGATAGTTCGGCATGACCGGGGTCACTGTTTTTGTGTCAAAAAATGAAGAAAAAAAATCTGAGCTATTTTTGTGAAAATTGTTCTAAAATGTTTTTTTTAGGCCTGTCCAAAATGTCGCTAGTTCGGCATGATCGGAGTCATTGTTTTTGGTGACAAAAATAGAAATCTGCAATTTTTTGTGAAAATAGTTTTAAAATGTTTTTTTAGGCCTGTCCAGAATGTCGATAGTTCGGCATGACCGGGGTCACTGTTTTTGTGTCAAAAAATGAAGAAAAAAAATCTGAGCTATTTTTGTGAAAATTGTTCTAAAATGTTTTTTTTAGGCCTGTCCAAAATGTCGCTAGTTCGGCATGATCGGAGTCATTGTTTTTGGTGACAAAAATAGAAATCTGCAATTTTTTGTCAAAATAGTTTTAAAATGTTTTTTTAGGCCTGTCCAGAATGTCGCTAGTTCGGCATGATCGGAGTCATTGTTTTTGGTGACAAAAATAGAAATCTGCAATTTTTTGTGAAAATAGTTTTAAAATGTTTTTTTAGGCCTGTCCAGAATGTCGCTAGTTCGGCATGACCGGGGTCACTGTTTTTGTGTCGTGAAAATGAAAAAAAAATATCTGCAATTTTTTGTGAAAATGGTTATAAAATGTTTTTTTAGGCCTGTCCAGAATGTCGATAGTTCGGCATGACCGGGGTCACTGTTTTTGTGTCGTGAAAATGAAAAAAAAATATCGACAATTTTTTGTGAAAATGGTTATAAAATGTTTTTTTAGGCCTGTCCAGAATGTCGATAGTTCGGCATGACCGGGATGACTGTTTTTGTGTCAAAAAATGAAAAAAAAAAATCTGAGCTATTTTTGTGAAAATTGTTCTAAAATGTTTTTTTTAGGCCTGTCCAAAATGTCGCTAGTTCGGCATGATCGGAGTCATTGTTTTTGGTGACAAAAATAGAAATCTGCAATTTCTTGTGAAAATAGTTTTAAAATGTTTTTTTTAGGCCTGTCCAGAATGTCGATAGTTCGGCATGACCGGGGTCACTGTTTTTGTGTCAAAAAATGAAGAAAAAAAATCTGAGTTATTTTTGTGAAAATTGTTCTAAAATGTTTTTTTTAGGCCTGTCCAAAATGTCGCTAGTTCGGCATGATCGGAGTCATTGTTTTTGGTGACAAAAATAGAAATCTGCAATTTTTTGTGAAAATAGTTTTAAAATGTTTTTTTAGGCCTGTCCAGAATGTCGCTAGTTCGGCATGACCGGGGTCACTGTTTTTGTGTCAAAAAAATAAAAAATAAATATCTGCAATTTTTTGTGAAAATGGTTATAAAATGTTTTTTTAGGCCTGTCCAGAATGTCGATAGTTCGGCATGACCGGGGTCACTGTTTTTGTGTCAAAAAATGAAAAAAAAAAATCTGAGCTATTTTTGTGAAAATTGTTCTAAAATGTTTTTTTTAGGTCTGTCCAAAATGTCGCTAGTACGGCATGATCGGAGTCATTGTTTTTGGTGACAAAAATAGAAATCTGCAATTTTTTGTGAAAATAGTTTTAAAATGTTTTTTAGGCCTGTCCAAAATGTCGATAGTTTGGCATGACCGGGGTCACTGTTTTTGTGTCAAAAAATGAAGAAAAAAAATTCTGAGCTATTTTTGTGAAAATTGTTCTAAAATGTTTTTTTTAGGCCTGTCCAAAATGTCGCTAGTTTGGCATGATCGAAGTCATTGTTTTTGGTGACAAAAATAGAAATCTGCAATTTTTTGTGAAAATAGTTTTAAAATGTTTTTTTAGGCCTGTCCAGAATGTCGCTAGTTCGGCCGGGGTCACTGTTTTTGTGTCGTGAAAATGAAAAAAAAATATCTGCAATTTTTTGTGAAAATGGTTATAAAATGTTTTTTTAGGCCTGTCCAAAATGTCGCTAGTTCGGCATGATCGGAGTCATTGTTTTTGGTGACAAAAATAGAAATCTGCAATTTTTTGTGAAAATAGTTTTAAAATGTTTTTTTAGGCCTGTCCAGAATGTCGCTAGTTCGGCATGACCGGGGTCACTGTTTTTGTGTCGTGAAAATGAAAAAAAAATATCTGCAATTTTTTGTGAAAATGGTTATAAAATGTTTTTTTAGGCCTGTCCAGAATGTCGATAGTTCGGAATGACCGGGGTCACTGTTTTTGTGTCAAAAAATGAAAAAAAAAATCTGAGCTATTTTTGTGAAAATTGTTCTAAAATGTCTTTTTTTAGGCCTGTCCAAAATGTCGCTAGTTCGGCATGATCGGAGTCATTGTTTTTGGTGACAAAAATAGAAATCTGCAATTTTTTGTGAAAATAGTTTTAAAATGTTTTTTTAGGCCTGTTTTTTAGGTCACTGTTTTTGTGTCGTGAAAATGAAAAAAAAATATCTGCATTTTTTTGTGAGAATGGTTATAAAATGTTTTTTTAGGCCTGTCCAGAATGTCGATAGTTCGGCATGACCGGGGTCACTGTTTTTGTGTCAAAAAATGAAAAAAAAAAATCTGAGCTATTTTTGTGAAAATTGTTCTAAAATGTTTTTTTTTAGGCCTGTCCAAAATGTCGCTAGTTCGGCATGATCGGAGTCATTGTTTTTGGTGACAAAAATAGAAATCTGCAATTTTTTGTGAAAATAGTTTTAAAATGTTTTTTTAGGCCTGTCCAGAATGTCGCTAGATCGGCATGACCGGGGTCACTGTTTTTGTGTCGTGAAAATGAAAAAAAAATATCTGCAATTTTTTGTGAAAATGGTTATAAAATGTTTTTTTAGGCCTGTCCAGAATGTCGATAGTTCGGCATGACCGGGGTCACTGTTTTTGTGTCAAAAAATGAAAAAAAAAAATCTGAGCTATTTTTGTGAAAATTGTTCTAAAATGTTTTTTTTAGGCCTGTCCAAAATGTCGCTAGTTCGGCATGATCGGAGTCATTGTTTTTGTTGACAAAAATAGAAATCTGCAATTTTTTGTGAAAATAGTTTTAAAATGTTTTTTTAGGCCTGTCCAGAATGTCGCTAGTTCGGCATGATCGGAGTCATTGTTTTTGGTGACAAAAATAGAAATCTGCAATTTTTTGTGAAAATAGTTTTAAAATGTTTTTTTAGGCCTGTCCAGAATGTCGATAGTTCGGCATGACCGGGGTCACTGTTTTTGTGTCAAAAAATGAAGAAAAAAAATCTGAGCTATTTTTGTGAAAATTGTTCTAAAATGTTTTTTTTAGGCCTGTCCAAAATGTCGCTAGTTCGGCATGATCGGAGTCATTGTTTTTGGTGACAAAAATAGAAATCTGCAATTTTTTGTGAAAATAGTTTTAAAATGTTTTTTTAGGCCTGTCCAGAATGTCGCTAGTTCGGCATGATCGGAGTCATTGTTTTTGGTGACAAAAATAGAAATCTGCAATTTTTTGTGAAAATAGTTTTAAAATGTTTTTTTTAGGCCTGTCCAAAATGTCGCTAGTTCGGCATGATCGGAGTCATTGTTTTTGGTGACAAAAATAGAAATCTGCAATTTTTTGTGAAAATAGTTTTAAAATGTTTTTTTAGGCCTGTCCAGAATGTCGCTAGTTCGGCATGATCGGAGTCATTGTTTTTGGTGACAAAAATAGAAATCTGCAATTTTTTGTGAAAATAGTTTTAAAATGTTTTTTTAGGCCTGTCCAGAATGTCGCTAGTTCGGCATGATCGGAGTCATTGTTTTTGGTGACAAAAATAGAAATCTGCAATTTTTTGTGAAAATAGTTTTAAAATGTTTTTTTTAGGCCTGTCCAAAATGTCGCTAGTTCGGCATGATCGGAGTCATTGTTTTTGGTGACAAAAATAGAAATCTGCAATTTTTTGTGAAAATAGTTTTAAAATGTTTTTTTAGGCCTGTCCAGAATGTCGCTAGTTCGGTCACTGTTTTTGTGTCGTGAAAATGAAAAAAAAAATATCTGAATTTTTTGTGTCAAAAAATGAAAAAAAAAAATCTGCGCTATTTTTGTGAAAATTGTTCTAAAATGTTTTTTTTAGGCCTGTCCAAAATGTCGCTAGTTCGGCATGATCGGAGTCATTGTTTTTGGTGACAAAAATAGAAATCTGCAATTTTTTGTGAAAATAGTTTTAAAATGTTTTTTTAGGCCTGTCCAGAATGTCGCTAGTTCGGCCGGGGTCACTGTTTTTGTGTCGTGAAAATGAAAAAAAAATATCTGCAATTTTTTGTGAAAATGGTTATAAAATGTTTTTTTAGGCCTGTCCAGAATGTCGCTAGTTCGGCCGGGGTCACTGTTTTTGTGTCGTGAAAATGAAAAAAAAAATTCTGCATTTTTTTGTGAAAATGGTTATAAAATGTTTTTTTAGGCCTGTCCAGAATGTCGATAGTTCGGCATGACCGGGGTCACTGTTTTTGTGTCAAAAAATGAAAAAAAAAAATCTGAGCTATTTTTGTGAAAATTGTTCTAAAGTGCTTTTTTTAGGCCTGTCCAAAATGTCGCTAGTTCGGCATGATCGGAGTCATTGTTTTTGGTGACAAAAATAGAAATCTGCAATTTTTTGTGAAAATAGTTTTAAAATGTTTTTTTAGGCCTGTCCAGAATGTCGCTAGTTCGGCATGACCGGGGTCACTGTTTTTGTGTCGTGAAAATGAAAAAAAAATAACTGCAATTTTTTGTGAAAATGGTTATAAAATGTTTTTTTAGGCCTGTCCAGAATGTCGATAGTTCGGCATGACCGGGGTCACTGTTTTTGTGTCAAAAAATGAAAAAAAAAAATCTGAGCTATTTTTGTGAAAATTGTTCTAAAATGTTTTTTTTAGGCCTGTCCAAAATGTCGCTAGTTCGGCATGATCGGAGTCATTGTTTTTGGTGACAAAAATAGAAATCTGCAATTTTTTGTGAAAATAGTTTTAAAATGTTTTTTTTAGGCCTGTCCAAAATGTCGCTAGTTCGGCATGATCGGAGTCATTGTTTTTGGTGACAAAAATAGAAATCTGCAATTTTTTGTGAAAATAGTTTTAAAATGTTTTTTTAGGCCTGTCCAGAATGTCGCTAGTTCGGTCACTGTTTTTGTGTCGTGAAAATGAAAAAAAAAATATCTGAATTTTTTGTGTCAAAAAATGAAAAAAAAAAATCTGCGCTATTTTTGTGAAAATTGTTCTAAAATGTTTTTTTTAGGCCTGTCCAAAATGTCGCTAGTTCGGCATGATCGGAGTCATTGTTTTTGGTGACAAAAATAGAAATCTGCAATTTTTTGTGAAAATAGTTTTAAAATGTTTTTTTAGGCCTGTCCAGAATGTCGCTAGTTCGGCCGGGGTCACTGTTTTTGTGTCGTGAAAATGAAAAAAAAAATTCTGCATTTTTTTGTGAAAATGGTTATAAAATGTTTTTTTAGGCCTGTCCAGAATGTCGATAGTTCGGCATGACCGGGGTCACTGTTTTTGTGTCAAAAAATGAAAAAAAAAAATCTGAGCTATTTTTGTGAAAATTGTTCTAAAGTGCTTTTTTTAGGCCTGTCCAAAATGTCGCTAGTTCGGCATGATCGGAGTCATTGTTTTTGGTGACAAAAATAGAAATCTGCAATTTTTTGTGAAAATAGTTTTAAAATGTTTTTTAGGCCTGTCCAGAATGTCGCTAGTTCGGCATGACCGGGGTCACTGTTTTTGTGTCGTGAAAATGAAAAAAAAATATCTGCAATTTTTTGTGAAAATGGTTATAAAATGTTTTTTTAGGCCTGTCCAGAATGTCGATAGTTCGGCATGACCGGGGTCACTGTTTTTGTGTCAAAAAATGAAAAAAAAAAATCTGAGCTATTTTTGTGAAAATTGTTCTAAAATGTTTTTTTTATTCCTGTCCAAAATGTCGCTAGTTCGGCATGATCGGAGTCATTGTTTTTGGTGACAAAAATAGAAATCTGCAATTTTTTGTGAAAATAGTTTTAAAATGTTTTTTTTAGGCCTGTCCAAAATGTCGCTAGTTCGGCATGATCGGAGTCATTGTTTTTGGTGACAAAAATAGAAATCTGCAATTTTTTGTGAAAATAGTTTTAAAATGTTTTTTTAGGCCTGTCCAGAATGTCGCTAGTTCGGTCACTGTTTTTGTGTCGTGAAAATGAAAAAAAAAATATCTGAATTTTTTGTGTCAAAAAATGAAAAAAAAAAATCTGCGCTATTTTTGTGAAAATTGTTCTAAAATGTTTTTTTTAGGCCTGTCCAAAATGTCGCTAGTTCGGCATGATCGGAGTCATTGTTTTTGGTGACAAAAATAGAAATCTGCAATTTTTTGTGAAAATAGTTTTAAAATGTTTTTTTAGGCCTGTCCAGAATGTCGCTAGTTCGGCCGGGGTCACTGTTTTTGTGTCAAAAAATGAAAAAAAAAAATCTGAGCTATTTTTGTGAAAATTGTTCTAAAGTGCTTTTTTTAGGCCTGTCCAAAATGTCGCTAGTTCGGCATGATCGGAGTCATTGTTTTTGGTGACAAAAATAGAAATCTGCAATTTTTTGTGAAAATAGTTTTAAAATGTTTTTTTAGGCCTGTCCAGAATGTCGCTAGTTCGGCATGACCGGGGTCACTGTTTTTGTGTCGTGAAAATGAAAAAAAAATATCTGCAATTTTTTGTGAAAATGGTTATAAAATGTTTTTTTAGGCCTGTCCAGAATGTCGATAGTTCGGCATGACCGGGGTCACTGTTTTTGTGTCAAAAAATGAAAAAAAAAAATCTGAGCTATTTTTGTGAAAATTGTTCTAAAATGTTTTTTTTAGGCCTGTCCAAAATGTCGCTAGTTCGGCATGATCGGAGTCATTGTTTTTGGTGACAAAAATAGAAATCTGCAATTTTTTGTGAAAATAGTTTTAAAATGTTTTTTTAGGCCTGTCCAGAATGTTGCTAGTTCGGCATGACCGGGGTCACTGTTTTTGTGTCGTGAAAATGAAAAAAAAATATCTGCAATTTTTTGTGAAAATGGTTATAAAATGTTTTTTTAGGCCTGTCCAGAATGTCGATAGTTCGGCATGATCGGAGTCATTGTTTTTGGTGACAAAAATAGAAATCTGCAATTTTTTGTGAAAATAGTTTTAAAATGTTTTTTTAGGCCTGTCCAGAATGTCGATAGTTCGGCATGACCGGGGTCACTGTTTTTGTGTCAAAAAATGAAGAAAAAAAATCTGAGCTATTTTTGTGAAAATTGTTCTAAAATGTTTTTTTTAGGCCTGTCCAAAATGTTGCTAGTTCGGCATGATCGGAGTCATTGTTTTTGGTGACAAAAATAGAAATCTGCAATTTTTTGTGAAAATAGTTTTTAAATGTTTTTTTAGGCCTGTCCAGAATGTCGCTAGTTCGGCCGGGGTCACTGTTTTTGTGTCGTGAAAATGAAAAAAAAATATCTGCAATTATTTGTGAAAATGGTTATAAAATGTTTTTTTAGGCCTGTCCAGAATGTCGCTAGTTCGGCCGGGGTCACTGTTTTTGTGTCGTGAAAATGAAAAAAAAATATCTGCATTTTAATGTGAGAATGGTTATAAAATGTTTTTTTAGGCCTGTCTAGAATGTCGATAGTTCGGCATGACCGGGGTCACTGTTTTCGTGTCAAAAAATGAAGAAAAAAAATCTGAGCTATTTTTGTGAAAATTGTTCTAAAATGTTTTTTTTAGGCCTGTCCAAAATGTCGATAGTTCGGCATGACCGGGGTCACTGTTTTTGTGTCGTGAAAATGAAAAAAAAATATCTGCAATTTTTTGTGAAAATGGTTATAAAATGTTTTTTTAGGCCTGTCCAGAATGTCGATAGTTCGGCATGACCGGGGAAACTGTTTTTGTGTCAAAAAATGAAGAAAAAAAAAAATCTGAGCTATTTTTGTGAAAATTGTTCTAAAATGTTTTTTTTAGGCCTGTCCAAAATGTCGATAGTTCGGCATGACCGGGGTCACTTTTTTTGGTGACAAAAATAGAAATCTGCAATTTTTTGTGAAAATAGTTTTAAAATGTTTTTTTAGGCCTGTCCAGAATGTCGCTAGTTCGGCATGATCGGAGTCATTGTTTTTGGTGACAAAAATAGAAATCTGCAATTTTTTGTGAAAATAGTTTTAAAATGTTTTTTTAGGCCTGTCCAGAATGTCGATAGTTCGGCATGACCGGGGTCACTGTTTTTGTGTCAAAAAATGAAGAAAAAAAATCTGAGCTATTTTTGTGAAAATTGTTCTAAAATGTTTTTTTTAGGCCTGTCCAAAATGTTGCTAGTTCGGCATGATCGGAGTCATTGTTTTTGGTGACAAAAATAGAAATCTGCAATTTTTTGTGAAAATAGTTTTTAAATGTTTTTTTAGGCCTGTCCAGAATGTCGCTAGTTCGGCCGGGGTCACTGTTTTTGTGTCGTGAAAATGAAAAAAAAATATCTGCAATTATTTGTGAAAATGGTTATAAAATGTTTTTTTAGGCCTGTCCAGAATGTCGCTAGTTCGGCCGGGGTCACTGTTTTTGTGTCGTGAAAATGAAAAAAAAATATCTGCATTTTAATGTGAGAATGGTTATAAAATGTTTTTTTAGGCCTGTCTAGAATGTCGATAGTTCGGCATGACCGGGGTCACTGTTTTTGTGTCAAAAAATGAAGAAAAAAAATCTGAGCTATTTTTGTGAAAATTGTTCTAAAATGTTTTTTTTAGGCCTGTCCAAAATGTCGATAGTTCGGCATGACCGGCCGGGGTCACTGTTTTTGGTGACAAAAATAGAAATCTGCAATTTTTTGTGAAAATAGTTTTAAAATGGTTTTTTAGGCCTGTCCAGAATGTCGCTAGTTCGGCATGACCGGGGTCACTGTTTTTGTGTCGTGAAAATGAAAAAAAAATATCTGCAATTTTTTGTGAAAATGGTTATAAAATGTTTTTTTAGGCCTGTCCAGAATGTCGATAGTTCGGCATGACCGGGGAAACTGTTTTTGTGTCAAAAAATGAAGAAAAAAAAAAATCTGAGCTATTTTTGTGAAAATTGTTCTAAAATGGGTTTTTTAGGCCTGTCCAAAATGTCGCTAGTTCGGCATGATCGGAGTCATTGTTTTTGGTGACAAAAATAGAAATCTGCAATTTTTTGTGAAAATTGTTTTAAAATGTTTTTTTAGGCCTGTCCATAATGTCGCTAGTTCAGCATGACGGGGTCACTGTTTTTGTGTCGTGAAAATGAAAAAAAAATATCTGCAATTTTTTGTGAAAATGGTTATAAAATGTTTTTTTAGGCCTGTCCAGAATGTCGATAGTTCGGCATGACCGGGGTCACTGTTTTTGTGTCAAAAAATGAAAAAATTAAATCTGAGCTATTTTTGTGAAAATTGTTCTAAAATGTTTTTTTTAGGCCTGTCCAAAATGTCGATAGTTCGGCATGACCGGGGTCACTGTTTTTGGTGACAAAAATAGAAATCTGCAATTTTTTGTGAAAATAGTTTTAAAATGGTTTTTTAGGCCTGTCCAGAATGTCGCTAGTTCGGCATGACCGGGGTCACTGTTTTTGTGTCGTGAAAATGAAAAAAAAATATCTGCAATTTTTTGTGAAAATGGTTATAAAATGTTTTTTTTAGGCCTGTCCAGAATGTCGATAGTTCAGCATGACCGGGGTCACTGTTTTTGTGTCAAAAAATGAAAAAAAAAAATCTGAGCTATTTTTGTGAAAATTGTTCTAAAATGTTTTTTTTAGGCCTGTCCAGAATGTCGCTAGTTCGGTCACTGTTTTTGTGTCGTGAAAATGAAAAAAAAATATCTGCATTTTTTTGTGAGAATAGTTATAAAATGTTTTTTTTAGGCCTGTCCAGAATGTCGATAGTTCGGCATGATCGGAGTCATTGTTTTTGGTGACAAAAATAGAAATCTGCAATTTTTTGTGAAAATAGTTTTAAAATGTTTTATTAGGCCTGTCCAGAATGTCGCTAGTTCGGCATGACCGGGGTCGCTGTTTTTGTGTCAAAAAAATAAAAAATAAATATCTGCAATTTTTTGTAAAAATGGTTATAAAATGTTTTTTTAGGCCTGTCCAGAATGTCGCTAGTTCGGCATGACCGGGGTCACTGTTTTTGTGTCGTGAAAATGAAAAAAAAATATCTGCAATTTTTTGTGAAAATGGTTATAAAATGTTTTTTTAGGCCTGTCCAGAATGTCGATAGTTCGGCATGACCGGGGTCACTGTTTTTGTGTCAAAAAAAATAAAAAATGAAAAATAAAAAATCTGAGCTTTTTTTGTGAAAATGGTTCTAAAATATTTTTTTAGGCCTGTCCAAAATGTCGCTAGTTCGGCATGATCGGAGTCATCGTTTTTGATGACAAAAATAGAAATCTGCAATTTTTTGTGAAAATAGTTTTAAAATGTTTTTTTAGGCCTGTCCAGAATGTCGCTAGTTCGGCATGATCGGAGTCATTGTTTTTGGTGACAAAAATAGAAATCTGCAATTTTTTGTGAAAATAGTTTTAAAATGTTTTTTTAGGCCTGTCCAGAATGTCGCTAGTTCGGCATGATCGGAGTCATTGTTTTTGGTGACAAAAATAGAAATCTGCAATTTTTTGTGAAAATAGTTTTTAAATGTTTTTTTAGGCCTGTCCAGAATGTCGCTAGTTCGGCATGACCGGGGTCACTGTTTTTGTGTCAAAAAATGAAAAAAAAAAATCTGAGCTATTTTTGTGAAAATTGTTCTAAAATGTTTTTTTTAGGCCTGTCCAAAATGTCGCTAGTTCGGCATGATCGGAGTCATTGTTTTTGGTGACAAAAATAGAAATCTGCAATTTTTAGTGAAAATAGTTTTAAAATGTTTTTTTAGGCCTGTCCAGAATGTCGCTAGTTCGGTCACTGTTTTTGTGTCGTGAAAATGAAAAAAAAACATCTGCATTTTTTTGTGAGAATAGTTATAAAATGTTTTTTTTAGGCCTGTCCAGAATGTCGATAGTTCGGCATGACCGGGGTCACTGTTTTTGTGTCAAAAAATGAAAAAAAAATCTGAGCTATTTTTGTGAAAATTGTTCTAAAATGTTTTTTTTAGGCCTGTCCAAAATGTCGCTAGTTCGGCATGATCGGAGTCATTGTTTTTGGTGACAAAAATAGAAATCTGCAATTTTTTTTGAAAATAGTTTTAAAATGTTTTTTTAGGCCTGTCCAGAATGTCGCTAGTTCGGCATGACCGGGGTCGCTGTTTTTGTGTCAAAAAAATAAAAAATAAATATCTGCAATTTTTTGTGAAAATGGTTATAAAATGTTTTTTTAGGCCTGTCCAGAATGTCGCTAGTTCGGCATGACCGGGGTCACTGTTTTTGTGTCAAAAAATGAAAAAAAAAATCTGAGCTATTTTTGTGAAAATTGTTTTAAAATGTTTCAATAGGCCTGTCCAGAATGTCGCTAGTTCGGCATGACCGGGGTCACTGTTTTTGTGTCGTGAAAACAAAACAAAAAATATCTGCAATTTTTTGTGAAAATGGTTATAAAATGTTTTTTTAGGCCTGTCCAGAATGTCGATAGTTCGGCATGACCGGGGTCACTGTTTTTGTGTCAAAAAATGAAAAAAAAATCTGAGCTATTTTTGTGAAAATTGTTCTAAAATGTTTTTTTTAGGCCTGTCCAAAATGTCGCTAGTTCGGCATGATCGGAGTCATTGTTTTTGGTGACAAAAATAGAAATCTGCAATTTTTTGTGAAAATAGTTTTAAAATGTTTTTTTAGGCCTGTCCAGAATGTCGCTAGTTCGGCATGACCGGGGTCGCTGTTTTTGTGTCAAAAAAATAAAAAATAAATATCTGCAATTTTTTGTGAAAATGGTTATAAAATGTTTTTTTAGGCCTGTGCAGAATGTCGCTAGCTCGGCATGACCGGGGTCACTGTTTTTGTGTCAAAAAATGAAAAAAAATATCTGAGCTATTTTTGTGAAAATTGTTTTAAAATGTTTCAATAGGCCTGTCCAGAATGTCGCTAGTTCGGCATGACCGGGGTCACTGTTTTTGTGTCGTGAAAACAAAACAAAAAATATCTGCAATTTTTTGTGAAAATGGTTATAAAATGTTTTTTTAGGCCTGTCCAGAATGTCGATAGTTCGGCATGACCGGAGTCACTGTTTTTGTGTCAAAAAATGAAAAAAAAATCTGAGCTATTTTTGTGAAAATTGTTCTAAAATGTTTTTTTTAGGCCTGTCCAAAATGTCGCTAGTTCGGCATGATCGGAGTCATTGTTTTTGGTGACAAAAATAGAAATCTGCAATTTTTTGTGAAAATAGTTTTAAAATGTTTTTTTAGGCCTGTCCAGAATGTCGCTAGTTCGGCATGACCGGGGTCGCTGTTTTTGTGTCAAAAAAATAAAAAATAAATATCTGCAATTTTTTGTGAAAATGGTTATAAAATGTTTTTTTAGGCCTGTGCAGAATGTCGCTAGTTCGGCATGACCGGGGTCACTGTTTTTGTGTCAAAAAATGAAAAAAAAAATCTGAGCTATTTTTGTGAAAATTGTTTTAAAATGTTTCAATAGGCCTGTCCAGAATGTCGCTAGTTCGGCATGACCGGGGTCACTGTTTTTGTGTCGTGAAAACAAAACAAAAAATATCTGCAATTTTTTGTGAAAATGGTTATAAAATGTATTTTTAGGCCTGTCCAGAATGTCGCTTTTTCGGCATGATCGGAGTCATAGTTTTTTGGGACAAAATAGAAATCTGCAATTTTTTGTGAAAATGGTTTTAAAATGTTTTTTTAGGCCTGTCCAGAATGTCGATAGTTCGGCATGACCGGGGTCACTGTTTTTGTGTCACGAAAATGAAAAAAAAAAATCTGCAATTTTTTGTGAAAATGGTTTTACATTTTTTTTTTAGGCCTGTCCAGAATGTCGCTTTTTCAGCTTAATCGGAGTCATCGTTTTTAGGGACAAAATAGAAATCTGCAATTTTTTGTATAAATTGTTTTAAAAAAAAAAATTTAGGCCAGTCCGGAATGTTGCTAGTTCGGCATGACCAGGGTCACTTTTTTTGTGTCACGAAAAAGAAAAAAAAATATCTGCAATTTTTTGTGAAAATGGTTATAAAATGTTTTTTTAGGCCTTTCCAGAATGTCGATAGTTCGGCATGACCGGGGTCACTGTTTTTGTGTCAAAAAATGAAGAAAAAAAAATCTGAGCTTTTTTTGTGAAAATTGTTCTAAAGTGTTTTTTTAGGCCTGTCCAAAATGTCGCTTTTTCGGCATGATCGGAGTCATCGATTTTAGGGACAAAATAGACATCTGCAATTTTTTGTGAAAATGGTTTTAAAATGTTTTTTTAGGCCTGTCCAGAATGTCGATAGTTCGGCATGACCGGGGTCACTGTTTTTGTGTCACGATAATGAAAAAAAAAAATCTGCCATTTTTTGTGAAAATGGTTTTACATTTTTTTTTTAGGCCTGTCCAGAATGTCGCTTTTTCAGCTTAATCGGAGTCATCGTTTTTAGGGACAAAATAGAAATCTGCAATTTTTTGTATAAATTGTTTAAAAAAAAAAAATGTAGGCCAGTCCGGAATGTTGCTAGTTCGGCATGACCAGGGTCACTTTTTTTGTGTCACGAAAAAGAAAAAAATATCTGCAATTTTTTGTGAAAATGGTTATAAAATGTTTTTTTAGGCCTTTCCAGAATGTCGATAGTTCGGCATGACCGGGGTCACTGTTTTTGTGTCCAAAAATGAAAAAAAAAAATCTGAGCTTTTTTTGTGAAAATAGTTTTAAAATGTTTTTTTAGGCCTGTCCAGAATGTCGCTAGTTCGGCATGATCGGAGTCATTGTTTTTGGTGACAAAAATAGAAATCTGCAATTTTTTGTGAAAATAGTTTTAAAATGGTTTTTTAGGCCTGTCCAGAATGTCGCTAGTTCGGCATGACCGGGGTCACTGTTTTTGTGTCGTGAAAATGAAAAAAAAATATCTGCAATTTTTTGTGAAAATGGTTATAAAATGTTTTTTTAGGCCTGTCCAGAATGTCGATAGTTCGGCATGACCGGGGTCACTGTTTTTGTGTCAAAAAATGAAAAAAAAAAATCTGAGCTATTTTTGTGAAAATGGTTATAAAATGTTTTTTTAGGCCTGTCCAGAATGTCGCTTTTTCGGCATGATCGGAGTCATAGTTTTTTGGGACAAAATAGAAATCTGCAATTTTTTGTGAAAATGGTTTTAAAATGTTTTTTTAGGCCTGTCCAGAATGTCGATAGTTCGGCATGACCGGGGTCACTGTTTTTGTGTCACGAAAATGAAAAAAAAAAATCTGCAATTTTTTGTGAAAATGGTTTTACATTTTTTTTTTAGGCCTGTCCAGAATGTCGCTTTTTCAGCTTAATCGGAGTCATCGTTTTTAGGGACAAAATAGAAATCTGCAATTTTTTGTATAAATTGTTTTAAAAAAAAAAATTTAGGCCAGTCCGGAATGTTGCTAGTTCGGCATGACCAGGGTCACTTTTTTTGTGTCACGAAAAAGAAAAAAAAATATCTGCAATTTTTTGTGAAAATGGTTATAAAATGTTTTTTTAGGCCTTTCCAGAATGTCGATAGTTCGGCATGACCGGGGTCACTGTTTTTGTGTCAAAAAATGAAGAAAAAAAAATCTGAGCTTTTTTTGTGAAAATTGTTCTAAAGTGTTTTTTTAGGCCTGTCCAAAATGTCGCTTTTTCGGCATGATCGGAGTCATCGATTTTAGGGACAAAATAGACATCTGCAATTTTTTGTGAAAATGGTTTTAAAATGTTTTTTTAGGCCTGTCCAGAATGTCGATAGTTCGGCATGACCGGGGTCACTGTTTTTGTGTCACGATAATGAAAAAAAAAAATCTGCCATTTTTTGTGAAAATGGTTTTACATTTTTTTTTTAGGCCTGTCCAGAATGTCGCTTTTTCAGCTTAATCGGAGTCATCGTTTTTAGGGACAAAATAGAAATCTGCAATTTTTTGTATAAATTGTTTTAAAAAAAAAAATGTAGGCCAGTCCGGAATGTTGCTAGTTCGGCATGACCAGGGTCACTTTTTTTGTGTCACGAAAAAGAAAAAAAATATCTGCAATTTTTTGTGAAAATGGTTATAAAATGTTTTTTTAGGCCTTTCCAGAATGTCGATAGTTCGGCATGATCGGAGTCATTGTTTTTGGTGACAAAAATAGAAATCTGCAATTTTTTGTGAAAATAGTTTTAAAATGGTTTTTTAGGCCTGTCCAGAATGTCGCTAGTTCGGCATGACCGGGGTCACTGTTTTTGTGTCGTGAAAATGAAAAAAAAATATCTGCAATTTTTTGTGAAAATGGTTATAAAATGTTTTTTTAGGCCTGTCCAGAATGTCGATAGTTCGGCATGACCGGGGTCACTGTTTTTGTGTCAAAAAATGAAAAAAAAATCTGAGCTATTTTTGTGAAAATTGTTCTAAAATGTTTTTTTTAGGCCTGTCCAAAATGTCGCTAGTTCGGCATGATCGGAGTCATTGTTTTTGGTGACAAAAATAGAAATCTGCAATTTTTTGTGAAAATAGTTTTAAAATGTTTTTTTAGGCCTGTCCAGAATGTCGCTAGTTCGGCATGACCGGGGTCGCTGTTTTTGTGTCAAAAAAATAAAAAATAAATATCTGCAATTTTTTGTGAAAATGGTTATAAAATGTTTTTTAGGCCTGTGCAGAATGTCGCTAGTTCGGCATGACCGGGGTCACTGTTTTTGTGTCAAAAAATGAAAAAAAATATCTGAGCTATTTTTGTGAAAATTGTTTTAAAATGTTTCAATAGGCCTGTCCAGAATGTCGCTAGTTCGGCATGACCGGGGTCACTGTTTTTGTGTCGTGAAAACAAAACAAAAAATATCTGCAATTTTTTGTGAAAATGGTTATAAAATGTTTTTTTAGGCCTGTCCAGAATGTCGATAGTTCGGCATGACCGGAGTCACTGTTTTTGTGTCAAAAAATGAAAAAAAAATCTGAGCTATTTTTGTGAAAATTGTTCTAAAATGTTTTTTTTAGGCCTGTCCAAAATGTCGCTAGTTCGGCATGATCGGAGTCATTGTTTTTGGTGACAAAAATAGAAATCTGCAATTTTTTGTGAAAATAGTTTTAAAATGTTTTTTTAGGCCTGTCCAGAATGTCGCTAGTTCGGCATGACCGGGGTCGCTGTTTTTGTGTCAAAAAAATAAAAAATAAATATCTGCAATTTTTTGTGAAAATGGTTATAAAATGTTTTTTTAGGCCTGTGCAGAATGTCGCTAGTTCGGCATGACCGGGGTCACTGTTTTTGTGTCAAAAAATGAAAAAAAAAATCTGAGCTATTTTTGTGAAAATTGTTTTAAAATGTTTCAATAGGCCTGTCCAGAATGTCGCTAGTTCGGCATGACCGGGGTCACTGTTTTTGTGTCGTGAAAACAAAACAAAAAATATCTGCAATTTTTTGTGAAAATGGTTATAAAATGTATTTTTAGGCCTGTCCAGAATGTCGCTTTTTCGGCATGATCGGAGTCATAGTTTTTTGGGACAAAATAGAAATCTGCAATTTTTTGTGAAAATGGTTTTAAAATGTTTTTTTAGGCCTGTCCAGAATGTCGATAGTTCGGCATGACCGGGGTCACTGTTTTTGTGTCACGAAAATGAAAAAAAAAAATCTGCAATTTTTTGTGAAAATGGTTTTACATTTTTTTTTTAGGCCTGTCCAGAATGTCGCTTTTTCAGCTTAATCGGAGTCATCGTTTTTAGGGACAAAATAGAAATCTGCAATTTTTTGTATAAATTGTTTAAAAAAAAAAAATTTAGGCCAGTCCGGAATGTTGCTAGTTCGGCATGACCAGGGTCACTTTTTTTGTGTCACGAAAAAGAAAAAAAAATATCTGCAATTTTTTGTGAAAATGGTTATAAAATGTTTTTTTAGGCCTTTCCAGAATGTCGATAGTTCGGCATGACCGGGGTCACTGTTTTTGTGTCAAAAAATGAAGAAAAAAAAATCTGAGCTTTTTTTGTGAAAATTGTTCTAAAGTGTTTTTTTAGGCCTGTCCAAAATGTCGCTTTTTCGGCATGATCGGAGTCATCGATTTTAGGGACAAAATAGACATCTGCAATTTTTTGTGAAAATGGTTTTAAAATGTTTTTTTAGGCCTGTCCAGAATGTCGATAGTTCGGCATGACCGGGGTCACTGTTTTTGTGTCACGATAATGAAAAAAAAAAATCTGCCATTTTTTGTGAAAATGGTTTTACATTTTTTTTTTAGGCCTGTCCAGAATGTCGCTTTTTCAGCTTAATCGGAGTCATCGTTTTTAGGGACAAAATAGAAATCTGCAATTTTTTGTATAAATTGTTTAAAAAAAAAAAATGTAGGCCAGTCCGGAATGTTGCTAGTTCGGCATGACCAGGGTCACTTTTTTTGTGTCACGAAAAAGAAAAAAATATCTGCAATTTTTTGTGAAAATGGTTATAAAATGTTTTTTTAGGCCTTTCCAGAATGTCGATAGTTCGGCATGACCGGGGTCACTGTTTTTGTGTCCAAAAATGAAAAAAAAAAATCTGAGCTTTTTTTGTGAAAATAGTTTTAAAATGTTTTTTTAGGCCTGTCCAGAATGTCGCTAGTTCGGCATGATCGGAGTCATTGTTTTTGGTGACAAAAATAGAAATCTGCAATTTTTTGTGAAAATAGTTTTAAAATGGTTTTTTAGGCCTGTCCAGAATGTCGCTAGTTCGGCATGACCGGGGTCACTGTTTTTGTGTCGTGAAAATGAAAAAAAAATATCTGCAATTTTTTGTGAAAATGGTTATAAAATGTTTTTTTAGGCCTGTCCAGAATGTCGATAGTTCGGCATGACCGGGGTCACTGTTTTTGTGTCAAAAAATGAAAAAAAAAAATCTGAGCTATTTTTGTGAAAATGGTTATAAAATGTTTTTTTAGGCCTGTCCAGAATGTCGCTTTTTCGGCATGATCGGAGTCATAGTTTTTTGGGACAAAATAGAAATCTGCAATTTTTTGTGAAAATGGTTTTAAAATGTTTTTTTAGGCCTGTCCAGAATGTCGATAGTTCGGCATGACCGGGGTCACTGTTTTTGTGTCACGAAAATGAAAAAAAAAAATCTGCAATTTTTTGTGAAAATGGTTTTACATTTTTTTTTTAGGCCTGTCCAGAATGTCGCTTTTTCAGCTTAATCGGAGTCATCGTTTTTAGGGACAAAATAGAAATCTGCAATTTTTTGTATAAATTGTTTTAAAAAAAAAAATTTAGGCCAGTCCGGAATGTTGCTAGTTCGGCATGACCAGGGTCACTTTTTTTGTGTCACGAAAAAGAAAAAAAAATATCTGCAATTTTTTGTGAAAATGGTTATAAAATGTTTTTTTAGGCCTTTCCAGAATGTCGATAGTTCGGCATGACCGGGGTCACTGTTTTTGTGTCAAAAAATGAAGAAAAAAAAATCTGAGCTTTTTTTGTGAAAATTGTTCTAAAGTGTTTTTTTAGGCCTGTCCAAAATGTCGCTTTTTCGGCATGATCGGAGTCATCGATTTTAGGGACAAAATAGACATCTGCAATTTTTTGTGAAAATGGTTTTAAAATGTTTTTTTAGGCCTGTCCAGAATGTCGATAGTTCGGCATGACCGGGGTCACTGTTTTTGTGTCACGATAATGAAAAAAAAAAATCTGCCATTTTTTGTGAAAATGGTTTTACATTTTTTTTTTAGGCCTGTCCAGAATGTCGCTTTTTCAGCTTAATCGGAGTCATCGTTTTTAGGGACAAAATAGAAATCTGCAATTTTTTGTATAAATTGTTTTAAAAAAAAAAATGTAGGCCAGTCCGGAATGTTGCTAGTTCGGCATGACCAGGGTCACTTTTTTTGTGTCACGAAAAAGAAAAAAAATATCTGCAATTTTTTGTGAAAATGGTTATAAAATGTTTTTTTAGGCCTTTCCAGAATGTCGATAGTTCGGCATGATCGGAGTCATTGTTTTTGGTGACAAAAATAGAAATCTGCAATTTTTTGTGAAAATAGTTTTAAAATGGTTTTTTAGGCCTGTCCAGAATGTCGCTAGTTCGGCATGACCGGGGTCACTGTTTTTGTGTCGTGAAAATGAAAAAAAAATATCTGCAATTTTTTGTGAAAATGGTTATAAAATGTTTTTTTAGGCCTGTCCAGAATGTCGATAGTTCGGCATGACCGGGGTCACTGTTTTTGTGTCAAAAAATGAAAAAAAAAAATCTGAGCTATTTTTGTGAAAATGGTTATAAAATGTTTTTTTAGGCCTGTCCAGAATGTCGCTTTTTCGGCATGATCGGAGTCATAGTTTTTTGGGACAAAATAGAAATCTGCAATTTTTTGTGAAAATGGTTTTAAAATGTTTTTTTAGGCCTGTCCAGAATGTCGATAGTTCGGCATGACCGGGGTCACTGTTTTTGTGTCACGAAAATGAAAAAAAAAAATCTGCAATTTTTTGTGAAAATGGTTTTACATTTTTTTTTTAGGCCTGTCCAGAATGTCGCTTTTTCAGCTTAATCGGAGTCATCGTTTTTAGGGACAAAATAGAAATCTGCAATTTTTTGTATAAATTGTTTTAAAAAAAAAAATTTAGGCCAGTCCGGAATTTTGCTAGTTCGGCATGACCAGGGTCACTTTTTTTGTGTCACGAAAAAGAAAAAAAAATATCTGCAATTTTTTGTGAAAATGGTTATAAAATGTTTTTTTAGGCCTTTCCAGAATGTCGATAGTTCGGCATGACCGGGGTCACTGTTTTTGTGTCAAAAAATGAAGAAAAAAAAATCTGAGCTTTTTTTGTGAAAATTGTTCTAAAGTGTTTTTTTAGGCCTGTCCAAAATGTCGCTTTTTCGGCATGATCGGAGTCATCGATTTTAGGGACAAAATAGACATCTGCAATTTTTTGTGAAAATGGTTTTAAAATGTTTTTTTAGGCCTGTCCAGAATGTCGATAGTTCGGCATGACCGGGGTCACTGTTTTTGTGTCACGATAATGAAAAAAAAAAATCTGCCATTTTTTGTGAAAATGGTTTTACATTTTTTTTTTAGGCCTGTCCAGAATGTCGCTTTTTCAGCTTAATCGGAGTCATCGTTTTTAGGGACAAAATAGAAATCTGCAATTTTTTGTATAAATTGTTTAAAAAAAAAAAATGTAGGCCAGTCCGGAATGTTGCTAGTTCGGCATGACCAGGGTCACTTTTTTTGTGTCACGAAAAAGAAAAAAAATATCTGCAATTTTTTGTGAAAATGGTTATAAAATGTTTTTTTAGGCCTTTCCAGAATGTCGATAGTTCGGCATGACCGGGGTCACTGTTTTTGTGTCCAAAAATGAAAAAAAAAAATCTGAGCTATTTTTGTGAAAATTGTTCTAAAATGTTTTTTTTAGGCCTGTCCAAAATGTCGCTAGTTCGGCATGATCGGAGTCATTGTTTTTGGTGACAAAAATAGAAATCTGCAATTTTTTGTGAAAATTGTTTTAAATTGTTTTTTTAGGCCTGTCCAGAATGTCGCTAGTTCGGTCACTGTTTTTGTGTCGTGAAAATGAAAAAAAAATATCTGCATTTTTTTGTGAGAATAGTTATAAAATGTTTTTTTTAGGCCTGTCCAGAATGTCGATAGTTCGGCATGACCGGGGTCACTGTTTTTGTGTCAAAAAATGAAAAAAAAATCTGAGCTATTTTTGTGAAAATTGTTCTAAAATGTTTTTTTTAGGCCTGTCCAGAATGTCGCTAGTTCGGCATGACCGGGGTCGCTGTTTTTGTGTCAAAAAAATAAAAAATAAATATCTGCAATTTTTTGTGAAAATGGTTATAAAATGTTTTTTTAGGCCTGTCCAGAATGTCGCTAGTTCGGCATGACCGGGGTCACTGTTTTTGTGTCGTGAAAATGAAAAAAAAATATCTGCAATTTTTTGTGAAAATGGTTATAAAATGTTTTTTTAGGCCTGTACAGAATGTCGATAGTTCGGCATGACCGGGGTCACTGTTTTTGTGTCAAAAAAAATAAAAAATGAAAAATAAAAAATCTGAGCTTTTTTTGTGAAAATGGTTCTAAAATATTTTTTTAGGCCTGTCCAAAATGTTGCTAGTTCGGCATGATGGGAGTCATCGTTTTTGATGACAAAAATAGAAATCTGCAATTTTTTGTGAAAATAGTTTTAAAATGTTTTTTTAGGCCTGTCCAGAATGTCGATAGTTCGGCATGACCGGGGTCACTGTTTTTGTGTCAAAAATTGAAAAAAAAATATGAGCTATTTTTGTGAAAATTGTTCTAAAATGTTTTTTTTAGGCCTGTCCAAAATGTCGCTAGTTCGGCATGATCGGAGTCATTGTTTTTGGTGACAAAAATAGAAATCTGCAATTTTTTGTGAAAATAGTTTTTAAATGTTTTTTTAGGCCTGTCCAGAATGTCGCTAGTTCGGCATGACCGGGGTCACTGTTTTTGTGTCGTGAAAATGAAAAAAAAATATCTGCAATTTTTTGTGAAAATGGTTATAAAATGTTTTTTTAGGCCTGTCCAGAATGTCGATAGTTCGGCATGACCGGAGTCACTGTTTTTGTGTCAAAAAATGAAAAAAAAAATCTGAGCTATTTTTGTGAAAATTGTTTTAAAATGTTTCAATAGGCCTGTCCAGAATGTCGCTAGTTCGGCATGACCGGGGTCACTGTTTTTGTGTCGTGAAAACAAAACAAAAAATATCTGCAATTTTTTGTGAAAATGGTTATAAAATGTTTTTTTGGGCCTGTCCAGAATGTCGATAGTTCGGCATGACCGGGGTCATCGATTTTAGGGACAAAATAGACATCTGCAATTTTTTGTGAAAATGGTTTTAAAATGTTTTTTTAGGCCTGTCCAGAATGTCGATAGTTCGGCATGACCGGGGTCACTGTTTTTGTGTCACGAAAATGAAAAAAAAAAATCTGCCATTTTTTGTGAAAATGGTTTTATATTTTTTTTTAGGCCTGTCCAGAATGTCGCTTTTTCGGCATGATCGGAGTCATAGTTTTTTGGGACAAAATAGAAATCTGCAATTTTTGGTGAAAATGGTTTTAAAATGTTTTTTTTAGGCCTGTCTAGAATGTCGATAGTTCGGCATGACCGGGGTCACTGTTTTTGTGTCAAAAAAAATAAAAAATGAAAAATAAAAAATCTGAGCTTTTTTTGTGAAAATGGTTCTAAAATATTTTTTTAGGCCTGTCCAAAATGTTGCTAGTTCGGCATGATCGGAGTCATCGTTTTTGATGACAAAAATAGAAATCTGCAATTTTTTGTGAAAATAGTTTTAAAATGTTTTTTTAGGCCTGTCCAGAATGTCGATAGTTCGGCATGACCGGGGTCACTGTTTTTGTGTCAAAAATTGAAAAAAAAATATGAGCTATTTTTGTGAAAATTGTTCTAAAATGTTTTTTTTAGGCCTGTCCAAAATGTCGCTAGTTCGGCATGATCGGAGTCATTGTTTTTGGTGACAAAAATAGAAATCTGCAATTTTTTGTGAAAATAGTTTTTAAATGTTTTTTTAGGCCTGTCCAGAATGTCGCTAGTTCGGCATGACCGGGGTCACTGTTTTTGTGTCGTGAAAATGAAAAAAAAATATCTGCAATTTTTTGTGAAAATGGTTATAAAATGTTTTTTTAGGCCTGTCCAGAATGTCGATAGTTCGGCATGACCGGAGTCACTGTTTTTGTGTCAAAAAATGAAAAAAAAAATCTGAGCTATTTTTGTGAAAATTGTTTTAAAATGTTTCAATAGGCCTGTCCAGAATGTCGCTAGTTCGGCATGACCGGGGTCACTGTTTTTGTGTCGTGAAAACAAAACAAAAAATATCTGCAATTTTTTGTGAAAATGGTTATAAAATGTTTTTTTGGGCCTGTCCAGAATGTCGATAGTTCGGCATGACCGGGGTCATCGATTTTAGGGACAAAATAGACATCTGCAATTTTTTGTGAAAATGGTTTTAAAATGTTTTTTTAGGCCTGTCCAGAATGTCGATAGTTCGGCATGACCGGGGTCACTGTTTTTGTGTCACGAAAATGAAAAAAAAAAATCTGCCATTTTTTGTGAAAATGGTTTTATATTTTTTTTTAGGCCTGTCCAGAATGTCGCTTTTTCGGCATGATCGGAGTCATAGTTTTTTGGGACAAAATAGAAATCTGCAATTTTTGGTGAAAATGGTTTTAAAATGTTTTTTTTAGGCCTGTCTAGAATGTCGATAGTTCGGCATGACCGGGGTCACTGTTTTTGTGTCAAAAATTGAAAAAAAAATATGAGCTATTTTTGTGAAAATTGTTCTAAAATGTTTTTTTTAGGCCTGTCCAAAATGTCGCTAGTTCGGCATGATCGGAGTCATTGTTTTTGGTGACAAAAATAGAAATCTGCAATTTTTTGTGAAAATAGTTTTTAAATGTTTTTTTAGGCCTGTCCAGAATGTCGCTAGTTCGGCATGACCGGGGTCACTGTTTTTGTGTCGTGAAAATGAAAAAAAAATATCTGCAATTTTTTGTGAAAATGGTTATAAAATGTTTTTTTAGGCCTGTCCAGAATGTCGATAGTTCGGCATGACCGGAGTCACTGTTTTTGTGTCAAAAAATGAAAAAAAAAATCTGAGCTATTTTTGTGAAAATTGTTTTAAAATGTTTCAATAGGCCTGTCCAGAATGTCGCTAGTTCGGCATGACCGGGGTCACTGTTTTTGTGTCGTGAAAACAAAACAAAAAATATCTGCAATTTTTTGTGAAAATGGTTATAAAATGTTTTTTTGGGCCTGTCCAGAATGTCGATAGTTCGGCATGACCGGGGTCATCGATTTTAGGGACAAAATAGACATCTGCAATTTTTTGTGAAAATGGTTTTAAAATGTTTTTTTAGGCCTGTCCAGAATGTCGATAGTTCGGCATGACCGGGGTCACTGTTTTTGTGTCACGAAAATGAAAAAAAAAAATCTGCCATTTTTTGTGAAAATGGTTTTATATTTTTTTTTAGGCCTGTCCAGAATGTCGCTTTTTCGGCATGATCGGAGTCATAGTTTTTTGGGACAAAATAGAAATCTGCAATTTTTGGTGAAAATGGTTTTAAAATGTTTTTTTTAGGCCTGTCTAGAATGTCGATAGTTCGGCATGACCGGGGTCACTGTTTTTGTGTCAAAAAAAATAAAAAATGAAAAATAAAAAATCTGAGCTTTTTTTGTGAAAATGGTTCTAAAATATTTTTTTAGGCCTGTCCAAAATGTTGCTAGTTCGGCATGATCGGAGTCATCGTTTTTGATGACAAAAATAGAAATCTGCAATTTTTTGTGAAAATAGTTTTAAAATGTTTTTTTAGGCCTGTCCAGAATGTCGATAGTTCGGCATGACCGGGGTCACTGTTTTTGTGTCAAAAATTGAAAAAAAAATATGAGCTATTTTTGTGAAAATTGTTCTAAAATGTTTTTTTTAGGCCTGTCCAAAATGTCGCTAGTTCGGCATGATCGGAGTCATTGTTTTTGGTGACAAAAATAGAAATCTGCAATTTTTTGTGAAAATAGTTTTTAAATGTTTTTTTAGGCCTGTCCAGAATGTCGCTAGTTCGGCATGACCGGGGTCACTGTTTTTGTGTCGTGAAAATGAAAAAAAAATATCTGCAATTTTTGGTGAAAATGGTTATAAAATGTTTTTTTAGGCCTGTCCAGAATGTCGATAGTTCGGCATGACCGGAGTCACTGTTTTTGTGTCAAAAAATGAAAAAAAAAATCTGAGCTATTTTTGTGAAAATTGTTTTAAAATGTTTCAATAGGCCTGTCCAGAATGTCGCTAGTTCGGCATGACCGGGGTCACTGTTTTTGTGTCGTGAAAACAAAACAAAAAATATCTGCAATTTTTTGTGAAAATGGTTATAAAATGTTTTTTTGGGCCTGTCCAGAATGTCGATAGTTCGGCATGACCGGGGTCATCGATTTTAGGGACAAAATAGACATCTGCAATTTTTTGTGAAAATGGTTTTAAAATGTTTTTTTAGGCCTGTCCAGAATGTCGATAGTTCGGCATGACCGGGGTCACTGTTTTTGTGTCACGAAAATGAAAAAAAAAAATCTGCCATTTTTTGTGAAAATGGTTTTATATTTTTTTTTAGGCCTGTCCAGAATGTCGCTTTTTCGGCATGATCGGAGTCATAGTTTTTTGGGACAAAATAGAAATCTGCAATTTTTGGTGAAAATGGTTTTAAAATGTTTTTTTTAGGCCTGTCTAGAATGTCGATAGTTCGGCATGACCGGGGTCACTGTTTTTGTGTCAAAAAAAATAAAAAATGAAAAATAAAAAATCTGAGCTTTTTTTGTGAAAATGGTTCTAAAATATTTTTTTAGGCCTGTCCAAAATGTTGCTAGTTCGGCATGATCGGAGTCATCGTTTTTGATGACAAAAATAGAAATCTGCAATTTTTTGTGAAAATAGTTTTAAAATGTTTTTTTAGGCCTGTCCAGAATGTCGATAGTTCGGCATGACCGGGGTCACTGTTTTTGTGTCAAAAATTGAAAAAAAAATATGAGCTATTTTTGTGAAAATTGTTCTAAAATGTTTTTTTTAGGCCTGTCCAAAATGTCGCTAGTTCGGCATGATCGGAGTCATTGTTTTTGGTGACAAAAATAGAAATCTGCAATTTTTTGTGAAAATAGTTTTTAAATGTTTTTTTAGGCCTGTCCAGAATGTCGCTAGTTCGGCATGACCGGGGTCACTGTTTTTGTGTCGTGAAAATGAAGAAAAAAAAATCTGAGCTATTTTTGTGAAAATTGGTTTTAAAATGTTTCAATAGGCCTGTCCAGAATGTCGCTAGTTCGGCATGACCGGGGTCACTGTTTTTGTGTCGTGAAAACAAAACAAAAAATATCTGCAATTTTTTGTGAAAATGGTTATAAAATGTTTTTTTGGGCCTGTCCAGAATGTCGATAGTTCGGCATGACCGGGGTCATCGATTTTAGGGACAAAATAGACATCTGCAATTTTTTGTGAAAATGGTTTTAAAATGTTTTTTTAGGCCTGTCCAGAATGTCGATAGTTCGGCATGACCGGGGTCACTGTTTTTGTGTCACGAAAATGAAAAAAAAAAATCTGCCATTTTTTGTGAAAATGGTTTTATATTTTTTTTTAGGCCTGTCCAGAATGTCGCTTTTTCGGCATGATCGGAGTCATAGTTTTTTGGGACAAAATAGAAATCTGCAATTTTTGGTGAAAATGGTTTTAAAATGTTTTTTTTAGGCCTGTCTAGAATGTCGATAGTTCGGCATGACCGGGGTCACTGTTTTTGTGTCACGAAAATGAAAAAAAAATATCTGTAATTTTTTGTGAAAATGGTTTTTAAATGTTTTTTTAGGCCTGTCTAGAATGTCGATAGTTCGGCATGACCGGGGTCACTGTTTTTGTGTCACGAAAATGAAAAAAAAATATCTGTAATTTTTTGTGAAAATGGTTTTTAAATGTTTTTTTAGGCCTGTCTAGAATGTCGCTAGTTCGGCATGACCGGGGTCACTGTTTTTGTGTCACGAAAATGAAAAAAAAAATCTGCAATTTTTTGTGAAAATGGTTATAAAATGTTTTTTTAGGCCTTTCCAGAATGTCGATAGTTCGGCATGACCGGGGTCACTGTTTTTGTGTCAAAAAATGAAAAAAAAAAATCTGAGCTTTTTTTGTGAAAATTGTTCTAAAATGTTTTTTTAGGCCTGTCCAGAATGTCGCTTTTTCGGCATGATCGGAGTCATCGATTTTAGGGACAAAATAGAAATCTTCAATTTTTTGTATAAAATGTTAAAAAAAAAAAATTTTAGGCCAGTCCGGAATGTTGCTAGTTCGGCATGACCAGGGTCACTTTTTTTGTGTCACGAAAAAGAAAAAAAAATATCTGCAATTTTTTGTGAAAATGGTTATAAAATGTTTTTTTAGGCCTTTCCAGAATGTCGATAGTTCGGCATGACCGGGGTCACTGTTTTTGTGTCAAAAAATGAAAAAAAAAAATCTGAGCTTTTTTTGTGAAAATTGTTCTAAAATGTTTTTTTAGGCCTGTCCAGAATGTCGCTTTTTCGGCATGATCGGAGTCATCGATTTTAGGGACAAAATAGACATCTGCAATTTTTTGTGAAAATGGTTTTAAAATGTTTTTTTAGGCCTGTCCAGAATGTCGATAGTTCGGTCACTGTTTTTGTGTCACGAAAATGAAAAAAAAAAATTTGCCATTTTTTGTGAAAATGGTTTTACATTTTTTTTTTAGGCCTGTCCAGAATGTCGCTTTTTCAGGTTAATCGGAGTCATCGTTTTTAGGGACAAAATAGAAATCTGCAATTTTTTGTATAAATTGTTTTAAAAAAAAAAATGTAGGCCAGTCCGGAATGTTGCTAGTTCGGCATGACCAGGGTCACTTTTTTTGTGTCACGAAAAAGAAAAAAAATATCTGCAATTTTTTGTGAAAATGGTTATAAAATGTTTTTTTAGGCCTTTCCAGAATGTCGATAGTTCGGCATGACCGGGGTCACTGTTTTTGTGTCAAAAAATGAAAAAAAAAAATCTGAGCTTTTTTTGTGAAAATTGTTCTAAAATGTTTTTTTAGGCCTGTCCAGAATGTCGCTTTTTCGGCATGATCGGAGTCATCGATTTTAGGGACAAAATAGACATCTGCAATTTTTTGTGAAAATGGTTTTAAAATGTTTTTTTAGGCCTGTCCAGAATGTCGATAGTTCGGCATGACCGGGGTCACTGTTTATGTGTCAAAAAAAATAAAAAATGAAAAATAAAAAATCTGAGCTTTTTTTGTGAAAATGGTTCTAAAATATTTTTTTAGGCCTGTCCAAAATGTTGCTAGTTCGGCATGATCGGAGTCATCGTTTTTGATGACAAAAATAGAAATCTGCAATTTTTTGTGAAAATAGTTTTAAAATGTTTTTTTTAGGCCTGTCCAAAATGTCGCTAGTTCGGCATGACCGGGGTCACTGTTTTTGTGTCGTGAAAATGAAAAAAAAATATCTGCAATTTTTTGTGAAAATGGTTATAAAATGTTTTTTTAGGCCTGTCCAGAATGTCGATAGTTCGGCATGACCGGGGTCACTGTTTTTGTGTCAAAAAATGAAAAAAAAAATCTGAGCTATTTTTGTGAAAATTGTTTTAAAATGTTTCAATAGGCCTGTCCAGAATGTCGCTAGTTCGGCATGACCGGGGTCACTGTTTTTGTGTCGTGAAAACAAAACAAAAAATATCTGCAATTTTTTGTGAAAATGGTTATAAAATGTTTTTTTAGGCCTGTCCAGAATGTCGATAGTTCGGCATGACCGGGGTCACTGTTTTAGTGTCAAAAAATGAAGAAAAAAAAAAATCTGAGCTATTTTTGTGAAAATTGTTCTAAAATGTTTTTTTTAGGCCTATAAAATGTTTTTTTAGGCCTTTCCAGAATGTCGATAGTTCGACAAAATAGAAATCTGCAATTTTTTGTATAAATTGTTTTTTAAAAAAAATTTTAGTCCAGTCCGGAATGTTGCTAGTTCGGCATGACCGGGGTCACTTTTTTTGTGTCACGAAAAAGAAAAAAAAAGATCTGCAATTTTTTGTGAAAATGGTTATAAAATGTTTTTTTAGGCCTTTCCAGAATGTCGATAGTTCGGCATGACCGGGGTCATCGATTTTAGGGACAAAATAGACATCTGCAATTTTTTGTGAAAATGGTTTTAAAATGTTTTTTTAGGCCTGTCCAGAATGTCGATAGTTCGGCATGACCGGGGTCACTGTTTTTGTGTCACGAAAATGAAAAAAAAAAATCTGCCATTTTTTGTGAAAATGGTTTTATATTTTTTTTTAGGCCTGTCCAGAATGTCGCTTTTTCGGCATGATCGGAGTCATAGTTTTTTGGGACAAAATAGAAATCTGCAATTTTTGGTGAAAATGGTTTTAAAATGTTTTTTTAGGCCTGTCTAGAATGTCGATAGTTCGGCATGACCGGGGTCACTGTTTTTGTGTCACGAAAATGAAAAAAAAATATCTGTAATTTTTTGTGAAAATGGTTTTTAAATGTTTTTTTTAGGCCTGTCTAGAATGTCGCTAGTTCGGCATGACCGGGGTCACTGTTTTTGTGTCACGAAAATGAAAAAAAAAATCTGCAATTTTTTGTGAAAATGGTTATAAAATGTTTTTTTAGGCCTTTCCAGAATGTCGATAGTTCGGCATGATCGGGGTCACTGTTTTTGTGTCAAAAAATGAAAAAAAAAAATCTGAGCTTTTTTTGTGAAAATTGTTCTAAAATGTTTTTTTAGGCCTGTCCAGAATGTCGCTTTTTCGGCATGATCGGAGTCATCGATTTTAGGGACAAAATAGAAATCTTCAATTTTTTGTATAAAATGTTTAAAAAAAAAAAATTTAGGCCAGTCCGGAATGTTGCTAGTTCGGCATGACCAGGGTCACTTTTTTTGTGTCACGAAAAAGAAAAAAAAATATCTGCAATTTTTTGTGAAAATGGTTATAAAATGTTTTTTTAGGCCTTTCCAGAATGTCGATAGTTCGGCATGACCGGGGTCACTGTTTTTGTGTCAAAAAATGAAAAAAAAAAATCTGAGCTTTTTTTGTGAAAATTGTTCTAAAATGTTTTTTTAGGCCTGTCCAGAATGTCGCTTTTTCGGCATGATCGGAGTCATCGATTTTAGGGACAAAATAGACATCTGCAATTTTTTGTGAAAATGGTTTTAAAATGTTTTTTTAGGACTGTCCAGAATGTCGATAGTTCGGTCACTGTTTTTGTGTCACGAAAATGAAAAAAAAAAATTTGCCATTTTTTGTGAAAATGGTTTTACATTTTTTTTTTAGGCCTGTCCAGAATGTCGCTTTTTCAGGTTAATCGGAGTCATCGTTTTTAGGGACAAAATAGAAATCTGCAATTTTTTGTATAAATTGTTTTTAAAAAAAAAATGTAGGCCAGTCCGGAATGTTGCTAGTTCGGCATGACCAGGGTCACTTTTTTTGTGTCACGAAAAAGAAAAAAAATATCTGCAATTTTTTGTGAAAATGGTTATAAAATGTTTTTTTAGGCCTTTCCAGAATGTCGATAGTTCGGCATGACCGGGGTCACTGTTTTTGTGTCAAAAAATGAAAAAAAAAAATCTGAGCTTTTTTTGTGAAAATTGTTCTAAAATGTTTTTTTAGGCCTGTCCAGAATGTCGCTTTTTCGGCATGATTGGAGTCATCGATTTTAGGGACAAAATAGACATCTGCAATTTTTTGTGAAAATGGTTTTAAAATGTTTTTTTAGGCCTGTCCAGAATGTCGATAGTTCGGCATGACCGGGGTCACTGTTTATGTGTCAAAAAAAATAAAAAATGAAAAATAAAAAATCTGAGCTTTTTTTGTGAAAATGGTTCTAAAATATTTTTTTAGGCCTGTCCAAAATGTTGCTAGTTCGGCATGATCGGAGTCATCGTTTTTGATGACAAAAATAGAAATCTGCAATTTTTTGTGAAAATAGTTTTAAAATGTTTTTTTTAGGCCTGTCCAAAATGTCGCTAGTTCGGCATGACCGGGGTCACTGTTTTTGTGTCGTGAAAATGAAAAAAAAATATCTGCAATTTTTTGTGAAAATGGTTATAAAATGTTTTTTTAGGCCTGTCCAGAATGTCGATAGTTCGGCATGACCGGGGTCACTGTTTTTGTGTCAAAAAATGAAAAAAAAAAATCTGAGCTATTTTTGTGAAAATTGTTCTAAAATGTTTTTTTTAGGCCTGTCCAAAATGTCGCTAGTTCGGCATGATCGGAGTCATTGTTTTTGGTGACAAAAATAGAAATCTGCAATTTTTTGTGAAAATAGTTTTAAATTTGTTTTTTTAGGCCTGTCCAGAATGTCGCTAGTTCGGCATGATCGGAGTCATTGTTTTTGGTGACAAAAATAGAAATCTGCAATTTTTTGTGAAAATAGTTTTAAAATGTTTTTTTAGACCTGTCCAGAATGTCGCTAGTTCGGCATGACCGGGGTCACTGTTTTTGTGTCGTGAAAATGAAAAAAAAATATCTGCAATTTTTTGTGAAAATGGTTATAAAATGTTTTTTAGGCCTGTCCAGAATGTCGATAGTTCGGCATGACCGGGGTCACTGTTTTAGTGTCAAAAAATGAAAAAAAAAAATCTGAGCTATTTTTGTGAAAATTGTTCTAAAATGTTTTTTTTAGGCCTATAAAATGTTTTTTTAGGCCTTTCCAGAATGTCGATAGTTCGACAAAATAGAAATCTGCAATTTTTTGTATAAATTGTTTTAAAAAAAAAAATTTAGTCCAGTCCGGAATGTTGTTAGTTCGGCATGACCGGGGTCACTTTTTTTGTGTCACGAAAAATAAAAAAAAAGATCTGCAATTTTTTGTGAAAATGGTTATAAAATGTTTTTTTAGGCCTTTCCAGAATGTCGATAGTTCGGCATGACCGGGGTCATCGATTTTAGGGACAAAATAGACATCTGCAATTTTTTGTGAAAATGGTTTTAAAATGTTTTTTTAGGCCTGTCCAGAATGTCGATAGTTCGGCATGACCGGGGTCACTGTTTTTGTGTCACGAAAATGAAAAAAAAAAATCTGCCATTTTTTGTGAAAATGGTTTTATATTTTTTTTTAGGCCTGTCCAGAATGTCGCTTTTTCGGCATGATCGGAGTCATAGTTTTTTGGGACAAAATAGAAATCTGCAATTTTTTGTGAAAATGGTTTTAAAATGTTTTTTTAGGCCTGTCCACAATGTTGATAGTTTGGCATGACCGGGGTCACTGTTTTTATGTCACGAAAATGAAAAAAAAATATCTGTAATTTTTTGTGAAAATGGTTTTTAAATGTTTTTTTTAGGCCTGTCTAGAATGTCGCTAGTTCGGCATGACCGGGGTCACTGTTTTTGTGTCACGAAAATGAAAAAAAATCTGCAATTTTTTGTGAAAATGGTTTTACATTTTTTTTTTAGGCCTGTCCAGAATGTCGCTTTTTCAGCTTAATCGGAGTCATCGTTTTTAGGGACAAAATAGAAATCTGCAATTTTTTGTATAAATTGTTTTAAAAAAAAAAATTTAGGCCAGTCCGGAATGTTGCTAGTTCGGCATGACCAAGGTCACTTTTTTTGTGTCACGAAAAATAAAAATAAATATCTGCAATTTTTTGTGAAAATGGTTATAAAATGTTTTTTTAGGCCTTTCCAGAATGTCGATAGTTCGGCATGACCGGGGTCACTGTTTTTGTGTCAAAAAATGAAAAAAAAAATCTGAGCTTTTTTTGTGAAAATTGTTCTAAAATGTTTTTTTAGGCCTGTCCAGAATGTCGCTTTTTCGGCATGATCGGAGTCATCGATTTTAGGGACAAAATAGACATCTGCAATTTTTTGTGAAAATGGTTATAAAATGTTTTTTTAGGCCTGTCCAGAATGTCGATAGTTCGGCATGACCGGGGTCACTGTTTTTGTGTCAAAAAATGAAAAAAAAAATCTGAGCTATTTTTGTGAAAATTGTTTTAAAATGTTTCAATAGGCCTGTCCAGAATGTCGCTAGTTCGGCATGACCGGGGTCACTGTTTTTGTGTCGTGAAAACAAAACAAAAAATATCTGCAATTTTTTGTGAAAATGGTTATAAAATGTTTTTTTAGGCCTGTCCAGAATGTCGATAGTTCGGCATGACCGGGGTCACTGTTTTAGTGTCAAAAAATGAAGAAAAAAAAAAATCTGAGCTATTTTTGTGAAAATTGTTCTAAAATGTTTTTTTTAGGCCTATAAAATGTTTTTTTAGGCCTTTCCAGAATGTCGATAGTTCGACAAAATAGAAATCTGCCATTTTTTGTATAAATTGTTTTAAAAAAAAATTTTTAGTCCAGTCCGGAATGTTGCTAGTTCATTATGACCGGGGTCACTTTTTTTGTGTCACGAAAAAGAAAAAAAAAGATCTGCAATTTTTTGTGAAAATGGTTATAAAATGTTTTTTTAGGCCTTTCCAGAATGTCGATAGTTCGGCATGACCGGGGTCATCGATTTTAGGGACAAAATAGACATCTGCAATTTTTTGTGAAAATGGTTTTAAAATGTTTTTTTAGGCCTGTCCAGAATGTCGATAGTTCGGCATGACCGGGGTCACTGTTTTTGTGTCACGAAAATGAAAAAAAAATATCTGTAATTTTTTGTGAAAATGGTTTTTAAATGTTTTTTTTAGGCCTGTCTAGAATGTCGCTAGTTCGGCATGACCGGGGTCACTGTTTTTGTGTCACAAAAATGAAAAAAAATCTGCAATTTTTTGTGAAAATGGTTTTACATTTTTTTTTTTGGCCTGTCCAGAATGTCGCTTTTTCAGCTTAATCGGAGTCATCGTTTTTAGGGACAAAATAGAAATCTGCAATTTTTTGTATAAATTGTTTTAAAAAAAAAATTTTAGGCCAGTCCGGAATGTTGCTAGTTCGGCATGACCAGGGTCACTTTTTTTGTGTCACGAAAAAGAAAAAAAAATATCTGCAATTTTTTGTGAAAATGGTTATAAAATGTTTTTTTAGGCCTTTCCAGAATGTCGATAGTTCGGCATGACCGGGGTCACTGTTTTTGTGTCAAAAAATGAAAAAAAAAAATCTGAGCTTTTTTTGTGAAAATTGTTCTAAAATGTTTTTTTAGGCCTGTCCAGAATGTCGCTTTTTCGGCATGATCGGAGTCATCGATTTTAGGGACAAAATAGACATCTGCAATTTTTTGTGAAAATGGTTATAAAATGTTTTTTTAGGCCTGTCCAGAATGTCGATAGTTCGGCATGACCGGGGTCACTGTTTTTGTGTCAAAAAATGAAAAAAAAAATCTGAGCTATTTTTGTGAAAATTGTTTTAAAATGTTTCAATAGGCCTGTCCAGAATGTCGCTAGTTCGGCATGACCGGGGTCACTGTTTTTGTGTCGTGAAAACAAAACAAAAAATATCTGCAATTTTTTGTGAAAATGGTTATAAAATGTTTTTTTAGGCCTGTCCAGAATGTCGATAGTTCGGCATGACCGGGGTCACTGTTTTAGTGTCAAAAAATGTAAAAAAAAAATCTGAGCTATTTTTGTGAAAATTGTTCTAAAATGTTTTTTTTAGGCCTATAAAATGTTTTTTTAGGCCTTTCCAGAATGTCGATAGTTCGACAAAATAGAAATCTGCAATTTTTTGTATAAATTGTTTTAAAAAAAAAAAAATTGTCCAGTCCGGAATGTTGCTAGTTCGGCATGACCGGGGTCACTGTTTTTGTGTCACGAAAATGAAAAAAAAATATCTGCAATTTTTTGTGAAAATGGTTCTAAAAAATTTTTTTAGGCCTTTCCAGAATGTCGCTTTTTCGGCATGATCGGAGTCATCGTTTTTAGGGACAAAATAGACATCTGCAATTTTTTGTGAAAATGGTTTTAAAATGTTTTTTTAGGCCTGTCCAGAATGTCGATAGTTCGGCATGACCGGGGTCACTGTTTTTGTGTAAAAAAATGAAAAAAAGATTTCTGAGCTTTTTTTTTGAAAATGGTTCTAAAATGCTTTTTTTTTAGGCCTGTCCAGAATGTCGCTAGTTCGGCATGACCGGGGTCACTGTTTTTGTGTCACGAAAATGAAGAAAATAAAATCAGCCATTTTTGGTGAAAATGGTTTAAAAAAAATTTTTTAGACCTGTCCAGAATGTCGCTTTTTCGGCATGATCGGAGTCATCGTTTTTAGGGACAAAATAGAAATCTGCAATTTTTGGTGAAAATGGTTTTAAAATGTTTTTTTTAGGCTTGTCCAGAATGTCGATAGTTCGGCATGACCGGGGTCACTGTTTTTGTGTCACGAAAATGAAAAAAAAATATCTGCAATTTTTTGTGAAAATGGTTCTACATGTTTTTTTTAGGACTGTCCAGAATGTCCCTTTTTCGGCATGATCGGAGTCATCGTTTTTAGGGACAAAATAGAAATCTTCAATTTTTTGTGAAAATGGTTTTAAAATGTTTTTTTTAGGCCTGTCCAGAATGTCGATAGTTCGGCATGACCGGGGTCACTGTTTTTGTGTCAAAAAATGAAAAAAAGATTTCTGAGCTTTTTTTTTGAAAATGGTTCTAAAATGCTTTTTTTTTAGGCCTGTCCAGAATGTCGCTAGTTCGGCATGACCGGGGTCACTGTTTTTGTGTCACGAAAATGAAGAAAATAAAATCTGCAATTTTTGGTGAAAATGGTTTAAAAAATTTTTTTTAGACCTGTCCAGAATGTCGCTTTTTCGGCATGACCGGGGTCACGGTTTTTGTGTCACGAAAATGAAAAAAAAATATCTGCAATTTTTTGTGAAAATGGTTCTACATGTTTTTTTTAGGACTGTCCAGAATGTCCCTTTTTCGGCATGATCGGAGTCATCGTTTTTAGGGACAAAATAGAAATCTTCAATTTTTTGTGAAAATGGTTTTAAAATGTTTTTTTTAGGCCTGTCCAGAATGTCGATAGTTCGGCATGACCGGGGTCACTGTTTTTGTGTCACGAAAATGAAAAAAAAATATCTGCAATTTTTTGTGAAAATGGTTCAAAATTTTTTTTTTAGGCCTGTCCAGAATGACGCTTTTTCGGCATGATCGGAGTCAACGTTTTTAGGGACAAAATAGAAATCTGCAATTTTTTGTGAAAAACGTTTTAACCTCTTGGGGCTAGGTGGGACGCTAGCGTGCCACCCGTGGTGCACTCCATCAACAGCAGGTGCATTTCAAGAGCGGCAAATTTGAATCCAAATAAATGTCAAAATTCAAATTTTTCAAAAATACAACTATGTTACACCATTTGAAAGATAAACATCTCCTTAATCTAACCACGTTTTACGATTTCAAAAAGGTTTTACGGCGAAAGCATAAATTTAGAGTATGTTAGGACAGTACATTTACAAGAGTTGTGTGTAATGTTTTGTCAAGTCAAAGACAGGGTCACCAAAACCATAAAACCAGCTAAAATGATGCACTAACCTTTTACAATCTCCATCAGATGACACTCCTAGGACATTATGTTAGACAATGCATGCATTTTTAGTTCTATCAAGTTGATATTTATATACAAAAACAGCGTTTTACTATGGCATTGATGTTGAGGAAATCGTTTCCCTCCAATAACCGGCAGTCAAGTCAGCGTCACAAATTAAATAATTAAAATTAGAAAACATTGGTAAAATATTATATTGTCATTTAAAGAATTATAGATTTACATCTTTTGAACGCAATCAACTTGCCAGATTTAAAAATAACCTTACTGGGAAATCACACTTTGCAATAATCTGAGCACTGTGCCCAGAAAAATACGCGTTGCGATACAGACTAGACGTCATGTTGGGGAGATCTAAAATCGAAAATACTATGTAAATAATCCATTACCTTTGATTCTCTTCATCAGATGTCACTTCCAGGTATCACAGGTCCATAACGAATGTAGTTTTGTTCAAAAAAGCTCATCATTTATGTCCAAAAATCTCCGTCTCGTTAGCACATGATGTAAGCCAGCCGGACTTCTCGTCATGAACGAGGGGAAAAAATATATTTCCGTTCGTTCAAACATGTCAAACGTTGTATAGCATAAATCATTAGGGCCTTTTTTAACCAGAACATGAATAATATTCAAGGTGGACGAATGCATAGTCTTTTATAACGTATTGGAACGAGGGTACCCAACATGAAGTAGCGCGCCAGGTGTCTAATGGGACATCACCGTTCCATGGCTCTTGTTCGGTCAGATCTCCCTCCAGAAGACTCAAAACACTTTGTAAAGGCTGGTGACATCTAGTGGAAGCAATAGGAAGTGCCAAAATATTCCTAAACCCCTGTGTTTTTCAATGGGATAGGTTTAAAGTCAATACAACACATCAGGTATCCACTTCCTGTCAGAAAATGTCTCAGGGTTTTGCCTGCCAAATGAGTTCTGTTATACTCACAGACACCATTCAAACAGTTTTGGAAACTTTAGAGTGTTTTCTATCCATATATAATAAGTATATGCATATTCTAGTTACTGGGTAGGATTAGTAACCAGATTAAATCGGGTACATTTTTTTTATCCAGACGTGCAAATGCTGCCCCCTAGACCCAACAGGTTAAAATGAGCTTGTTTTTTGATAATGGTTCTAAAATCCTTTTTTTTTAGGCCTGTCCAAAATGTCGCTAGTTCGGCATGATCGGAGTATTCGTTTTTGGTGACAAAAATAGAAATCTACAATTTTTTGTGAAAATGGTTTTAAAATGTTTTTTTTTAGGCCTGTCCAGAATGTCGCTAGTTCGGCATGACCGGGGTCACTGTTTTTGTGTCACGAAAATGAAGAAAAAAAAATTAGCAATTTTTGGTGAAAATGGTTTTAAAAATTTTTTAGGCCTGTCCAGAATGTCGCTTTTTCGGCATGATCGGAGTCACCGTTTTTAGGGACAAAATAGAAATCTGCAATTTTTTGTGAAAATGGTTTTAAAATGTTTTTTTTTAGGCCTGTCCAGAATGTCGATAGTTCGGCATGACCGGGGTCACTGTTTTTGTGTCAAAAAATGAAAAAAAGCATTCTGAGCTTTTTTTTTGAAAATGGTTCTAAAATGCTTTTTTTTTAGGCCTGTCCAAAATGTCGCTAGTTAGGCATGATCGGAGTATTCGTTTTTGGTGACAAAAATAGAAATCTACAATTTTTTGTGAAAATGGTTTTAAAATGTTTTTTTTTAGGCCTGTCCAGAATGTCGCTAGTTTGGCAAAACCGGGGTCACTGTTTTTGTGTCACGAAAATGAAGAAAAAAAATCAGCAATTTTTGGTGAAAATGGTTTTAAACATTTTTTAGGCCTGTCCAGAATGTCGCTTTTTCGGCATGATCGGAGTCATCGTTTTTAGGGACAAAATTTTTAATCTGCAATTTTTTGTGAAAATGTTTCTAAAATTTTTTTTTAGGACTGTCCAGAATGTCGCTTTTTCGGCATGATCGGAGTCATCGTTTTTAGGGACAAAATAGAAATCTGCAATTTTTTGTGAAAATGTTTTTAAAATGTTTTTTTTTAGGCCTGTCCAGAATGTCGATAGTTCGGCATGACCGGGGTCACTGTTTTTGTGTCACGAAAATAAAAATAAAATATCTGCAATTTTTTGTGAAAATGGTTCTAAAATTTTTTTTTAGGCCTGTCCAAAATGTCGCTAGTTCGGCATGATCGGAGTCATCGTTTTTGGTGACAAAAATAGAAATCTACAATTTTTTGTGAAAATGGTTTTAAAATGTTTTTTTTTAGGCCTGTCCAGAATGTCGCTAGTTCGGCATGACCGGGGTCACTGTTTTTGTGTCACGAAAATGGAGAAAAAAAAATCAGCCATTTTTGGTGAAAATGTTTTTTTTTTTAAAATTTAGGCCTGTCCAGAATGTCGCTTTTTCGGCATGATCGGAGTCATCGTTTTTAGGGACAAAATAGAAATCTGCAATTTTTTGTAAAAATGGTTTTAAAATGGTTTTTTTTAGGCCTGTCCAGAATGTCGCTAGTTCGGCATAACCGGGGTCACTGTTTTTGTGTCACGAAAATGAAGAAAAAAAAATCAGCAATTTTTGGTGAAAATGGTTTTTAAAATTTTTTTTAGGCCTGTCCAGAATGTCGCTTTTTCGGCATGATTGGAGTCATCGTTTTTAGGGACAAAATAGAAATCTGCAATTTTTTGTGAAAATGGTTTTAAAATGTTTTTTTAGGCCTGTCCAGAATGTCGATAGTTCGGCATGACCGGGGTCACTGTTTTTGTGTCACGAAAATGAAACAAAAATATCTGCAATTTTTTGTGAAAATGGTTCTAACATTTTTTTTAGGCCTGTCCAGAATGTCGCTTTTTCGGCATGATCGGAGTCATCGTTTTTAGGGACAAAATTTTTAATCTGCAATTTTTTGTGAAAATGTTTCTAAAATTTTTTTTTAGGCCTGTCCAGAATGTCGCTTTTTCGGCATGATCGGAGTCATCGTTTTTAGGGACAAAATAGAAATCTGCAATTTTTTGTGAAAATGGTTTTAAAATGTTTTTTTTTAGGCCTGTCCAGAATGTCGATAGTTCGGCATGACCGTGGTCACTGTTTTTGTGTCACGAAAATAAAAATAAAATATCTGCAATTTTTTGTGAAAATGGTTCTAAAAAATTTTTTTAGGCCTGTCCAAAATGTCGCTAGTTCGGCATGATCGGAGTCATCGTTTTTGGTGACAAAAATAGAAATCTACAATTTTTTGTGAAAATGGTTTTAAAATGTTTTTTTTTAGGCCTGTCCAGAATGTCGCTAGTTCGGCATGACCGGGGTCACTGTTTTTGTGTCACGAAAATGGAGAAAAAAAAATCAGCCATTTTTGGTGAAAATGTATTTTTTTAAAAAATTTAGGCCTGTCCAGAATGTCGCTTTTTCGGCATGATCGGAGTCATCGTTTTTAGGGACAAAATAGAAATCTGCAATTTTTTGTAAAAATGGTTTTAAAATGTTTTTTTTTAGGCCTGTCCAGAATGTCGCTAGTTCGGCATAACCGGGGTCACTGTTTTTGTGTCACGAAAATGAAGAAAAAAAAATCAGCAATTTTTGGTGAAAATGGTTTTTAAAAAAAATGTTAGGCCTGTCCAGAATGTCGCTTTTTCGGCATGATTGGAGTCATCGTTTTTAGGGACAAAATAGAAATCTGCAATTTTTTGTGAAAATGGTTTTAAAATGTTTTTTTAGGCCTGTCCAGAATGTCGATAGTTCGGCATGACCGGGGTCACTGTTTTTGTGTCACGAAAATGAAACAAAAATATCTGCAATTTTTTGTGAAAATGGTTCTAACATTTTTTTTAGGCCTGTCCAGAATGTCGCTTTTTCGGCATGATCGGAGTCATCGTTTTTAGGGACAAAATAGAAATCTGCAATTTTTTGTGAAAATGGTTTTAAAATGTTTTTTTAGGCCTGTCCAGAATGTCAATAGTTCGGCATGACCGGGGTCACTGTTTTTGTGTCAAAAAATGAAAAAAAGCATTCTGAGCTTTTTTTTTGAAAATGGTTCTAAAATGCTTTTTTTTTAGGCCTGTCCAAAATGTCTCTAGTTAGGCATGATCGGAGTATTCGTTTTTGGTGACAAAAATAGAAATCTACAATTTTTTGTGAAAATGGTTTTAAAATGTTTTTTTTAGGCCTGTCCAGAATGTCGCTAGTTTGGCATAACCGGGGTCACTGTTTTTGTGTCACGAAAATGAAGAAAAAAAAATCAGCAATTTTTGGTGAAAATGGTTTTCAATTTTTTTTAGGCCTGTCCAGAATGTCGCTTTTTCGGCATGATCGGAGTCATCGTTTTTAGGGACAAAATAGAAATCTGCAATTTTTTGTGAAAATGGTTTTAAAATGTGTTTTTTTAGGCCTGTCCAGAATGTCGATAGTTCGGCATGACCGGGGTCACTGTTTTTGTGTCACGAAAATAAAAATAAAATATCTGCAATTTTTTGTGAAAATGGTTCTAAATTTTTTTTTTAGGCCTGTCCAAAATGTCGCTAGTTCGGCATGATCGGAGTCATCGTTTTTGGTGACAAAAATAGAAATCTACAATTTTTTATGAAAATGGTTTTAAAATGTTTTTTTTTAGGCCTGTCCAGAATGTCGCTAGTTCGGCATGACCGGGGTCACTGTTTTTGTGTCACGAAAATGAAGAAAAAAAAATCTGCCATTTTTGGTGAAAAAGGTTTTAAATTTTTTTTTTAGGCCTGTCCAGAATGTCGCTTTTCGGCATGATCGGAGTCATCGTTTTTAGGGACAAAATAGAAATCTGCAATTTTTGGTGAAAATGGTTTTAAAATGTTTTTTTTAGGCCTGTCCAGAATGTCGATAGTTCGGCATGACCGGGGTCACTGTTTTTGTGTCACGAAAATGAGAAAAAAATATCTGCAATTTTTTGTGAAAATGGTTTTAAATTTTTTTTAGGCCTGTCCAGAATGTCGCTTTTTCGGCATGATCGGAGTCATCGTTTTTAGGGACAAAATAGAAATCTGCAATTTTTTGTGAAAATGGTTCTAAAATTTTTTTTTAGGCCTGTCCAGAATGTCGCTTTTTCGGCATGATCGGAGTCATCGTTTTTAGGGACAAAATAGAAATCTGCAATTTTTTGTGAAAATGGTTTTAAAATGTTTTTTTTTAGGCCTGTCCAGAATGTCGCTAGTTCGGCATAACCGGGGTCACTGTTTTTGTGTCACGAAAATGAAGAAAAAAAAATCAGCAATTTTTGGTGAAAATGGTTTTTAAAAAAAATGTTAGGCCTGTCCAGAATGTCGCTTTTTCGGCATGATTGGAGTCATCGTTTTTAGGGACAAAATAGAAATCTGCAATTTTTTGTGAAAATGGTTTTAAAATGTTTTTTTAGGCCTGTCCAGAATGTCGATAGTTCGGCATGACCGGGGTCACTGTTTTTGTGTCACGAAAATGAAACAAAAATATCTGCAATTTTTTGTGAAAATGGTTCTAACATTTTTTTTAGGCCTGTCCAGAATGTCGCTTTTTCGGCATGATCGGAGTCATCGTTTTTAGGGACAAAATAGAAATCTGCAATTTTTTGTGAAAATGGTTTTAAAATGTTTTTTTAGGCCTGTCCAGAATGTCAATAGTTCGGCATGACCGGGGTCACTGTTTTTGTGTCAAAAAATGAAAAAAAGCATTCTGAGCTTTTTTTTTGAAAATGGTTCTAAAATGCTTTTTTTTTAGGCCTGTCCAAAATGTCTCTAGTTAGGCATGATCGGAGTATTCGTTTTTGGTGACAAAAATAGAAATCTACAATTTTTTGTGAAAATGGTTTTAAAATGTTTTTTTTAGGCCTGTCCAGAATGTCGCTAGTTTGGCATAACCGGGGTCACTGTTTTTGTGTCACGAAAATGAAGAAAAAAAAATCAGCAATTTTTGGTGAAAATGGTTTTCAATTTTTTTTAGGCCTGTCCAGAATGTCGCTTTTTCGGCATGATCGGAGTCATCGTTTTTAGGGACAAAATAGAAATCTGCAATTTTTTGTGAAAATGGTTTTAAAATGTGTTTTTTTAGGCCTGTCCAGAATGTCGATAGTTCGGCATGACCGGGGTCACTGTTTTTGTGTCACGAAAATAAAAATAAAATATCTGCAATTTTTTGTGAAAATGGTTCTAAATTTTTTTTTTAGGCCTGTCCAAAATGTCGCTAGTTCGGCATGATCGGAGTCATCGTTTTTGGTGACAAAAATAGAAATCTACAATTTTTTATGAAAATGGTTTTAAAATGTTTTTTTTTAGGCCTGTCCAGAATGTCGCTAGTTCGGCATGACCGGGGTCACTGTTTTTGTGTCACGAAAATGAAGAAAAAAAAATCTGCCATTTTTGGTGAAAAAGGTTTTAAATTTTTTTTTTAGGCCTGTCCAGAATGTCGCTTTTCGGCATGATCGGAGTCATCGTTTTTAGGGACAAAATAGAAATCTGCAATTTTTGGTGAAAATGGTTTTAAAATGTTTTTTTTAGGCCTGTCCAGAATGTCGATAGTTCGGCATGACCGGGGTCACTGTTTTTGTGTCACGAAAATGAGAAAAAAATATCTGCAATTTTTTGTGAAAATGGTTTTAAATTTTTTTTAGGCCTGTCCAGAATGTCGCTTTTTCGGCATGATCGGAGTCATCGTTTTTAGGGACAAAATAGAAATCTGCAATTTTTTGTGAAAATGGTTCTAAAATTTTTTTTTAGGCCTGTCCAGAATGTCGCTTTTTCGGCATGATCGGAGTCATCGTTTTTAGGGACAAAATAGAAATCTGCAATTTTTTGTGAAAATGGTTTTAAAATGTTTTTTTTTAGGCCTGTCCAGAATGTCGATAGTTCGGCATGATCGGGGTCACTGTTTTTGTGTCACGAAAATGAGAAAAAAATATCTGCAATTTTTTGTGAAAATGGTTCTACATTTTTTTTTTAGGACTGTCCAGAATGTCGCTTTTTCGGCATGATCGGAGTCATCGTTTTTAGGGACAAAATAGAAATCTGCAATTTTTTGTGAAAATGGTTTTAAAATGTTTTTTTTTAGGCCTGTCCAGAATGTCGATAGTTCGGCATGACCGGGGTCACTGTTTTTGTGTCACGAAAATGAGAAAAAAATATCTGCAATTTTTTGTGAAAATGGTTCTACATTTTTTTTTTAGGACTGTCCAGAATGTCGCTTTTTCGGCATGATCGGAGTCATCGTTTTTAGGGACAAAATAGAAATCTGCAATTTTTTGTGAAAACTGTTTTAAAATGTTTTTTTTAGGCCTGTCCAGAATGTCGATAGTTCGGTATGACCGGGGTCACTGTTTTTGTGTCAAAAAATGGAGAAAAAAAAATCAGCCATTTTTGGTGAAAATGGTTTTTTAAAAAAATTTTAGGCCTGTCCAGAATGTCGCTTTTTCGGCATGATCGGAGTCATCGTTTTTAGGGACAAAATAGAAATCTGCAATTTTTTGTGAAAACTGTTTTAAAATGTTTTTTTTAGGCCTGTCCAGAATGTCGATAGTTCGGTATGACCGGGGTCACTGTTTTTGTGTCAAAAAATGGAGAAAAAAAAATCAGCCATTTTTGGTGAAAATGGTTTTTAAAATTTTTTTTAGGCCTGTCCAGAATGTCGCTTTTTCGGCATGATCGGAGTCATCGTTTTTAGGGACAAAATAGAAATCTGCAATTTTTTATGAAAATGGTTTTAAAATGTTTTTTTTTAGGCCTGTCCAGAATGTCGCTAGTTCGGCATCACCGGGGTCACTGTTTTTGTGTCACAAAAAATGAAGAAAAAAAAATCAGCAATTTTTGGTGAAAATGTTTTTTTTTTTTTTTTTTTAGGCCTGTCCAGAATGTCGCTTTTTCGGCATGATCGGAGTCATCGTTTTTAGGGACAAAATAGAAATCTGCAATTTTTTATGAAAATGGTTTTAAAATGTTTTTTTTTAGGCCTGTCCAGAATGTCGCTAGTTCGGCATCACCGGGGTCACTGTTTTTGTGTCACAAAAAATGAAGAAAAAAAAATCAGCAATTTTTGGTGAAAATGTTTTTTTTTTTTTTTTTTTAGGCCTGTCCAGAATGTCGCTTTTTCGGCATGATCGGAGTCATCGTTTTTAGGGACAAAATAGAAATCTGCAATTTTTTGTGAAAATGGTTTTAAAAAAAAATGTTAGGCCTGTCCAGAATGTCGCTTTTTCGGCATGATTGGAGTCATCGTTTTTAGGGACAAAATAGAAATCTGCAATTTTTTGTGAAAATGGTTTTAAAATGTTTTTTTAGGCCTGTCCAGAATGTCGATAGTTCGGCATGACCGGGGTCACTGTTTTTGTGTCACGAAAATGAAACAAAAATATCTGCAATTTTTTGTGAAAATGGTTCTAACATTTTTTTTAGGCCTGTCCAGAATGTCGCTTTTTCGGCATGATCGGAGTCATCGTTTTTAGGGACAAAATAGAAATCTGCAATTTTTTGTGAAAATGGTTTTAAAATGTTTTTTTAGGCCTGTCCAGAATGTCAATAGTTCGGCATGACCGGGGTCACTGTTTTTGTGTCAAAAAATGAAAAAAAGCATTCTGAGCTTTTTTTTTGAAAATGGTTCTAAAATGCTTTTTTTTTAGGCCTGTCCAAAATGTCGCTAGTTAGGCATGATCGGAGTATTCGTTTTTGGTGACAAAAATAGAAATCTACAATTTTTTGTGAAAATGGTTTTAAAATGTTTTTTTTAGGCCTGTCCAGAATGTCGCTAGTTTGGCATAACCGGGGTCACTGTTTTTGTGTCACGAAAATGAAGAAAAAAAAATCAGCAATTTTTGGTGAAAATGGTTTTCAATTTTTTTTAGGCCTGTCCAGAATGTCGCTTTTTCGGCATGATCGGAGTCATCGTTTTTAGGGACAAAATAGAAATCTGCAATTTTTTGTGAAAATGGTTTTAAAATGTGTTTTTTTAGGCCTGTCCAGAATGTCGATAGTTCGGCATGACCGGGGTCACTGTTTTTGTGTCACGAAAATAAAAATAAAATATCTGCAATTTTTTGTGAAAATGGTTCTAAATTTTTTTTTTAGGCCTGTCCAAAATGTCGCTAGTTCGGCATGATCGGAGTCATCGTTTTTGGTGACAAAAATAGAAATCTACAATTTTTTATGAAAATGGTTTTAAAATGTTTTTTTTTAGGCCTGTCCAGAATGTCGCTAGTTCGGCATGACCGGGGTCACTGTTTTTGTGTCACGAAAATGAAGAAAAAAAAATCTGCCATTTTTGGTGAAAAAGGTTTTAAATTTTTTTTTTAGGCCTGTCCAGAATGTCGCTTTTCGGCATGATCGGAGTCATCGTTTTTAGGGACAAAATAGAAATCTGCAATTTTTGGTGAAAATGGTTTTAAAATGTTTTTTTTAGGCCTGTCCAGAATGTCGATAGTTCGGCATGACCGGGGTCACTGTTTTTGTGTCACGAAAATGAGAAAAAAATATCTGCAATTTTTTGTGAAAATGGTTTTAAATTTTTTTTAGGCCTGTCCAGAATGTCACTTTTTCGGCATGATCGGAGTCATCGTTTTTAGGGACAAAATACAAATCTGCAATTTTTTGTGAAAATGGTTCTAAAAATTTTTTTTAGGCCTGTCCAGAATGTCGCTTTTTCGGCATGATCGGAGTCATCGTTTTTAGGGACAAAATAGAAATCTGCAATTTTTTGTGAAAATGGTTTTAAAATGTTTTTTTTTAGGCCTGTCCAGAATGTCGATAGTTCGGCATGATCGGGGTCACTGTTTTTGTGTCACGAAAATGAGAAAAAAATATCTGCAATTTTTTGTGAAAATGGTTCTACATTTTTTTTTTAGGACTGTCCAGAATGTCGCTTTTTCGGCATGATCGGAGTCATCGTTTTTAGGGACAAAATAGAAATCTGCAATTTTTTGTGAAAATGGTTTTAAAATGTTTTTTTTTAGGCCTGTCCAGAATGTCGATAGTTCGGCATGACCGGGGTCACTGTTTTTGTGTCACGAAAATGAGAAAAAAATATCTGCAATTTTTTGTGAAAATGGTTCTACATTTTTTTTTTAGGACTGTCCAGAATGTCGCTTTTTCGGCATGATCGGAGTCATCGTTTTTAGGGACAAAATAGAAATCTGCAATTTTTTGTGAAAACTGTTTTAAAATGTTTTTTTTAGGCCTGTCCAGAATGTCGATAGTTCGGTATGACCGGGGTCACTGTTTTTGTGTCAAAAAATGGAGAAAAAAAAATCAGCCATTTTTGGTGAAAATGGTTTTTAAAAAATTTTTTAGGCCTGTCCAGAATGTCGCTTTTTCGGCATGATCGGAGTCATCGTTTTTAGGGACAAAATAGAAATCTGCAATTTTTTGTGAAAACTGTTTTAAAATGTTTTTTTTAGGCCTGTCCAGAATGTCGATAGTTCGGTATGACCGGGGTCACTGTTTTTGTGTCAAAAAATGGAGAAAAAAAAATCAGCCATTTTTGGTGAAAATGGTTTTTAAAATTTTTTTTAGGCCTGTCCAGAATGTCGCTTTTTCGGCATGATCGGAGTCATCGTTTTTAGGGACAAAATAGAAATCTGCAATTTTTTATGAAAATGGTTTTAAAATGTTTTTTTTTAGGCCTGTCCAGAATGTCGCTAGTTCGGCATCACCGGGGTCACTGTTTTTGTGTCACAAAAAATGAAGAAAAAAAAATCAGCAATTTTTGGTGAAAATGTTTTTTTTTTTTTTTTTTTAGGCCTGTCCAGAATGTCGCTTTTTCGGCATGATCGGAGTCATCGTTTTTAGGGACAAAATAGAAATCTGCAATTTTTTATGAAAATGGTTTTAAAATGTTTTTTTTTAGGCCTGTCCAGAATGTCGCTAGTTCGGCATCACCGGGGTCACTGTTTTTGTGTCACAAAAAATGAAGAAAAAAAAATCAGCAATTTTTGGTGAAAATGTTTTATTTTTTTTATTTTTAGGCCTGTCCAGAATGTCGCTTTTTCGGCATGATCGGAGTCATCGTTTTTAGGGACAAAATAGAAATCTGCAATTTTTTGTGAAAATGGTTTTTAAAAAAAATGTTAGGCCTGTCCAGAATGTCGCTTTTTCGGCATGATTGGAGTCATCGTTTTTAGGGACAAAATAGAAATCTGCAATTTTTTGTGAAAATGGTTTTAAAATGTTTTTTTAGGCCTGTCCAGAATGTCGATAGTTCGGCATGACCGGGGTCACTGTTTTTGTGTCACGAAAATGAAACAAAAATATCTGCAATTTTTTGTGAAAATGGTTCTAACATTTTTTTTAGGCCTGTCCAGAATGTCGCTTTTTCGGCATGATCGGAGTCATCGTTTTTAGGGACAAAATAGAAATCTGCAATTTTTTGTGAAAATGGTTTTAAAATGTTTTTTTAGGCCTGTCCAGAATGTCAATAGTTCGGCATGACCGGGGTCACTGTTTTTGTGTCAAAAAATGAAAAAAAGCATTCTGAGCTTTTTTTTTGAAAATGGTTCTAAAATGCTTTTTTTTTAGGCCTGTCCAAAATGTCGCTAGTTAGGCATGATCGGAGTATTCGTTTTTGGTGACAAAAATAGAAATCTACAATTTTTTGTGAAAATGGTTTTAAAATGTTTTTTTTAGGCCTGTCCAGAATGTCGCTAGTTTGGCATAACCGGGGTCACTGTTTTTGTGTCACGAAAATGAAGAAAAAAAAATCAGCAATTTTTGGTGAAAATGGTTTTCAATTTTTTTTAGGCCTGTCCAGAATGTCGCTTTTTCGGCATGATCGGAGTCATCGTTTTTAGGGACAAAATAGAAATCTGCAATTTTTTGTGAAAATGGTTTTAAAATGTGTTTTTTTAGGCCTGTCCAGAATGTCGATAGTTCGGCATGACCGGGGTCACTGTTTTTGTGTCACGAAAATAAAAATAAAATATCTGCAATTTTTTGTGAAAATGGTTCTAAATTTTTTTTTTAGGCCTGTCCAAAATGTCGCTAGTTCGGCATGATCGGAGTCATCGTTTTTGGTGACAAAAATAGAAATCTACAATTTTTTATGAAAATGGTTTTAAAATGTTTTTTTTTAGGCCTGTCCAGAATGTCGCTAGTTCGGCATGACCGGGGTCACTGTTTTTGTGTCACGAAAATGAAGAAAAAAAAATCTGCCATTTTTGGTGAAAAAGGTTTTAAATTTTTTTTTTAGGCCTGTCCAGAATGTCGCTTTTCGGCATGATCGGAGTCATCGTTTTTAGGGACAAAATAGAAATCTGCAATTTTTGGTGAAAATGGTTTTAAAATGTTTTTTTTAGGCCTGTCCAGAATGTCGATAGTTCGGCATGACCGGGGTCACTGTTTTTGTGTCACGAAAATGAGAAAAAAATATCTGCAATTTTTTGTGAAAATGGTTTTAAATTTTTTTTAGGCCTGTCCAGAATGTCGCTTTTTCGGCATGATCGGAGTCATCGTTTTTAGGGACAAAATAGAAATCTGCAATTTTTTGTGAAAATGGTTCTAAATTTTTTTTTTAGGCCTGTCCAGAATGTCGCTTTTTCGGCATGATCGGAGTCATCGTTTTTAGGGACAAAATAGAAATCTGCAATTTTTTGTGAAAATGGTTTTAAAATGTTTTTTTTTAGGCCTGTCCAGAATGTCGATAGTTCGGCATGATCGGGGTCACTGTTTTTGTGTCACGAAAATGAGAAAAAAATATCTGCAATTTTTTGTGAAAATGGTTCTACATTTTTTTTTTAGGACTGTCCAGAATGTCGCTTTTTCGGCATGATCGGAGTCATCGTTTTTAGGGACAAAATAGAAATCTGCAATTTTTTGTGAAAATGGTTTTAAAATGTTTTTTTTTAGGCCTGTCCAGAATGTCGATAGTTCGGCATGACCGGGGTCACTGTTTTTGTGTCACGAAAATGAGAAAAAAATATCTGCAATTTTTTGTGAAAATGGTTCTACATTTTTTTTTTAGGACTGTCCAGAATGTCGCTTTTTCGGCATGATCGGAGTCATCGTTTTTAGGGACAAAATAGAAATCTGCAATTTTTTGTGAAAACTGTTTTAAAATGTTTTTTTTAGGCCTGTCCAGAATGTCGATAGTTCGGTATGACCGGGGTCACTGTTTTTGTGTCAAAAAATGGAGAAAAAAAAATCAGCCATTTTTGGTGAAAATGGTTTTTAAAAAAATTTTTAGGCCTGTCCAGAATGTCGCTTTTTCGGCATGATCGGAGTCATCGTTTTTAGGGACAAAATAGAAATCTGCAATTTTTTGTGAAAACTGTTTTAAAATGTTTTTTTTAGGCCTGTCCAGAATGTCGATAGTTCGGTATGACCGGGGTCACTGTTTTTGTGTCAAAAAATGGAGAAAAAAAAATCAGCCATTTTTGGTGAAAATGGTTTTTAAATTTTTTTTTAGGCCTGTCCAGAATGTCGCTTTTTCGGCATGATCGGAGTCATCGTTTTTAGGGACAAAATAGAAATCTGCAATTTTTTATGAAAATGGTTTTAAAATGTTTTTTTTTAGGCCTGTCCAGAATGTCGCTAGTTCGGCATCACCGGGGTCACTGTTTTTGTGTCACAAAAAATGAAGAAAAAAAAATCAGCAATTTTTGGTGAAAATGTTTTTTTTTTTTTTTTTTTAGGCCTGTCCAGAATGTCGCTTTTTCGGCATGATCGGAGTCATCGTTTTTAGGGACAAAATAGAAATCTGCAATTTTTTATGAAAATGGTTTTAAAATGTTTTTTTTTAGGCCTGTCCAGAATGTCGCTAGTTCGGCATCACCGGGGTCACTGTTTTTGTGTCACAAAAAATGAAGAAAAAAAAATCAGCAATTTTTGGTGAAAATGTTTATTTTTTTTTATTTTTAGGCCTGTCCAGAATGTCGCTTTTTCGGCATGATCGGAGTCATCGTTTTTAGGGACAAAATAGAAATCTGCAATTTTTTGTGAAAATGGTTTTAAAATGTTTTTTTAGGCCTGTCCAGAATGTCAATAGTTCGGCATGACCGGGGTCACTGTTTTTGTGTCAAAAAATGAAAAAAAGCATTCTGAGCTTTTTTTTTGAAAATGGTTCTAAAATGCTTTTTTTTTAGGCCTGTCCAAAATGTCGCTAGTTAGGCATGATCGGAGTATTCGTTTTTGGTGACAAAAATAGAAATCTACAATTTTTTGTGAAAATGGTTTTAAAATGTTTTTTTTAGGCCTGTCCAGAATGTCGCTAGTTTGGCATAACCGGGGTCACTGTTTTTGTGTCACGAAAATGAAGAAAAAAAAATCAGCAATTTTTGGTGAAAATGGTTTTAAATTTTTTTTAGGCCTGTCCAGAATGTCGCTTTTTCGGCATGATCGGAGTCATCGTTTTTAGGGACAAAATAGAAATCTGCAATTTTTTGTGAAAATGGTTCTAAAATTTTTTTTTAGGCCTGTCCAGAATGTCGCTTTTTCGGCATGATCGGAGTCATCGTTTTTAGGGACAAAATAGAAATCTGCAATTTTTTGTGAAAATGGTTTTAAAATGTGTTTTTTTAGGCCTGTCCAGAATGTCGATAGTTCGGCATGACCGGGGTCACTGTTTTTGTGTCACGAAAATAAAAATAAAATATCTGCAATTTTTTGTGAAAATGGTTCTAAAATTTTTTTTTAGGCCTGTCCAAAATGTCGCTAGTTCGGCATGATCGGAGTCATCGTTTTTGGTGACAAAAATAGAAATCTACAATTTTTTATGAAAATGGTTTTAAAATGTTTTTTTTTTAGGCCTGTCCAGAATGTCGCTAGTTCGGCATGACCGGGGTCACTGTTTTTGTGTCACGAAAATGAGAAAAAAATATCTGCAATTTTTTGTGAAAATGGTTTTAAAAAATTTTTAGGCCTGTCCAGAATGTCGCTTTTTCGGCATGATCGGAGTCATCGTTTTTAGGGACAAAATAGAAATCTGCAATTTTTTGTGAAAATGGTTTTAAAATGTTTTTTTTTAGGCCTGTCCAGAATGTCGATAGTTCGGCATGACCGGGGTCACTGTTTTTGTGTCACGAAAATGAGAAAAAAATATCTGCAATTTTTTGTGAAAATGGTTCTACATTTTTTTTTTAGGACTGTCCAGAATGTCGCTTTTTCGGCATGATCGGAGTCATCGTTTTTAGGGACAAAATAGAAATCTGCAATTTTTTGTGAAAATGGTTTTAAAATGTTTTTTTTAGGCCTGTCCAGAATGTCGATAGTTCGGTATGACCGGGGTCACTGTTTTTGTGTCAAAAAATGGAGAAAAAAAAATCAGCCATTTTTGGTGAAAATGGTTTTTAAATTTTTTTTTAGGCCTGTCCAGAATGTCGCTTTTTCGGCATGATCGGAGTCATCGTTTTTAGGGACAAAATAGAAATCTGCAATTTTTTGTGAAAATGGTTTTAAAATGTTTTTTTTTAGGCCTGTCCAGAATGTCGCTAGTTCGGCATCACCGGGGTCACTGTTTTTGTGTCACAAAAAATGAAGAAAAAAAAATCAGCAATTTTTGGTGAAAATGTATTTTTTTTTTAATTTTTAGGCCTGTCCAGAATGTCGCTTTTTCGGCATGATCGGAGTCATCGTTTTTAGGGACAAAATAGAAATCTGCAATTTTTTGTGAAAATGGTTTTAAAATGTTTTTTTAGGCCTGTCCAGAATGTCAATAGTTCGGCATGACTGGGGTCACTGTTTTTGTGTCACGAAAATGAAAAAAAAATATCTGCAATTTTTTGTGAAAATGGTTTTAAAATGTTTTTTTAGGCCTGTCCAGAATGTCGATAGTTCGGCATGACCGGGGTCACTGTTTTTGTGTCACGAAAATGAAACAAAAATATCTGCAATTTTTTGTGAAAATGGTTCTAACATTTTTTTTTAGGCCTGTCCAGAATGTCGCTTTTTCGGCATGATCGGAGTCATCGTTTTTAGGGACAAAATAGAAATCTGCAATTTTTTGTGAAAATGGTTTTAAAATGTTTTTTTTAGGCCTGTCCAGAATGTCGATAGTTCAGCATGACCGGGGTCACTGTTTTTGTGTCAAAAAATGAAAAAAAGCATTCTGAGCTTTTTTTTTGAAAATGGTTCTAAAATGCTTTTTTTTTAGGCCTGTCCAAAATGTCGCTAGTTAGGCATGATCGGAGTATTCGTTTTTGGTGACAAAAATAGAAATCTACAATTTTTTGTGAAAATGGTTTTAAAATGTTTTTTTTAGGCCTGTCCAGAATGTCGCTAGTTTGGCATAACCGGGGTCACTGTTTTTGTGTCACGAAAATGAAGAAAAAAAAATCAGCAATTTTTGGTGAAAATGGTTTTAAATTTTTTTTAGGCCTGTCCAGAATGTCGCTTTTTCGGCATGATCGGAGTCATCGTTTTTAGGGACAAAATAGAAATCTGCAATTTTTTGTGAAAATGGTTCTAAAAATTTATTTTAGGCCTGTCCAGAATGTCGCTTTTTCGGCATGATCGGAGTCATCGTTTTTAGGGACAAAATAGAAATCTGCAATTTTTTGTGAAAATGGTTTTAAAATGTGTTTTTTTAGGCCTGTCCAGAATGTCGATAGTTCGGCATGACCGGGGTCACTGTTTTTGTGTCACGAAAATAAAAATAAAATATCTGCAATTTTTTGTGAAAATGGTTCTAAAATTTTTTTTTAGGCCTGTCCAAAATGTCGCTAGTTCGGCATGATCGGAGTCATCGTTTTTGGTGACAAAAATAGAAATCTACAATTTTTTATGAAAATGGTTTTAAAATGTTTTTTTTTAGGCCTGTCCAGAATGTCGCTAGTTCGGCATGACCGGGGTCACTGTTTTTGTGTCACGAAAATGAAGAAAAAAAAATCTGCCATTTTTGGTGAAAAAGGTTTTCAATTTTTTTTTTAGGCCTGTCCAGAATGTCGCTTTTCGGCATGATCGGAGTCATCGTTTTTAGGGACAAAATAGAAATCTGCAATTTTTTGTGAAAATGGTTTTAAAATGTTTTTTTTAGGCCTGTCCAGAATGTCGATAGTTCGGCATGACCGGGGTCACTGTTTTTGTGTCACGAAAATGAGAAAAAAATATCTGCAATTTTTTGTGAAAATGGTTTTAAATTTTTTTTAGGCCTTTCCAGAATGTCGCTTTTTCGGCATGATCGGAGTCATCGTTTTTAGGGACAAAATAGAAATCTGCAATTTTTTGTGAAAATGGTTCTAAAAAAATTTTTTAGGCCTGTCCAGAATGTCGCTTTTTCGGCATGATCGGAGTCATCGTTTTTAGGGACAAAATAGAAATCTGCAATTTTTTGTGAAAATGGTTTTAAAATGTTTTTTTTTAGGCCTGTCCAGAATGTCGATAGTTCGGCATGACCGGGGTCACTGTTTTTGTGTCACGAAAATGAGAAAAAAATATCTGCAATTTTTTGTGAAAATGGTTCTACATTTTTTTTTTAGGACTGTCCAGAATGTCGCTTTTTCGGCATGATCGGAGTCATCGTTTTTAGGGACAAAATAGAAATCTGCAATTTTTTGTGAAAATGGTTTTAAAATGTTTTTTTTAGGCCTGTCCAGAATGTCGATAGTTCGGTATGACCGGGGTCACTGTTTTTGTGTCAAAAAATGGAGAAAAAAAAATCAGCCATTTTTGGTGAAAATGGTTTTTAAAATTTTTTTTAGGCCTGTCCAGAATGTCGCTTTTTCGGCATGATCGGAGTCATCGTTTTTAGGGACAAAATAGAAATCTGCAATTTTTTGTGAAAATGGTTTTAAAATGTTTTTTTTTTAGGCCTGTCCAGAATGTCGCTAGTTCGGCATCACCGGGGTCACTGTTTTTGTGTCACAAAAAATGAAGAAAAAAAAATCAGCAATTTTTGGTGAAAATGTATTTTTTTTTTAATTTTTAGGCCTGTCCAGAATGTCGCTTTTTCGGCATGATCGGAGTCATCGTTTTTAGGGACAAAATAGAAATCTGCAATTTTTTGTGAAAATGGTTTTAAAATGTTTTTTTAGGCCTGTCCAGAATGTCAATAGTTCGGCATGACTGGGGTCACTGTTTTTGTGTCACGAAAATGAAAAAAAAATATCTGCAATTTTTTGTGAAAATGGTTTTAAAATGTTTTTTTAGGCCTGTCCAGAATGTCGATAGTTCGGCATGACCGGGGTCACTGTTTTTGTGTCACGAAAATGAAACAAAAATATCTGCAATTTTTTGTGAAAATGGTTCTAACATTTTTTTTTAGGCCTGTCCAGAATGTCGCTTTTTCGGCATGATCGGAGTCATCGTTTTTAGGGACAAAATAGAAATCTGCAATTTTTTGTGAAAATGGTTTTAAAATGTTTTTTTTAGGCCTGTCCAGAATGTCGATAGTTCAGCATGACCGGGGTCACTGTTTTTGTGTCAAAAAATGAAAAAAAGCATTCTGAGCTTTTTTTTTGAAAATGGTTCTAAAATGCTTTTTTTTTAGGCCTGTCCAAAATGTCGCTAGTTAGGCATGATCGGAGTATTTGTTTTTGGTGACAAAAATAGAAATCTACAATTTTTTGTGAAAATGGTTTTAAAATGTTTTTTTTAGGCCTGTCCAGAATGTCGCTAGTTTGGCATAACCGGGGTCACTGTTTTTGTGTCACGAAAATGAAGAAAAAAAAATCAGCAATTTTTGGTGAAAATGGTTTTAAATTTTTTTTAGGCCTGTCCAGAATGTCGCTTTTTCGGCATGATCGGAGTCATCGTTTTTAGGGACAAAATAGAAATCTGCAATTTTTTGTGAAAATGGTTCTAAAATTTTTTTTTAGGCCTGTCCAGAATGTCGCTTTTCGGCATGATCGGAGTCATCGTTTTTAGGGACAAAATAGAAATCTGCAATTTTTTGTGAAAATGGTTTTAAAATGTTTTTTTTAGGCCTGTCCAGAATGTCGATAGTTCGGCATGACCGGGGTCACTGTTTTTGTGTCACGAAAATGAGAAAAAAATATCTGCAATTTTTTGTGAAAATGGTTCTACATTTTTTTTTTAGGACTGTCCAGAATGTCGCTTTTTCGGCATGATCGGAGTCATCGTTTTTAGGGACAAAATTTAAATCTGCAATTTTTTGTGAAAATGGTTTTAAAATGTTTTCTTTAGGCCTGTCCAGAATGTCGATAGTTCGGTATGACCGGGGTCACTGTTTTTGTGTCAAAAAATGGAGAAAAAAAAATCAGCCATTTTTGGTGAAAATGGTTTTTAAATTTTTTTTTAGGCCTGTCCAGAATGTCGCTTTTTCGGCATGATTGGAGTCATCGTTTTTAGGGACAAAATAGAAATCTGCAATTTTTTGTGAAAATGGTTTTAAAATGTTTTTTTTTAGGCCTGTCCAGAATGTCGCTAGTTTGGCATAACCGGGGTCACTGTTTTTGTGTCACGAAAATGAAGAAAAAAAAATCAGCAATTTTTGGTGAAAATGGTTTTAAATTTTTTTTAGGCCTGTCCAGAATGTCGCTTTTTCGGCATGATCGGAGTCATCGTTTTTAGGGACAAAATAGAAATCTGCAATTTTTGGTGAAAATGGTTCTAAAAATTTATTTTAGGCCTGTCCAGAATGTCGCTTTTTCGGCATGATCGGAGTCATCGTTTTTAGGGACAAAATAGAAATCTGCAATTTTTTGTGAAAATGGTTTTAAAATGTGTTTTTTAGGCCTGTCCAGAATGTCGCTTTTTCGGCATGATCGGAGTCATCGTTTTTAGGGACAAAATAGAAATCTGCAATTTTTTGTGAAAATGGTTTTAAAATGTGTTTTTTTAGGCCTGTCCAGAATGTCGATAGTTCGGCATGACCGGGGTCACTGTTTTTGTGTCACGAAAATAAAAATAAAATATCTGCAATTTTTTGTGAAAATGGTTCTAAAATTTTTTTTTAGGCCTGTCCAAAATGTCGCTAGTTCGGCATGATCGGAGTCATCGTTTTTGGTGACAAAAATAGAAATCTACAATTTTTTATGAAAATGGTTTTAAAATGTTTTTTTTTAGGCCTGTCCAGAATGTCGCTAGTTCGGCATGACCGGGGTCACTGTTTTTGTGTCACGAAAATGAAGAAAAAAAAATCTGCCATTTTTGGTGAAAAAGGTTTTTAATTTTTTTTTTAGGCCTGTCCAGAATGTCGCTTTTCGGCATGATCGGAGTCATCGTTTTTAGGGACAAAATAGAAATCTGCAATTTTTTGTGAAAATGGTTTTAAAATGTTTTTTTTAGGCCTGTCCAGAATGTCGATAGTTCGGCATGACCGGGGTCACTGTTTTTGTGTCACGAAAATGAGAAAAAAATATCTGCAATTTTTTGTGAAAATGGTTTTAAATTTTTTTTAGGCCTTTCCAGAATGTCGCTTTTTCGGCATGATCGGAGTCATCGTTTTTAGGGACAAAATAGAAATCTGCAATTTTTTGTGAAAATGGTTCTAAAATTTTTTTTTAGGCCTGTCCAGAATGTCGCTTTTTCGGCATGATCGGAGTCATCGTTTTTAGGGACAAAATAGAAATCTGCAATTTTTTGTGAAAATGGTTTTAAAATGTTTTTTTTTAGGCCTGTCCAGAATGTCGATAGTTCGGCATGACCGGGGTCACTGTTTTTGTGTCACGAAAATGAGAAAAAAATATCTGCAATTTTTTGTGAAAATGGTTCTACATTTTTTTTTTAGGACTGTCCAGAATGTCGCTTTTTCGGCATGATCGGAGTCATCGTTTTTAGGGACAAAATAGAAATCTGCAATTTTTTGTGAAAATGGTTTTAAAATGTTTTTTTTAGGCCTGTCCAGAATGTCGATAGTTCAGCATGACCGGGGTCACTGTTTTTGTGTCAAAAAATGAAAAAAAGCATTCTGAGCTTTTTTTTTGAAAATGGTTCTAAAATGCTTTTTTTTTAGGCCTGTCCAAAATGTCGCTAGTTAGGCATGATCGGAGTATTTGTTTTTGGTGACAAAAATAGAAATCTACAATTTTTTGTGAAAATGGTTTTAAAATGTTTTTTTTAGGCCTGTCCAGAATGTCGCTAGTTTGGCATAACCGGGGTCACTGTTTTTGTGTCACGAAAATGAAGAAAAAAAAATCAGCAATTTTTGGTGAAAATGGTTTTAAATTTTTTTTAGGCCTGTCCAGAATGTCGCTTTTTCGGCATGATCGGAGTCATCGTTTTTAGGGACAAAATAGAAATCTGCAATTTTTTGTGAAAATGGTTCTAAAATTTTTTTTTAGGCCTGTCCAGAATGTCGCTTTTCGGCATGATCGGAGTCATCGTTTTTAGGGACAAAATAGAAATCTGCAATTTTTTGTGAAAATGGTTTTAAAATGTTTTTTTTAGGCCTGTCCAGAATGTCGATAGTTCGGCATGACCGGGGTCACTGTTTTTGTGTCACGAAAATGAGAAAAAAATATCTGCAATTTTTTGTGAAAATGGTTCTACATTTTTTTTTTAGGACTGTCCAGAATGTCGCTTTTTCGGCATGATCGGAGTCATCGTTTTTAGGGACAAAATAGAAATCTGCAATTTTTTGTGAAAATGGTTTTAAAATGTTTTCTTTAGGCCTGTCCAGAATGTCGATAGTTCGGTATGACCGGGGTCACTGTTTTTGTGTCAAAAAATGGAGAAAAAAAAATCAGCCATTTTTGGTGAAAATGGTTTTTAAATTTTTTTTTAGGCCTGTCCAGAATGTCGCTTTTTCGGCATGATTGGAGTCATCGTTTTTAGGGACAAAATAGAAATCTGCAATTTTTTGTGAAAATGGTTTTAAAATGTTTTTTTTTAGGCCTGTCCAGAATGTCGCTAGTTTGGCATAACCGGGGTCACTGTTTTTGTGTCACGAAAATGAAGAAAAAAAAATCAGCAATTTTTGGTGAAAATGGTTTTAAATTTTTTTTAGGCCTGTCCAGAATGTCGCTTTTTCGGCATGATCGGAGTCATCGTTTTTAGGGACAAAATAGAAATCTGCAATTTTTGGTGAAAATGGTTCTAAAAATTTATTTTAGGCCTGTCCAGAATGTCGCTTTTTCGGCATGATCGGAGTCATCGTTTTTAGGGACAAAATAGAAATCTGCAATTTTTTGTGAAAATGGTTTTAAAATGTGTTTTTTAGGCCTGTCCAGAATGTCGCTTTTTCGGCATGATCGGAGTCATCGTTTTTAGGGACAAAATAGAAATCTGCAATTTTTTGTGAAAATGGTTTTAAAATGTGTTTTTTTAGGCCTGTCCAGAATGTCGATAGTTCGGCATGACCGGGGTCACTGTTTTTGTGTCACGAAAATAAAAATAAAATATCTGCAATTTTTTGTGAAAATGGTTCTAAAATTTTTTTTTAGGCCTGTCCAAAATGTCGCTAGTTCGGCATGATCGGAGTCATCGTTTTTGGTGACAAAAATAGAAATCTACAATTTTTTATGAAAATGGTTTTAAAATGTTTTTTTTTAGGCCTGTCCAGAATGTCGCTAGTTCGGCATGACCGGGGTCACTGTTTTTGTGTCACGAAAATGAAGAAAAAAAAATCTGCCATTTTTGGTGAAAAAGGTTTTTAATTTTTTTTTTAGGCCTGTCCAGAATGTCGCTTTTCGGCATGATCGGAGTCATCGTTTTTAGGGACAAAATAGAAATCTGCAATTTTTTGTGAAAATGGTTTTAAAATGTTTTTTTTAGGCCTGTCCAGAATGTCGATAGTTCGGCATGACCGGGGTCACTGTTTTTGTGTCACGAAAATGAGAAAAAAATATCTGCAATTTTTTGTGAAAATGGTTTTAAATTTTTTTTAGGCCTTTCCAGAATGTCGCTTTTTCGGCATGATCGGAGTCATCGTTTTTAGGGACAAAATAGAAATCTGCAATTTTTTGTGAAAATGGTTCTAAAATTTTTTTTTAGGCCTGTCCAGAATGTCGCTTTTTCGGCATGATCGGAGTCATCGTTTTTAGGGACAAAATAGAAATCTGCAATTTTTTGTGAAAATGGTTTTAAAATGTTTTTTTTTAGGCCTGTCCAGAATGTCGATAGTTCGGCATGACCGGGGTCACTGTTTTTGTGTCACGAAAATGAGAAAAAAATATCTGCAATTTTTTGTGAAAATGGTTCTACATTTTTTTTTTAGGACTGTCCAGAATGTCGCTTTTTCGGCATGATCGGAGTCATCGTTTTTAGGGACAAAATAGAAATCTGCAATTTTTTGTGAAAATGGTTTTAAAATGTTTTTTTTAGGCCTGTCCAGAATGTCGATAGTTCGGTATGACCGGGGTCACTGTTTTTGTGTCAAAAAATGGAGAAAAAAAAATCAGCCATTTTTGGTGAAAATGGTTTTTAAAAAATTTTTTAGGCCTGTCCAGAATGTCGCTTTTTCGGCATGATCGGAGTCATCGTTTTTAGGGACAAAATAGAAATCTGCAATTTTTTGTGAAAATGGTTTTAAAATGTTTTTTTTTAGGCCTGTCCAGAATGTCGCTAGTTCGGCATCACCGGGGTCACTGTTTTTGTGTCACAAAAAATGAAGAAAAAAAAATCAGCAATTTTTGGTGAAAATGTATTTTTTTTTAAATTTTTAGGCCTGTCCAGAATGTCGCTTTTTCGGCATGATCGGAGTCATCGTTTTTAGGGACAAAATAGAAATCTGCAATTTTTTGTGAAAATGGTTTTAAAATGTTTTTTTAGGCCTGTCCAGAATGTCGATAGTTCGGCATGACCGGGGTCACTGTTTTTGTGTCACGAAAATGAAACAAAAATATCTGCAATTTTTTGTGAAAATGGTTCTAACATTTTTTTTTAGGCCTGTCCAGAATGTCGCTTTTTCGGCATGATCGGAGTCATCGTTTTTAGGGACAAAATAGAAATCTGCAATTTTTTGTGAAAATGGTTTTAAAATGTTTTTTTTAGGCCTGTCCAGAATGTCGATAGTTCAGCATGACCGGGGTCACTGTTTTTGTGTCAAAAAATGAAAAAAAGCATTCTGAGCTTTTTTTTTGAAAATGGTTCTAAAATGCTTTTTTTTTAGGCCTGTCCAAAATGTCGCTAGTTAGGCATGATCGGAGTATTCTTTTTTGGTGACAAAAATAGAAATCTACAATTTTTTGTGAAAATGGTTTTAAAATGTTTTTTTTAGGCCTGTCCAGAATGTCGCTAGTTTGGCATAACCGGGGTCACTGTTTTTGTGTCACGAAAATGAAGAAAAAAAAATCAGCAATTTTTGGTGAAAATGGTTTTAAAATTTTTTTAGGCCTGTCCAGAATGTCGCTTTTTCGGCATGATCGGAGTCATCGTTTTTAGGGACAAAATAGAAATCTGCAATTTTTTGTGAAAATGGTTCTAAAATTTTTTTTTAGGCCTGTCCAGAATGTCGCTTTTCGGCATGATCGGAGTCATCGTTTTTAGGGACAAAATAGAAATCTGCAATTTTTTGTGAAAATGGTTTTAAAATGTTTTTTTTAGGCCTGTCCAGAATGTCGATAGTTCGGCATGACCGGGGTCACTGTTTTTGTGTCACGAAAATGAGAAAAAAATATCTGCAATTTTTTGTGAAAATGGTTCTACATTTTTTTTTTAGGACTGTCCAGAATGTCGCTTTTTCGGCATGATCGGAGTCATCGTTTTTAGGGACAAAATAGAAATCTGCAATTTTTTGTGAAAATGGTTTTAAAATGTTTTCTTTAGGCCTGTCCAGAATGTCGATAGTTCGGTATGACCGGGGTCACTGTTTTTGTGTCAAAAAATGGAGAAAAAAAAATCAGCCATTTTTGGTGAAAATGGTTTTTACATTTTTTTTTAGGCCTGTCCAGAATGTCGCTTTTTCGGCATGATTGGAGTCATCGTTTTTAGGGACAAAATAGAAATCTGCAATTTTTTGTGAAAATGGTTTTAAAATGTTTTTTTTTAGGCCTGTCCAGAATGTCGCTTTTCGGCATGATCGGAGTCATCGTTTTTAGGGACAAAATAGAAATCTGCAATTTTTTGTGAAAATGGTTTTAAAATGTTTTTTTTAGGCCTGTCCAGAATGTCGATAGTTCGGCATGACCGGGGTCACTGTTTTTGTGTCACGAAAATGAGAAAAAAATATCTGCAATTTTTTGTGAAAATGGTTCTACATTTTTTTTTTAGGACTGTCCAGAATGTCGCTTTTTCGGCATGATCGGAGTCATCGTTTTTAGGGACAAAATAGAAATCTGCAATTTTTTGTGAAAATGGTTTTAACCTCTTGGGGCTAGGTGGGACGCTAGCGTGCCACCTGTGGTGCACTCCATCAACAGCAGGTGCATTTCAAGAGCGGCAAATTTGAATCCAAATAAATGTCAAAATTCAAATTTTTCAAAAATACAACTATGTTACACCATTTGAAAGATAAACATCTCCTTAATCTAACCACGTTTTACGATTTCAAAAAGGTTTTACGGCGAAAGCATAAATTTAGAGTATGTTAGGACAGTACATTTACAAGAGTTGTGTGTAATGTTTTGTCAAGTCAAAGACAGGGTCACCAAAACCATAAAACCAGCTAAAATGATACACTAACCTTTTACAATCTCCATCAGATGACACTCCTAGGACATTATGTTAGACAATGCATGCATTTTTAGTTCTATCAAGTTCATATTTATATACAAAAACAGCGTTTTACTATGGCATTGATGTTGAGGAAATCGTTTCCCTCCAATAACCGGCAGTCAAGTCAGCGTCAGAAATTAAATAATTAAAATTAGAAAACATTGTTAAAATATTATATTGTCATTTAAAGAATTATAGATTTACATCTTTTGAACGCAATCAACTTGCCAGATTTAAAAATAACCTTACTGGGAAATCACACTTTGCAATAATCTGAGCACTGTGCCCAGAAAAATACGCGTTGCGATACAGACTAGACGTCATGTTGGGGAGATCTAAAATCGAAAATACTATGTAAATAATCCATTACCTTTGATTCTCTTCATCAGATGTCACTTCCAGGTATCACAGGTCCATAACGAATGTAGTTTTGTTCAAAAAAGCTCATCATTTATGTCCAAAAATCTCCGTCTCGTTAGCACATGATGTAAGCCAGCCGGACTTCTCGTCATGAACGAGGGGAAAAAATATATTTCCGTTCGTTCAAACATGTCAAACGTTGTATAGCATAAATCATTAGGGCCTTTTTTAACCAGAACATGAATAATATTCAAGGTGGACGAATGCATAGCCTTTTATAACGTATTGGAACGAGGGTACCCAACATGAAGTAGCGCGCCAGGTGTCTAATGGGACATCACCGTTCCATGGCTCTTGTTCGGTCAGATCTCCCTCCAGAAGACTCAAAACACTTTGTAAAGGCTGGTGACATCTAGTGGAAGCAATAGGAAGTGCCAAAATATTCCTAAACCCCTGTGTCTTTCAATGGGATAGCTTTAAAGTCAATACAACACATCAGGTATCCACTTCCTGTCAGAAAATGTCTCAGGGTTTTGCCTGCCAAATGAGTTCTGTTATACTCACAGACACCATTCAAACAGTTTTGGAAACTTTAGAGTGTTTTCTATCCATATATAATAAGTATATGCATATTCTAGTTACTGGGTAGGATTAGTAACCAGATTAAATCGGGTACATTTTTTTTATCCAGACGTGCAAATGCTGCCCCCTAGACCCAACAGGTTAAAATGTTTTCTTTAGGCCTGTCCAGAATGTCGATAGTTCGGTATGACCGGGGTCACTGTTTTTGTGTCAAAAAATGGAGAAAAAAAAATCAGCCATTTTTGGTGAAAATGTTTTTTAAATTTTTTTTTAGGCCTGTCCAGAATGTCGCTTTTTCGGCATGATTGGAGTCATCGTTTTTAGGGACAAAATAGAAATCTGCAATTTTTTGTGAAAATGGTTTTAAAATGTTTTTTTTTAGGCCTGTCCAGAATGTCGCTAGTTCGGCATCACCGGGGTCACTGTTTTTGTGTCACAAAAAATGAAGAAAAAAAAATCAGCAATTTTTGGTGAAAATGTTTTTTTTTTTTAAATTTTTAGGCCTGTCCAGAATGTCGCTTTTTCGGCATGATCGGAGTCATCGTTTTTAGAGACAAAATAGAAATCTGCAATTTTTTGTGAAAATGGTTCTAAAAATTTTTTTTAGGCCTGTCCAAAATGTCGCTAGTTCGTCATGATCGGAGTCATCGTTTTTGGTGACAAAAATAGAAATCTACAATTTTTTGTGAAAATGGTTTTAAAATGTTTTTTTTTAGGCCTGTCCAGAATGTCGCTAGTTCGGCATGACCGGGGTCACTGTTTTTGTGTCACTAAAATGAAGAAAAAAAAATCTGCCATTTTTGGTGAAAAAGGTTTTAAATTTTTTTTTTAGGCCTGTCCAGAATGTCGCTTTTCGGCATGATCGGAGTCATCGTTTTTAGGGACAAAATAGAAATCTGCAATTTTTTGTGAAAATGGTTTTAAAATGTTTTTTTTAGGCCTGTCCAGAATGTCGATAGTTCGGTATGACCGGGGTCACTGTTTTTGTGTCAAAAAATGGAGAAAAAAAAATCAGCCATTTTTGGTGAAAATGGTTTTTAAATTTTTTTTTAGGCCTGTCCAGAATGTCGCTTTTTCGGCATGATCGGAGTCATCGTTTTTAGGGACAAAATAGAAATCTGCAATTTTTTGTGAAAATGGTTTTAAAATGTTTTTTTTTAGGCCTGTCCAGAATGTCGCTAGTTCGGCATCACCGGGGTCACTGTTTTTGTGTCACAAAAAATGAAGAAAAAAAAATCAGCAATTTTTGGTGAAAATGTATTTTTTTTTTAATTTTTAGGCCTGTCCAGAATGTCGCTTTTTCGGCATGATCGGAGTCATCGTTTTTAGGGACAAAATAGAAATCTGCAATTTTTTGTGAAAATGGTTTTAAAATGTTTTTTTAGGCCTGTCCAGAATGTCGATAGTTCGGCATGACCGGGGTCACTGTTTTTGTGTCACGAAAATGAAACAAAAATATCTGCAATTTTTTGTGAAAATGGTTCTAACATTTTTTTTTAGGCCTGTCCAGAATGTCGCTTTTTCGGCATGATCGGAGTCATCGTTTTTAGGGACAAAATAGAAATCTGCAATTTTTTGTGAAAATGGTTTTAAAATGTTTTTTTTAGGCCTGTCCAGAATGTCGATAGTTCAGCATGACCGGGGTCACTGTTTTTGTGTCAAAAAATGAAAAAAAGCATTCTGAGCTTTTTTTATGAAAATGGTTCTAAAATGCTTTTTTTTTAGGCCTGTCCAAAGTGTCGCTAGTTAGGCATGATCGGAGTATTCGTTTTTGGTGACAAAAATAGAAATCTACAATTTTTTGTGAAAATGGTTTTAAAATGTTTTTTTTAGGCCTGTCCAGAATGTCGCTAGTTAGGCATGATCGGAGTATTCTTTTTTGGTGACAAAAATAGAAATCTACAATTTTTTGTGAAAATGGTTTTAAAATGTTTTTTTTAGGCCTGTCCAGAATGTCGCTAGTTTGGCATAACCGGGGTCACTGTTTTTGTGTCACGAAAATGAAGAAAAAAAAATCAGCAATTTTTGGTGAAAATGGTTTTAAAATTTTTTTAGGCCTGTCCAGAATGTCGCTTTTTCGGCATGATCGGAGTCATCGTTTTTAGGGACAAAATAGAAATCTGCAATTTTTTGTGAAAATGGTTCTAAAATTTTTTTTTAGGCCTGTCCAGAATGTCGCTTTTCGGCATGATCGGAGTCATCGTTTTTAGGGACAAAATAGAAATCTGCAATTTTTTGTGAAAATGGTTTTAAAATGTTTTTTTTAGGCCTGTCCAGAATGTCGATAGTTCGGCATGACCGGGGTCACTGTTTTTGTGTCACGAAAATGAGAAAAAAATATCTGCAATTTTTTGTGAAAATGGTTCTACATTTTTTTTTTAGGACTGTCCAGAATGTCGCTTTTTCGGCATGATCGGAGTCATCGTTTTTAGGGACAAAATAGAAATCTGCAATTTTTTGTGAAAATGGTTTTAAAATGTTTTCTTTAGGCCTGTCCAGAATGTCGATAGTTCGGTATGACCGGGGTCACTGTTTTTGTGTCAAAAAATGGAGAAAAAAAAATCAGCCATTTTTGGTGAAAATGGTTTTTACATTTTTTTTTAGGCCTGTCCAGAATGTCGCTTTTTCGGCATGATTGGAGTCATCGTTTTTAGGGACAAAATAGAAATCTGCAATTTTTTGTGAAAATGGTTTTAAAATGTTTTTTTTTAGGCCTGTCCAGAATGTCGCTTTTCGGCATGATCGGAGTCATCGTTTTTAGGGACAAAATAGAAATCTGCAATTTTTTGTGAAAATGGTTTTAAAATGTTTTTTTTAGGCCTGTCCAGAATGTCGATAGTTCGGCATGACCGGGGTCACTGTTTTTGTGTCACGAAAATGAGAAAAAAATATCTGCAATTTTTTGTGAAAATGGTTCTACATTTTTTTTTTAGGACTGTCCAGAATGTCGCTTTTTCGGCATGATCGGAGTCATCGTTTTTAGGGACAAAATAGAAATCTGCAATTTTTTGTGAAAATGGTTTTAAAATGTTTTCTTTAGGCCTGTCCAGAATGTCGATAGTTCGGTATGACCGGGGTCACTGTTTTTGTGTCAAAAAATGGAGAAAAAAAAATCAGCCATTTTTGGTGAAAATGGTTTTTAAATTTTTTTTTAGGCCTGTCCAGAATGTCGCTTTTTCGGCATGATTGGAGTCATCGTTTTTAGGGACAAAATAGAAATCTGCAATTTTTTGTGAAAATGGTTTTAAAATGTTTTTTTTTAGGCCTGTCCAGAATGTCGCTAGTTCGGCATCACCGGGGTCACTGTTTTTGTGTCACAAAAAATGAAGAAAAAAAAATCAGCAATTTTTGGTGAAAATGTTTTTTTTTTTTAAATTTTTAGGCCTGTCCAGAATGTCGCTTTTTCGGCATGATCGGAGTCATCGTTTTTAGAGACAAAATAGAAATCTGCAATTTTTTGTGAAAATGGTTCTAAAAATTTTTTTTAGGCCTGTCCAAAATGTCGCTAGTTCGTCATGATCGGAGTCATCGTTTTTGGTGACAAAAATAGAAATCTACAATTTTTTGTGAAAATGGTTTTAAAATGTTTTTTTTTAGGCCTGTCCAGAATGTCGCTAGTTCGGCATGACCGGGGTCACTGTTTTTGTGTCACTAAAATGAAGAAAAAAAAATCTGCCATTTTTGGTGAAAAAGGTTTTAAATTTTTTTTTTAGGCCTGTCCAGAATGTCGCTTTTCGGCATGATCGGAGTCATCGTTTTTAGGGACAAAATAGAAATCTGCAATTTTTTGTGAAAATGGTTTTAAAATGTTTTTTTTAGGCCTGTCCAGAATGTCGATAGTTCGGTATGACCGGGGTCACTGTTTTTGTGTCAAAAAATGGAGAAAAAAAAATCAGCCATTTTTGGTGAAAATGGTTTTTAAATTTTTTTTTAGGCCTGTCCAGAATGTCGCTTTTTCGGCATGATCGGAGTCATCGTTTTTAGGGACAAAATAGAAATCTGCAATTTTTTGTGAAAATGGTTTTAAAATGTTTTTTTTTAGGCCTGTCCAGAATGTCGCTAGTTCGGCATCACCGGGGTCACTGTTTTTGTGTCACAAAAAATGAAGAAAAAAAAATCAGCAATTTTTGGTGAAAATGTATTTTTTTTTTAATTTTTAGGCCTGTCCAGAATGTCGCTTTTTCGGCATGATCGGAGTCATCGTTTTTAGGGACAAAATAGAAATCTGCAATTTTTTGTGAAAATGGTTTTAAAATGTTTTTTTAGGCCTGTCCAGAATGTCGATAGTTCGGCATGACCGGGGTCACTGTTTTTGTGTCACGAAAATGAAACAAAAATATCTGCAATTTTTTGTGAAAATGGTTCTAACATTTTTTTTTAGGCCTGTCCAGAATGTCGCTTTTTCGGCATGATCGGAGTCATCGTTTTTAGGGACAAAATAGAAATCTGCAATTTTTTGTGAAAATGGTTTTAAAATGTTTTTTTTAGGCCTGTCCAGAATGTCGATAGTTCAGCATGACCGGGGTCACTGTTTTTGTGTCAAAAAATGAAAAAAAGCATTCTGAGCTTTTTTTATGAAAATGGTTCTAAAATGCTTTTTTTTTAGGCCTGTCCAAAGTGTCGCTAGTTAGGCATGATCGGAGTATTCGTTTTTGGTGACAAAAATAGAAATCTACAATTTTTTGTGAAAATGGTTTTAAAATGTTTTTTTTAGGCCTGTCCAGAATGTCGCTATTTTGGCATAACCGGGGTCACTGTTTTTGTGTCACGAAAATGAAGAAAAAAAAATCAGCAATTTTTGGTGAAAATGGTTTTAAAATTTTTTTAGGCCTGTCCAGAATGTCGCTTTTTCGGCATGATCGGAGTCATCGTTTTTAGGGACAAAATAGAAATCTGCAATTTTTTGTGAAAATGGTTCTAAAAATTTTTTTTAGGCCTGTCCAGAATGTCGCTTTTCGGCATGATCGGAGTCATCGTTTTTAGGGACAAAATAGAAATCTGCAATTTTTTGTGAAAATGGTTTTAAAATGTTTTTTTTAGGCCTGTCCAGAATGTCGATAGTTCGGCATGACCGGGGTCACTGTTTTTGTGTCACGAAAATGAGAAAAAAATATCTGCAATTTTTTGTGAAAATGGTTCTACATTTTTTTTTTAGGACTGTCCAGAATGTCGCTTTTTCGGCATGATCGGAGTCATCGTTTTTAGAGACAAAATAGAAATCTGCAATTTTTTGTGAAAATGGTTTTAAAATGTTTTCTTTAGGCCTGTCCAGAATGTCGATAGTTCGGTATGACCGGGGTCACTGTTTTTGTGTCAAAAAATGGAGAAAAAAAAATCAGCCATTTTTGGTGAAAATGGTTTTTTAATTTTTTTTTAGGCCTGTCCAGAATGTCGCTTTTTCGGCATGATTGGAGTCATCGTTTTTAGGGACAAAATAGAAATCTGCAATTTTTTGTGAAAATGGTTTTAAAATGTTTTTTTTTAGGCCTGTCCAGAATGTCGCTAGTTTGGCATAACCGGGGTCACTGTTTTTGTGTCACGAAAATGAAGAAAAAAAAATCAGCAATTTTTGGTGAAAATGGTTTTAAATTTTTTTTAGGCCTGTCCAGAATGTCGCTTTTTCGGCATGATCGGAGTCATCGTTTTTAGGGACAAAATAGAAATCTGCAATTTTTTGTGAAAATGGTTCTAAAAAGTGTTATTTTAGGCCTGTCCAGAATGTCGCTTTTTCGGCATGATCGGAGTCATCGTTTTTAGGGACAAAATAGAAATCTGCAATTTTTTGTGAAAATGGTTTTAAAATGTGTTTTTTTAGGCCTGTCCAGAATGTCGATAGTTCGGCATGACCGGGGTCACTGTTTTTGTGTCACGAAAATAAAAATAAAATATCTGCAATTTTTTGTGAAAATGGTTCTAAAATTTTTTTTTAGGCCTGTCCAAAATGTCGCTAGTTCGGCATGATCGGAGTCATCGTTTTTGGTGACAAAAATAGAAATCTACAATTTTTTATGAAAATGGTTTTAAAATGTTTTTTTTTAGGCCTGTCCAGAATGTCGCTAGTTCGGCATGACCGGGGTCACTGTTTTTGTGTCACGAAAATGAAGAAAAAAAAATCTGCCATTTTTGGTGAAAAAGGTTTTAAATTTTTTTTTTAGGCCTGTCCAGAATGTCGCTTTTCGGCATGATCGGAGTCATCGTTTTTAGGGACAAAATAGAAATCTGCAATTTTTTGTGAAAATGGTTTTAAAATGTTTTTTTTTAGGCCTGTCCAGAATGTCGCTAGTTCGGCATGACCGGGGTCACTGTTTTTGTGTCACGAAAATGAAGAAAAAAAAATCTGCCATTTTTGGTGAAAAAGGTTTTAAATTTTTTTTTTAGGCCTGTCCAGAATGTCGCTTTTCGGCATGATCGGAGTCATCGTTTTTAGGGACAAAATAGAAATCTGCAATTTTTTGTGAAAATGGTTTTAAAATGTTTTTTTTAGGCCTGTCCAGAATGTCGATAGTTCGGCATGACCGGGGTCACTGTTTTTGTGTCACGAAAATGAGAAAAAAATATCTGCAATTTTTTGTGAAAATGGTTTTAAATTTTTTTTAGGCCTTTCCAGAATGTCGCTTTTTCGGCATGATCGGAGTCATCGTTTTTAGGGACAAAATAGAAATCTGCAATTTTTTGTGAAAATGGTTCTAAAATTTTTTTTTAGGCCTGTCCAGAATGTCGCTTTTTCGGCATGATCGGAGTCATCGTTTTTAGGGACAAAATAGAAATCTGCAATTTTTTGTGAAAATGGTTTTAAAATGTTTTTTTTTAGGCCTGTCCAGAATGTCGATAGTTCGGCATGACCGGGGTCACTGTTTTTGTGTCACGAAAATGAGAAAAAAATATCTGCAATTTTTTGTGAAAATGGTTCTACATTTTTTTTTTAGGACTGTCCAGAATGTCGCTTTTTCGGCATGATCGGAGTCATCGTTTTTAGGGACAAAATAGAAATCTGCAATTTTTTGTGAAAATGGTTTTAAAATGTTTTTTTTTAGGCCTGTCCAGAATGTCGATAGTTCGGCATGACCGGGGTCACTGTTTTTGTGTCACGAAAATGAGAAAAAAATATCTGCAATTTTTTGTGAAAATGGTTCTACATTTTTTTTTTAGGACTGTCCAGAATGTCGCTTTTTCGGCATGATCGGAGTCATCGTTTTTAGGGACAAAATAGAAATCTGCAATTTTTTGTGAAAATGGTTTTAAAATGTTTTTTTTTAGGCCTGTCCAGAATGTCGATAGTTCGGTATGACCGGGGTCACTGTTTTTGTGTCAAAAAATGGAGAAAAAAAAATCAGCCATTTTTGGTGAAAATGGTTTTTAAATTTTTTTTTAGGCCTGTCCAGAATGTCGCTTTTTCGGCATGATCGGAGTCATCGTTTTTAGGGACAAAATAGAAATCTGCAATTTTTTGTGAAAATGGTTTTAAAATGTTTTTTTTTAGGCCTGTCCAGAATGTCGCTAGTTCGGCATCACCGGGGTCACTGTTTTTGTGTCACAAAAAATGAAGAAAAAAAAATCAGCAATTTTTGGTGAAAATGTATTTTTTTTTTAATTTTTAGGCCTGTCCAGAATGTCGCTTTTTCGGCATGATCGGAGTCATCGTTTTTAGGGACAAAATAGAAATCTGCAATTTTTTGTGAAAATGGTTTTAAAATGTTTTTTTAGGCCTGTCCAGAATGTCGATAGTTCGGCATGACCGGGGTCACTGTTTTTGTGTCACGAAAATGAAACAAAAATATCTGCAATTTTTTGTGAAAAAAGTTCTAACATTTTTTTTTAGGCCTGTCCAGAATGTCGCTTTTTCGGCATGATCGGAGTCATCGTTTTTAGGGACAAAATAGAAATCTGCAATTTTTTGTGAAAATGGTTTTAAAATGTTTTTTTTAGGCCTGTCCAGAATGTCGATAGTTCAGCATGACCGGGGTCACTGTTTTTGTGTCAAAAAATGAAAAAAAGCATTCTGAGCTTTTTTTTTGAAAATGGTTCTAAAATGCTTTTTTTTAGGCCTGTCCAAAATGTCGCTAGTTAGGCATGATCGGAGTATTCTTTTTTGGTGACAAAAATAGAAATCTACAATTTTTTGTGAAAATGGTTTTAAAATGTTTTTTTTAGGCCTGTCCAGAATGTCGCTAGTTTGGCATAACCGGGGTCACTGTTTTTGTGTCACGAAAATGAAGAAAAAAAAATCAGCAATTTTTGGTGAAAATGGTTTTAAATTTTTTTTAGGCCTGTCCAGAATGTCGCTTTTTCGGCATGATCGGAGTCATCGTTTTTAGGGACAAAATAGAAATCTGCAATTTTTTGTGAAAATGGTTCTAAAATTTTTTTTTAGGCCTGTCCAGAATGTCGCTTTTCGGCATGATCGGAGTCATCGTTTTTAGGGACAAAATAGAAATCTGCAATTTTTTGTGAAAATGGTTTTAAAATGTTTTTTTTAGGCCTGTCCAGAATGTCGATAGTTCGGCATGACCGGGGTCACTGTTTTTGTGTCACGAAAATGAGAAAAAAATATCTGCAATTTTTTGTGAAAATGGTTCTACATTTTTTTTTTAGGACTGTCCAGAATGTCGCTTTTTCGGCATGATCGGAGTCATCGTTTTTAGGGACAAAATAGAAATCTGCAATTTTTTGTGAAAATGGTTTTAAAATGTTTTCTTTAGGCCTGTCCAGAATGTCGATAGTTCGGTATGACCGGGGTCACTGTTTTTGTGTCAAAAAATGGAGAAAAAAAAATCAGCCATTTTTGGTGAAAATGGTTTTTAAATTTTTTTTTAGGCCTGTCCAGAATGTCGCTTTTTCGGCATGATTGGAGTCATCGTTTTTAGGGACAAAATAGAAATCTGCAATTTTTTGTGAAAATGGTTTTAAAATGTTTTTTTTTAGGCCTGTCCAGAATGTCGCTAGTTCGGCATCACCGGGGTCACTGTTTTTGTGTCACAAAAAATGAAGAAAAAAAAATCAGCAATTTTTGGTGAAAATGTTTTTTTTTTTTAATTATTAGGCCTGTCCAGAATGTCGCTTTTTCGGCATGATCGGAGTCATCGTTTTTAGAGACAAAATAGAAATCTGCAATTTTTTGTGAAAATGGTTCTAAAAATTTTTTTTAGGCCTGTCCAAAATGTCGCTAGTTCGGCATGATCGGAGTCATCGTTTTTGGTGCCAAAAATAGAAATCTACAATTTTTTGTGAAAATGGTTTTAAAATGTTTTTTTTTAGGCCTGTCCAGAATGTCGCTAGTTCGGCATGACCGGGGTCACTGTTTTTGTGTCACGAAAATGAAGAAAAAAAAATCTGCCATTTTTGGTGAAAAAGGTTTTAAAATTTTTTTTTAGGCCTGTCCAGAATGTCGCTTTTCGGCATGATCGGAGTCATCGTTTTTAGGGACAAAATAGAAATCTGCAATTTTTTGTGAAAATGGTTTTAAAATGTTTTTTTTAGGCCTGTCCAGAATGTCGATAGTTCGGTATGACCGGGGTCACTGTTTTTGTGTCAAAAAATGGAGAAAAAAAAATCAGCCATTTTTGGTGAAAATGGTTTTAAAATTTTTTTTTAGGCCTGTCCAGAATGTCGCTTTTTCGGCATGATCGGAGTCATCGTTTTTAGGGACAAAATAGAAATCTGCAATTTTTTGTGAAAATGGTTTTAAAATGTTTTTTTTTAGGCCTGTCCAGAATGTCGCTAGTTCGGCATCACCGGGGTCACTGTTTTTGTGTCACAAAAAATGAAGAAAAAAAAATCAGCAATTTTTGGTGAAAATGTATTTTTTTTTTAATTTTTAGGCCTGTCCAGAATGTCGCTTTTTCGGCATGATCGGAGTCATCGTTTTTAGGGACAAAATAGAAATCTGCAATTTTTTGTGAAAATGGTTTTAAAATGTTTTTTTAGGCCTGTCCAGAATGTCGATAGTTCGGCATGACCGGGGTCACTGTTTTTGTGTCACGAAAATGAAACAAAAATATCTGCAATTTTTTGTGAAAATGGTTCTAACATTTTTTTTTAGGCCTGTCCAGAATGTCGCTTTTTCGGCATGATCGGAGTCATCGTTTTTAGGGACAAAATAGAAATCTGCATTTTTTTGTGAAAATGGTTTTAAAATGTTTTTTTTAGGCCTGTCCAGAATGTCGATAGTTCAGCATGACCGGGGTCACTGTTTTTGTGTCAAAAAATGAAAAAAAGCATTCTGAGCTTTTTTTTTGAAAATGGTTCTAAAATGCTTTTTTTTTAGGCCTGTCCAAAATGTCGCTAGTTAGGCATGATCGGAGTATTCTTTTTTGGTGACAAAAATAGAAATCTACAATTTTTTGTGAAAATGGTTTTAAAATGTTTTTTTTAGGCCTGTCCAGAATGTCGCTAGTTTGGCATAACCGGGGTCACTGTTTTTGTGTCACGAAAATGAAGAAAAAAAAATCAGCAATTTTTGGTGAAAATGGTTTTAAATTTTTTTTAGGCCTGTCCAGAATGTCGCTTTTTCGGCATGATCGGAGTCATCGTTTTTAGGGACAAAATAGAAATCTGCAATTTTTTGTGAAAATGGTTCTAAAATTTTTTTTTAGGCCTGTCCAGAATGTCGCTTTTCGGCATGATCGGAGTCATCGTTTTTAGGGACAAAATAGAAATCTGCAATTTTTTGTGAAAATGGTTTTAAAATGTTTTCTTTAGGCCTGTCCAGAATGTCGATAGTTCGGTATGACCGGGGTCACTGTTTTTGTGTCAAAAAATGGAGAAAAAAAAATCAGCCATTTTTGGTGAAAATGGTTTTTTTTTTTTATTTTTAGGCCTGTCCAGAATGTCGCTTTTTCGGCATGATCGGAGTCATCGTTTTTAGAGACAAAATAGAAATCTGCAATTTTTTGTGAAAATGGTTCTAAAATTTTTTTTTAGGCCTGTCCAAAATGTCGCTAGTTCGGCATGATCGGAGTCATCGTTTTTGGTGACAAAAATAGAAATCTACAATTTTTTGTGAAAATGGTTTTAAAATGGTTTTTTTTTAGGCCTGTCCAGAATGTCGCTAGTTCGGCATGACCGGGGTCACTGTTTTTGTGTCACGAAAATGAAGAAAAAAAAATCTGCCATTTTTGGTGAAAAAGGTTTTAAATTTTTTTTTTAGGCCTGTCCAGAATGTCGCTTTTCGGCATGATCGGAGTCATCGTTTTTAGGGACAAAATAGAAATCTGCAATTTTTTGTGAAAATGGTTTTAAAATGTTTTTTTTAGGCCTGTCCAGAATGTCGATAGTTCGGCATGACCGGGGTCACTGTTTTTGTGTCACGAAAATGAGAAAAAAATATCTGCAATTTTTTGTGAAAATGGTTCTACATTTTTTTTTTAGGACTGTCCAGAATGTCGCTTTTTCGGCATGATCGGAGTCATCGTTTTTAGGGACAAAATAGAAATCTGCAATTTTTGGTGAAAATGGTTTTAAAATGTTTTCTTTAGGCCTGTCCAGAATGTCGATAGTTCGGTATGACCGGGGTCACTGTTTTTGTGTCAAAAAATGGAGAAAAAAAAATCAGCCATTTTTGGTGAAAATGCTTTTAAATTTTTTTTTTAGGCCTGTCCAGAATGTCGCTTTTTCGGCATGATCGGAGTCATCGTTTTTAGGGACAAAATAGAAATCTGCAATTTTTTGTGAAAATGGTTTTAAAATGTTTTTTTTTAGGCCTGTCCAGAATGTCGCTAGTTCGGCATCACCGGGGTCACTGTTTTTGTGTCACAAAAAATGAAGAAAAAAAAATCAGCAATTTTTGGTGAAAATGTTTATTTTTTTTAATTTTTAGGCCTGTCCAGAATGTCGCTTTTTCGGCATGATCGGAGTCATCGTTTTTAGAGACAAAATAGAAATCTGCAATTTTTTGTGAAAATGGTTCTAAAATTTTTTTTTAGGCCTGTCCAAAATGTCGCTAGTTCGGCATGATCGGAGTCATCGTTTTTGGTGACAAAAATAGAAATCTACAATTTTTTGTGAAAATGGTTTTAAAATGTTTTTTTTAGGCCTGTCCAGAATGTCGCTAGTTCGGCATGACCGGGGTCACTGTTTTTGTGTCACGAAAATGAAGAAAAAAAAATCTGCAATTTTTGGTGAAAATGGTTTTAAATTTTTTTTTTAGGCCTGTCCAGAATGTCGCTTTTTCGGCATGATCGGAGTCATCGTTTTTAGGGACAAAATAGAAATCTGCAATTTTTTGTGAAAATGGTTTTAAAATGTTTTTTTTAGGCCTGTCCAGAATGTCGATAGTTCGGCATGACCGGGGTCACTGTTTTTGTGTCACGAAAATGAGAAAAAAATATCTGCAATTTTTTGTGAAAATGGTTCTACATTTTTTTTTTAGGACTGTCCAGAATGTCGCTTTTTCGGCATGATCGGAGTCATCGTTTTTAGGGACAAAATAGAAATCTGCAATTTTTGGTGAAAATGGTTTTAAAATGTTTTCTTTAGGCCTGTCCAGAATGTCGATAGTTCGGTATGACCGGGGTCACTGTTTTTGTGTCAAAAAATGGAGAAAAAAAAATCAGCCATTTTTGGTGAAAATGGTTTTTAATTTTTTTTTTAGGCCTGTCCAGAATGTCGCTTTTTCGGCATGATCGGAGTCATCGTTTTTAGGGACAAAATAGAAATCTGCAATTTTTTGTGAAAATGGTTTTAAAATTATTTTTTTTAGGCCTGTCCAGAATGTCGCTAGTTCGGCATGACCGGGGTCACTGTTTTTGTGTCCCGAAAATGAAGAAAAAAAAATCTGCCATTTTTGGTGAAAAAGGTTTTAAATTTTTTTTTTAGGCCTGTCCAGAATGTCGCTATTCGGCATGATCGGAGTCATCGTTTTTAGGGACAAAATAGAAATCTGCAATTTTTTGTGAAAATGGTTTTAAAATGTTTTTTTTAGGCCTGTCCAGAATGTCGATAGTTCGGCATGACCGGGGTCACTGTTTTTGTGTCACGAAAATGAGAAAAAAATATCTGCAATTTTTTGTGAAAATGGTTCTACATTTTTTTTTTAGGACTGTCCAGAATGTCGCTTTTTCGGCATGATCGGAGTCATCGTTTTTAGGGACAAAATAGAAATCTGCAATTTTTTGTGAAAATGGTTTTAAAATGTTTTCTTTAGGCCTGTCCAGAATGTCGATAGTTCGGTATGACCGGGGTCACTGTTTTTGTGTCAAAAAATGGAGAAAAAAAAATCAGCCATTTTTGGTGAAAATGGTTTTTAAATTTTTTTTTAGGCCTGTCCAGAATGTCGCTTTTTCGGCATGATCGGAGTCATCGTTTTTAGGGACAAAATAGAAATCTGCAATTTTTTGTGAAAATGGTTTTAAAATGTTTTTTTTTAGGCCTGTCCAGAATGTCGCTAGTTCGGCATCACCGGGGTCACTGTTTTTGTGTCACAAAAAATGAAGAAAAAAAAATCAGCAATTTTTGGTGAAAATGTTTTTTTTTTTTAATTTTAGGCCTGTCCAGAATGTCGCTTTTTCGGCATGATCGGAGTCATCGTTTTTAGAGACAAAATAGAAATCTGCAATTTTTTGTGAAAATGGTTCTAAAATTTTTTTTTAGGCCTGTCCAAAATGTCGCTAGTTCGGCATGATCGGAGTCATCGTTTTTGGTGCCAAAAATAGAAATCTACAATTTTTTGTGAAAATGGTTTTAAAATGTTTTTTTTTAGGCCTGTCCAGAATGTCGCTAGTTCGGCATGACCGGGGTCACTGTTTTTGTGTCACGAAAATGAAAAAAAAATATCTGCAATTTTTTGTGAAAATGGTTCTAACATTTTTTTTTAGGCCTGTCCAGAATGTCGCTTTTTCGGCATGATCGGAGTCATCGTTTTTAGGGACAAAATAGAAATCTGCAATTTTTTGTGAAAATGGTTTTAAAATGTTTTTTTTAGGCCTGTCCAGAATGTCGATAGTTCGGCATGACCGGGGTCACTGTTTTTGTGTCAAAAAATGAAAAAAAGAATTCTGAGCTTTTTTTTGGAAAATGGTTCTAAAATGCTTTTTTTTTAGGCCTGTCCAAAATGTCGCTAGTTAGGCATGATCGGAGTATTCGTTTTTGGTGACAAAAATAGAAATCTACAATTTTTTGTGAAAATGGTTTTAAAATGTTTTTTTTAGGCCTGTCCAGAATGTCGCTAGTTTGGCATAACCGGGGTCACTGTTTTTGTGTCACGAAAATGAAGAAAAAAAAATCAGCAATTTTTGGTGAAAATGGTTTTAAATTTTTTTTTTAGGCCTGTCCAGAATGTCGCTTTTTCGGCATGATCGGAGTCATCGTTTTTAGGGACAAAATAGAAATCTGCAATTTTTTGTGAAAATGGTTTTAAAATGTTTTTTTTAGGCCTGTCCAGAATGTCGATAGTTCGGCATGACCGGGGTCACTGTATTTGTGTCACGAAAATGAAAAAAAAATATCTGCAATTTTTTGTGAAAATGGTTCTAACATTTTTTTTTAGGCCTGTCCAGAATGTCGCTTTTTCGGCATGATCGGAGTCATCGTTTTTAGGGACAAAATAGAAATCTGCAATTTTTTGTGAAAATGGTTTTAAAATGTTTTTTTTAGGCCTGTCCAGAATGTCGATAGTTCGGCATGACCGGGGTCACTGTTTTTGTGTCAAAAAATGAAAAAAAGAATTCTGAGCTTTTTTTTGGAAAATGGTTTTAAAATGTTTTTTTTAGGCCTGTCCAGAATGTCGCTAGTTTGGCATAACCGGGGTCACTGTTTTTGTGTCACGAAAATGAAGAAAAAAAAATCAGCAATTTTTTGTGAAAATGGTTTTAAAATGTTTTTTTTAGGCCTGTCCAGAATGTCGATAGTTCGGCATGACCGGGGTCACTGTATTTGTGTCACGAAAATGAAAAAAAAATATCTGCAATTTTTTGTGAAAATGGTTCTAACATTTTTTTTTAGGCCTGTCCAGAATGTCGCTTTTTCGGCATGATCGGAGTCATCGTTTTTAGGGACAAAATAGAAATCTGCAATTTTTTGTGAAAATGGTTTTAAAATGTTTTTTTTAGGCCTGTCCAGAATGTCGATAGTTCGGCATGACCGGGGTCACTGTTTTTGTGTCAAAAAATGAAAAAAAGAATTCTGAGCTTTTTTTTGGAAAATGGTTTTAAAATGTTTTTTTTAGGCCTGTCCAGAATGTCGCTAGTTTGGCATAACCGGGGTCACTGTTTTTGTGTCACGAAAATGAAGAAAAAAAAATCAGCAATTTTTGGTGAAAATGGTTTTAAAAAATTTTTTTAGACCTGTCCAGAATGTCGCTTTTTCGGCATGATCGGAGTCATCGTTTTTAGGGACAAAATAGAAATCTGCAATTTTTTGTGAAAATGGTTTTAAAATGTTTTTTTTAGGCCTGTCCAGAATGTCGATAGTTCGGCATGACCGGGGTCACTGTTTTTGTGTCACGAAAATGAAACAAAAATATCTGCAATTTTTTGTGAAAATGGTTCTAACATTTTTTTTTAGGCCTGTCCAGAATGTCGCTTTTTCGGCATGATCGGAGTCATCGTTTTTAGGGACAAAATAGAAATCTGCATTTTTTTGTGAAAATGGTTTTAAAATGTTTTTTTTAGGCCTGTCCAGAATGTCGATAGTTCAGCATGACCGGGGTCACTGTTTTTGTGTCAAAAAATGAAAAAAAGCATTCTGAGCTTTTTTTTTGAAAATGGTTCTAAAATGCTTTTTTTTTAGGCCTGTCCAAAATGTCGCTAGTTAGGCATGATCGGAGTATTCTTTTTTGGTGACAAAAATAGAAATCTACAATTTTTTGTGAAAATGGTTTTAAAATGTTTTTTTTAGGCCTGTCCAGAATGTCGCTAGTTTGGCATAACCGGGGTCACTGTTTTTGTGTCACGAAAATGAAGAAAAAAAAATCAGCAATTTTTGGTGAAAATGGTTTTAAATTTTTTTTAGGCCTGTCCAGAATGTCGCTTTTTCGGCATGATCGGAGTCATCGTTTTTAGGGACAAAATAGAAATCTGCAATTTTTTGTGAAAATGGTTCTAAAATTTTTTTTTAGGCCTGTCCAGAATGTCGCTTTTCGGCATGATCGGAGTCATCGTTTTTAGGGACAAAATAGAAATCTGCAATTTTTTGTGAAAATGGTTTTAAAATGTTTTCTTTAGGCCTGTCCAGAATGTCGATAGTTCGGTATGACCGGGGTCACTGTTTTTGTGTCAAAAAATGGAGAAAAAAAAATCAGCCATTTTTGGTGAAAATGGTTTTTTTTTTTTATTTTTAGGCCTGTCCAGAATGTCGCTTTTTCGGCATGATCGGAGTCATCGTTTTTAGAGACAAAATAGAAATCTGCAATTTTTTGTGAAAATGGTTCTAAAATTTTTTTTAGGCCTGTCCAAAATGTCGCTAGTTCGGCATGATCGGAGTCATCGTTTTTGGTGACAAAAATAGAAATCTACAATTTTTTGTGAAAATGGTTTTAAAATGTTTTTTTTTTAGGCCTGTCCAGAATGTCGCTAGTTCGGCATGACCGGGGTCACTGTTTTTGTGTCACGAAAATGAAGAAAAAAAAATCTGCCATTTTTGGTGAAAAAGGTTTTAAATTTTTTTTTTAGGCCTGTCCAGAATGTCGCTTTTCGGCATGATCGGAGTCATCGTTTTTAGGGACAAAATAGAAATCTGCAATTTTTTGTGAAAATGGTTTTAAAATGTTTTTTTTAGGCCTGTCCAGAATGTCGATAGTTCGGCATGACCGGGGTCACTGTTTTTGTGTCACGAAAATGAGAAAAAAATATCTGCAATTTTTTGTGAAAATGGTTCTACATTTTTTTTTTAGGACTGTCCAGAATGTCGCTTTTTCGGCATGATCGGAGTCATCGTTTTTAGGGACAAAATAGAAATCTGCAATTTTTGGTGAAAATGGTTTTAAAATGTTTTCTTTAGGCCTGTCCAGAATGTCGATAGTTCGGTATGACCGGGGTCACTGTTTTTGTGTCAAAAAATGGAGAAAAAAAAATCAGCCATTTTTGGTGAAAATGCTTTTAAATTTTTTTTTTAGGCCTGTCCAGAATGTCGCTTTTTCGGCATGATCGGAGTCATCGTTTTTAGGGACAAAATAGAAATCTGCAATTTTTTGTGAAAATGGTTTTAAAATGTTTTTTTTTAGGCCTGTCCAGAATGTCGCTAGTTCGGCATCACCGGGGTCACTGTTTTTGTGTCACAAAAAATGAAGAAAAAAAAATCAGCAATTTTTGGTGAAAATGTTTATTTTTTTTAATTTTTAGGCCTGTCCAGAATGTCGCTTTTTCGGCATGATCGGAGTCATCGTTTTTAGAGACAAAATAGAAATCTGCAATTTTTTGTGAAAATGGTTCTAAAATTTTTTTTTAGGCCTGTCCAAAATGTCGCTAGTTCGGCATGATCGGAGTCATCGTTTTTGGTGACAAAAATAGAAATCTACAATTTTTTGTGAAAATGGTTTTAAAATGTTTTTTTTTAGGCCTGTCCAGAATGTCGCTAGTTCGGCATGACCGGGGTCACTGTTTTTGTGTCCCGAAAATGAAGAAAAAAAAATCTGCCATTTTTGGTGAAAAAGGTTTTAAATTTTTTTTTTAGGCCTGTCCAGAATGTCGCTATTCGGCATGATCGGAGTCATCGTTTTTAGGGACAAAATAGAAATCTGCAATTTTTTGTGAAAATGGTTTTAAAATGTTTTTTTTAGGCCTGTCCAGAATGTCGATAGTTCGGCATGACCGGGGTCACTGTTTTTGTGTCACGAAAATGAGAAAAAAATATCTGCAATTTTTTGTGAAAATGGTTCTACATTTTTTTTTTAGGACTGTCCAGAATGTCGCTTTTTCGGCATGATCGGAGTCATCGTTTTTAGGGACAAAATAGAAATCTGCAATTTTTGGTGAAAATGGTTTTAAAATGTTTTCTTTAGGCCTGTCCAGAATGTCGATAGTTCGGTATGACCGGGGTCACTGTTTTTGTGTCAAAAAATGGAGAAAAAAAAATCAGCCATTTTTGGTGAAAATGGTTTTTAATTTTTTTTTTAGGCCTGTCCAGAATGTCGCTTTTTCGGCATGATCGGAGTCATCGTTTTTAGGGACAAAATAGAAATCTGCAATTTTTTGTGAAAATGGTTTTAAAATTATTTTTTTTAGGCCTGTCCAGAATGTCGCTAGTTCGGCATGACCGGGGTCACTGTTTTTGTGTCCCGAAAATGAAGAAAAAAAAATCTGCCATTTTTGGTGAAAAAGGTTTTAAATTTTTTTTTTAGGCCTGTCCAGAATGTCGCTATTCGGCATGATCGGAGTCATCGTTTTTAGGGACAAAATAGAAATCTGCAATTTTTTGTGAAAATGGTTTTAAAATGTTTTTTTTAGGCCTGTCCAGAATGTCGATAGTTCGGCATGACCGGGGTCACTGTTTTTGTGTCACGAAAATGCGAAAAAAATATCTGCAATTTTTTGTGAAAATGGTTCTACATTTTTTTTTTAGGACTGTCCAGAATGTCGCTTTTTCGGCATGATCGGAGTCATCGTTTTTAGGGACAAAATAGAAATCTGCAATTTTTGGTGAAAATGGTTTTAAAATGTTTTCTTTAGGCCTGTCCAGAATGTCGATAGTTCGGTATGACCGGGGTCACTGTTTTTGTGTCAAAAAATGGAGAAAAAAAAATCAGCCATTTTTGGTGAAAATGGTTTTAAATTTTTTTTTTAGGCCTGTCCAGAATGTCGCTTTTTCGGCATGATCGGAGTCATCGTTTTTAGGGACAAAATAGAAATCTGCAATTTTTTGTGAAAATGGTTTTAAAATTATTTTTTTTAGGCCTGTCCAGAATGTCGCTAGTTCGGCATCACCGGGGTCACTGTTTTTGTGTCACAAAAAATGAAGAAAAAAAAATCAGCAATTTTTGGTGAAAATGTTTTTTTTTTTTTTTTTAGGCCTGTCCAGAATGTCGCTTTTTCGGCATGATCGGAGTCATCGTTTTTAGAGACAAAATAGAAATCTGCAATTTTTTGTGAAAATGGTTCTAAAATTTTTTTTTAGGCCTGTCCAAAATGTCACTAGTTCGGCATGATCGGAGTCATCGTTTTTGGTGACAAAAATAGAAATCTACAATTTTTTGTGAAAATGGTTTTAAAATGTTTTTTTTTAGGCCTGTCCAGAATGTCGCTAGTTCGGCATGACCGGGGTCACTGTTTTTGTGTCACGAAAATGAAAAAAAAATATCTGCAATTTTTTGTGAAAATGGTTCTAACATTTTTTTTTAGGCCTGTCCAGAATGTCGCTTTTTCGGCATGATCGGAGTCATCGTTTTTAGGGACAAAATAGAAATCTGCAATTTTTTGTGAAAATGGTTTTAAAATGTTTTTTTTAGGGTTGTCCAGAATGTCGATAGTTCGGCATGACCGGGGTCACTGTTTTTGTGTCAAAAAATGAAAAAAAGAATTCTGAGCTTTTTTTTGGAAAATGGTTCTAAAATGCTTTTTTTTTAGGCCTGTCCAAAATGTCGCTAGTTAGGCATGATCGGAGTATTCGTTTTTGGTGACAAAAATAGAAATCTACAATTTTTTGTGAAAATGGTTTTAAAATGTTTTTTTTAGGCCTGTCCAGAATGTCGCTAGTTTGGCATAACCGGGGTCACTGTTTTTGTGTCACGAAAATGAAGAAAAAAAAATCAGCAATTTTTGGTGAAAATGGTTTTAAATTTTTTTTTTAGACCTGTCCAGAATGTCGCTTTTTCGGCATGATCGGAGTCATCGTTTTTAGGGACAAAATAGAAATCTGCAATTTTTTGTGAAAATGGTTTTAAAATGTTTTTTTTAGGCCTGTCCAGAATGTCGATAGTTCGGCATGACCGGGGTCACTGTATTTGTGTCACGAAAATGAAAAAAAAATATCTGCAATTTTTTGTGAAAATGGTTCTAACATTTTTTTTTAGGCCTGTCCAGAATGTCGCTTTTTCGGCATGATCGGAGTCATCGTTTTTAGGGACAAAATAGAAATCTGCAATTTTTTGTGAAAATGGTTTTAAAATGTTTTTTTTAGGCCTGTCCAGAATGTCGATAGTTCGGCATGACCGGGGTCACTGTTTTTGTGTCAAAAAATGAAAAAAAGAATTCTGAGCTTTTTTTTGGAAAATGGTTTTAAAATGCTTTTTTTTAGGCCTGTCCAGAATGTCGCTAGTTTGGCATAACCGGGGTCACTCGTTTTTGTGTCACGAAAATGAAGAAAAAAAATCAGCAATTTTTTGTGAAAATGGTTTTAAAATGTTTTTTTTTAGGCCTGTCCAGAATGTCGATAGTTCGGCATGACCGGGGTCACTGTATTTGTGTCACGAAAATGAAAAAAAAATATCTGCAATTTTTTGTGAAAATGGTTCTAACATTTTTTTTTAGGCCTGTCCAGAATGTCGCTTTTTCGGCATGATCGGAGTCATCGTTTTTAGGGACAAAATAGAAATCTGCAATTTTTTGTGAAAATGGTTTTAAAATGTTTTTTTTAGGCCTGTCCAGAATGTCGATAGTTCGGCATGACCGGGGTCACTGTTTTTGTGTCAAAAAATGAAAAAAAGAATTCTGAGCTTTTTTTTGGAAAATGGTTTTAAAATGTTTTTTTTAGGCCTGTCCAGAATGTCGCTAGTTTGGCATAACCGGGGTCACTGTTTTTGTGTCACGAAAATGAAGAAAAAAAAATCAGCAATTTTTGGTGAAAATGGTTTTAAAAAATTTTTTTAGACCTGTCCAGAATGTCGCTTTTTCGGCATGATCGGAGTCATCGTTTTTAGGGACAAAATAGAAATCTGCAATTTTTTGTGAAAATGGTTTTAAAATGTTTTTTTTAGGCCTGTCCAGAATGTCGATAGTTCGGCATGACCGGGGTCACTGTTTTTGTGTCACGAAAATGAAAAAAAAATATCTGCAATTTTTTGTGAAAATGGTTCTAACATTTTTTTTTAGGCCTGTCCAGAATGTCGCTTTTTCGGCATGATCGGAGTCATCGTTTTTAGGGACAAAATAGAAATCTGCAATTTTTTGTGAAAATGGTTTTAAAATGTTTTTTTTAGGCCTGTCCAGAATGTCGATAGTTCGGCATGACCGGGGTCACTGTTTTTGTGTCACGAAAATGAAAAAAAAATATCTGCAATTTTTTGTGAAAATGGTTCTAACATTTTTTTTTAGGCCTGTCCAGAATGTCGCTTTTTCGGCATGATCGGAGTCATCGTTTTTAGGGACAAAATAGAAATCTGCAATTTTTTGTGAAAATGGTTTTAAAATGTTTTTTTTAGGCCTGTCCAGAATGTCGATAGTTCGGTATGACCGGGGTCACTGTTTTTGTGTCAAAAAATGGAGAAAAAAAAATCAGCCATTTTTGGTGAAAATGGTTTTTAAAAATTTTTTTAGGCCTGTCCAGAATGTCGCTTTTTCGGCATGATCGGAGTCATCGTTTTTAGGGACAAAATAGAAATCTGCAATTTTTTGTGAAAATGGTTTTAAAATGTTTTTTTTTAGGCCTGTCCAGAATGTCGCTAGTTCGGCATCACCGGGGTCACTGTTTTTGTGTCACAAAAAATGAAGAAAAAAAAATCAGCAATTTTTGGTGAAAATGTTTTTTTTTTTTTTTTTTTAGGCCTGTCCAGAATGTCGCTTTTTCGGCATGATCGGAGTCATCGTTTTTAGAGACAAAATAGAAATCTGCAATTTTTTGTGAAAATGGTTCAAAAATTTTTTTTTAGGCCTGTCCAAAATGTCGCTAGTTCGGCATGATCGGAGTCATCGTTTTTGGTGACAAAAATAGAAATCTACAATTTTTTGTGAAAATGGTTTTAAAATGTTTTATTTTAGGCCTGTCCAGAATGTCGCTAGTTCGGCATGACCGGGGTCACTGTTTTTGTGTCACGAAAATGAAAAAAAAATATCTGCAATTTTTTGTGAAAATGGTTCTAACATTTTTTTTTAGGCCTGTCCAGAATGTCGCTTTTTCGGCATGATCGGAGTCATCGTTTTTAGGGACAAAATAGAAATCTGCAATTTTTTGTGAAAATGGTTTTAAAATGTTTTTTTTAGGCCTGTCCAGAATGTCGATAGTTCGGCATGACCGGGGTCACTGTTTTTGTGTCAAAAAATGAAAAAAAGAATTCTGAGCTTTTTTTTGGAAAATGGTTCTAAAATGCTTTTTTTTTAGGCCTGTCCAAAATGTCGCTAGTTAGGCATGATCGGAGTATTCGTTTTTGGTGACAAAAATAGAAATCTACAATTTTTTGTGAAAATGGTTTTAAAATGTTTTTTTTAGGCCTGTCCAGAATGTCGCTAGTTTGGCATAACCGGGGTCACTGTTTTTGTGTCACGAAAATGAAGAAAAAAAAATCAGCAATTTTTGGTGAAAATGGTTTTAAAAAATTTTTAGGCCTGTCCAGAATGTCGCTTTTTCGGCATGATCGGAGTCATCGTTTTTAGGGACAAAATAGAAATCTGCAATTTTTTGTGAAAATGGTTCTAAAATTTTTTTTTAGGCCTGTCCAGAATGTCGCTTTTTCGGCATGATCGGAGTCATCGTTTTTAGGGACAAAATAGAAATCTGCAATTTTTTGTGAAAATGGTTTTAAAATGGGTTTTTTTAGGCCTGTCCAGAATGTCGATAGTTCGGCATGACCAGGGTCACTGTTTTTGTGTCACGAAAATAAAAATAAAATATCTGCAATTTTTTGTGAAAATGGTTCTAAAATTTTTTTTTAGGCCTGTCCAAAATGTCGCTAGTTCGGCATGATCGGAGTCATCGTTTTTAGGGACAAAATAGAAATCTGCAATTTTTTGTGAAAATGGTTTTAAAATGTTTTCTTTAGGCCTGTCCAGAATGTCGATAGTTCGGTATGACCGGGGTCACTGTTTTTGTGTCAAAAAATGGAGAAAAAAAAATCAGCCATTTTTGGTGAAAATGGTTTTTAAATTTTTTTTTAGGCCTGTCCAGAATGTCGCTTTTTCGGCATGATTGGAGTCATCGTTTTTAGGGACAAAATAGAAATCTGCAATTTTTTGTGAAAATGGTTTTAAAATGTTTTTTTTTAGGCCTGTCCAGAATGTCGCTAGTTCGGCATCACCGGGGTCACTGTTTTTGTGTCACAAAAAATGAAGAAAAAAAAATCAGCAATTTTTGGTGAAAATGTTTTTTTTTTTTAATTTTTAGGCCTGTCCAGAATGTCGCTTTTTCGGCATGATCGGAGTCATCGTTTTTAGAGACAAAATAGAAATCTGCAATTTTTTGTGAAAATGGTTCTAAAAATTTTTTTTAGGCCTGTCCAAAATGTCGCTAGTTCGGCATGATCGGAGTCATCGTTTTTGGTGACAAAAATAGAAATCTACAATTTTTTGTGAAAATGGTTTTAAAATGTTTTTTTTTAGGCCTGTCCAGAATGTCGCTAGTTCGGCATGACCGGGGTCACTGTTTTTGTGTCACGAAAATGAAAAAAAAATATCTGCAATTTTTTGTGAAAATGGTTCTAACATTTTTTTTTAGGCCTGTCCAGAATGTCGCTTTTTCGGCATGATCGGAGTCATCGTTTTTAGGGACAAAATAGAAATCTGCAATTTTTTGTGAAAATGGTTTTAAAATGTTTTTTTTAGGCCTGTCCAGAATGTCGATAGTTCGGCATGACCGGGGTCACTGTTTTTGTGTCAAAAAATGAAAAAAAGAATTCTGAGCTTTTTTTTGGAAAATGGTTCTAAAATGCTTTTTTTTTAGGCCTGTCCAAAATGTCGCTAGTTAGGCATGATCGGAGTATTCGTTTTTGGTGACAAAAATAGAAATCTACAATTTTTTGTGAAAATGGTTTTAAAATGTTTTTTTTAGGCCTGTCCAGAATGTCGCTAGTTTGGCATAACCGGGGTCACTGTTTTTGTGTCACGAAAATGAAGAAAAAAAAATCAGCAATTTTTGGTGAAAATGGTTTTAAAAAATTTTTAGGCCTGTCCAGAATGTCGCTTTTTCGGCATGATCGGAGTCATCGTTTTTAGGGACAAAATAGAAATCTGCAATTTTTTGTGAAAATGGTTCTAAAATTTTTTTTTAGGCCTGTCCAGAATGTCGCTTTTTCGGCATGATCGGAGTCATCGTTTTTAGGGACAAAATAGAAATCTGCAATTTTTTGTGAAAATGGTTTTAAAATGTTTTTTTTTAGGCCTGTCCAGAATGTCGATAGTTCGGCATGACCAGGGTCACTGTTTTTGTGTCACGAAAATAAAAATAAAATATCTGCAATTTTTTGTGAAAATGGTTCTAAAATTTTTTTTTAGGCCTGTCCAAAATGTCGCTAGTTCGGCATGATCGGAGTCATCGTTTTTAGGGACAAAATAGAAATCTGCAATTTTTTGTGAAAATGGTTTTAAAATGTTTTCTTTAGGCCTGTCCAGAATGTCGATAGTTCGGTATGACCGGGGTCACTGTTTTTGTGTCAAAAAATGGAGAAAAAAAAATCAGCCATTTTTGGTGAAAATGGTTTTTAAATTTTTTTTTAGGCCTGTCCAGAATGTCGCTTTTTCGGCATGATTGGAGTCATCGTTTTTAGGGACAAAATAGAAATCTGCAATTTTTTGTGAAAATGGTTTTAAAATGTTTTTTTTTAGGCCTGTCCAGAATGTCGCTAGTTCGGCATCACCGGGGTCACTGTTTTTGTGTCACAAAAAATGAAGAAAAAAAAATCAGCAATTTTTGGTGAAAATGTTTTTTTTTTTTAATTTTTAGGCCTGTCCAGAATGTCGCTTTTTCGGCATGATCGGAGTCATCGTTTTTAGAGACAAAATAGAAATCTGCAATTTTTTGTGAAAATGGTTCTAAAAATTTTTTTTAGGCCTGTCCAAAATGTCGCTAGTTCGGCATGATCGGAGTCATCGTTTTTGGTGACAAAAATAGAAATCTACAATTTTTTGTGAAAATGGTTTTAAAATGTTTTTTTTTAGGCCTGTCCAGAATGTCGCTAGTTCGGCATGACCGGGGTCACTGTTTTTGTGTCACGAAAATGAAAAAAAAATATCTGCAATTTTTTGTGAAAATGGTTCTAACATTTTTTTTTAGGCCTGTCCAGAATGTCGCTTTTTCGGCATGATCGGAGTCATCGTTTTTAGGGACAAAATAGAAATCTGCAATTTTTTGTGAAAATGGTTTTAAAATGTTTTTTTTAGGCCTGTCCAGAATGTCGATAGTTCGGCATGACCGGGGTCACTGTTTTTGTGTCAAAAAATGAAAAAAAGAATTCTGAGCTTTTTTTTGGAAAATGGTTCTAAAATGCTTTTTTTTTAGGCCTGTCCAAAATGTCGCTAGTTAGGCATGATCGGAGTATTCGTTTTTGGTGACAAAAATAGAAATCTACAATTTTTTGTGAAAATGGTTTTAAAATGTTTTTTTTAGGCCTGTCCAGAATGTCGCTAGTTTGGCATAACCGGGGTCACTGTTTTTGTGTCACGAAAATGAAGAAAAAAAAATCAGCAATTTTTGGTGAAAATGGTTTTAAAAAATTTTTAGGCCTGTCCAGAATGTCGCTTTTTCGGCATGATCGGAGTCATCGTTTTTAGGGACAAAATAGAAATCTGCAATTTTTTGTGAAAATGGTTCTAAAATTTTTTTTTAGGCCTGTCCAGAATGTCGCTTTTTCGGCATGATCGGAGTCATCGTTTTTAGGGACAAAATAGAAATCTGCAATTTTTTGTGAAAATGGTTTTAAAATGTTTTTTTTTAGGCCTGTCCAGAATGTCGATAGTTCGGCATGACCAGGGTCACTGTTTTTGTGTCACGAAAATAAAAATAAAATATCTGCAATTTTTTGTGAAAATGGTTCTAAAATTTTTTTTTAGGCCTGTCCAAAATGTCGCTAGTTCGGCATGATCGGAGTCATCGTTTTTAGGGACAAAATAGAAATCTGCAATTTTTTGTGAAAATGGTTTTAAAATGTTTTCTTTAGGCCTGTCCAGAATGTCGATAGTTCGGTATGACCGGGGTCACTGTTTTTGTGTCAAAAAATGGAGAAAAAAAAATCAGCCATTTTTGGTGAAAATGGTTTTTAATTTTTTTTTTAGGCCTGTCCAGAATGTCGCTTTTTCGGCATGATTGGAGTCATCGTTTTTAGGGACAAAATAGAAATCTGCAATTTTTTGTGAAAATGGTTTTAAAATGTTTTTTTTTAGGCCTGTCCAGAATGTCGCTAGTTCGGCATCACCGGGGTCACTGTTTTTGTGTCACAAAAAATGAAGAAAAAAAAATCAGCAATTTTTGGTGAAAATGTTTTTTTTTTTTAATTTTTAGGCCTGTCCAGAATGTCGCTTTTTCGGCATGATCGGAGTCATCGTTTTTAGAGACAAAATAGAAATCTGCAATTTTTTGTGAAAATGGTTCTAAAAATTTTTTTTAGGCCTGTCCAAAATGTCGCTAGTTCGGCATGATCGGAGTCATCGTTTTTGGTGACAAAAATAGAAATCTACAATTTTTTGTGAAAATGGTTTTAAAATGTTTTTTTTTTAGGCCTGTCCAGAATGTCGCTAGTTCGGCATGACCGGGGTCACTGTTTTTGTGTCACGAAAATGAAGAAAAAAAAATCTGCCATTTTTGGTGAAAAAGGTTTTAATTTTTTTTTTTAGGCCTGTCCAGAATGTCGCTTTTCGGCATGATCGGAGTCATCGTTTTTAGGGACAAAATAGAAATCTGCAATTTTTTGTGAAAATGGTTTTAAAATGTTTTTTTTAGGCCTGTCCAGAATGTCGATAGTTCGGCATGACCGGGGTCACTGTTTTTGTGTCACGAAAATGAGAAAAAAATATCTGCAATTTTTTGTGAAAATGGTTCTACATTTTTTTTTTAGGACTGTCCAGAATGTCGCTTTTTCGGCATGATCGGAGTCATCGTTTTTAGGGACAAAATAGAAATCTGCAATTTTTGGTGAAAATGGTTTTAAAATGTTTTCTTTAGGCCTGTCCAGAATGTCGATAGTTCGGTATGACCGGGGTCACTGTTTTTGTGTCAAAAAATGGAGAAAAAAAAATCAGCCATTTTTGGTGAAAATGCTTTTAAATTTTTTTTTTAGGCCTGTCCAGAATGTCGCTTTTTCGGCATGATCGGAGTCATCGTTTTTAGGGACAAAATAGAAATCTGCAATTTTTTGTGAAAATGGTTTTAAAATGTTTTTTTTTAGGCCTGTCCAGAATGTCGCTAGTTCGGCATCACCGGGGTCACTGTTTTTGTGTCACAAAAAATGAAGAAAAAAAAATCAGCAATTTTTGGTGAAAATGTTTTTTTTTTTTAATTTTTAGGCCTGTCCAGAATGTCGCTTTTTCGGCATGATCGGAGTCATCGTTTTTAGAGACAAAATAGAAATCTGCAATTTTTTGTGAAAATGGTTCTAAAATTTTTTTTTAGGCCTGTCCAAAATGTCGCTAGTTCGGCATGATCGGAGTCATCGTTTTTGGTGACAAAAATAGAAATCTACAATTTTTTGTGAAAATGGTTTTAAAATGTTTTTTTTTAGGCCTGTCCAGAATGTCGCTAGTTCGGCATGACCGGGGTCACTGTTTTTGTGTCACGAAAATGAAGAAAAAAAAATCTGCTATTTTTGGTGAAAAAGGTTTTAAATTTTTTTTTTAGGCCTGTCCAGAATGTCGCTATTCGGCATGATCGGAGTCATCGTTTTTAGGGACAAAATAGAAATCTGCAATTTTTTGTGAAAATGGTTTTAAAATGTTTTTTTTAGGCCTGTCCAGAATGTCGATAGTTCGGCATGACCGGGGTCACTGTTTTTGTGTCACGAAAATGAGAAAAAAATATCTGCAATTTTTTGTGAAAATGGTTCTACATTTTTTTTTTAGGACTGTCCAGAATGTCGCTTTTTCGGCATGATCGGAGTCATCGTTTTTAGGGACAAAATAGAAATCTGCAATTTTTGGTGAAAATGGTTTTAAAATGTTTTCTTTAGGCCTGTCCAGAATGTCGATAGTTCGGTATGACCGGGGTCACTGTTTTTGTGTCAAAAAATGGAGAAAAAAAAATCAGCCATTTTTGGTGAAAATGGTTTTTAAATTTTTTTTTAGGCCTGTCCAGAATGTCGCTTTTTCGGCATGATCGGAGTCATCGTTTTTAGGGACAAAATAGAAATCTGCAATTTTTTGTGAAAATGGTTTTAAAATTATTTTTTTTAGGCCTGTCCAGAATGTCGCTAGTTCGGCATCACCGGGGTCACTGTTTTTGTGTCACAAAAAATGAAGAAAAAAAAATCAGCAATTTTTGGTGAAAATGTTTTTTTTTTTTTTTTTTAGGCCTGTCCAGAATGTCGCTTTTTCGGCATGATCGGAGTCATCGTTTTTAGAGACAAAATAGAAATCTGCAATTTTTTGTGAAAATGGTTCTAAAATTTTTTTTTAGGCCTGTCCAAAATGTCGCTAGTTCGGCATGATCGGAGTCATCGTTTTTGGTGACAAAAATAGAAATCTACAATTTTTTGTGAAAATGGTTTTAAAATGTTTTTTTTTAGGCCTGTCCAGAATGTCGCTAGTTCGGCATGACCGGGGTCACTGTTTTTGTGTCACGAAAATGAAGAAAAAAAAATCTGCCATTTTTGGTGAAAAAGGTTTTACATTTTTTTTTTAGGCCTGTCCAGAATGTCGCTTTTCGGCATGATCGGAGTCATCGTTTTTAGGGACAAAATAGAAATCTGCAATTTTTTGTGAAAATGGTTTTAAAATATTTTTTTTAGGCCTGTCCAGAATGTCGATAGTTCGGCATGACCGGGGTCACTGTTTTTGTGTCACGAAAATGAAAAAAAAATATCTGCAATTTTTTGTGAAAATGGTTCTAACATTTTTTTTTAGGCCTGTCCAGAATGTCGCTTTTTCGGCATGATCGGAGTCATCGTTTTTAGGGACAAAATAGAAATCTGCAATTTTTTGTGAAAATGGTTTTAAAATGTTTTTTTTAGGCCTGTCCAGAATGTCGATAGTTCGGCATGACCGGGGTCACTGTTTTTGTGTCAAAAAATGAAAAAAATAATTCTGAGCTTTTTTTTGGAAAATGGTTCTAAAATGCTTTTTTTTTAGGCCTGTCCAAAATGTCGCTAGTTAGGCATGATCGGAGTATTCGTTTTTGGTGACAAAAATAGAAATCTACAATTTTTTGTGAAAATGGTTTTAAAATGTTTTTTTTAGGCCTGTCCAGAATGTCGCTAGTTTGGCATAACCGGGGTCACTGTTTTTGTGTCACGAAAATGAAGAAAAAAAAATCAGCAATTTTTGGTGAAAATGGTTTAAAAACATTTTTTTAGACCTGTCCAGAATGTCGCTTTTTCGGCATGATCGGAGTCATCGTTTTTAGAGACAAAAATAGAAATCTACAATTTTTTGTGAAAATGGTTTTAAAATGTTTTTTTTTAGGCCTGTCCAGAATGTCGCTAGTTCGGCATGACCGGGGTCACTGTTTTTGTGTCACGAAAATGAAAAAAAAATATCTGCAATTTTTTGTGAAAATGGTTCTAACATTTTTTTTTAGGCCTGTCCAGAATGTCGCTTTTTCGGCATGATCGGAGTCATCGTTTTTAGGGACAAAATAGAAATCTGCAATTTTTTGTGAAAATGGTTTTAAAATGTTTTTTTTAGGCCTGTCCAGAATGTCGATAGTTCGGCATGACCGGGGTCACTGTTTTTGTGTCAAAAAATGAAAAAAAAATCAGCCATTTTTGGTGAAAATGGTTTTTAAATGCTTTTTTTTTAGGCCTGTCCAAAATGTCGCTAGTTAGGCATGATCGGAGTATTCGTTTTTGGTGACAAAAATAGAAATCTACAATTTTTTGTGAAAATGGTTTTAAAATGTTTTTTTTAGGCCTGTCCAGAATGTCGCTAGTTTGGCATAACCGGGGTCACTGTTTTTGTGTCACGAAAATGAAGAAAAAAAAATCAGCAATTTTTGGTGAAAATGGTTTTAAAAAATTTTTAGGCCTGTCCAGAATGTCGCTTTTTCGGCATGATCGGAGTCATCGTTTTTAGGGACAAAATAGAAATCTGCAATTTTTTGTGAAAATGGTTCTAAAATTTTTTTTTAGGCCTGTCCAGAATGTCGCTTTTTCGGCATGATCGGAGTCATCGTTTTTAGGGACAAAATAGAAATCTGCAATTTTTTGTGAAAATGGTTTTAAAATGTTTTTTTTAGGCCTGTCCAGAATGTCGATAGTTCGGCATGACCGGGGTCACTGTTTTTGTGTCAAAAAATGAAAAAAAGAATTCTGAGCTTTTTTTTTGGAAAATGGTTCTAAAATGTTTTTTTTTTAGGCCTGTCCAAAATGTCGCTAGTTAGGCATGATCGGAGTATTCGTTTATGGTGACAAAAATAGAAATCTACAATTTTTTGTGAAAATGGTTTTAAAATGTTTTTTTTAGGCCTGTCCAGAATGTCGCTAGTTTGGCATAACCGGGGTCACTGTTTTTGTGTCACGAAAATGAAGAAAAAAAAATCAGCAATTTTTGGTGAAAATGGTTTTAAATTTTTTTTAGGCCTGTCCAGAATGTCGCTTTTTCGGCATGATCGGAGTCATCGTTTTTAGGGACAAAATAGAAATCTGCAATTTTTTGTGAAAATGGTTCTAAAATTTTTTTTTAGGCCTGTCCAGAATGTCGCTTTTTCGGCATGATCGGAGTCATCGTTTTTAGGGACAAAATAGAAATCTGCAATTTTTTGTGAAAATGGTTTTAAAATGTTTTTTTTTAGGCCTGTCCAGAATGTCGATAGTTCGGCATGACCAGGGTCACTGTTTTTGTGTCACGAAAATAAAAATAAAATATCTGCAATTTTTTGTGAAAATGGTTCTAAAATTTTTTTTTAGGCCTGTCCAAAATGTCGCTAGTTCGGCATGATCGGAGTCATCGTTTTTGGTGACAAAAATAGAAATCTACAATTTTTTGTGAAAATGGTTTTAAAATGTTTTTTTTTAGGCCTGTCCAGAATGTCGCTAGTTCGGCATGACCGGGGTCACTGTTTTTGTGTCACGAAAATGAAGAAAAAAAAATCTGCCATTTTTGGTGAAAAAGGTTTTAAATTTTTTTTTTAGGCCTGTCCAGAATGTCGCTTTTCGGCATGATCGGAGTCATCGTTTTTAGGGACAAAATAGAAATCTGCAATTTTTTGTGAAAATGGTTTTAAAATATTTTTTTTAGGCCTGTCCAGAATGTCGATAGTTCGGCATGACCGGGGTCACTGTTTTTGTGTCACGAAAATGAAAAAAAAATATCTGCAATTTTTTGTGAAAATGGTTCTAACATTTTTTTTTAGGCCTGTCCAGAATGTCGCTTTTTCGGCATGATCGGAGTCATCGTTTTTAGGGACAAAATAGAAATCTGCAATTTTTTGTGAAAATGGTTTTAAAATGTTTTTTTTAGGCCTGTCCAGAATGTCGATAGTTCGGCATGACCGGGGTCACTGTTTTTGTGTCAAAAAATGAAAAAAAGCATTCTGAGCTTTTTTTTTGAAAATGGTTCTAAAATGCTTTTTTTTTAGGCCTGTCCAAAATGTCGCTAGTTAGGCATGATCGGAGTATTCGTTTTTGGTGACAAAAATAGAAATCTACAATTTTTTGTGAAAATGGTTTTAAAATGTTTTTTTTAGGCCTGTCCAGAATGTCGCTAGTTTGGCATAACCGGGGTCACTGTTTTTGTGTCACGAAAATGAAGAAAAAAAAATCAGCAATTTGTGGTGAAAATGGTTTTAAATTTTTTTTAGGCCTGTCCAGAATGTCGCTTTTTCGGCATGATCGGAGTCATCGTTTTTAGGGACAAAATAGAAATCTGCAATTTTTTTGTGAAAATGGTTCTAAAATTTTTTTTTAGGCCTGTCCAGAATGTCGCTAGTTTGGCATAACCGGGGTCACTGTTTTTGTGTCACGAAAATGAAGAAAAAAAAATCAGCAATTTTTGGTGAAAATGGTTTTAAAAAATTTTTAGGCCTGTCCAGAATGTCGCTTTTTCGGCATGATCGGAGTCATCGTTTTTAGGGACAAAATAGAAATCTGCAATTTTTTGTGAAAATGGTTCTAAAATTTTTTTTTAGGCCTGTCCAGAATGTCGCTTTTTCGGCATGATCGGAGTCATCGTTTTTAGGGACAAAATAGAAATCTGCAATTTTTTGTGAAAATGGTTTTAAAATGTTTTTTTTTAGGCCTGTCCAGAATGTCGATAGTTCGGCATGACCAGGGTCACTGTTTTTGTGTCACGAAAATAAAAATAAAATATCTGCAATTTTTTGTGAAAATGGTTCTAAAATTTTTTTTTAGGCCTGTCCAAAATGTCGCTAGTTCGGCATGATCGGAGTCATCGTTTTTAGGGACAAAATAGAAATCTGCAATTTTTTGTGAAAATGGTTTTAAAATGTTTTCTTTAGGCCTGTCCAGAATGTCGATAGTTCGGTATGACCGGGGTCACTGTTTTTGTGTCAAAAAATGGAGAAAAAAAAATCAGCCATTTTTGGTGAAAATGGTTTTTAAATTTTTTTTTAGGCCTGTCCAGAATGTCGCTTTTTCGGCATGATTGGAGTCATCGTTTTTAGGGACAAAATAGAAATCTGCAATTTTTTGTGAAAATGGTTTTAAAATGTTTTTTTTTAGGCCTGTCCAGAATGTCGCTAGTTCGGCATCACCGGGGTCACTGTTTTTGTGTCACAAAAAATGAAGAAAAAAAAATCAGCAATTTTTGGTGAAAATGTTTTTTTTTTTTAATTTTTAGGCCTGTCCAGAATGTCGCTTTTTCGGCATGATCGGAGTCATCGTTTTTAGAGACAAAATAGAAATCTGCAATTTTTTGTGAAAATGGTTCTAAAAATTTTTTTTAGGCCTGTCCAAAATGTCGCTAGTTCGGCATGATCGGAGTCATCGTTTTTGGTGACAAAAATAGAAATCTACAATTTTTTGTGAAAATGGTTTTAAAATGTTTTTTTTTTAGGCCTGTCCAGAATGTCGCTAGTTCGGCATGACCGGGGTCACTGTTTTTGTGTCACGAAAATGAAGAAAAAAAAATCTGCCATTTTTGGTGAAAAAGGTTTTAATTTTTTTTTTTAGGCCTGTCCAGAATGTCGCTTTTCGGCATGATCGGAGTCATCGTTTTTAGGGACAAAATAGAAATCTGCAATTTTTTGTGAAAATGGTTTTAAAATGTTTTTTTTAGGCCTGTCCAGAATGTCGATAGTTCGGCATGACCGGGGTCACTGTTTTTGTGTCACGAAAATGAGAAAAAAATATCTGCAATTTTTTGTGAAAATGGTTCTACATTTTTTTTTTAGGACTGTCCAGAATGTCGCTTTTTCGGCATGATCGGAGTCATCGTTTTTAGGGACAAAATAGAAATCTGCAATTTTTGGTGAAAATGGTTTTAAAATGTTTTCTTTAGGCCTGTCCAGAATGTCGATAGTTCGGTATGACCGGGGTCACTGTTTTTGTGTCAAAAAATGGAGAAAAAAAAATCAGCCATTTTTGGTGAAAATGCTTTTAAATTTTTTTTTTAGGCCTGTCCAGAATGTCGCTTTTTCGGCATGATCGGAGTCATCGTTTTTAGGGACAAAATAGAAATCTGCAATTTTTGGTGAAAATGGTTTTAAAATGTTTTCTTTAGGCCTGTCCAGAATGTCGATAGTTCGGTATGACCGGGGTCACTGTTTTTGTGTCAAAAAATGGAGAAAAAAAAATCAGCCATTTTTGGTGAAAATGCTTTTAAATTTTTTTTTTAGGCCTGTCCAGAATGTCGCTTTTTCGGCATGATCGGAGTCATCGTTTTTAGGGACAAAATAGAAATCTGCAATTTTTTGTGAAAATGGTTTTAAAATGTTTTTTTTTAGGCCTGTCCAGAATGTCGCTAGTTCGGCATCACCGGGGTCACTGTTTTTGTGTCACAAAAAATGAAGAAAAAAAAATCAGCAATTTTTGGTGAAAATGTTTTTTTTTTTTAATTTTTAGGCCTGTCCAGAATGTCGCTTTTTCGGCATGATCGGAGTCATCGTTTTTAGAGACAAAATAGAAATCTGCAATTTTTTGTGAAAATGGTTCTAAAATTTTTTTTTAGGCCTGTCCAAAATGTCGCTAGTTCGGCATGATCGGAGTCATCGTTTTTGGTGACAAAAATAGAAATCTACAATTTTTTGTGAAAATGGTTTTAAAATGTTTTTTTTTAGGCCTGTCCAGAATGTCGCTAGTTCGGCATGACCGGGGTCACTGTTTTTGTGTCACGAAAATGAAGAAAAAAAAATCTGCTATTTTTGGTGAAAAAGGTTTTAAATTTTTTTTTTAGGCCTGTCCAGAATGTCGCTATTCGGCATGATCGGAGTCATCGTTTTTAGGGACAAAATAGAAATCTGCAATTTTTTGTGAAAATGGTTTTAAAATGTTTTTTTTAGGCCTGTCCAGAATGTCGATAGTTCGGCATGACCGGGGTCACTGTTTTTGTGTCACGAAAATGAGAAAAAAATATCTGCAATTTTTTGTGAAAATGGTTCTACATTTTTTTTTTAGGACTGTCCAGAATGTCGCTTTTTCGGCATGATCGGAGTCATCGTTTTTAGGGACAAAATAGAAATCTGCAATTTTTGGTGAAAATGGTTTTAAAATGTTTTCTTTAGGCCTGTCCAGAATGTCGATAGTTCGGTATGACCGGGGTCACTGTTTTTGTGTCAAAAAATGGAGAAAAAAAAATCAGCCATTTTTGGTGAAAATGGTTTTTAAATTTTTTTTTAGGCCTGTCCAGAATGTCGCTTTTTCGGCATGATCGGAGTCATCGTTTTTAGGGACAAAATAGAAATCTGCAATTTTTTGTGAAAATGGTTTTAAAATTATTTTTTTTAGGCCTGTCCAGAATGTCGCTAGTTCGGCATCACCGGGGTCACTGTTTTTGTGTCACAAAAAATGAAGAAAAAAAAATCAGCAATTTTTGGTGAAAATGTTTTTTTTTTTTTTTTTTTAGGCCTGTCCAGAATGTCGCTTTTTCGGCATGATCGGAGTCATCGTTTTTAGAGACAAAATAGAAATCTGCAATTTTTTGTGAAAATGGTTCTAAAATTTTTTTTTAGGCCTGTCCAAAATGTCGCTAGTTCGGCATGATCGGAGTCATCGTTTTTGGTGACAAAAATAGAAATCTACAATTTTTTGTGAAAATGGTTTTAAAATGTTTTTTTTTAGGCCTGTCCAGAATGTCGCTAGTTCGGCATGACCGGGGTCACTGTTTTTGTGTCACGAAAATGAAGAAAAAAAAATCTGCCATTTTTGGTGAAAAAGGTTTTACATTTTTTTTTTAGGCCTGTCCAGAATGTCGCTTTTCGGCATGATCGGAGTCATCGTTTTTAGGGACAAAATAGAAATCTGCAATTTTTTGTGAAAATGGTTTTAAAATATTTTTTTTAGGCCTGTCCAGAATGTCGATAGTTCGGCATGACCGGGGTCACTGTTTTTGTGTCACGAAAATGAAAAAAAAATATCTGCAATTTTTTGTGAAAATGGTTCTAACATTTTTTTTTAGGCCTGTCCAGAATGTCGCTTTTTCGGCATGATCGGAGTCATCGTTTTTAGGGACAAAATAGAAATCTGCAATTTTTTGTGAAAATGGTTTTAAAATGTTTTTTTTAGGCCTGTCCAGAATGTCGATAGTTCGGCATGACCGGGGTCACTGTTTTTGTGTCAAAAAATGAAAAAAATAATTCTGAGCTTTTTTTTGGAAAATGGTTCTAAAATGCTTTTTTTTTAGGCCTGTCCAAAATGTCGCTAGTTAGGCATGATCGGAGTATTCGTTTTTGGTGACAAAAATAGAAATCTACAATTTTTTGTGAAAATGGTTTTAAAATGTTTTTTTTAGGCCTGTCCAGAATGTCGCTAGTTTGGCATAACCGGGGTCACTGTTTTTGTGTCACGAAAATGAAGAAAAAAAAATCAGCAATTTTTGGTGAAAATGGTTTAAAAACATTTTTTTAGACCTGTCCAGAATGTCGCTTTTTCGGCATGATCGGAGTCATCGTTTTTAGAGACAAAAATAGAAATCTACAATTTTTTGTGAAAATGGTTTTAAAATGTTTTTTTTTAGGCCTGTCCAGAATGTCGCTAGTTCGGCATGACCGGGGTCACTGTTTTTGTGTCACGAAAATGAAAAAAAAATATCTGCAATTTTTTGTGAAAATGGTTCTAACATTTTTTTTTAGGCCTGTCCAGAATGTCGCTTTTTCGGCATGATCGGAGTCATCGTTTTTAGGGACAAAATAGAAATCTGCAATTTTTTGTGAAAATGGTTTTAAAATGTTTTTTTTAGGCCTGTCCAGAATGTCGATAGTTCGGCATGACCGGGGTCACTGTTTTTGTGTCAAAAAATGAAAAAAAAATCAGCCATTTTTGGTGAAAATGGTTTTTAAATGCTTTTTTTTTAGGCCTGTCCAAAATGTCGCTAGTTAGGCATGATCGGAGTATTCGTTTTTGGTGACAAAAATAGAAATCTACAATTTTTTGTGAAAATGGTTTTAAAATGTTTTTTTTAGGCCTGTCCAGAATGTCGCTAGTTTGGCATAACCGGGGTCACTGTTTTTGTGTCACGAAAATGAAGAAAAAAAAATCAGCAATTTTTGGTGAAAATGGTTTTAAAAAATTTTTAGGCCTGTCCAGAATGTCGCTTTTTCGGCATGATCGGAGTCATCGTTTTTAGGGACAAAATAGAAATCTGCAATTTTTTGTGAAAATGGTTCTAAAATTTTTTTTTAGGCCTGTCCAGAATGTCGCTTTTTCGGCATGATCGGAGTCATCGTTTTTAGGGACAAAATAGAAATCTGCAATTTTTTGTGAAAATGGTTTTAAAATGTTTTTTTTAGGCCTGTCCAGAATGTCGATAGTTCGGCATGACCGGGGTCACTGTTTTTGTGTCAAAAAATGAAAAAAAGAATTCTGAGCTTTTTTTTTGGAAAATGGTTCTAAAATGTTTTTTTTTTAGGCCTGTCCAAAATGTCGCTAGTTAGGCATGATCGGAGTATTCGTTTATGGTGACAAAAATAGAAATCTACAATTTTTTGTGAAAATGGTTTTAAAATGTTTTTTTTAGGCCTGTCCAGAATGTCGCTAGTTTGGCATAACCGGGGTCACTGTTTTTGTGTCACGAAAATGAAGAAAAAAAAATCAGCAATTTTTGGTGAAAATGGTTTTAAATTTTTTTTAGGCCTGTCCAGAATGTCGCTTTTTCGGCATGATCGGAGTCATCGTTTTTAGGGACAAAATAGAAATCTGCAATTTTTTGTGAAAATGGTTCTAAAATTTTTTTTTAGGCCTGTCCAGAATGTCGCTTTTTCGGCATGATCGGAGTCATCGTTTTTAGGGACAAAATAGAAATCTGCAATTTTTTGTGAAAATGGTTTTAAAATGTTTTTTTTTAGGCCTGTCCAGAATGTCGATAGTTCGGCATGACCAGGGTCACTGTTTTTGTGTCACGAAAATAAAAATAAAATATCTGCAATTTTTTGTGAAAATGGTTCTAAAATTTTTTTTTAGGCCTGTCCAAAATGTCGCTAGTTCGGCATGATCGGAGTCATCGTTTTTGGTGACAAAAATAGAAATCTACAATTTTTTGTGAAAATGGTTTTAAAATGTTTTTTTTTAGGCCTGTCCAGAATGTCGCTAGTTCGGCATGACCGGGGTCACTGTTTTTGTGTCACGAAAATGAAGAAAAAAAAATCTGCCATTTTTGGTGAAAAAGGTTTTAAATTTTTTTTTTAGGCCTGTCCAGAATGTCGCTTTTCGGCATGATCGGAGTCATCGTTTTTAGGGACAAAATAGAAATCTGCAATTTTTTGTGAAAATGGTTTTAAAATATTTTTTTTAGGCCTGTCCAGAATGTCGATAGTTCGGCATGACCGGGGTCACTGTTTTTGTGTCACGAAAATGAAAAAAAAATATCTGCAATTTTTTGTGAAAATGGTTCTAACATTTTTTTTTAGGCCTGTCCAGAATGTCGCTTTTTCGGCATGATCGGAGTCATCGTTTTTAGGGACAAAATAGAAATCTGCAATTTTTTGTGAAAATGGTTTTAAAATGTTTTTTTTAGGCCTGTCCAGAATGTCGATAGTTCGGCATGACCGGGGTCACTGTTTTTGTGTCAAAAAATGAAAAAAAGCATTCTGAGCTTTTTTTTTGAAAATGGTTCTAAAATGCTTTTTTTTTAGGCCTGTCCAAAATGTCGCTAGTTAGGCATGATCGGAGTATTCGTTTTTGGTGACAAAAATAGAAATCTACAATTTTTTGTGAAAATGGTTTTAAAATGTTTTTTTTAGGCCTGTCCAGAATGTCGATAGTTCGGCATGACCGGGGTCACTGTTTTTGTGTCACGAAAATGAGAAAAAAATATCTGCAATTTTTTGTGAAAATGGTTCTACATTTTTTTTTTAGGACTGTCCAGAATGTCGCTTTTTCGGCATGATCGGAGTCATCGTTTTTAGGGACAAAATAGAAATCTGCAATTTTTGGTGAAAATGGTTTTAAAATGTTTTCTTTAGGCCTGTCCAGAATGTCGATAGTTCGGTATGACCGGGGTCACTGTTTTTGTGTCAAAAAATGGAGAAAAAAAAATCAGCCATTTTTGGTGAAAATGGTTTTTAAATTTTTTTTTAGGCCTGTCCAGAATGTCGCTTTTTCGGCATGATCGGAGTCATCGTTTTTAGGGACAAAATAGAAATCTGCAATTTTTTGTGAAAATGGTTTTAAAATTATTTTTTTTAGGCCTGTCCAGAATGTCGCTAGTTCGGCATCACCGGGGTCACTGTTTTTGTGTCACAAAAAATGAAGAAAAAAAAATCAGCAATTTTTGGTGAAAATGTTTTTTTTTTTTTTTTTTTAGGCCTGTCCAGAATGTCGCTTTTTCGGCATGATCGGAGTCATCGTTTTTAGAGACAAAATAGAAATCTGCAATTTTTTGTGAAAATGGTTCTAAAATTTTTTTTTAGGCCTGTCCAAAATGTCGCTAGTTCGGCATGATCGGAGTCATCGTTTTTGGTGACAAAAATAGAAATCTACAATTTTTTGTGAAAATGGTTTTAAAATGTTTTTTTTTAGGCCTGTCCAGAATGTCGCTAGTTCGGCATGACCGGGGTCACTGTTTTTGTGTCACGAAAATGAAGAAAAAAAAATCTGCCATTTTTGGTGAAAAAGGTTTTACATTTTTTTTTTAGGCCTGTCCAGAATGTCGCTTTTCGGCATGATCGGAGTCATCGTTTTTAGGGACAAAATAGAAATCTGCAATTTTTTGTGAAAATGGTTTTAAAATATTTTTTTTAGGCCTGTCCAGAATGTCGATAGTTCGGCATGACCGGGGTCACTGTTTTTGTGTCACGAAAATGAAAAAAAAATATCTGCAATTTTTTGTGAAAATGGTTCTAACATTTTTTTTTAGGCCTGTCCAGAATGTCGCTTTTTCGGCATGATCGGAGTCATCGTTTTTAGGGACAAAATAGAAATCTGCAATTTTTTGTGAAAATGGTTTTAAAATGTTTTTTTTAGGCCTGTCCAGAATGTCGATAGTTCGGCATGACCGGGGTCACTGTTTTTGTGTCAAAAAATGAAAAAAATAATTCTGAGCTTTTTTTTGGAAAATGGTTCTAAAATGCTTTTTTTTTAGGCCTGTCCAAAATGTCGCTAGTTAGGCATGATCGGAGTATTCGTTTTTGGTGACAAAAATAGAAATCTACAATTTTTTGTGAAAATGGTTTTAAAATGTTTTTTTTAGGCCTGTCCAGAATGTCGCTAGTTTGGCATAACCGGGGTCACTGTTTTTGTGTCACGAAAATGAAGAAAAAAAAATCAGCAATTTTTGGTGAAAATGGTTTAAAAACATTTTTTTAGACCTGTCCAGAATGTCGCTTTTTCGGCATGATCGGAGTCATCGTTTTTAGAGACAAAAATAGAAATCTACAATTTTTTGTGAAAATGGTTTTAAAATGTTTTTTTTTAGGCCTGTCCAGAATGTCGCTAGTTCGGCATGACCGGGGTCACTGTTTTTGTGTCACGAAAATGAAAAAAAAATATCTGCAATTTTTTGTGAAAATGGTTCTAACATTTTTTTTTAGGCCTGTCCAGAATGTCGCTTTTTCGGCATGATCGGAGTCATCGTTTTTAGGGACAAAATAGAAATCTGCAATTTTTTGTGAAAATGGTTTTAAAATGTTTTTTTTAGGCCTGTCCAGAATGTCGATAGTTCGGCATGACCGGGGTCACTGTTTTTGTGTCAAAAAATGAAAAAAAAATCAGCCATTTTTGGTGAAAATGGTTTTTAAATGCTTTTTTTTTAGGCCTGTCCAAAATGTCGCTAGTTAGGCATGATCGGAGTATTCGTTTTTGGTGACAAAAATAGAAATCTACAATTTTTTGTGAAAATGGTTTTAAAATGTTTTTTTTAGGCCTGTCCAGAATGTCGCTAGTTTGGCATAACCGGGGTCACTGTTTTTGTGTCACGAAAATGAAGAAAAAAAAATCAGCAATTTTTGGTGAAAATGGTTTTAAAAAATTTTTAGGCCTGTCCAGAATGTCGCTTTTTCGGCATGATCGGAGTCATCGTTTTTAGGGACAAAATAGAAATCTGCAATTTTTTGTGAAAATGGTTCTAAAATTTTTTTTTAGGCCTGTCCAGAATGTCGCTTTTTCGGCATGATCGGAGTCATCGTTTTTAGGGACAAAATAGAAATCTGCAATTTTTTGTGAAAATGGTTTTAAAATGTTTTTTTTAGGCCTGTCCAGAATGTCGATAGTTCGGCATGACCGGGGTCACTGTTTTTGTGTCAAAAAATGAAAAAAAGAATTCTGAGCTTTTTTTTTGGAAAATGGTTCTAAAATGTTTTTTTTTTAGGCCTGTCCAAAATGTCGCTAGTTAGGCATGATCGGAGTATTCGTTTATGGTGACAAAAATAGAAATCTACAATTTTTTGTGAAAATGGTTTTAAAATGTTTTTTTTAGGCCTGTCCAGAATGTCGCTAGTTTGGCATAACCGGGGTCACTGTTTTTGTGTCACGAAAATGAAGAAAAAAAAATCAGCAATTTTTGGTGAAAATGGTTTTAAATTTTTTTTAGGCCTGTCCAGAATGTCGCTTTTTCGGCATGATCGGAGTCATCGTTTTTAGGGACAAAATAGAAATCTGCAATTTTTTGTGAAAATGGTTCTAAAATTTTTTTTTAGGCCTGTCCAGAATGTCGCTTTTTCGGCATGATCGGAGTCATCGTTTTTAGGGACAAAATAGAAATCTGCAATTTTTTGTGAAAATGGTTTTAAAATGTTTTTTTTTAGGCCTGTCCAGAATGTCGATAGTTCGGCATGACCAGGGTCACTGTTTTTGTGTCACGAAAATAAAAATAAAATATCTGCAATTTTTTGTGAAAATGGTTCTAAAATTTTTTTTTAGGCCTGTCCAAAATGTCGCTAGTTCGGCATGATCGGAGTCATCGTTTTTGGTGACAAAAATAGAAATCTACAATTTTTTGTGAAAATGGTTTTAAAATGTTTTTTTTTAGGCCTGTCCAGAATGTCGCTAGTTCGGCATGACCGGGGTCACTGTTTTTGTGTCACGAAAATGAAGAAAAAAAAATCTGCCATTTTTGGTGAAAAAGGTTTTAAATTTTTTTTTTAGGCCTGTCCAGAATGTCGCTTTTCGGCATGATCGGAGTCATCGTTTTTAGGGACAAAATAGAAATCTGCAATTTTTTGTGAAAATGGTTTTAAAATATTTTTTTTAGGCCTGTCCAGAATGTCGATAGTTCGGCATGACCGGGGTCACTGTTTTTGTGTCACGAAAATGAAAAAAAAATATCTGCAATTTTTTGTGAAAATGGTTCTAACATTTTTTTTTAGGCCTGTCCAGAATGTCGCTTTTTCGGCATGATCGGAGTCATCGTTTTTAGGGACAAAATAGAAATCTGCAATTTTTTGTGAAAATGGTTTTAAAATGTTTTTTTTAGGCCTGTCCAGAATGTCGATAGTTCGGCATGACCGGGGTCACTGTTTTTGTGTCAAAAAATGAAAAAAAGCATTCTGAGCTTTTTTTTTGAAAATGGTTCTAAAATGCTTTTTTTTTAGGCCTGTCCAAAATGTCGCTAGTTAGGCATGATCGGAGTATTCGTTTTTGGTGACAAAAATAGAAATCTACAATTTTTTGTGAAAATGGTTTTAAAATGTTTTTTTTAGGCCTGTCCAGAATGTCGCTAGTTTGGCATAACCGGGGTCACTGTTTTTGTGTCACGAAAATGAAGAAAAAAAAATCAGCAATTTGTGGTGAAAATGGTTTTAAATTTTTTTTAGGCCTGTCCAGAATGTCGCTTTTTCGGCATGATCGGAGTCATCGTTTTTAGGGACAAAATAGAAATCTGCAATTTTTTTGTGAAAATGGTTCTAAAATTTTTTTTTAGGCCTGTCCAGAATGTCGCTTTTTCGGCATGATCGGAGTCATCGTTTTTAGGGACAAAAATAGAAATCTACAATTTTTTGTGAAAATGGTTTTAAAATGTGTTTTTTTAGGCCTGTCCAGAATGTCGATAGTTCGGCATGACCGGGGTCACTGTTTTTGTGTCACGAAAATAAAAATAAAATATCTGCAATTTTTTGTGAAAATGGTTCTAAAATTTTTTTTTAGGCCTGTCCACAATGTCGCTAGTTCGGCATGATCGGAGTCATCGTTTTTGGTGACAAAAATAGAAATCTACAATTTTTGGTGAAAATGGTTTTAAAATGTTTTTTTTTAGGCCTGTCCAGAATGTCGCTAGTTCGGCATGACCGGGGTCACTGTTTTTGTGTCACGAAAATGAAGAAAAAAAAATCTGCCATTTTTGGTGAAAAAGGTTTTAAATTTTTTTTTTAGGCCTGTCCAGAATGTCGCTTTTCGGCATGATCGGAGTCATCGTTTTTAGGGACAAAATAGAAATCTGCAATTTTTTGTGAAAATGGTTTTAAAATGTTTTTTTTAGGCCTGTCCAGAATGTCGATAGTTCGGCATGACCGGGGTCACTGTTTTTGTGTCACGAAAATGAAAAAAAAATATCTGCAATTTTTTGTGAAAATGGTTCTAACATTTTTTTTTAGGCCTGTCCAGAATGTCGCTTTTTCGGCATGATCGGAGTCATCGTTTTTAGGGACAAAATAGAAATCTGCAATTTTTGGTGAAAATGGTTTTAAAATGTTTTTTTTAGGCCTGTCCAGAATGTCGATAGTTCGGCATGACCGGGGTCACTGTTTTTGTGTCAAAAAATGAAAAAAAGAATTCTGAGGTTTTTTTTGGAAAATGGTTCTAAAATGCTTTTTTTTTAGGCCTGTCCAAAATGTCGCTAGTTAGGCATGATCGGAGTATTCGTTTTTGGTGACAAAAATAGAAATCTACAATTTTTTGTGAAAATGGTTTTAAAATGTTTTTTTTAGGCCTGTCCAGAATGTCGCTAGTTTGGCATAACCGGGGTCACTGTTTTTGTGTCACGAAAATGAAGAAAAAAAAATCAGCAATTTTTGGAGAAATTGGTTTAAAAAAAAAAATTTTGACCTGTCCAGAATGTCGCTTTTTCGGCATGATCGGAGTCATCGTTTTTAGTGACAAAATAGAAATTTGCAATTTTTTGTGAAAATGGTTTTAAAATGTTTTTTTTAGGCCTGTCCAGAATGTCGATAGTTCGGTATGACCGGGGTCACTGTTTTTGTGTCAAAAAATGAAGAAAAAAAAATCAGCTATTTTTGGTGAAAATGGTTTTTAAACATTTTTTTAGGCCTGTCCAGAATGTCGCTTTTTCGGCATGATCGGAGTCATCGTTTTTAGGGACAAAGTAGAAATCTGCAATTTTTTGTGAAAATGGTTTTAAAATGTTTTTTTTTAGGCCTGTCCAGAATGTCGCTAGTTCGGCATCACCGGGGTCACTGTTTTTTGTGTCACAAAAAATGAAGAAAAAAAAATCAGCAATTTTTGGTGAAAATGTTTTTTTTTTTTTTTTTTAGGCCTGTCCAGAATGTCGCTTTTTCGGCATGATCGGAGTCATCGTTTTTAGGGACAAAATAGAAATCTGCAATTTTTTGTGAAAATGGTTTTAAAATGTTTTTTTTAGGCCTGTCCAGAATGTCGATAGTTCGGCATGACCGGGGTCACTGTTTTTGTGTCAAAAAATGAAAAAAAGATTTCTGAGCTTTTTTTTTGAAAATGGTTCTAAAATGCTTTTTTTTTAGGCCTGTCCAAAATGTCGCTAGTTCGGCATGATCGGAGTATTCGTTTTTGGTGACAAAAATAGAAATCTACAATTTTTTGTGAAAATGGTTTTAAAATGTTTTTTTTTAGGCCTGTCCAGAATGTCGCTAGTTCGGCATGACCGGGGTCACTGTTTTTAGGGACAAAATAGAAATCTGCAATTTTTTGTGAAAATGGTTTTAAAATGTTTTTTTTTAGGCCTGTCCAGAATGTCGCTTTTTCGGCATGATCGGAGTCATCGTTTTTAGGGACAAAATAGAAATCTGCAATTTTTGTCGAAAATGGTTTTAAAATGTTTTTTTTAGGCTTGTCCAGAATGTCGATAGTTCGGCATGACCGGGGTCACTGTTTTTAGGGACAAAATAGAAATCTGCAATTTTTTGTGAAAATGGTTTTAAAATGTTTTTTTTTAGGCCTGTCCAGAATGTCGCTTTTTCGGCATGATCGGAGTCATCGTTTTTAGGGACAAAATAGAAATCTGCAATTTTTGTCGAAAATGGTTTTAAAATGTTTTTTTTAGGCTTGTCCAGAATGTCGATAGTTCGGCATGACCGGGGTCACTGTTTTTGTGTCACGAAAATGAAAAAAAAATATCTGCAATTTTTTGTGAAAATGGTTCTACATGTTTTTTTTAGGACTGTCCAGAATGTCGCTTTTTCGGCATGATCGGAGTCATCGTTTTTAGGGACAAAATAGAAATCTTCAATTTTTTGTGAAAATGGTTTTAAAATGTTTTTTTTAGGCCTGTCCAGAATGTCGATAGTTCGGTATGACCGGGGTCACTGTTTTTGTGTCAAAAAATGGAGAAAAAAAAATCAGCCATTTTTGGTGAAAATGGTTTTAAAAATTTTTTTTAGGCCTGTCCAGAATGTCGCTTTTTCGGCATGATCGGAGTCATCGTTTTTAGGGACAAAATAGAAATCTGCAATTTTTTGTGAAAATGGTTTTAAAATGTTTTTTAGGCCTGTCCAGAATGTCGATAGTTCGGCATGACCGGGGTCACTGTTTTTGTGTCACGAAAATGAAAAAAAAATATCTGCAATTTTTTGTGAAAATGGTTCAAAAAAATTTTTTTAGGCCTGTCCAGAATGACGCTTTTTCGGCATGATCGGAGTCAACGTTTTTAGGGACAAAATAGAAATCTGCAATTTTTTGTGAAAAACGTTTTAAAATGTTTTTTTTTAGGCCTGTCCAGAATGTCGATAGTTCGGCATGACCGGGGTCACTGTTTTTGTGTCAAAAAATGAAAAAAAGAATTCTGAGCTTTTTTTTGGAAAATGGTTCTAAAATGCTTTTTTTTTAGGCCTGTCCAAAATGTCGCTAGTTAGGCATGATCGGAGTATTCGTTTTTGGTGACAAAAATAGAAATCTACAATTTTTTGTGAAAATGGTTTTAAAATGTTTTTTTTAGGCCTGTCCAGAATGTCGCTAGTTTGGCATAACCGGGGTCACTGTTTTTGTGTCACGAAAATGAAGAAAAAAAAATCAGCAATTTTGGGTGAAAATGGTTTCAAAAATTTTTTTTAGACCTGTCCAGAATGTCGCTTTTTCGGCATGATCGGAGTCATCGTTTTTAGGGACAAAATAGAAATCTGCAATTTTTGGTGAAAATGGTTTTAAAATGTTTTTTTTAGGCCTGTCCAGAATGTCGATAGTTCGGCATGACCGGGGTCACTGTTTTTGTGTCACGAAAATGAGAAAAAAATATCTGCAATTTTTTGTGGAAATGGTTCTACATTTTTTTTTTAGGACTGTCCAGAATGTCGCTTTTTCGGCATGATCGGAGTCATCGTTTTTAGGGACAAAATAGAAATCTGCAATTTTTTGTGAAAATGGTTTTAAAATGTTTTCTTTAGGCCTGTCCAGAATGTCGATAGTTCGGTATGACCGGGGTCACTGTTTTTGTGTCAAAAAATGGAGAAAAAAAAATCAGCCATTTTTGGTGAAAATGGTTTTAAAAAAATTTTTAGGCCTGTCCAGAATGTCGCTTTTTCGGCATGATCGGAGTCATCGTTTTTAGGGACAAAATAGAAATCTGCAATTTTTTGTGAAAATGGTTTTAAAATGTTTTTTTTTAGGCCTGTCCAGAATGTCGCTAGTTCGGCATCACCGGGGTCACTGTTTTTGTGTCACAAAAAATGAAGAAAAAAAAATCAGCAATTTTTGGTGAAAATGTTTTTTTTTTTTTTTTTTTAGGCCTGTCCAGAATGTCGCTTTTTCGGCATGATCGGAGTCATCGTTTTTAGAGACAAAATAGAAATCTGCAATTTTTTGTGAAAATGGTTTTAAAATGTTTTTTAGGCCTGTCCAGAATGTCGATAGTTCGGCATGACCGGGGTCACTGTTTTTGTGTCACGAAAATGAAAAAAAAATATCTGCAATTTTTTGTGAAAATGGTTCTACATTTTTTTTTTAGGACTGTCCAGAATGTCGCTTTTTCGGCATGATCGGAGTCATCGTTTTTAGGGACAAAATAGAAATCTGCAATTTTTTGTGAAAATGGTTTTAAAATGTTTTCTTTAGGCCTGTCCAGAATGTCGATAGTTCGGTATGACCGGGGTCACTGTTTTTGTGTCAAAAAATGGAGAAAAAAAAATCAGCCATTTTTGGTGAAAATGGTTTTTAAAATTTTTTTTAGGCCTGTCCAGAATGTCGCTTTTTCGGCATGATCGGAGTCATCGTTTTTAGGGACAAAATAGAAATCTGCAATTTTTTGTGAAAATGGTTTTAAAATGTTTTTTAGGCCTGTCCAGAATGTCGATAGTTCGGCATGACCGGGGTCACTGTTTTTGTGTCACGAAAATGAAAAAAAAATATCTGCAATTTTTTTGTGAAAATGGTTCAAAAAAATTTTTTTAGGCCTGTCCAGAATGACGCTTTTTCGGCATGATCGGAGTCAACGTTTTTAGGGACAAAATAGAAATCTGCAATTTTTTGTGAAAAACGTTTTAAAATGTTTTTTTTTAGGCCTGTCCAGAATGTCGATAGTTCGGCATGACCGGGGTCACTGTTTTTGTGTCAAAAAATGAAAAAAAGAATTCTGAGCTTTTTTTTGGAAAATGGTTCTAAAATGCTTTTTTTTTAGGCCTGTCCAAAATGTCGCTAGTTCGGCATCACCGGGGTCACTGTTTTTGTGTCACAAAAAATGAAGAAAAAAAAATCAGCAATTTTTGGTGAAAATGTTTTTTTTTTTTTTTTTTTAGGCCTGTCCAGAATGTCGCTTTTTCGGCATGATCGGAGTCATCGTTTTTAGAGACAAAATAGAAATCTGCAATTTTTTGTGAAAATGGTTCTAAAATTTTTTTTTAGGCCTGTCCAAAATGTCGCTAGTTCGGCATGATCGGAGTCATCGTTTTTGGTGACAAAAATAGAAATCTACTATTTTTTGTGAAAATGGTTTTAAAATGTTTTTTTTTAGGCCTGTCCAGAATGTCGCTAGTTCGGCATGACCGGGGTCACTGTTTTTGTGTCACGAAAATGAAAAAAAAATATCTGCAATTTTTTGTGAAAATGGTTCTAACATTTTTTTTTAGGCCTGTCCAGAATGTCGCTTTTTCGGCATGATCGGAGTCATCGTTTTTAGGGACAAAATAGAAATCTGCAATTTTTTGTGAAAATGGTTTTAAAATGTTTTTTTTAGGCCTGTCCAGAATGTCGATAGTTCGGCATGACCGGGGTCACTGTTTTTGTGTCAAAAAATGAAAAAAAGAATTCTGAGCTTTTTTTTGGAAAATGGTTCTAAAATGCTTTTTTTTTAGGCCTGTCCAAAATGTCGCTAGTTAGGCATGATCGGAGTATTCGTTTTTGGTGACAAAAATAGAAATCTACAATTTTTTGTGAAAATGGTTTTAAAATGTTTTTTTTAGGCCTGTCCAGAATGTCGCTAGTTTGGCATAACCGGGGTCACTGTTTTTGTGTCACGAAAATGAAGAAAAAAAAATCAGCAATTTTTGGTAAAAATGGTTTTAAAATTTTTTTAGGCCTGTCCAGAATGTCGCTTTTTCGGCATGATCGGAGTCATCGTTTTTAGGGACAAAATAGAAATCTGCAATTTTTTGTGAAAATGGTTCTAAAATTTTTTTTTAGGCCTGTCCAGAATGTCGCTTTTTCGGCATGATCGGAGTCATCGTTTTTAGGGACAAAATAGAAATCTGCAATTTTTTGTGAAAATGGTTTTAAAATGTTTTTTTTTAGGCCTGTCCAGAATGTCGATAGTTCGGCATGACCGGGGTCACTGTTTTTGTGTCACGAAAATGAAAAATGAAATATCTGCAATTTTTTGTGAAAATGGTTCTAAAATTTTTTTTTAGGCCTGTCCAAAATGTCGCTAGTTCGGCATGATCGGAGTCATCGTTTTTGGTGACAAAATAGAAATCTACAATTTTTTGTGAAAATGGTTTTAAAATGTTTTTTTTTAGGCCTGTCCAGAATGTCGCTAGTTCGGCATGACCGGGGTCACTGTTTTTGTGTCACGAAAATGAAGAAAAAAAAATCAGCCATTTTTGGTGAAAATGGTTTTAAAATTTTTTTTTAGGCCTGTCCAGAATGTCGCTTTTTCGGCATGATCGGAGTCATCGTTTTTAGGGACAAAATAGAAATCTGCAATTTTTTGTGAAAATGGTTTTAAAATGTTTTTTTTAGGCCTGTCCAGAATGTCGATAGTTCGGCATGACCGGGGTCACTGTTTTTGTGTCAAAAAATGAAGAAAAAAAAATCTGCCATTTTTGGTGAAAATGGTTTTTAAACATTTTTTTAGGCCTGTCCAGAATGTCGCTTTTTCGGCATGATCGGAGTCATCGTTTTTAGGGACAAAATAGAAATCTGCAATTTTTTGTGAAAATGGTTTTAAAATGTTTTTTTTTAGGCCTGTCCAGAATGTCGATAGTTCGGCATGACCGGGGTCACTGTTTTTGTGTCACAAAAATGAAAAAAAAATATCAGCAATTTTTTGTGAAAATGGTTCTAAATTTTTTTTTTAGGCCTGTCCAGAATGTCGCTTTTTCGGCATGATCGGAGTCATCGTTTTTAGGGACAAAATAGAAATCTGCAATTTTTTGTGAAAATGGTTTTAAAATGTTTTTTTTAGGCTTGTCCAGAATGTCGATAGTTCGGCATGACCGGGGTCACTGTTTTTGTGTCACGAAAATGAAAAAAAAATATCTGCAATTTTTTGTGAAAATGGTTCTACATGTTTTTTTTAGGACTGTCCAGAATGTCGCTTTTTCGGCATGATCGGAGTCATCGTTTTTAGGGACAAAATAGAAATCTTCAATTTTTTGTGAAAATGGTTTTAAAATGTTTTTTTTAGGCCTGTCCAGAATGTCGATAGTTCGGCATGACCGGGGTCACTGTTTTTGTGTCAAAAAATGAGAAAAAAAAATCTGCGCATTTTTGGTGAAAATGGTTCTTTAAAAATAGCAATTATTTTTAGGCCTGTCCAGAATGTCGCTTTTTCGGCATGATCGGAGTCATCGTTTTTAGGGACAAAATAGAAATCTGCAATTTTTGGTGAAAATGGTTTTAAAATGTTTTTTTTAGGCCTGTCCAGAATGTCGATAGTTCGGCATGACCGGGGTCACTGTTTTTGTGTCAAAAAATGAAAAAAAGAATTCAGAGCTTTTTTTGGAAAATGGTTCTAAAATGCTTTTTTTTTTAGACCTGTCCAGAATGTCGCTTTTTCGGCATGATCGGAGTCATCGTTTTTAGGGACAAAATAGAAATCTGCAATTTTTGTCGAAAATGGTTTTAAAATGTTTTTTTTAGGCTTGTCCAGAATGTCGATAGTTCGGCATGACCGGGGTCACTGTTTTTGTGTCACGAAAATGAAAAAAAAATATCTGCAATTTTTTGTGAAAATGGTTCTACATGTTTTTTTTAGGACTGTCCAGAATGTCGCTTTTTCGGCATGATCGGAGTCATCGTTTTTAGGGACAAAATAGAAATCTTCAATTTTTTGTGAAAATGGTTTTAAAATGTTTTTTTTAGGCCTGTCCAGAATGTCGATAGTTCGGTATGACCGGGGTCACTGTTTTTGTGTCAAAAAATGGAGAAAAAAAAATCAGCCATTTTTGGTGAAAATGGTTTTTAAAAAAATTTTTAGGCCTGTCCAGAATGTCGCTTTTTCGGCATGATCGGAGTCATCGTTTTTAGGGACAAAATAGAAATCTGCAATTTTTTGTGAAAATGGTTTTAAAATGTTTTTTTTAGGCCTGTCCAGAATGTCGATAGTTCGGCATGACCGGGGTCACTGTTTTTGTGTCAAAAAATGAAAAAAAGAATTCTGAGCTTTTTTTGGAAAATGGTTCTAAAATGCTTTTTTTTTTAGACCTGTCCAGAATGTCGCTTTTTCGGCATGATCGGAGTCATCGTTTTTAGGGACAAAATAGAAATCTGCAATTTTTGGTGAAAATGGTTTTAAAATGTTTTTTTTAGGCTTGTCCAGAATGTCGATAGTTCGGCATGACCGGGGTCACTGTTTTTGTGTCACGAAAATGAAAAAAAAATATCTGCAATTTTTGGTGAAAATGGTTCTACATGTTTTTTTTAGGACTGTCCAGAATGTCGCTTTTTCGGCATGATCGGAGTCATCGTTTTTAGGGACAAAATAGAAATCTTCAATTTTTTGTGAAAATGGTTTTAAAATGTTTTTTTTAGGCCTGTCCAGAATGTCGATAGTTCGGTATGACCGGGGTCACTGTTTTTGTGTCAAAAAATGGAGAAAAAAAAATCAGCCATTTTTGGTGAAAATGGTTTTTTAAAAAAATTTAGGCCTGTCCAGAATGTCGCTTTTTCGGCATGATCGGAGTCATCGTTTTTAGGGACAAAATAGAAATCTGCAATTTTTTGTGAAAATGGTTTTAAAATGTTTTTTAGGCCTGTCCAGAATGTCGATAGTTCGGCATGACCGGGGTCACTGTTTTTGTGTCACGAAAATGAAAAAAAAATATCTGCAATTTTTTGTGAAAATGGTTCAAAAAAATTTTTTTAGGCCTGTCCAGAATGACGCTTTTTCGGCATGATCGGAGTCAACGTTTTTAGGGACAAAATAGAAATCTGCAATTTTTTGTGAAAAACGTTTTAAAATGTTTTTTTTAGGCCTGTCCAGAATGTCGATAGTTCGGCATGACCGGGGTCACTGTTTTTGTGTCAAAAAATGAAAAAAAGAATTCTGAGCTTTTTTTTTGAAAATGGTTCTAAAATGCATTTTTTTTAAGCCTGTCCAAAATGTCGCTAGTTCGGCATGATCGGAGTCATCGTTTTTAGGGACAAAATAGAAATCTGCAATTTTTGGTGAAAATGGTTTTAAAATGTTTTTTTTAGGCCTGTCCAGAATGTCGATAGTTCGGCATGACCGGGGTCACTGTTTTTGTGTCACGAAAATGAGAAAAAAAATCTGCCTTTTGTTGTGAAAATGGTTCTAAAAAAATTTTTTAGGCCTGTCCAGAATGTCGCTAGTTCGGCATGACCGGGGTCACTGTTTTTGTGTCACGAAAATGAAGAAAAAAAAATCAGCAATTTTTGGTGAAAATGTTTTAAAAAAAATTTTTTAGACCTGTCCAGAATGTCGCTTTTTCGGCATGATCGGAGTCATCGTTTTTAGGGACAAAATAGAAATCTGCAATTTTTGGTGAAAATGGTTTTAAAATGTTTTTTTTAGGCCTGTCCAGAATGTCGATAGTTCGGCATGACCGGGGTCACTGTTTTTGTGTCACGAAAATGAAAAAAAAATATCTGCAATTTTTTGTGAAAATGGTTCTAACATTTTTTTTTAGGCCTGTCCAGAATGTCGCTTTTTCGGCATGATCGGAGTCATCGTTTTTAGGGACAAAATAGAAATCTGCAATTTTTTGTGAAAATGGTTTTAAAATGTTTTTTTTAGGCCTGTCCAGAATGTCGATAGTTCGGCATGACCGGGGTCACTGTTTTTGTGTCAAAAAATGAAAAAAAGAATTCAGAGCTTTTTTTGGAAAATGGTTCTAAAATGCTTTTTTTTTTAGACCTGTCCAGAATGTCGCTTTTTCGGCATGATCGGAGTCATCGTTTTTAGGGACAAAATAGAAATCTGCAATTTTTGGTGAAAATGGTTTTAAAATGTTTTTTTTAGGCCTGTCCAGAATGTCGATAGTTCGGCATGACCGGGGTCACTGTTTTTGTGTCACGAAAATGAAAAAAAAAATATCTGCAATTTTTTGTGAAAATGGTTCTACAAATGAATTTTTTTTAGGCCTGTCCAGAATGTACGCTTTTTCGGCATGATCGGAGTCATCGTTTTTAGGGACAAAATAGAAATCTTCAATTTTTTGTGAAAATGGTTTTAAAATGTTTTTTTTAGGCCTGTCCAGAATGTCGATAGTTCGGCATGACCGGGGTCACTGTTTTTGTGTCAAAAAATGAAAAAAAGAATTCTGAGCTTTTTTTTTGAAAATGGTTCTAAAATGCATTTTTTTTAGGCCTGTCCAAAATGTCGCTAGTTCGGCATGATCGGAGTCATCGTTTTTAGGGACAAAATAGAAATCTGCAATTTTTGGTGAAAATGGTTTTAAAATGTTTTTTTTAGGCCTGTCCAGAATGTCGATAGTTCGGCATGACCGGGGTCACTGTTTTTGTGTCACGAAAATGAGAAAAAAATATCTGCCTTTTTTTGTGAAAATGGTTCTAAAAAATTTTTTTAGGCCTGTCCAGAATGTCGCTAGTTCGGCATGACCGGGGTCACTGTTTTTGTGTAAAAAAATGAAGAAAAAAAAATCAGCCATTTTTGGTGAAAATGGTTTTGAATTTTTTTTTTAGGCCTGTCCAGAATGTCGCTTTTTCGGCATGATCGGAGTCATCCTTTTTAGGGACAAAATAGAAATCTGCAATTTTTGGTGATAATGGTTTTAAAATGTTTTTTTTTAGGCCTGTCCAGAATGTCGATAGTTCGGCATGACCGGGGTCACTGTTTTTGTGTCACGAAAATGAGAAAAAAAATCTGCAATTTTTTGTGAAAATGGTTCTAAAATTTTTTTTTAGGCCTGTCCAGAATGTCGCTTTTTCGGCATGATCGGAGTCATCGTTTTTAGGGACAAAATAGAAATCTGCAATTTTTGTGAAAATGGTTTTAAAATGTTTTTTTTAGGCCTGTCCAGAATGTCGATAGTTCGGCATGACCGGGGTCACTGTTTTTGTGTCAAAAAATGAAAAAAAGAATTCAGAGCTTTTTTTGGAAAATGGTTCTAAAATGCTTTTTTTTTTAGACCTGTCCAGAATGTCGCTTTTTCGGCATGATCGGAGTCATCGTTTTTAGGGACAAAATAGAAATCTGCAATTTTTGGTGAAAATGGTTTTAAAATGTTTTTTTTAGGCTTGTCCAGAATGTCGATAGTTCGGCATGACCGGGGTCACTGTTTTTGTGTCACGAAAATGAAAAAAAAATATCTGCAATTTTTTGTGAAAATGGTTCTACATGTTTTTTTTAGGACTGTCCAGAATGTCGCTTTTTCGGCATGATCGGAGTCATCGTTTTTAGGGACAAAATAGAAATCTTCAATTTTTTGTGAAAATGGTTTTAAAATGTTTTTTTTAGGCCTGTCCAGAATGTCGATAGTTCGGCATGACCGGGGTCACTGTTTTTGTGTCAAAAAATGAAAAAAATAATTCTGAGCTTTTTTTTTGAAAATGGTTCTAAATGGCATTTTTTTTAGGCCTGTCCAAAATGTCGCTAGTTCGGCATGATCGGAGTCATCGTTTTTAGGGACAAAATAGAAATCTGCAATTTTTGGTGAAAATGGTTTTAAAATGTTTTTTTTAGGCCTGTCCAGAATGTCGATAGTTCGGCATGACCGGGGTCACTGTTTTTGTGTCACGAAAATGAGAAAAAAATATCTGCCTTTTTTTGTGAAAATGGTTCAAAAAAATATTTTTAGGCCTGTCCAGAATGTCGCTAGTTCGGCATGACCGGGGTCACTGTTTTTGTGTAAAAAAATGAAGAAAAAAAAATCTGCCATTTTTGGTGAAAATGGTTTTGAATTTTTTTTTTAGGCCTGTCCAGAATGTCGCTTTTTCGGCATGATCGGAGTCATCCTTTTTAGGGACAAAATAGAAATCTGCAATTTTTGGTGATAATGGTTTTAAAATGTTTTTTTTTAGGCCTGTCCAGAATGTCGATAGTTCGGCATGACCGGGGTCACTGTTTTTGTGTCACGAAAATGAGAAAAAAAGATCTGCAATTTTTTGTGAAAATGGTTCTAAAAAATTTTTTTAGGCCTGTCCAGAATGTCGCTTTTTCGGCATGATCGGAGTCATCGTTTTTAGGGACAAAATAGAAATCTGCAATTTTTGGTGAAATGGTTTTAAAATGTTTTTTTTAGGCCTGTCCAGAATGTCGATAGTTCGGCATGACCGGGGTCACTGTTTTTGTGTCACGAAAATGAGAAAAAAGAGATCTGCAGAGCTTTTTTGTGGAAAATGGTTCTAAAATGCTTTTTTTTTAGGCCTGTCCAGAATGTCGCTTTTTCGGCATGATCGGAGTCATCGTTTTTAGGGACAAAATAGAAATCTGCAATTTTTGGTGAAAATGGTTTTAAAATGTTTTTTTTAGGCCTGTCCAGAATGTCGATAGTTCGGCATGACCGGGGTCACTGTTTTTGTGTCAAAAAATGAAAAAAAGAATTCAGAGCTTTTTTTGGAAAATGGTTCTAAAATGCTTTTTTTTTAGACCTGTCCAGAATGTCGCTTTTTCGGCATGATCGGAGTCATCGTTTTTAGGGACAAAATAGAAATCTGCAATTTTTGGTGAAAATGGTTTTAAAATGTTTTTTTTAGGCTTGTCCAGAATGTCGATAGTTCGGCATGACCGGGGTCACTGTTTTTGTGTCACGAAAATGAAAAAAAAATATCTGCAATTTTTTGTGAAAATGGTTCTACATGTTTTTTTTAGGACTGTCCAGAATGTCGCTTTTTCGGCATGATCGGAGTCATCGTTTTTAGGGACAAAATAGAAATCTTCAATTTTTTGTGAAAATGGTTTTAAAATGTTTTTTTTAGGCCTGTCCAGAATGTCGATAGTTCGGCATGACCGGGGTCACTGTTTTTGTGTCAAAAAAATGAAAAAAATAATTCTGAGCTTTTTTTGGAAAATGGTTCTAAAATGCTTTTTTTTTTAGACCTGTCCAGAATGTCGCTTTTTCGGCATGATCGGAGTCATCGTTTTTAGGGACAAAATAGAAATCTGCAATTTTTGGTGAAAATGGTTTTAAAATGTTTTTTTTAGGCCTGTCCAGAATGTCGATAGTTCGGCATGACCGGGGTCACTGTTTTTGTGTCAAAAAATGAAAAAAAGAATTCAGAGCTTTTTTTGGAAAATGGTTCTAAAATGCTTTTTTTTTTAGACCTGTCCAGAATGTCGCTTTTTCGGCATGATCGGAGTCATCGTTTTTAGGGACAAAATAGAAATCTTCAATTTTTTGTGAAAATGGTTTTAAAATGTTTTTTTTAGGCCTGTCCAGAATGTCGATAGTTCGGCATGACCGGGGTCACTGTTTTTGTGTCAAAAAATGAAAAAAAGAATTCAGAGCTTTTTTTGGAAAATGGTTCTAAAATGCTTTTTTTTTTAGACCTGTCCAGAATGTCGCTTTTTCGGCATGATCGGAGTCATCGTTTTTAGGGACAAAATAGAAATCTGCAATTTTTGGTGAAAATGGTTTTAAAATGTTTTTTTTAGGCCTGTCCAGAATGTCGATAGTTCGGCATGACCGGGGTCACTGTTTTTGTGTCAAAAAATGAAAAAAAGAATTCAGAGCTTTTTTTGGAAAATGGTTCTAAAATGCTTTTTTTTTTAGACCTGTCCAGAATGTCGCTTTTTCGGCATGATCGGAGTCATCGTTTTTAGGGACAAAATAGAAATCTGCAATTTTTGGTGAAAATGGTTTTAAAATGTTTTTTTTAGGCTTGTCCAGAATGTCGATAGTTCGGCATGACCGGGGTCACTGTTTTTGTGTCACGAAAATGAAAAAAAAATATCTGCAATTTTTTGTGAAAATGGTTCTACATGTTTTTTTTAGGACTGTCCAGAATGTCGCTTTTTCGGCATGATCGGAGTCATCGTTTTTAGGGACAAAATAGAAATCTTCAATTTTTTGTGAAAATGGTTTTAAAATGTTTTTTTTAGGCCTGTCCAGAATGTCGATAGTTCGGCATGACCGGGGTCACTGTTTTTGTGTCAAAAAATGAAAAAAATAATTCTGAGCTTTTTTTTTGAAAATGGTTCTAAATGGCATTTTTTTTAGGCCTGTCCAAAATGTCGCTAGTTCGGCATGATCGGAGTCATCGTTTTTAGGGACAAAATAGAAATCTGCAATTTTTGGTGAAAATGGTTTTAAAATGTTTTTTTTAGGCCTGTCCAGAATGTCGATAGTTCGGCATGACCGGGGTCACTGTTTTTGTGTCACGAAAATGAGAAAAAAATATCTGCCTTTTTTTGTGAAAATGGTTCAAAAAAAATTTTTTAGGCCTGTCCAGAATGTCGCTAGTTCGGCATGACCGGGGTCACTGTTTTTGTGTAAAAAAATGAAGAAAAAAAAATCAGCCATTTTTGGTGAAAATGGTTTTGAATTTTTTTTTTAGGCCTGTCCAGAATGTCGCTTTTTCGGCATGATCGGAGTCATCCTTTTTAGGGACAAAATAGAAATCTGCAATTTTTGGTGATAATGGTTTTAAAATGTTTTTTTTTAGGCCTGTCCAGAATGTCGATAGTTCGGCATGACCGGGGTCACTGTTTTTGTGTCACGAAAATGAGAAAAAAAGATCTGCAATTTTTTGTGAAAATGGTTCTAAAAAATTTTTTTAGGCCTGTCCAGAATGTCGCTTTTTCGGCATGATCGGATTCATCGTTTTTAGGGACAAAATAGAAATCTGCAATTTTTTGTGAAAATGGTTTTAAAATGTTTTTTTTAGGCCTGTCCAGAATGTCGATAGTTCGGCATGACCGGGGTCACTGTTTTTGTGTCAAAAAATGAAAAAAAGAATTCAGAGCTTTTTTTGGAAAATGGTTCTAAAATGCTTTTTTTTTTAGACCTGTCCAGAATGTCGCTTTTTCGGCATGATCGGAGTCATCGTTTTTAGGGACAAAATAGAAATCTGCAATTTTTGGTGAAAATGGTTTTAAAATGTTTTTTTTAGGCCTGTCCAGAATGTCGATAGTTCGGCATGACCGGGGTCACTGTTTTTGTGTCAAAAAATGAAAAAAAGAATTCAGAGCTTTTTTTGGAAAATGGTTCTAAAATGCTTTTTTTTTTAGACCTGTCCAGAATGTCGCTTTTTCGGCATGATCGGAGTCATCGTTTTTAGGGACAAAATAGAAATCTGCAATTTTTGGTGAAAATGGTTTTAAAATGTTTTTTTTAGGCTTGTCCAGAATGTCGATAGTTCGGCATGACCGGGGTCACTGTTTTTGTGTCACGAAAATGAAAAAAAAATATCAGCAATTTTTTGTGAAAATGGTTCTACATGTTTTTTTTAGGACTGTCCAGAATGTCGCTTTTTCGGCATGATCGGAGTCATCGTTTTTAGGGACAAAATAGAAATCTTCAATTTTTTGTGAAAATGGTTTTAAAATGTTTTTTTTAGGCCTGTCCAGAATGTCGATAGTTCGGCATGACCGGGGTCACTGTTTTTGTGTCAAAAAATGAAAAAAATAATTCTGAGCTTTTTTTTTGAAAATGGTTCTAAATGGCATTTTTTTTTAGGCCTGTCCAAAATGTCGCTAGTTCGGCATGATCGGAGTCATCGTTTTTAGGGACAAAATAGAAATCTGCAATTTTTGGTGAAAATGGTTTTAAAATGTTTTTTTTAGGCCTGTCCAGAATGTCGATAGTTCGGCATGACCGGGGTCACTGTTTTTGTGTCACGAAAATGAGAAAAAAATATCTGCCTTTTTTTGTGAAAATGGTTCAAAAAAATTTTTTTAGGCCTGTCCAGAATGTCGCTAGTTCGGCATGACCGGGGTCACTGTTTTTGTGTAAAAAAATGAAGAAAAAAAAATCAGCCATTTTTGGTGAAAATGGTTTTGAATTTTTTTTTTAGGCCTGTCCAGAATGTCGCTTTTTCGGCATGATCGGAGTCATCCTTTTTAGGGACAAAATAGAAATCTGCAATTTTTGGTGATAATGGTTTTAAAATGTTTTTTTTTAGGCCTGTCCAGAATGTCGATAGTTCGGCATGACCGGGGTCACTGTTTTTGTGTCACGAAAATGAGAAAAAAAGATCTGCAATTTTTTGTGAAAATGGTTCTAAAAAATTTTTTTAGGCCTGTCCAGAATGTCGCTTTTTCGGCATGATCGGATTCATCGTTTTTAGGGACAAAATAGAAATCTGCAATTTTTTGTGAAATTGGTTCTAAAATTTTTTTTTAGGCCTGTCCAGAATGTCGCTTTTTCGGCATGATCGGAGTCATCGTTTTTAGGGACAAAATAGAAATCTGCAATTTTTTGTGAAAATGGTTTTAAAATGTTTTTTTTAGGCCTGTCCAGAATGTCGATAGTTCGGCATGACCGGAGTCACTGTTTTTGTGTCAAAAAATGAAAAAAGCATTCTGAGCTTTTTTTTTGAAAATGGTTCTAAAATGGTTTTTTTTTAGGCCTGTCCAAAATGTCGCTAGTTCGGCATGATCGGAGTCATCGTTTTTGGTGACAAAAATAGAAATCTACAATTTTTTGTGAAAATGGTTTTAAAATGTTTTTTTTTAGGCCTGTCCAGAATGTCGCTAGTTCGGCATGACCGGGGTCACTGTTTTTGTGTCACGAAAATGAAGAAAAAAAAATCAGCAATTTTTGGTGAAAATGGTTTTAAAATTTTTTTAGGCCTGTCCAGAATGTCCCTTTTTCGGCATGATCGGAGTCATCGTTTTTAGGGACAAAATAGAAATCTGCAATTTTTTGTGAAAATGGTTCTAAAATTTTTTTTTAGGCCTGTCCAGAATGTCGCTTTTTCGGCATGATCGGAGTCATCGTTTTTAGGGACAAAATAGAAATCTGCAATTTTTTGTGAAAATGTTTTTAAAATGTTTTTTTTTAGGCCTGTCCAGAATGTCGATAGTTCGGCATGACCGGGGTCACTGTTTTTGTGTCACGAAAATAAAAATAAAATATCTGCAATTTTTTGTGAAAATGGTTCTAAAATTTTTTTTTAGGCCTGTCCAGAATGTCGCTTTTTCGGCATGATCGGAGTCATCGTTTTTAGGGACAAAATAGAAATCTGCAATTTTTGGTGAAAATGGTTTTAAAATGTTTTTTTTAGGCTTGTCCAGAATGTCGATAGTTCGGCATGACCGGGGTCACTGTTTTTGTGTCACGAAAATGAAAAAAAAATATCTGCAATTTTTTGTGAAAATGGTTCTACATGTTTTTTTTAGGACTGTCCAGAATGTCGCTTTTTCGGCATGATCGGAGTCATCGTTTTTAGGGACAAAGTAGAAATCTTCAATTTTTTGTGAAAATGGTTTTAAAATGTTTTTTTTAGGCCTGTCCAGAATGTCGATAGTTCGGTATGACCGGGGTCACTGTTTTTGTGTCAAAAAATGGAGAAAAAAAAATCAGCCATTTTTGGTGAAAATGGTTTTTTAAAAAAAATTTAGGCCTGTCCAGAATGTCGCTTTTTCGGCATGATCGGAGTCATCGTTTTTAGGGACAAAATAGAAATCTGCTATTTTTTGTGAAAATGGTTTTAAAATGTTTTTTAGGCCTGTCCAGAATGTCGATAGTTCGGCATGACCGGGGTCACTGTTTTTGTGTCACGAAAATGAAAAAAAAATCTCTGCAATTTTTTGTGAAAATGGTTCAAAAAAATTTTTTTAGGCCTGTCCAGAATGACGCTTTTTCGGCATGATCGGAGTCAACGTTTTTAGGGACAAAATAGAAATCTGCAATTTTTTGTGAAAAACGTTTTAAAATGTTTTTTTTAGGCCTGTCCAGAATGTCGATAGTTCGGCATGACCGGGGTCACTGTTTTTGTGTCACGAAAATGAAAAAAAAATATCTGCAATTTTTTGTGAAAATGGTTCTAACATTTTTTTTTAGGCCTGTCCAGAATGTCGCTTTTTCGGCATGATCGGAGTCATCGTTTTTAGGGACAAAATAGAAATCTGCAATTTTTTTGAAAATGGTTTTAAAAAATTTTTTTTAGGCCTGTCCAGAATGTCGATAGTTCGGCATGACCGGGGTCACTGTTTTTGTGTAAAAAAATGAAAAAAAGAATTCAGAGCTTTTTTTGGAAAATGGTTCTAAAATGCTTTTTTTTTTAGACCTGTCCAGAATGTCGCTTTTTCGGCATGATCGGAGTCATCGTTTTTAGGGACAAAATAGAAATCTGCAATTTTTTGTGAAAATGGTTTTAAAATGTTTTTTTTAGGCCTGTCCAGAATGTCGATAGTTCGGCATGACCGGAGTCACTGTTTTTGTGTCAAAAAATGAAAAAAGCATTCTGAGCTTTTTTTTTGAAAATGGTTCTAAAATGGTTTTTTTTTAGGCCTGTCCAAAATGTCGCTAGTTCGGCATGATCGGAGTCATCGTTTTTGGTGACAAAAATAGAAATCTACAATTTTTTGTGAAAATGGTTTTAAAATGTTTTTTTTTAGGCCTGTCCAGAATGTCGCTAGTTCGGCATGACCGGGGTCACTGTTTTTGTGTCACGAAAATGAAGAAAAAAAAATCAGCAATTTTTGGTGAAAATGGTTTTAAAATTTTTTTAGGCCTGTCCAGAATGTCGCTTTTTCGGCATGATCGGAGTCATCGTTTTTAGGGACAAAATAGAAATCTGCAATTTTTTGTGAAAATGGTTCTAAAATTTTTTTTTAGGCCTGTCCAGAATGTCGCTTTTTCGGCATGATCGGAGTCATCGTTTTTAGGGACAAAATAGAAATCTGCAATTTTTTGTGAAAATGTTTTTAAAATGTTTTTTTTTAGGCCTGTCCAGAATGTCGATAGTTCGGCATGACCGGGGTCACTGTTTTTGTGTCACGAAAATAAAAATAAAATATCTGCAATTTTTTGTGAAAATGGTTCTAAAATTTTTTTTTAGGCCTGTCCAGAATGTCGCTTTTTCGGCATGATCGGAGTCATCGTTTTTAGGGACAAAATAGAAATCTGCAATTTTTGGTGAAAATGGTTTTAAAATGTTTTTTTTAGGCTTGTCCAGAATGTCGATAGTTCGGCATGACCGGGGTCACTGTTTTTGTGTCACGAAAATGAAAAAAAAATATCTGCAATTTTTTGTGAAAATGGTTCTACATGTTTTTTTTAGGACTGTCCAGAATGTCGCTTTTTCGGCATGATCGGAGTCATCGTTTTTAGGGACAAAGTAGAAATCTTCAATTTTTTGTGAAAATGGTTTTAAAATGTTTTTTTTAGGCCTGTCCAGAATGTCGATAGTTCGGTATGACCGGGGTCACTGTTTTTGTGTCAAAAAATGGAGAAAAAAAAATCAGCCATTTTTGGTGAAAATGGTTTTTAAAAAAAAATTTAGGCCTGTCCAGAATGTCGCTTTTTCGGCATGATCGGAGTCATCGTTTTTAGGGACAAAATAGAAATCTGCAATTTTTTGTGAAAATGGTTTTAAAATGTTTTTTAGGCCTGTCCAGAATGTCGATAGTTCGGCATGACCGGGGTCACTGTTTTTGTGTCACGAAAATGAAAAAAAAATCTCTGCAATTTTTTGTGAAAATGGTTCAAAAAAATTTTTTTAGGCCTGTCCAGAATGACGCTTTTTCGGCATGATCGGAGTCAACGTTTTTAGGGACAAAATAGAAATCTGCAATTTTTTGTGAAAAACGTTTTAAAATGTTTTTTTTAGGCCTGTCCAGAATGTCGATAGTTCGGCATGACCGGGGTCACTGTTTTTGTGTCACGAAAATGAAAAAAAAATATCTGCAATTTTTTGTGAAAATGGTTCTAACATTTTTTTTTAGGCCTGTCCAGAATGTCGCTTTTTCGGCATGATCGGAGTCATCGTTTTTAGGGACAAAATAGAAATCTGCAATTTTTTTGAAAATGGTTTTAAAAAATTTTTTTTAGGCCTGTCCAGAATGTCGATAGTTCGGCATGACCGGGGTCACTGTTTTTGTGTAAAAAAATGAAAAAAAGAATTCAGAGCTTTTTTTGGAAAATGGTTCTAAAATGCTTTTTTTTTTAGACCTGTCCAGAATGTCGCTTTTTCGGCATGATCGGAGTCATCGTTTTTAGGGACAAAATAGAAATCTGCAATTTTTTGTGAAAATGGTTTTAAAATGTTTTTTTTAGGCCTGTCCAGAATGTCGATAGTTCGGCATGACCGGGGTCACTGTTTTTGTGTCACGAAAATGAAAAAAAAATATCTGCAATTTTTTGTGAAAATGGTTCTAACATTTTTTTTTAGGCCTGTCCAGAATGTCGCTTTTTCGGCATGATCGGAGTCAACGTTTTTAGGGACAAAATAGAAGTCTGCAATTTTTTGTGAAAAACGTTTTAAAATGTTTTTTTTTAGGCCTGTCCAGAATGTCGATAGTTCGGCATGACCGGGGTCACTGTTTTTGTGTCAAAAAATGAAAAAAATAATTCTGAGCTTTTTTTTTGAAAATGGTTCTAAAATGCATTTTTTTTAGGCCTGTCCAAAATGTCGCTAGTTCGGCATGATCGGAGTCATCGTTTTTAGGGACAAAATAGAAATCTGCAATTTTTGGTGAAAATGGTTTTTAAATGTTTTTTTTAGGCCTGTCCAGAATGTCGATAGTTCGGCATGACCGGGGTCACTGTTTTTGTGTCACGAAAATGAGAAAAAAATATCTGCCTTTTTTTGTGAAAATGGTTCAAAAAAAATTTTTTAGGCCTGTCCAGAATGTCGCTAGTTCGGCATGACCGGGGTCACTGTTTTTGTGTAAAAAAATGAAGAAAAAAAAATCAGCCATTTTTGGTGAAAATGGTTTTGAATTTTTTTTTTAGGCCTGTCCAGAATGTCGCTTTTTCGGCATGATCGGAGTCATCCTTTTTAGGGACAAAATAGAAATCTGCAATTTTTGGTGATAATGGTTTTAAAATGTTTTTTTTTAGGCCTGTCCAGAATGTCGATAGTTCGGCATGACCGGGGTCACTGTTTTTGTGTCACGAAAATGAGAAAAAAATATCTGCAATTTTTTGTGAAAATGGTTCTAAAAAAATTTTTTAGGCCTGTCCAGAATGTCGCTTTTTCGGCATGATCGGATTCATCGTTTTTAGGGACAAAATAGAAATCTGCAATTTTTTGTGAAAATGGTTCTAAAATTTTTTTTTAGGCCTGTCCAGAATGTCGCTTTTTCGGCATGATCGGAGTCATCGTTTTTAGGGACAAAATAGAAATCTGCAATTTTTTGTGAAAATGGTTTTAAAATGTTTTTTTTAGGCCTGTCCAGAATGTCGATAGTTCGGCATGACCGGGGTCACTGTTTTTGTGTCAAAAAATGAAAAAAAGCATTCTGAGCTTTTTTTTTGAAAATGGTTCTAAAATGCTTTTTTTTTAGGCCTGTCCAAAATGTCGCTAGTTAGGCATGATCGGAGTATTCGTTTTTGGTGACAAAAATAGAAATCTACAATTTTTGGTGAAAATGGTTTTAAAATGTTTTTTTTTAGGCCTGTCCAGAATGTCGCTAGTTTGGCATAACCGGGGTCACTGTTTTTGTGTCACGAAAATGAAGAAAAAAAAATCAGCAATTTTTGGTGAAAATGGTTTTAAATTTTTTTTAGGCCTGTCCAGAATGTCGCTTTTTCGGCATGATCGGAGTCATCGTTTTTAGGGACAAAATAGAAGTCTGCAATTTTTTGTGAAAATGTTTCTAACATTTTTTTTTAGGCCTGTCCAGAATGTCGCTTTTTCGGCATGATCGGAGTCATCGTTTTTAGGGACAAAATAGAAATCTGCAATTTTTTGTGAAAATGGTTTTAAAATGTTTTTTTTTAGGCCTGTCCAGAATGTCGATAGTTCGGCATGACCGGGGTCACTGTTTTTGTGTCACGAAAATAAAAATAAAATATCTGCAATTTTTTGTGAAAATGGTTCTAAAATTTTTTTTTAGGCCTGTCCAAAATGTCGCTAGTTCGGCATGATCGGAGTCATCGTTTTTGGTGACAAAAATAGAAATCTACAATTTTTTGTGAAAATGGTTTTAAAATGTTTTTTTTTAGGCCTGTCCAGAATGTCGCTAGTTCGGCATGACCGGGGTCACTGTTTTTGTGTCACGAAAATGAAGAAAAAAAAATCTGCCATTTTTGGTGAAAAAGGTTTTAAAAAAATTTTTTAGGCCTGTCCAGAATGTCGCTTTTCGGCATGATCGGAGTCATCATTTTTAGGGACAAAATAGAAATCTGCAATTTTTTGTGAAAATGGTTTTAAAATGTTTTTTTTAGGCCTGTCCAGAATGTCGATAGTTCGGCATGACCGGGGTCACTGTTTTTGTGTCACGAAAATGAAAAAAAAATATCTGCAATTTTTTGTGAAAATGGTTCTAAAATTTTTTTTTAGGCCTGTCCAGAATGTCGCTAGTTCGGCATGACCGGGGTCACTGTTTTTGTGTCACGAAAATGAAGAAACATAAAATCTGCCATTTTTGGTGAAAATGGTTTTTAATTTTTTTTTTTGGCCTGTCCAGAATGTCGCTTTTCGGCATGATCGGAGTCATCGTTTTTAGGGACAAAATAGAAATCTGCAATTTTTTGTAAAAAGTGTTTTAACCTCTATGGGACCGGCGGGACGAATTCGTCCCACCTACGTAACAGCCACTGCCAGCCTGTGGCGCGATTTTCAAAACCTTAAAAATCCTATTACTTCAATTTCTCAAACATATGACTATTTTACAGCCATTTAAAGATAAGACTCTCGTTAATCTAACCACACTGTCCGATTTCAAAAAGGCTTTACAACGAAAGCAAAACATTAGATTATGTCAGCAGAGTACCAAGCCAGAAATAATCAGACACCCATTTTTCAAGCCAGCATATAATGTCACCAAAACCCAGAAGACAGCTAAATGCAGCACTCACCTTTGATGATCTTCATCAGATGACAACCCTAGGACATTATGTTATACAATACATGCATGTTTTGTTCAATCAAGTTCATATTTATATCAAAAACCAGCTTTTTACATTAGCATGTGACGTTCAGAACTAGCATACCCCCCGCAAACTTCCGGGGAATTCGCTAACATTTTACTAAATTACTCACGATAAACGTTCACAAAAAGCATAACAATTATTTTAAGAATTATAGATACAGACCTCCTCTATGCACTCGATATGTCCGATTTTAAAATAGCTTTTTGGTGAAAGCACATTTTGCAATATTCTAAGTACATAGCCCAGGCATCACGGGCTCGCTATTTAGACACCCGGCAAGTTTAGCACTCACCATAATCATATTTACTATTATAAAAATGTCATTACCTTTTGTTGTCTTCGTCAGAATACACACCCAGGACAGCTACTTCAATAACAAATGTTGGTTTGGTCCAAAATAATCCATCGTTATATCCGAATAGCGGCGTTTTGTTCGTGCGTTCCAGACACTATCCGAAATAGTAAAGAAGTGTCGCGCGCTTGGCGCAATTCCTGACAATAAAATTCAAAGTATTCCATTGCCGTACGTCGAAGCATGTCAACCGCTGTTTAAAATCAATTTTTACGTCATTTTTCTCGTAGAAAAGCGATAATATTCCGACAGGGAATCTCCTTTTCGGCAAACAGAGGAAAAAATCCCAAAGGCGGGGGCGGTCGGGGTCACGCGCATAAGCTAGTGTCTCTTGATGGGCCACTTGAGAAAGGCGATAATGTGTTTCAGCCTGGGGCTGGAATGACGACATTCTGTTTTTTCCCGGGCTCTGAGAGCCTATGGAAGACGTGGGAAGTGTCACGTTAGAGCAGAGATCCTTAGTAAATGATAGAGATGGAAAACAAGTTCAACAAATGGTCAGACAGGCCACTTCCTGTATAGGAATCTCTCAGGTTTTGACCTGCCATTTGAGTTCTGTTATACTCACAGACACCATTCAAACAGTTTTAGAAAAATTAGGGTGTTTTCTATCCATATGTAATAAGTATATGCATATTCTAGTTACTGAGTAGGAGTGGTAACCAGATTAAATCGGGTATGTTTTTTATCCAGCCGTGTCAATGCTGCCCCCTAGCCCTAACAGGTTAAAATGTTTTTTAGGCCTGTCCAGAATGTCGATAGTTCGGCATGACCGGGGTCACTGTTTTTGTGTCACGAAAATGAAAAAAAAATATCTGCAATTTTTTGTGAAAATGGTTCAAAAAAATTTTTTTAGGCCTGTCCAGAATGTCGCTTTTTCGGCATGATCGGAGTCAACGTTTTTAGGGACAAAATAGAAATCTGCAATTTTTTGTGAAAATGGTTTTAAAATGTTTTTTTTAGGCCTGTCCAGAATGTCGATAGTTCAGCATGACCGGGGTCACTGTTTTTGTGTCAAAAAATGAAAAAAAGAATTCTGAGCTTTTTTTTTTTTTAAATGGTTCTAAAATGCTTTTTTTTAGGCCTGTCCAAAATGTCGCTAGTTCGGCATGATCGGAGTCATCGTTTTTGGTGACAAAAATAGAAATCTAAAATTTTTTGTGAAAATGGTTTTAAAATGTTTTTTTTAGGCCTGTCCAGAATGTCGCTAGTTCGGCATAACCGGGGTCACTGTTTTTGTGTCACGAAAATGAAGAAAAAAAAATCAGCAATTTTTGGTGAAAATGGTTTTTAAATTTTTTTTTAGGCCTGTCCAGAATGTCGCTAGTTCGGCATAACCGGGGTCACTGTTTTTGTGTCACAAAAATGAAGGAAAAAAAATCAGCAATTTTTGGTGAAAATGGTTTTTAAATTTTTTATTAGGCCTGTCCAGAATGTCGCTAGTTCGGCATAACCGGGGTCACTGTTTTTGTGTCACGAAAATGAAGAAAAAAAAATCAGCAATTTTTGGTGAAAATGTTTTTTTTTTTTAATTTTAGGCGTGTCCAGAATGTTGCTTTTTCGGCATGATCGGAGTCATCGTTTTTAGGGACAAAATAGAAATCTGCAATTTTTTGTGAAAATGGATTTAAAATGTTTTTTTTAGGCCTGTCCAGAATGTCGATAGTTCGGCATGACCGGGGTCACTGTTTTTGTGTCACGAAAATGAAAAAAAAATATCTGCAATTTTTTGTGAAAATGGTTCTAAAATTTTTTTTTAGGCCTGTCCAGAATGTCGCTTTTTCGGCATGATCGGAGTCACCGTTTTTAGGGACAAAATAGAAATCTGCAATTTTTTGTGAAAATGGTTTTAAAATATTTTTTTTAGGCCTGTCCAGAATGTCGATAGTTCGGCATTTTTGTGTCAAAAAATGAAAAAAAGAATTCTGAGCTTTTTTTTTGAAAATGGTTCTAAAATGCTTTTTTTTTAGGCCTGTCCAAAATGTCGCTAGTTCGGCATGATCGGAGTATTCGTTTTTGGTGACAAAAAAAGAAATCTACAATTTTTTGTGAAAATGGTTTTAAAATGGGTTTTTTAGGCCTGTCCAGAATGTCGCTAGTTCGGCATGACCGGGGTCACTGTTTTTGTGTCACGAAAATGAAGAAAAAAAAATCAGCAATTTTTGGTGAAATTGGTTTTAAAAAATTTTTTTTGACCTGTCCAGAATGTCGCTTTTTCGGCATGATCGGAGTCATCGTTTTTAGGGACAAAATAGAAATCTGCAATTTTTGGTGAAAATGTTTTTAAAATGTTTTTTTTAGGCCTGTCCAGAATGTCGATAGTTCGGCATGACCGGGGTCACTGTTTTTGTGTCACGAAAATGAAAAAAAAATATCTGCAATTTTTTGTGAAAATGGTTCTAAAAAATTTTTTTAGGCCTGTCCAGAATGTCGCTTTTTCGGCATGATCGGAGTCACCGTTTTTAGGGACAAAATAGAAATCTGCAATTTTTTGTGAAAATGGTTTTAAAATGTTTTTTTTTAGGCCTGTCCAGAATGTCGATAGTTCGGCATGACCGGGGTCACTGTTTTTGTGTCAAAAAATGAAAAAAAGCATTCTGAGCTTTTTTTTTGAAAATGGTTCTAAAATGCTTTTTTTTTAGGCCTGTCCAAAATGTCGCTAGTTAGGCATGATCGGAGTATTCGTTTTTGGTGACAAAAATAGAAATCTACAATTTTTGGTGAAAATGGTTTTAAAATGTTTTTTTTTAGGCCTGTCCAGAATGTCGCTAGTTTGGCATAACCGGGGTCACTGTTTTTGTGTCACGAAAATGAAGAAAAAAAAATCAGCAATTTTTGGTGAAAATGGTTTTAAATTTTTTTTAGGCCTGTCCAGAATGTCGCTTTTTCGGCATGATCGGAGTCATCGTTTTTAGGGACAAAATAGAAATCTGCAATTTTTTGTGAAAATGTTTCTAACATTTTTTTTTAGGCCTGTCCAGAATGTCGCTTTTTCGGCATGATCGGAGTCATCGTTTTTAGGGACAAAATAGAAATCTGCAATTTTTTGTGAAAATGGTTTTAAAATGTTTTTTTTTAGGCCTGTCCAGAATGTCGATAGTTCGGCATGACCGGGGTCACTGTTTTTGTGTCACGAAAATAAAAATAAAATATCTGCAATTTTTTTTGAAAATGGTTCTAAAATTTTTTTTTAGGCCTGTCCAAAATGTCGCTAGTTCGGCATGACCGGGGTCACTGTTTTTGTGTCACGAAAATGAAGAAAAAAAAATCTGCCATTTTTGGTGAAAAAGGTTTTAAAATTTTTTTTTAGGCCTGTCCAGAATGTCGCTTTTCGGCATGATCGGAGTCATCGTTTTTAGGGACAAAATAGAAATCTGCAATTTTTTGTGAAAATGGTTTTAAAATGTTTTTTTTAGGCCTGTCCAGAATGTCGATAGTTCGGCATGACAAGGGTCACTGTTTTTGTGTCACGAAAATGAAAAAAAAATATCTGCAATTTTTTGTGAAAATGGTTCTAACATTTTTTTTTAGGCCTGTCCAGAATGTCGCTTTTTCGGCATGATCGGAGTCATCGTTTTTAGGGACAAAATAGAAATCTGCAATTTTTTGTAAAAATGGTTTTAAAATGTTTTTTTTTAGGCCTGTCCAGAATGTCGCTAGTTCGGCATAACCGGAGTCACTGTTTTTGTGTCACGAAAATGAGAAAAAAATATCTGCAATTTTTTGTGAAAATTGTTCTACATTTTTTTTTTAGGACTGTCCAGAATGTCGCTTTTTCGGCATGATCGGAGTCACCGTTTTTAGGGACAAAATAGAAATCTGCAATTTTTTGTGAAAATGGTTTTAAAATGTTTTTTTTAGGCCTGTCCAGAATGTCGATAGTTCGGCATGACCGGGGTCACTGTTTTTGTGTCACGAAAATGAAACAAAAATATCTGCAATTTCTTGTGAAAATGGTTCTAACATTTTTTTTTAGGCCTGTCCAGAATGTCGCTTTTTCGGCATGATCGGAGTCATCGTTTTTAGGGACAAAATAGAAATCTGCAATTTTTTGTGAAAATGGTTTTAAAATGTTTTTTTTAGGCCTGTCCAGAATGTCGATAGTTCGGCATGACCGGGGTCACTGTTTTTGTGTCAAAAAATGAAAAAAAGCATTCTGAGCTTTTTTTTTGAAAATGGTTCTAAAATGCTTTTTTTTTAGGCCTGTCCAAAATGTCGCTAGTTAGGCATGATCGGAGTATTCGTTTTTGGTGACAAAAATAGAAATCTACAATTTTTGGTGAAAATGGTTTTAAAATGTTTTTTTTTAGGCCTGTCCAGAATGTCGCTAGTTTGGCATAACCGGGGTCACTGTTTTTGTGTCACGAAAATGAAGAAAAAAAAATCAGCAATTTTTGGTGAAAATGGTTTTAAATTTTTTTTAGGCCTGTCCAGAATGTCGCTTTTTCGGCATGATCGGAGTCATCGTTTTTAGGGACAAAATAGAAATCTGCAATTTTTTGTGAAAATGTTTCTAACATTTTTTTTTAGGCCTGTCCAGAATGTCGCTTTTTCGGCATGATGGGAGTCATCGTTTTTAGGGACAAAATAGAAATCTGCAATTTTTTGTGAAAATGGTTTTAAAATGTTTTTTTTTAGGCCTGTCCAGAATGTCGATAGTTCGGCATGACCGGGGTCACTGTTTTTGTGTCACAAAAATAAAAATAAAATATCTGCAATTTTTTGTGAAAATGGTTCTAAAATTTTTTTTTAGGCCTGTCCAAAATGTCGCTAGTTCGGCATGATCGGAGTCATCGTTTTTGGTGACAAAAATAGAAATCTACAATTTTTTGTGAAAATGGTTTTAAAATGTTTTTTTTTAGGCCTGTCCAGAATGTCGCTAGTTCGGCATGACCGGGGTCACTGTTTTTGTGTCACGAAAATGAAGAAAAAAAAATCTGCCATTTTTGGTGAAAAAGGTTTTACATTTTTTTTTTAGGCCTGTCCAGAATGTCGCTTTTCGGCATGATCGGAGTCATCGTTTTTAGGGACAAAATAGAAATCTGCAATTTTTTGTGAAAATGGTTTTAAAATGTTTTTTTTAGGCCTGTCCAGAATGTCGATAGTTCGGCATGACAAGGGTCACTGTTTTTGTGTCACGAAAATGAAAAAAAAATATCTGCAAATTTTTGTGAAAATGGTTCTAACATTTTTTTTTAGGCCTGTCCAGAATGTCGCTTTTTCGGCATGATCGGAGTCATCGTTTTTAGGGACAAAATAGAAATCTGCAATTTTTTGTGAAAATGGTTTTAAAATGTTTTTTTTAGGCCTGTCCAGAATGTCGATAGTTCGGCATGACCGGGGTCACTGTTTTTGTGTCAAAAAATGAAAAAAAGAATTCTGAGCTTTTTTTTGGAAAATGGTTCTAAAATGCTTTTTTTTTAGGCCTGTCCAAAATGTCGCTAGTTAGGCATGATCGGAGTATTCGTTTTTGGTGACAAAAATAGAAATCTAAAATTTTTTGTGAAAATGGTTTTAAAATGTTTTTTTTAGGCCAGTCCAGAATGTCGCTAGTTTGGCATAACCGGGGTCACTGTTTTTGTGTCACGAAAATGAAGAAAAAAAAATCAGCAATTTTTGGTGAAAATGGTTCTACATTTTTTTTTTAGGACTGTCCAGAATGTCGCTTTTTCGGCATGATCGGAGTCATCGTTTTTAGGGACAAAATAGAAATCTGCAATTTTTTGTAAAAATGGTTTTAAAATGTTTTTTTTTAGGCCTGTCCAGAATGTCGCTAGTTCGGCATAACCGGGGTCACTGTTTTTGTGTCACGAAAATGAGAAAAAAATATCTGCAATTTTTTGTGAAAATTGTTCTACATTTTTTTTTTAGGACTGTCCAGAATGTCGCTTTATCTGCATGATTGGAGTCATCGTTTTTAGGGACAAAATAGAAATCTGCAATTTTTTGTGAAAATGGTTTTAAAATGTTTTTTTAGGCCTGTCCAGAATGTCGATAGTTTGGCATGACCGGGGTCACTGTTTTTGTGTCACGAAAATGAAACAAAAATATCTGCAATTTTTTGTGAAAATGGTTCTAACATTTTTTTTTAGGCCTGTCCAGAATGTCGCTTTTTCGGCATGATCGGAGTCATTGTTTTTAGGGACAAAATAGAAATCTGCAATTTTTTGTGAAAATGGTTTTAAAATGTTTTTTTTAGGCCTGTCCAGAATGTCGATAGTTCGGCATGACCGGGGTCACTGTTTTTGTGTCAAAAAATGAAAAAAAGCATTCTGAGCTTTCTTTTTGAAAATGGTTCTAAAATGCTTTTTTTTTAGGCCTGTCCAAAATGTCGCTAGTTAGGCATGATCGGAGTCATCGTTTTTGGTGACAAAAATAGAAATCTACAATTTTTTGTGAAAATGGTTTTAAAATGTTTTTTTTAGGCCTGTCCAGAATGTCGATAGTTCGGCATGACCGGGGTCACTGTTTTTGTGTCACGAAAATGAAGAAAAAAAAATCTGCCATTTTTGGTGAAAAAGGTTTTAAATTTTTTTTTTAGGCCTGTCCAGAATGTCGCTTTTCGGCATGATCGGAGTCATCGTTTTTAGGGACAAAATAGAAATCTGCAATTTTTTGTGAAAATGGTTTTAAAATGTTTTTTTTAGGCCTGTCCAGAATGTCGATAGTTCGGCATGACCGGGGTCACTGTTTTTGTGTCACGAAAATGAAAAAAAAATATCTGCAATTTTTTGTGAAAATGGTTCTAACGTTTTTTTTTAGGCCTGTCCAGAATGTCGCTTTTTCGGCATGATCGGAGTCATCGTTTTTAGGGACAAAATAGAAATCTGCAATTTTTTGTGAAAATGGTTTTAAAATGTTTTTTTTAGGCCTGTCCAGAATGTCGATAGTTCGGCATGACCGGGGTCACTGTTTTTGTGTCAAAAAATGAAAAAAAGAATTCTGAGCTTTTTTTTGGAAAATGGTTCTAAAATGCTTTTTTTTTAGGCCTGTCCAAAATGTCGCTAGTTAGGCATGATCGGAGTATTCGTTTTTGGTGACAAAAATAGAAATCTAAAATTTTTTGTGAAAATGGTTTTAAAATGTTTTTTTTAGGCCAGTCCAGAATGTCGCTAGTTTGGCATAACCGGGGTCACTGTTTTTGTGTCACGAAAATGAAGAAAAAAAAATCAGCAATTTTTGGTGAAAATGGTTTTCAAAAAATTTTAGGCCTGTCCAGAATGTCGCTTTTTCGGCATGATGGGAGTCATCGTTTTTAGGGACAAAATAGAAATCTGCAATTTTTTGTGAAAATGGTTTTAAAATGTTTTTTTAGGCCTGTCCAGAATGTCAATAGTTCGGCATGACTGGGGTCACTGTTTTTGTGTCACGAAAATGAAAAAAAAATATCTGCAATTTTTTGTGAAAATGGTTTTAAAATGTTTTTTTAGGCCTGTCCAGAATGTCGATAGTTCGGCATGACCGGGGTCACTGTTTTTGTGTCACGAAAATGAAACAAAAATATCTGCAATTTTTTGTGAAAATGGTTCTAACATTTTTTTTTAGGCCTGTCCAGAATGTCGCTTTTTCGGCATGATCGGAGTCATCGTTTTTAGGGACAAAATAGAAATCTGCAATTTTTGGTGAAAATGGTTTTAAAATGTTTTTTTTAGGCCTGTCCAGAATGTCGATAGTTCGGCATGACCGGGGTCACTGTTTTTGTGTCACGAAAATGAAAAAAAAATATCTGCAATTTTTTGTGAAAATGGTTCTAACATTTTTTTTTAGGCCTGTCCAGAATGTCGATAGTTCGGCATGACCGGGGTCACTGTTTTTGTGTGAAAAAATGAAAAAAAGCATTCTGAGCTTTTTTTTTGAAAATGGTTCTAAAATGCTTTTTTTTTAGGCCTGTCCAAAATGTCGCTAGTTAGGCATGATCGGAGTATTCGTTTTTGGTGACAAAAATAGAAATCTACAATTTTTTGTGAAAATGGTTTTAAAATGTTTTTTTTAGGCCTGTCCAGAATGTCGCTAGTTTGGCATAACCGGGGTCACTGTTTTTGTGTCACGAAAATGAAGAAAAAAAAATCAGCAATTTTTGGTGAAAATGGTTTTAAATTTTTTTTAGGCCTGTCCAGAATGTCGCTTTTTCGGCATGATCGGAGTCATCGTTTTTAGGGACAAAATAGAAATCTGCAATTTTTTGTGAAAATGGTTCTAAAATTTTTTTTTAGGCCTGTCCAGAATGTTGCTTTTTCGGCATGATCGGAGTCATCGTTTTTAGGGACAAAATAGAAATCTGCAATTTTTTGTGAAAATGGTTTTAAAATGTTTTTTTTTAGGCCAGTCCAGAATGTCGATAGTTCGGCGTGACCGGGGTCACTGTTTTTGTGTCACGAAAATAAAAATAAAATATCTGCAATTATTTGTGAAAATGGTTCTAAAATTTTTTTTTAGGCCTGTCCAAAATGTCGCTCGTTAGGCATGATCGGAGTATTCGTTTTTGGTGACAAAAATAGAAATCTACAATTTTTGGTGAAAATGGTTTTAAAATGTTTTTTTTAGGCCTGTCCAGAATGTCGCTAGTTTGGCATAACCGGGGTCACTGTTTTTGTGTCACGAAAATGAAGAAAAAAAAATCAGCAATTTTTGGTGAAAATGGTTTTAAATTTTTTTTAGGCCTGTCCAGAATGTCGCTTTTTCGGCATGATCGGAGTCATCGTTTTTAGGGACAAAATAGAAATCTGCAATTTTTTGTGAAAATGGTTCTAAAAATTTTTTTTAGGCCTGTCCAGAATGTCGCTTTTTCGGCATGATCGGAGTCATCGTTTTTAGGGACAAAATAGAAATCTGCAATTTTTTGTGAAAATGGTTTTAAAATGTTTTTTTTTAGGCCTGTCCAGAATGTCGATAGTTCGGCGTGACCGGGGTCACTGTTTTTGTGTCACGAAAATAAAAATAAAATATCTGCAATTATTTGTGAAAATGGTTCTAAAATTTTTTTTTAGGCCTGTCCAAAATGTCGCTAGTTCGGCATGATCGGAGTCATCGTTTTTGGTGACAAAAATAGAAATCTAAAATTTTTTGTAAAAATGGTTTTAAAATGTTTTTTTTAGGCCTGTCCAGAATGTCGCTAGTTCGGCATGACCGGGGTCACTGTTTTTGTGTCACGAAAATGAAGAAAAAAAAATCAGCAATTTTTGGTGAAAATGTTTTTTTTAAAACATTTTAGGCCTGTCCAGAATGTCGCTTTTTCGGCATGATCGGAGTCATCGTTTTTAGGGACAAAATAGAAATCTGCAATTTTTTGTGAAAATGGTTTTAAAATGTTTTTTTAGGCCTGTCCAGAATGTCGATAGTTCGGCATGACCGGGGTCACTGTTTTTGTGTCACGAAAATGAAAAAAAAATATCTGCAATTTTTTGTGAAAATGGTTCAAAAAAATTTTTTTAGGCCTGTCCAGAATGTCGCTTTTTGATCCGAGTCATCGTTTTTAGGGACAAAATAGAAATCTGCAATTTTTTTTTGAAAATGGTTCTAAAATGCTTTTTTTTTAGGCCTGTCCAAAATGTCGCTAGTTCGGCATGATCGGAGTCATCGTTTTTGGTGACAAAAATAGAAATCTACAATTTTTTGTGAAAATGGTTTTAAAATGTTTTTTTTAGGCCTGTCCAGAATGTCGCTAGTTCGGCATGACCGGGGTCACTGTTTTTGTGTCACGAAAATGAGAAAAAAATATCTGCAATTTTTTGTGAAAATGGTTCTACATTTTTTTTTTAGGCCTGTCCAGAATGTCGCTTTTTCGGCATGATCTGAGTCATCGTTTTTAGGGACAAAATAGAAATCTGCAATTTTTTGTGAAAATGGTTTTAAAATTTTTTTTTAGGCCTGTCCAGAATGTCGCTTTTTCGGCATGATCGGAGTCATCGTTTTTAGGGACAAAATAGAAATCTGCAATTTTTTGTGAAAATGGTTTTAAAATGTTTTTTTTAGGCCTGTCCAGAATGTCGATAGTTCGGCATGACCGGGGTCACTGTTTTTGTGTCAAAAAATGAAAAAAATAATTCAGAGCTTTTTTTTGGAAAATGGTTTTAAAATGTTTTTTTTTAGGCCTGTCCAGAATGTCGTTAGTTCGGCATAACCGGGGTCACTGTTTTTGTGTCACGAAAATGAAGAAAAAAAATCAGCAATTTTTGGTGAAAATGGTTTTTAATTTTTTTTTTAGGCCTGTCCAGAATGTCGCTTTTTCGGCATGATCGGAGTCATCGTTTTTAGGGACAAAATAGAAATCTGCAATTTTTTGTGAAAATGGTTTTAAAATGTTTTTTTTAGGCCTGTCCAGAATGTCGATAGTTCGGCATGACCGGGGTCACTGTTTTTGTGTCAAAAAATGAAAAAAAGAATTCGGAGCTTTTTTTTTGAAAATGGTTCTAAAATGCTTTTTTTTAGGCCTGTCCAAAATGTCGCTAGTTCGGCATGATCGGAGTCATCGTTTTTGGTGACAAAAATAGAAATCTACAATTTGTTGTGAAAATGGTTTTAAAATGTTTTTTTTAGGCCTGTCCAGAATGTCGCTAGTTTGGCATAACCGGGGTCACTGTTTTTGTGTCACGAAAATGAAGAAAAAAAAATCAGCAATTTTTGGTGAAAATGGTTTTAAATTTTTTTTAGGCCTGTCCAGAATGTCGCTTTTTCGGCATGATCGGAGTCATCGTTTTTAGGGACAAAATAGAAATCTGCAATTTTTTGTGAAAATGGTTCTAAAATTTTTTTTTAGGCCTGTCCAGAATGTTGCTTTTTCGGCATGATCGGAGTCATCGTTTTTAGGGACAAAATAGAAATCTGCAATTTTTTGTGAAAATGGTTTTAAAATGTTTTTTTTTAGGCCTGTCCAGAATGTCGATAGTTCGGCGTGACCGGGGTCACTGTTTTTGTGTCACGAAAATAAAAATAAAATATCTGCAATTATTTGTGAAAATGGTTCTAAAATTTTTTTTTAGGCCTGTCCAAAATGTCGCTAGTTCGGCATGATCGGAGTCATCGTTTTTGGTGACAAAAATAGAAATCTAAAATTTTTTGTAAAAATTGTTTTAAAATGTTTTTTTTAGGCCTGTCCAGAATGTCGCTAGTTCGGCATGACCGGGGTCACTGTTTTTGTGTCACGAAAATGAAGAAAAAAAAATCAGCAATTTTTGGTGAAAATGTTTTTTTTAAAACATTTTAGGCCTGTCCAGAATGTCGCTTTTTCGGCATGATCGGAGTCATCGTTTTTAGGGACAAAATAGAAATCTGCAATTTTTTGTGAAAATGGTTTTAAAATGTTTTTTTAGGCCTGTCCAGAATGTCGATAGTTCGGCATGACCGGGGTCACTGTTTTTGTGTCACGAAAATGCAAAAAAAATATCTGCAATTTTTTGTGAAAATGGTTCAAAAATTTTTTTTTAGGCCTGTCCAGAATGTCGCTTTTTGATCCGAGTCATCGTTTTTAGGGACAAAATAGAAATCTGCAATTTTTTGTGAAAATGGTTTTAAAATGTTTTTTTTAGGCCTGTCCATAATGTCGATAGTTCGGTATGACCGGGGTCACTGTTTTTGTGTCACGAAAATGAAGAAAAAAAAATCAGCAATTTTTGGTGAAAATTTTTTTTTAATTTTTTTTTAGGCCTGTCCAGAATGTCGCTTTTTCGGCATGATCGGAGTCATCGTTTTTAGGGACAAAATAGAAATCTGCAATTTTTTGTGAAAATGGTTTTAAAATGTTTTTTTTAGGCCTGTCCAGAATGTCGATAGTTCGGCATGACCGGGGTCACTGTTTTTGTGTCAAAAAATGAAAAAAATAATTCAGAGCTTTTTTTTGGAAAATGGTTCTAAAATGTTTTTTTTTAGGCCTGTCCAGAATGTCGTTAGTTCGGCATAACCGGGGTCACTGTTTTTGTGTCACGAAAATGAAGAAAAAAAATCAGCAATTTTTGGTGAAAATGGTTTTTAAATTTTTTTTTAGGCCTGTCCAGAATGTCGCTTTTTCGGCATGATCGGAGTCATCGTTTTTAGGGACAAAATAGAAATCTGCAATTTTTTGTGAAAATGGTTTTAAAATGTTTTTTTTAGGCCTGTCCAGAATGTCGCTTTTCGGCATGATCGGAGTCATCGTTTTTAGGGACAAAATAGAAATCTGCAATTTTTTGTGAAAATGGTTTTAAAATGTTTTTTTTAGGCCTGTCCAGAATGTCGATAGTTCGGCATGACCGGGGTCACTGTTTTTGTGTCACGAAAATGAAAAAAAAATATCTGCAATTTTTTGTGAAAATGGTTCTAACGTTTTTTTTTAGGCCTGTCCAGAATGTCGCTTTTTCGGCATGATCGGAGTCATCGTTTTTAGGGACAAAATAGAAATCTGCAATTTTTTGTGAAAATGGTTTTAAAATGTTTTTTTTAGGCCTGTCCAGAATGTCGATAGTTCGGCATGACCGGGGTCACTGTTTTTGTGTCAAAAAATGAAAAAAAGAATTCTGAGCTTTTTTTTGGAAAATGGTTCTAAAATGCTTTTTTTTTAGGCCTGTCCAAAATGTCGCTAGTTAGGCATGATCGGAGTATTCGTTTTTGGTGACAAAAATAGAAATCTAAAATTTTTTGTGAAAATGGTTTTAAAATGTTTTTTTTAGGCCAGTCCAGAATGTCGCTAGTTTGGCATAACCGGGGTCACTGTTTTTGTGTCACGAAAATGAAGAAAAAAAAATCAGCAATTTTTGGTGAAAATGGTTTTCAAAAAATTTTAGGCCTGTCCAGAATGTCGCTTTTTCGGCATGATGGGAGTCATCGTTTTTAGGGACAAAATAGAAATCTGCAATTTTTTGTGAAAATGGTTTTAAAATGTTTTTTTAGGCCTGTCCAGAATGTCAATAGTTCGGCATGACTGGGGTCACTGTTTTTGTGTCACGAAAATGAAAAAAAAATATCTGCAATTTTTTGTGAAAATGGTTTTAAAATGTTTTTTTAGGCCTGTCCAGAATGTCGATAGTTCGGCATGACCGGGGTCACTGTTTTTGTGTCACGAAAATGAAACAAAAATATCTGCAATTTTTTGTGAAAATGGTTCTAACATTTTTTTTTAGGCCTGTCCAGAATGTCGCTTTTTCGGCATGATCGGAGTCATCGTTTTTAGGGACAAAATAGAAATCTGCAATTTTTGGTGAAAATGGTTTTAAAATGTTTTTTTTAGGCCTGTCCAGAATGTCGATAGTTCGGCATGACCGGGGTCACTGTTTTTGTGTCACGAAAATGAAAAAAAAATATCTGCAATTTTTTGTGAAAATGGTTCTAACATTTTTTTTTAGGCCTGTCCAGAATGTCGATAGTTCGGCATGACCGGGGTCACTGTTTTTGTGTGAAAAAATGAAAAAAAGCATTCTGAGCTTTTTTTTTGAAAATGGTTCTAAAATGCTTTTTTTTTAGGCCTGTCCAAAATGTCGCTAGTTAGGCATGATCGGAGTATTCGTTTTTGGTGACAAAAATAGAAATCTACAATTTTTTGTGAAAATGGTTTTAAAATGTTTTTTTTAGGCCTGTCCAGAATGTCGCTAGTTTGGCATAACCGGGGTCACTGTTTTTGTGTCACGAAAATGAAGAAAAAAAAATCAGCAATTTTTGGTGAAAATGGTTTTAAATTTTTTTTAGGCCTGTCCAGAATGTCGCTTTTTCGGCATGATCGGAGTCATCGTTTTTAGGGACAAAATAGAAATCTGCAATTTTTTGTGAAAATGGTTCTAAAATTTTTTTTTAGGCCTGTCCAGAATGTTGCTTTTTCGGCATGATCGGAGTCATCGTTTTTAGGGACAAAATAGAAATCTGCAATTTTTTGTGAAAATGGTTTTAAAATGTTTTTTTTTAGGCCAGTCCAGAATGTCGATAGTTCGGCGTGACCGGGGTCACTGTTTTTGTGTCACGAAAATAAAAATAAAATATCTGCAATTATTTGTGAAAATGGTTCTAAAATTTTTTTTTAGGCCTGTCCAAAATGTCGCTCGTTAGGCATGATCGGAGTATTCGTTTTTGGTGACAAAAATAGAAATCTACAATTTTTGGTGAAAATGGTTTTAAAATGTTTTTTTTAGGCCTGTCCAGAATGTCGCTAGTTTGGCATAACCGGGGTCACTGTTTTTGTGTCACGAAAATGAAGAAAAAAAAATCAGCAATTTTTGGTGAAAATGGTTTTAAATTTTTTTTAGGCCTGTCCAGAATGTCGCTTTTTCGGCATGATCGGAGTCATCGTTTTTAGGGACAAAATAGAAATCTGCAATTTTTTGTGAAAATGGTTCTAAAAATTTTTTTTAGGCCTGTCCAGAATGTCGCTTTTTCGGCATGATCGGAGTCATCGTTTTTAGGGACAAAATAGAAATCTGCAATTTTTTGTGAAAATGGTTTTAAAATGTTTTTTTTTAGGCCTGTCCAGAATGTCGATAGTTCGGCGTGACCGGGGTCACTGTTTTTGTGTCACGAAAATAAAAATAAAATATCTGCAATTATTTGTGAAAATGGTTCTAAAATTTTTTTTTAGGCCTGTCCAAAATGTCGCTAGTTCGGCATGATCGGAGTCATCGTTTTTGGTGACAAAAATAGAAATCTAAAATTTTTTGTAAAAATGGTTTTAAAATGTTTTTTTTAGGCCTGTCCAGAATGTCGCTAGTTCGGCATGACCGGGGTCACTGTTTTTGTGTCACGAAAATGAAGAAAAAAAAATCAGCAATTTTTGGTGAAAATGTTTTTTTTAAAACATTTTAGGCCTGTCCAGAATGTCGCTTTTTCGGCATGATCGGAGTCATCGTTTTTAGGGACAAAATAGAAATCTGCAATTTTTTGTGAAAATGGTTTTAAAATGTTTTTTTAGGCCTGTCCAGAATGTCGATAGTTCGGCATGACCGGGGTCACTGTTTTTGTGTCACGAAAATGAAAAAAAAATATCTGCAATTTTTTGTGAAAATGGTTCAAAAAAAATTTTTTAGGCCTGTCCAGAATGTCGCTTTTTGATCCGAGTCATCGTTTTTAGGGACAAAATAGAAATCTGCAATTTTTTTTTGAAAATGGTTCTAAAATGCTTTTTTTTTAGGCCTGTCCAAAATGTCGCTAGTTCGGCATGATCGGAGTCATCGTTTTTGGTGACAAAAATAGAAATCTACAATTTTTTGTGAAAATGGTTTTAAAATGTTTTTTTTAGGCCTGTCCAGAATGTCGCTAGTTCGGCATGACCGGGGTCACTGTTTTTGTGTCACGAAAATGAGAAAAAAATATCTGCAATTTTTTGTGAAAATGGTTCTACATTTTTTTTTTAGGCCTGTCCAGAATGTCGCTTTTTCGGCATGATCTGAGTCATCGTTTTTAGGGACAAAATAGAAATCTGCAATTTTTTGTGAAAATGGTTTTAAAATTTTTTTTTAGGCCTGTCCAGAATGTCGCTTTTTCGGCATGATCGGAGTCATCGTTTTTAGGGACAAAATAGAAATCTGCAATTTTTTGTGAAAATGGTTTTAAAATGTTTTTTTTAGGCCTGTCCAGAATGTCGATAGTTCGGCATGACCGGGGTCACTGTTTTTGTGTCAAAAAATGAAAAAAATAATTCAGAGCTTTTTTTTGGAAAATGGTTTTAAAATGTTTTTTTTTAGGCCTGTCCAGAATGTCGTTAGTTCGGCATAACCGGGGTCACTGTTTTTGTGTCACGAAAATGAAGAAAAAAAATCAGCAATTTTTGGTGAAAATGGTTTTTAATTTTTTTTTTAGGCCTGTCCAGAATGTCGCTTTTTCGGCATGATCGGAGTCATCGTTTTTAGGGACAAAATAGAAATCTGCAATTTTTTGTGAAAATGGTTTTAAAATGTTTTTTTTAGGCCTGTCCAGAATGTCGATAGTTCGGCATGACCGGGGTCACTGTTTTTGTGTCAAAAAATGAAAAAAAGAATTCGGAGCTTTTTTTTTGAAAATGGTTCTAAAATGCTTTTTTTTAGGCCTGTCCAAAATGTCGCTAGTTCGGCATGATCGGAGTCATCGTTTTTGGTGACAAAAATAGAAATCTACAATTTGTTGTGAAAATGGTTTTAAAATGTTTTTTTTAGGCCTGTCCAGAATGTCGCTAGTTCGGCATGACCGGGGTCACTGTTTTTGTGTCACGAAAATGAAGAAAAAAAAATCAGCAATTTTTGGTGAAAATGTTTTTTTTAAAACATTTTAGGCCTGTCCAGAATGTCGCTTTTTCGGCATGATCGGAGTCATCGTTTTTAGGGACAAAATAGAAATCTGCAATTTTTTGTGAAAATGGTTTTAAAATGTTTTTTTTTAGGCCTGTCCAGAATGTCGATAGTTCGGCGTGACCGGGGTCACTGTTTTTGTGTCACGAAAATAAAAATAAAATATCTGCAATTATTTGTGAAAATGGTTCTAAAATTTTTTTTTAGGCCTGTCCAAAATGTCGCTAGTTCGGCATGATCGGAGTCATCGTTTTTGGTGACAAAAATAGAAATCTAAAATTTTTTGTAAAAATTGTTTTAAAATGTTTTTTTTAGGCCTGTCCAGAATGTCGCTAGTTCGGCATGACCGGGGTCACTGTTTTTGTGTCACGAAAATGAAGAAAAAAAAATCAGCAATTTTTGGTGAAAATGTTTTTTTTAAAACATTTTAGGCCTGTCCAGAATGTCGCTTTTTCGGCATGATCGGAGTCATCGTTTTTAGGGACAAAATAGAAATCTGCAATTTTTTGTGAAAATGGTTTTAAAATGTTTTTTTAGGCCTGTCCAGAATGTCGATAGTTCGGCATGACCGGGGTCACTGTTTTTGTGTCACGAAAATGCAAAAAAAATATCTGCAATTTTTTGTGAAAATGGTTCAAAAATTTTTTTTTAGGCCTGTCCAGAATGTCGCTTTTTGATCCGAGTCATCGTTTTTAGGGACAAAATAGAAATCTGCAATTTTTTGTGAAAATGGTTTTAAAATGTTTTTTTTAGGCCTGTCCATAATGTCGATAGTTCGGTATGACCGGGGTCACTGTTTTTGTGTCACGAAAATGAAGAAAAAAAAATCAGCAATTTTTGGTGAAAATTTTTTTTTAATTTTTTTTTAGGCCTGTCCAGAATGTCGCTTTTTCGGCATGATCGGAGTCATCGTTTTTAGGGACAAAATAGAAATCTGCAATTTTTTGTGAAAATGGTTTTAAAATGTTTTTTTTAGGCCTGTCCAGAATGTCGATAGTTCGGCATGACCGGGGTCACTGTTTTTGTGTCAAAAAATGAAAAAAATAATTCAGAGCTTTTTTTTGGAAAATGGTTCTAAAATGTTTTTTTTTAGGCCTGTCCAGAATGTCGTTAGTTCGGCATAACCGGGGTCACTGTTTTTGTGTCACGAAAATGAAGAAAAAAAATCAGCAATTTTTGGTGAAAATGGTTTTTAAATTTTTTTTTAGGCCTGTCCAGAATGTCGCTTTTTCGGCATGATCGGAGTCATCGTTTTTAGGGACAAAATAGAAATCTGCAATTTTTTGTGAAAATGGTTTTAAAATGTTTTTTTTAGGCCTGTCCAGAATGTCGATAGTTCGGCATGACCGGGGTCACTGTTTTTGTGTCAAAAAATGAAAAAAAGAATTCGGAGCTTTTTTTTTGAAAATGGTTCTAAAATGCTTTTTTTTAGGCCTGTCCAAAATGTCGCTAGTTCGGCATGATCGGAGTCATCGTTTTTGGTGACAAAAATAGAAATCTACAATTTGTTGTGAAAATGGTTTTAAAATGTTTTTTTTAGGCCTGTCCAGAATGTCGCTAGTTCGGCATGACCGGGGTCACTGTTTTTGTGTCACGAAAATGAAGAAAAAAAAATCAGCAATTTTTGGTGAAAATGTTTTTTTTAAAACATTTTAGGCCTGTCCAGAATGTCGCTTTTTCGGCATGATCGGAGTCATCGTTTTTAGGGACAAAATAGAAATCTGCAATTTTTTGTGAAAATGGTTTTAAAATGTTTTTTTTTAGGCCTGTCCATAATGTCGATAGTTCGGTATGACCGGGGTCACTGTTTTTGTGTCAAAAAATGAAGAAAAAAAAATCAGCCATTTTTGGTGAAAATGGTTTTTAAATTTTTTTAGGCCTGTCCAGAATGTCGCTTTTCGGCATGATCGGAGTCATCGTTTTTAGGGACAAAATAGAAATCTGCAATTTTTTGTGAAAATGGTTTTAAAATGTTTTTTTTAGGCCTGTCCAGAATGTCGATAGTTCGGCATGACCGGGGTCACTGTTTTTGTGTCAAAAAATGAAAAAAATAATTCAGAGCTTTTTTTTGGAAAATGGTTCTAAAATGTTTTTTTTTAGGCCTGTCCATAATGTCGATAGTTCGGTATGACCGGGGTCACTGTTTTTGTGTCAAAAAATGAAGAAAAAAAAATCAGCCATTTTTGGTGAAAATGGTTTTTAAATTTTTTTAGGCCTGTCCAGAATGTCGCTTTTCGGCATGATCGGAGTCATCGTTTTTAGGGACAAAATAGAAATCTGCAATTTTTTGTGAAAATGGTTTTAAAATGTTTTTTTTAGGCCTGTCCAGAATGTCGATAGTTCGGCATGACCGGGGTCACTGTTTTTGTGTCAAAAAATGAAAAAAATAATTCAGAGCTTTTTTTTGGAAAATGGTTCTAAAATGTTTTTTTTTAGGCCTGTCCATAATGTCGATAGTTCGGTATGACCGGGGTCACTGTTTTTGTGTCACGAAAATGAAGAAAAAAAAATCAGCAATTTTTGGTGAAAATGGTTTTTAACATTTTTTTTAGGCCTGTCCAGAATGTCGCTAGTTCGGCATGATCGGAGTCATCGTTTTTGGTGACAAAAATAGAAATCTACAATTTTTTGTGAAAATGGTTTTAAAATGGTTTTTTTTAGGCCTGTCCAGAATGTCGATAGTTCGGCATGACCGGGGTCACTGTTTTCGTGTCACAAAAATGAAAAAAAAATATCTGCAATTTTTGTGAAAATTGTTCGAAACATTTTTTTTAGGCCTGTCCAGAATGTCGCTAGTTCGGCATGATCGGAGTCATCGTTTTTGGTGACAAAAATAGAAATCTAAAATTTTTTGTAAAAATGGTTTTAAAATGTTTTTTTTAGGCCTGTCCAGAATGTCGCTAGTTCGGCATGACCGGGGTCACTGTTTTTGTGTCACGAAAATGAAAAAAAAATATCTGCAATTTTTTGTGAAAATGGTTCAAAAAATTTTTTTTAGGCCTGTCCAGAATGTCGCTTTTTGATCCGAGTCATCGTTTTTAGGGACAAAATAGAAATCTGCAATTTTTTGTGAAAATGGTTTTAAAATGTTTTTTTTAGGCCTGTCCAGAATGTCGATAGTTCGGCATGATCAGAGTATTCGTTTTTGGTGACAAAAATAGAAATCTACAATTTTTTGTGAAAATGGTTTTAAAATGTTTTTTTTTAGGCCTGTCCAGAATGTTGCTAGTTTGGCATAACCGGGGTCACTGTTTTTGTGTCACGAAAATGAAGAAAAAAAAATCAGCAATTTTTGGTGAAAATGGTTTTAAAATGTTTTTTTTAGGCCTGTCCAGAATGTCGATAGTTTGGCATGACCGGGGTCACTGTTTTTGTGTCACGAAAATGAGAAAAAAATATCTGCAATTTTTTGTGAAAATGGTTCTACATTTTTTTTTTAGGACTGTCCAGAATGTCGCTTTTTCGGCATGATCGGAGTCATCGTTTTTAGGGACAAAATAGAAATCTGCAATTTTTTGTGAAAATGGTTTTAAAATGTTTTTTTTAGGCCTGTCCAGAATGTCGATAGTTCGGTATGACCGGGGTCACTGTTTTTGTGTCACGAAAATGAAAAAAAAATATCTGCAATTTTTTGTGAAAATGGTTCAAAAAATTTTTTTTAGGCCTGTCCAGAATGATGCTTTTTCGGCATGATCGGAGTCAACGTTTTTAGGGACAAAATAGAAATCTGCAATTTTTTGTGAAAAACGTTTTAAAATGTTTTTTTTTAGGCCTGTCCAGAATGTCGATAGTTCGGCATGACCGGGGTCACTGTTTTTGTGTCAAAAAATGAAAAAAATAATTCTGAGCTTTTTTTTTGAAAATGGTTCTAAAATGCATTTTTTTTAGGCCTGTCCAAAATGTCGCTAGTTCGGCATGATCGGAGTCATCGTTTTTAGGGACAAAATAGAAATCTGCAATTTTTGGTGAAAATGGTTTTAAAATGTTTTTTTTAGGCCTGTCCAGAATGTCGATAGTTCGGCATGACCGGGGTCACTGTTTTTGTGTCACGAAAATGAGAAAAAAATATCTGCCTTTTTTTGTGAAAATGGTTCTAAAAAATTTTTTTAGGCCTGTCCAGAATGTCGCTAGTTCGGCATGACCGGGGTCACTGTTTTTGTGTCAAAAAATGAAAAAAAGAATTCAGGCTTTTTTTTTGAAAATGGTTCTAAAATGCTTTTTTTTTAGGCCTGTCCAAAATGTCGCTAGTTCGGCATGATCGGAGTATTCGTTTTTGGTGACAAAAATAGAAATCTACAATTTTTTGTGAAAATGGTTTTAAAATGTTTTTTTTAGGCCTGTCCAGAATGTCGATAGTTCGGCATGACCGGGGTCACTGTTTTTGTGTCACGAAAATGAAAAAAAAATATCTGCAATTTTTTGTGAAAATGGTTCTAAAAATTTATTTTAGGCCTGTCCAGAATGTCGCTTTTTCGGCATGATCGGAGTCACCGTTTTTAGGGACAAAATAGAAATCTGCAATTTTTTGTGAAAATGGTTTTAAAATGTTTTTTTTAGGCCTGTCCAGAATGTCGATAGTTCGGCATGACCGGGGTCACTGTTTTTGTGTCAAAAAATGAAAAAAAGAATTCTGAGCTTTTTTTTGAAAATGGTTCTAAAATGCTTTTTTTTTAGGCCTGTCCAAAATGTCGCTAGTTCGGCATGATCGGAGTATTCGTTTTTGTGTCACGAAAATGAAGAAAAAAAAATCAGCAATTTTTGGTGAAAATGGTTTTTAAATGTTTTTTTTAGGCCTGTCCAGAATGTCGATAGTTCGGTATGACGGGGGTCACTGTTTTTGTGTCAAAAAATGAAGAAAAAAAATCAGCCATTTTTGGTGAAAATGGTTGTTAAATTTTTTTTTAGGCCTGTCCAGAATGTCGCTTTTTCGGCATGATCGGAGTCAACGTTTTTAGGGACAAAATAGAAATCTGCAATTTTTTGTGAAAATGGTTTTAACATGTTTTTTTTAGGCCTGTCCAGAATGTCGATAGTTCGGCATGACCGGGGTCACTGTTTTTGTGTCAAAAAATGAAAAAAAGAATTCTGAGCTTTTTTTTTGAAAATGGTTCTAAAATGCTTTTTTTTTAGGCCTGTCCAGAATGTCGCTAGTTCGGCATAACCGGGGTCACTGTTTTTGTGTCACGAAAATGAAGAAAAAAAAATCAGCAATTTTTGGTGAAAATGGTTTTTAAATGTTTTTTTTAGGCCTGTCCAGAATGTCGATAGTTCGGTATGACGGGGGTCACTGTTTTTGTGTCAAAAAATGAAGAAAAAAAATCAGCCATTTTTGGTGAAAATGGTTGTTAAATTTTTTTTTAGGCCTGTCCAGAATGTCGCTTTTTCGGCATGATCGGAGTCAACGTTTTTAGGGACAAAATAGAAATCTGCAATTTTTTGTGAAAATGGTTTTAACATGTTTTTTTTAGGCCTGTCCAGAATGTCGATAGTTCGGCATGACCGGGGTCACTGTTTTTGTGTCAAAAAATGAAAAAAAGAATTCTGAGCATTTTTTTTGAAAATGGTTCTAAAATGCTTTTTTTTTAGGCCTGTCCAGAATGTCGCTAGTTCGGCATAACCGGGGTCACTGTTTTTGTGTCACGAAAATGAAGAAAAAAAAATCAGCAATTTTTGGTGAAAATGGTTTTTAAATGTTTTTTTTAGGCCTGTCCAGAATGTCGATAGTTCGGTATGACCGGGGTCACTGTTTTTGTGTCAAAAAATGAAGAAAAAAAATCAGCCATTTTTGGTGAAAATGGTTGTTAAATTTTTTTTTAGGCCTGTCCAGAATGTCGCTTTTTCGGCATGATCGGAGTCAACGTTTTTAGGGACAAAATAGAAATCTGCAATTTTTTGTGAAAATGGTTTTAACATGTTTTTTTTAGGCCTGTCCAGAATGTCGATAGTTCGGCATGACCGGGGTCACTGTTTTTGTGTCAAAAAATGAAAAAAAGAATTCTGAGCATTTTTTTTGAAAATGGTTCTAAAATGCTTTTTTTTTAGGCCTGTCCAGAATGTCGCTAGTTCGGCATAACCGGGGTCACTGTTTTTGTGTCACGAAAATGAAGAAAAAAAAATCAGCAATTTTTGGTGAAAATGGTTTTTTAAATTTTTTTTAGGCCTGTCCAGAATGTCGCTTTTTCGGCATGATCGGAGTCATCGTTTTTAGGGACAAAATAGAAATCTGCAATTTTTTGTGAAAATGGTTTTAAAATGTTTTTTTTAGGCCTGTCCAGAATGTCGATAGTTCGGCATGACCGGGGGTCACTATTTTTGTGTCACGAAAATGAAAAAAAAATATCTGCAATTTTTGGTGAAAATGGTTCTAAAATTTTTTTTTAGGCCTGTCCAGAATGTCGCTTTTTCGGCATGATAGGAGTCATCGTTTTTAGGGACAAAATAGAAATCTGCAATTTTTTGTGAAAATGGTTTTAAAATGTTTTTTTTAGGCCTGTCCAGAATGTCGATAGTTCGGCATGACCGGGGTCACTGTTTTTGTGTCAAAAAATGAAAAAAAGAATTCTGAGCTTTTTTTTTAAAAATGGTTCTAAAATGCTTTTTTTTTAGGCCTGTCCAAAATGTCGCTAGTTCGGCTTGATCGGAGTATTCGTTTTTGGTGACAAAAATAGAAATCTACAATTTTTTGTGAAAATGGTTTTAAAATGTTTTTTTTAGGCCTGTCCAGAATGTCGATAGTTCGGCATGACCGGGGTCACTGTTTTTGTGTCACGAAAATGAGAAAAAAATATCTGCAATTTTTTGTGAAAATGGTTCTACATTTTTTTTTTAGGCCTGTCCAGAATGACGCTTTTTCGGCATGATCGGAGTCAACGTTTTTAGGGACAAAATAGAAATCTGCAATTTTTTGTGAAAATGGTTCTAAAATTTTTTTTTAGGCCTGTCCAGAATGTCGATAGTTCGGCATGACCGGGGGTCACTATTTTTGTGTCACGAAAATGAAAAAAAAATATCTGCAATTTTTTGTGAAAATGGTTCTAAAAATTTTTTTTAGGCCTGTCCAGAATGTCGCTTTTTCGGCATGATAGGAGTCATCGTTTTTAGGGACAAAATAGAAATTTGCAATTTTTTGTGAAAATGGTTTTAAAATGTTTTTTTTAGGCCTGTCCAGAATGTCGATAGTTCGGTATGACCGAGGTCACTGTTTTTGTGTCAAAAAATGAAGAAAAAAAAATCAGCCATTTTTGGTGAAAATGGTTGTTAAAATATTTTTTAGGCCTGTCCAGAATGTCGCTTTTTCGGCATGATCGGAGTCAACGTTTTTAGGGACAAAATAGAAATTTGCAATTTTTTGTGAAAATGGTTTTAAAATGTTTTTTTTAGGCCTGTCCAGAATGTCGATAGTTCGGTATGACCGGGGTCACTGTTTTTGTGTCAAAAAATGAAGAAAAAAAAATCAGCCATTTTTGGTGAAAATGGTTGTTAAATTTTTTTTTAGGGCTGTCCAGAATGTCGCTTTTTCGGCATGATCGGAGTCAACGTTTTTAGGGACAAAATAGAAATCTGCAATTTTTTGTGAAAATGTTTTTAAAATGTTTTTTTTAGGCCTGTCCAGAATGTCGATAGATAGGCATAACCGGGGTCACTGTTTTTGTGTCACGAAAATGAGAAAAAAATATCAGCAATTTTTTGTGAAAATGGTTCTAAAATTTTTTTTTAGGCCTGTCCAGAATGTCGCTTTTTCGGCATGATCGGAGTCATCGTTTTTAGGGACAAAATAGAAATTTGCAATTTTTTGTGAAAATGGTTTTAAAATGTTTTTTTTAGGCCTGTCCAGAATGTCGATAGTTCGGTATGACGGGGGTCACTGTTTTTGTGTCAAAAAATGAAGAAAAAAAATCAGCCATTTTTGGTGAAAATGGTTGTTAAATTTTTTTTTAGGCCTGTCCAGAATGTCGCTTTTTCGGCATGATCGGAGTCAACGTTTTTAGGGACAAAATAGAAATCTGCAATTTTTTGTGAAAATGGTTTTAACATGTTTTTTTTAGGCCTGTCCAGAATGTCGATAGTTCGGCATGACCGGGGTCACTGTTTTTGTGTCAAAAAATGAAAAAAAGAATTCTGAGCTTTTTTTTTGAAAATGGTTCTAAAATGCTTTTTTTTTAGGCCTGTCCAGAATGTCGCTAGTTCGGCATAACCGGGGTCACTGTTTTTGTGTCACGAAAATGAAGAAAAAAAAATCAGCAATTTTTGGTGAAAATGGTTTTTTAAATTTTTTTTAGGCCTGTCCAGAATGTCGCTTTTTCGGCATGATCGGAGTCATCGTTTTTAGGGACAAAATAGAAATCTGCAATTTTTTGAGAAAATGGTTTTAAAATGTTTTTTTAGGCCTGTCCAGAATGTCGATAGTTCGGCATGACCGGGGTCACTGTTTTTGTGTCACGAAAATGAAAAAAAAATATCTGCAATATTTTGGTGAAAATGGTTCTAAAAACATTTTTTTTAGGCCTGTCCAGAATGTCGCTTTTTCGGCATGATCGGAGTCACCGCTTTTAGGGACAAAATAGAAATCTGCAATTTTTTGTGAAAATGTTTTTAAAATGTTTTTTTTAGGCCTGTCCAGAATGTCGATAGATAGGCATAACCGGGGTCACTGTTTTTGTGTCACGAAAATGAGAAAAAAATATCAGCAATTTTTTGTGAAAATGGTTCTAAAATGCTTTTTTTTTGAAAATGGTTCTAAAATGCTTTTTTTTTTAGGCCTGTCCAAAATGTCGCTAGTTCAGGATGATCGGAGTCATCGTTTTTGGTGACAAAAATAGAAATCTACAATTTTTTGTGAAAATGGTTTTAAAATGTTTTTTTTAGGCCTGTCCAGAATGTCGCTAGTTCGGCATGACCGGGGTCACTGTTTTTGTGTCACGAAAATGAAGAAAAAAAAATCAGCAATTTTTGGTGAAAATTGTTTTTTTAAAACATTTTAGGCCTGTCCAGAATGTCGCTTTTTCGGCATGATCGGAGTCATCGTTTTTAGGGACAAAATAGAAATCTGCAATTTTTTGTGAAAATGGTTTTAAAATGTTTTTTTTAGGCCTGTCCAGAATGTCGATAGTTCGGCATGACCGGGGTCACTGTTTTTGTGTCACGAAAATGAAGAAAAAAAAATCAGCAATTTTTGGTGAAAATGGTTTTTTTAAAACATTTTAGGCCTGTCCAGAATGTCGCTTTTTCGGCATGATCGGAGTCATCGTTTTTAGGGACAAAATAGAAATCTGCAATTTTTTGTGAAAATGGTTTTAAAATGTTTTTTTAGGCCTGTCCAGAATGTCGATAGTTCGGCATGACCGGGGTCACTGTTTTTGTGTCACGAAAATGAAAAAAAAATATCTGCAATATTTTGTGAAAATGGTTCTAAAAAATTTTTTTAGGCCTGTCCAGAATGTCGCTTTTTCGGCATGATCGGAGTCATCATTTTTAGGGACAAAATAGAAATCTGCAATTTTTGGTGAAAATGGTTTTAAAATGTTTTTTTTAGGCCTGTCCAGAATGTCGCTAGTTCGGCATGACCGGGGTCACTGTTTTTGTGTCACGAAAATGAAGAAAAAAAAATCAGCAATTTTTGGTGAAAATGGTTTTTTTAAAACATTTTAGGCCTGTCCAGAATGTCGCTTTTTCGGCATGATCGGAGTCATCGTTTTTAGGGACAAAATAGAAATCTGCAATTTTTTGTGAAAATGGTTTTAAAATGTTTTTTTAGGCCTGTCCAGAATGTCGATAGTTCAGCATGACCGGGGTCACTGTTTTTGTGTCAAAAAATGAAAAAAAAGAATTCTGAGCATTTTTTTTGAAAATGGTTCTAAAATGCTTTTTTTTTAGGCCTGTCCAGAATGTCGATAGTTCGGCATGACCGGGGGTCACTATTTTTGTGTCACGAAAATGAAAAAAAAATATCTGCAATTTTTTGTGAAAATGGTTCTAAAATTTTTTTTTAGGCCTGTCCAGAATGTCGCTTTTTCGGCATGATAGGAGTCATCGTTTTTAGGGACAAAATAAAAATTTGCAATTTTTTGTGAAAATGGTTTTAAAATGTTTTTTTTAGGCCTGTCCAGAATGTCGATAGTTCGGTATGACCGGGGTCACTGTTTTTGTGTCAAAAAATGAAGAAAAAAAAATCAGCCATTTTTGGTGAAAATGGTTGTTAAATTTTTTTTTAGGGCTGTCCAGAATGTCGCTTTTTCGGCATGATCGGAGTCAACGTTTTTAGGGACAAAATAGAAATCTGCAATTTTTTTGTGAAAATGTTTTTAAAATGTTTTTTTTAGGCTTGTCCAGAATGTCGATAGTTCGGCATGACCGGGGTCACTGTTTTTGTGTCAAAAAATGAAAAAAAGAATTCTGAGCATTTTTTTTGAAAATGGTTCTAAAATGCTTTTTTTTTAGGCCTGTCCAGAATGTCGCTAGTTCGGCATAACCGGGGTCACTGTTTTTGTGGTCACGAAAATGAAGAAAAAAAAATCAGCAATTTTTGGTGAAAATGGTTTTTTAATTTTTTTTTAGGCCTGTCCAGAATGTCGCTTTTTCGGCATGATCGGAGTCATCGTTTTTAGGGACAAAATAGAAATCTGCAATTTTTTGAGAAAATGGTTTTAAAATGTTTTTTTAGGCCTGTCCAGAATGTCGATAGTTCGGCATGACCGGGGTCACTGTTTTTGTGTCACGAAAATGAAAAAAAAATATCTGCAATATTTTGTGAAAATGGTTCAAAAAATTTTTTTTAGGCCTGTCCAGAATGTCGCTTTTTCGGCATGATCGGAGTCATCATTTTTAGGGACAAAATAGAAATCTGCAATTTTTGGTGAAAATGGTTTTAAAATGTTTTTTTTAGGCCTGTCCAGAATGTCGCTAGTTCGGCATGACCGGGGTCACTGTTTTTGTGTCACGAAAATGAAGAAAAAAAAATCAGCAATTTTTGGTGAAAATGGTTTTTTTAAAACATTTTAGGCCTGTCCAGAATGTCGCTTTTTCGGCATGATCGGAGTCATCGTTTTTAGGGACAAAATAGAAATCTGCAATTTTTTGTGAAAATGGTTTTAAAATGTTTTTTTAGGCCTGTCCAGAATGTCGATAGTTCGGCATGACCGGGGTCACTGTTTTTGTGTCACGAAAATGAAAAAAAAATATCTGCAATATTTTGTGAAAATGGTTCTAAAAATTTTTTTTAGGCCTGTCCAGAATGTCGCTTTTTCGGCATGATCGGAGTCATCATTTTTAGGGACAAAATAGAAATCTGCAATTTTTGGTGAAAATGGTTTTAAAATGTTTTTTTTAGGCCTGTCCAGAATGTCGCTAGTTCGGCATGACCGGGGTCACTGTTTTTGTGTCACGAAAATGAAGAAAAAAAAATCAACAATTTTTGGTGAAAATGGTTTTTTAAATTTTTTTTAGGCCTGTCCAGAATGTCGCTTTTTCGGCATGATCGGAGTCATCGTTTTTAGGGACAAAATAGAAATCTGCAATTTTTTGAGAAAATGGTTTTAAAATGTTTTTTTAGGCCTGTCCAGAATGTCGATAGTTCGGCATGACCGGGGTCACTGTTTTTGTGTCAAAAAATGAAAAAAAGAATTTTGGAGCTTTTTTTTGGAAAATGGTTCTAAAATGCTTTTTTTTTAGGCCTGTCCAAAATGTCGCTAGTTCGGCATGATCGGAGTATTCGTTTTTGGTGACAAAAATAGAAATCTACAATTTTTTGTGAAAATGCTTTTAAAATGCTTTTTTTTTAGGCCTGTCCAAAATGTCGCTAGTTCGGCATGATCGGAGTATTCGTTTTTGGTGACAAAAATAGAAATCAGCAATTTTTGGTGAAAATGGTTTTAAATTTTTTTTTTAGACCTGTCCAGAATGTCGCTTTTTCGGCATGATTGGAGTCATCGTTTTTAGGGACAAAATAGAAATCTGCAATTTTTTGTGAAAATGGTTTTAAAATGTTTTTTTTAGGCCTGTCCAGAATGTCGATAGTTCGGCATGACCGGGGTCACTGTTTTTGTGTCAAAAAATGAAAAAAAGAATTCTGAGCTTTTTTTTTGAAAATGGTTCTAAAATGCATTTTTTTTAGGCCTGTCCAGAATGTCGCTAGTTCGGCATAACCGGGGTCACTGTTTTTGTGTCACAAAAAATGAAGAAAAAAAAATCAGCAATTTTTGGTGAAAATGTTTTTATTTTTAGGCCTGTCCAGAATGTCGCTTTTTCGGCATGATCGGAGTCATCGTTTTTAGGGACAAAATAGAAATCTGCAATTTTTTGTGAAAATGGTTTTAAAATGTTTTTTTTAGGCCTGTCCAGAATGTCAATAGTTCGGCATGACCGGGGGTCACTATTTTTGTGTCACGAAAATGAAAAAAAAATATCTGCAATTTTTGGTGAAAATGGTTCTAAAAATTTTTTTTAGGCCTGTCCAGAATGTCGCTTTTTCGGCATGATAGGAGTCATCGTTTTTAGGGACAAAATAGAAATCTGCAATTTTTTGTGAAAATGGTTTTAAAATGTTTTTTTTAGGCCTGTCCAGAATGTCGATAGTTCGGCATGACCGGGGTCACTGTTTTTGTGTCAAAAAATGAAAAAAAGAATTCTGAGCTTTTTTTTTGAAAATGGTTCTAAAATGCTTTTTTTTTAGGCCTGTCCAAAATGTCGCTAGTTCGGCATGATCGGAGTATTCGTTTTTGGTGACAAAAATAGAAATCTACAATTTTTTGTGAAAATGGTTTTAAAATGTTTTTTTTAGGCCTGTCCAGAATGTCGCTAGTTCGGCATGACCGGGGTCACTGTTTTTGTGTCACGAAAATGAAGAAAAAAAAATCTGCAATTTTTGGTGAAAATGGTTTTAAAAAATCTTTTTAGGCCTGTCCAGAATGTCGCTTTTTCGGCATGATCGGAGTCATCGTTTTTAGGGACAAAATAGAAATCTGCAATTTTTTGAGAAAATGGTTTTAAAATGTTTTTTTAGGCCTGTCCAGAATGTCGATAGTTCGGCATGACCGGGGTCACTGTTTTTGTGTCAAAAAATGAAAAAAAGAATTTTGGAGCTTTTTTTTGGAAAATGGTTCTAAAATGCTTTTTTTTTAGGCCTGTCCAAAATGTCGCTAGTTCGGCATGATCGGAGTATTCGTTTTTGGTGACAAAAATAGAAATCTACAATTTTTTGTGAAAATGCTTTTAAAATGCTTTTTTTTTAGGCCTGTCCAAAATGTCGCTAGTTCGGCATGATCGGAGTATTCGTTTTTGGTGACAAAAATAGAAATCAGCAATTTTTGGTGAAAATGCTTTTAAAATGCTTTTTTTTTAGGCCTGTCCAAAATGTCGCTAGTTCGGCATGATCGGAGTATTCGTTTTTGGTGACAAAAATAGAAATCAGCAATTTTTGGTGAAAATGGTTTTAAATTTTTTTTTTAGACCTGTCCAGAATGTCGCTTTTTCGGCATGATTGGAGTCATCGTTTTTAGGGACAAAATAGAAATCTGCAATTTTTTGTGAAAATGGTTTTAAAATGTTTTTTTTAGGCCTGTCCAGAATGTCGATAGTTCGGCATGACCGGGGTCACTGTTTTTGTGTCAAAAAATGAAAAAAAGAATTCTGAGCTTTTTTTTTGAAAATGGTTCTAAAATGCATTTTTTTTAGGCCTGTCCAGAATGTCGCTAGTTCGGCATAACCGGGGTCACTGTTTTTGTGTCACAAAAAATGAAGAAAAAAAAATCAGCAATTTTTGGTGAAAATGTTTTTATTTTTAGGCCTGTCCAGAATGTCGCTTTTTCGGCATGATCGGAGTCATCGTTTTTAGGGACAAAATAGAAATCTGCAATTTTTTGTGAAAATGGTTTTAAAATGTTTTTTTTAGGCCTGTCCAGAATGTCGATAGTTCGGCATGACCGGGGGTCACTATTTTTGTGTCACGAAAATGAAAAAAAAATATCTGCAATTTTTGGTGAAAATGGTTCTAAAAATTTTTTTTAGGCCTGTCCAGAATGTCGCTTTTTCGGCATGATAGGAGTCATCGTTTTTAGGGACAAAATAGAAATCTGCAATTTTTTGTGAAAATGGTTTTAAAATGTTTTTTTTAGGCCTGTCCAGAATGTCGATAGTTCGGCATGACCGGGGTCACTGTTTTTGTGTCAAAAAATGAAAAAAAGAATTCTGAGCTTTTTTTTTGAAAATGGTTCTAAAATGCTTTTTTTTTAGGCCTGTCCAAAATGTCGCTAGTTCGGCATGATCGGAGTATTCGTTTTTGGTGACAAAAATAGAAATCTACAATTTTTTGTGAAAATGGTTTTAAAATGTTTTTTTTAGGCCTGTCCAGAATGTCGCTAGTTCGGCATGACCGGGGTCACTGTTTTTGTGTCACGAAAATGAAGAAAAAAAAATCTGCAATTTTTGGTGAAAATGGTTTTAAAAAATCTTTTTAGGCCTGTCCAGAATGTCGCTTTTTCGGCATGATCGGAGTCATCGTTTTTAGGGACAAAATAGAAATCTGCAATTTTTTGTGAAAATGGTTTTAAAATGTTTTTTAGGCCTGTCCAGAATGTCGATAGTTCGGCATGACCGGGGTCACTGTTTTTGTGTCAAAAAATGAAAAAAAGCATTCTGAGCTTTTTTTTGGAAAATGGTTCTAAAATGCTTTTTTTTTAGGCCTGTCCAAAAGGTCGCTAGTTCGGCATGATCGGAGTCATCGTTTTTGGTGACAAAAATAGAAATCTACAATTTTTTGTGAAAATGGTTTTAAAATGTTTTTTTTTAGGCCTGTCCAGAATGTCGCTAGTTCGGCATGATCGGAGTCATCTTTTTTAGGGACAAAATAGAAATCTGCAATTTTTTGTGAAAATGGTTTTAAAATGTTTTTTTTAGACCTGTCCATAATGTCGATAGTTCGGTATGACCGGGGTCACTGTTTTTGTGTCAAAAAATGAAGAAAAAAAAATCGGCCATTTTTGGTGAAAATGGTTTTTAAATTTTTTTTTAGGCCTGTCCAGAATGTCGCTTTTCGGCATGATCGGAGTCATCGTTTTTAGGGACAAAATAGAAATCTGCAATTTTTGGTGAAAATGGTTCAAAATTTTTTTTTTAGGCCTGTCCAGAATGTCGATAGTTCGGCATGACCGGGGTCACTGTTTTTGTGTCACGAAAAATAAAAATAAATATCTGCAATTTTTTGTGAAAATGGTTCTAAAAAATTTTTTTAGGCCTGTCCAGAATGTCGCTTTTTCGGCATGATCGGAGTCATCGTTTTTAGGGACAAAATAGAAATCTGCAATTTTTTGTGAAAATGGTTCTAAAAATTTTTTTTAGGCTTGTCCAGAATGTCGCTTTTTCGGCATGATCGGAGTCATCGTTTTTAGGGACAAAATAGAAATCTGCAATTTTTTGTGAAAATGGTTTTAAAATGTTTTTTTTAGGCCTGTCCAGAATGTCGATAGTTCGGCATGACCGGGGTCACTGTTTTTGTGTCAAAAAATGAAAAAAAGCATTCTGAGCTTTTTTTTGGAAAATGGTTCTAAAATGCTTTTTTTTTAGGCCTGTCCAAAATGTCGCTAGTTCGGCATGATCGGAGTCATCGTTTTTGGTGACAAAAATAGAAATCTACAATTTTTTGTGAAAATGGTTTTAAAATGTTTTTTTTTAGGCCTGTCCAGAATGTCGCTAGTTCGGCATGATCGGAGTCATCTTTTTTAGGGACAAAATAGAAATCTGCAATTTTTTGTGAAAATGGTTTTAAAATGTTTTTTTTAGACCTGTCCATAATGTCGATAGTTCGGTATGACCGGGGTCACTGTTTTTGTGTCAAAAAATGAAGAAAAAAAAATCGGCCATTTTTGGTGAAAATGGTTTTTAAATTTTTTTTTAGGCCTGTCCAGAATGTCGCTTTTCGGCATGATCGGAGTCATCGTTTTTAGGGACAAAATAGAAATCTGCAATTTTTGGTGAAAATGGTTCAAAATTTTTTTTTTAGGCCTGTCCAGAATGTCGCTTTTTCGGCATGATCGGAGTCATCGTTTTTAGGGACAAAATAGAAATCTGCAATTTTTTGTGAAAATGGTTTTAAAATGTTTTTTTTAGGCCTGTCCAGAATGTCGATAGTTCGGCATGACCGGGGTCACTGTTTTTGTGTCACTAAAATAAAAATAAAATATCTGCAATTTTTTGTGAAAATGGTTCTAAAATGCTTTTTTTTTAGGCCTGTCCAAAATGTCGCTAGTTCGGCATGATTGGAGTATTCGTTTTTGGTGACAAAAATAGAAATCTACAATTTTTAGTGAAAATGGTTTTAAAATGTTTTTTTTAGGCCTGTCCAGAATGTCGATAGTTCGGCATGACCGGGGTCACTGTTTTTGTGTCACGAAAATGAGAAAAAAATATCTGCAATTTTTTGTGAAAATGGTTCTAAAAAATTTTTTTAGGCCTGTCCAGAATGTCGCTTTTTCGGCATGATCGGAGTCATCGTTTTTAGGGACAAAATAGAAATCTGCAATTTTTTGTGAAAATGGTTTTAAAATGTTTTTTTAGGCCTGTCCAGAATGTCGATAGTTCGGCATGACCGGGGTCACTGTTTTTGTGTCACGAAAATGAAAAAAAAATATCTGCAATTTTTTGTGAAAATTGTTCTAAAAATTTTTTTTAGGCCTGTCCAGAATGTCGCTTTTTCGGCATGATCGGAGTCATCGTTTTTAGGGACAAAATAGAAATCTGCAATTTTTTGTGAAAATGGTTTTAAAATGTTTTTTTTAGGCCTGTCCAGAATGTCGATAGTTCGGCATGACCGGGGTCACTGTTTTTGTGTCAAAAAATGAAAAAAATAATTCTGAGCTTTTTTTGAAAATGGTTCTAAAATGCTTTTTTTTTAGGCCTGTCCAAAATGTCGCTTTTTCGGCATGATCGGAGTCATCGTTTTTAGGGACAAAATAGAAATCTGCAATTTTTTGTGAAAATGGTTTTAAAATGTTTTTTTTAGGCCTGTCCAGAATGTCGATAGTTCGGCATGACCGGGGTCACTGTTTTTGTGTCAAAAAATGAAAAAAAGAATTCTGAGCTTTTTTTTTGAAAATGGTTCTAAAATGCATTTTTTTTAGGCCTGTCCAGAATGTCGCTAGTTCGGCATAACCGGGGTCACTGTTTTTGTGTCACAAAAAATGAAGAAAAAAAAATCAGCAATTTTTGGTGAAAATGTTTTTATTTTTAGGCCTGTCCAGAATGTCGCTTTTTCGGCATGATCGGAGTCATCGTTTTTAGGGACAAAATAGAAATCTGCAATTTTTTGTGAAAATGGTTTTAAAATGTTTTTTTTAGGCCTGTCCAGAATGTCGATAGTTCGGCATGACCGGGGGTCACTATTTTTGTGTCACGAAAATGAAAAAAAAATATCTGCAATTTTTGGTGAAAATGGTTCTAAAAATTTTTTTTAGGCCTGTCCAGAATGTCGCTTTTTCGGCATGATAGGAGTCATCGTTTTTAGGGACAAAATAGAAATCTGCAATTTTTTGTGAAAATGGTTTTAAAATGTTTTTTTTAGGCCTGTCCAGAATGTCGATAGTTCGGCATGACCGGGGTCACTGTTTTTGTGTCAAAAAATGACAAAAAGAATTCTGAGCTTTTTTTTTGAAAATGGTTCTAAAATACTTTTTTTTTAGGCCTGTCCAAAATGTCGCTAGTTCGGCATGATCGGAGTATTCGTTTTTGGTGACAAAAATAGAAATCTACAATTTTTTGTGAAAATGGTTTTAAAATGTTTTTTTTAGGCCTGTCCAGAATGTCGCTAGTTCGGCATGACCGGGGTCACTGTTTTTGTGTCACGAAAATGAAGAAAAAAAAATCTGCAATTTTTGGTGAAAATGGTTTTAAAAAATCTTTTTAGTTCTGTCCAGAATGTCGCTTTTTCGGCATGATCGGAGTCATCGTTTTTAGGGACAAAATAGAAATCTGCAATTTTTTGTGAAAATGGTTTTAAAATGTTTTTTAGGCCTGTCCAGAATGTCGATAGTTCGGCATGACCGGAGTCACTGTTTTTGTGTCAAAAAATGAAAAAAAGCATTCTGAGCTTTTTTTTGGAAAATGGTTCTAAAATGCTTTTTTTTTAGGCCTGTCCAAAATGTCGCTAGTTCGGCATGATCGGAGTCATCGTTTTTGGTGACAAAAATAGAAATCTACAATTTTTTGTGAAAATGGTTTTAAAATGTTTTTTTTTAGGCCTGTCCAGAATGTCGCTAGTTCGGCATGATCGGAGTCATCTTTTTTAGGGACAAAATAGAAATCTGCAATTTTTTGTGAAAATGGTTTTAAAATGTTTTTTTTAGACCTGTCCATAATGTCGATAGTTCGGTATGACCGGGGTCACTGTTTTTGTGTCAAAAAATGAAGAAAAAAAAATCGGCCATTTTTGGTGAAAATGGTTTTTAAATTTTTTTTTAGGCCTGTCCAGAATGTCGCTTTTCGGCATGATCGGAGTCATCGTTTTTAGGGACAAAATAGAAATCTGCAATTTTTGGTGAAAATGGTTCAAAAAATTTTTTTTAGGCCTGTCCAGAATGTCGATAGTTCGGCATGACCGGGGTCACTGTTTTTGTGTCACGAAAAATAAAAATAAATATCTGCAATTTTTTGTGAAAATGGTTCTAAAAAATTTTTTTAGGCCTGTCCAGAATGTCGCTTTTTCGGCATGATCGGAGTCATCGTTTTTAGGGACAAAATAGAAATCTGCAATTTTTTGTGAAAATGGTTCTAAAATTTTTTTTTAGGCTTGTCCAGAATGTCGCTTTTTCGGCATGATCGGAGTCATCGTTTTTAGGGACAAAATAGAAATCTGCAATTTTTTGTGAAAATGGTTTTAAAATGTTTTTTTTAGGCCTGTCCAGAATGTCGATAGTTCGGCATGACCGGGGTCACTGTTTTTGTGTCACTAAAATAAAAAAAAAATATCTGCAATTTTTTGTGAAAATGGTTCTAAAATGCTTTTTTTTTAGGCCTGTCCAAAATGTCGCTAGTTCGGCATGATTGGAGTATTCGTTTTTGGTGACAAAAATAGAAATCTACAATTTTTAGTGAAAATGGTTTTAAAATGTTTTTTTAGGCCTGTCCAGAATGTCGATAGTTCGGCATGACCGGGGTCACTGTTTTTGTGTCACGAAAATGAAAAAAAAATATCTGCAATTTTTTGTGAAAATTGTTCTAAAAATTTTTTTTAGGCCTGTCCAGAATGTCGCTTTTTCGGCATGATCGGAGTCATCGTTTTTAGGGACAAAATAGAAATCTGCAATTTTTTGTGAAAATGGTTTTAAAATGTTTTTTTAGGCCTGTCCAGAATGTCGATAGTTCGGCATGACCGGGGTCACTGTTTTTGTGTCACGAAAATGAAAAAAAAATATCTGCAATTTTTTGTGAAAATTGTTCTAAAAAATTTTTTTAGGCCTGTCCAGAATGTCGCTTTTTCGGCATGATCGGAGTCATCGTTTTTAGGGACAAAATAGAAATCTGCAATTTTTTGTGAAAATGGTTTTAAAATGTTTTTTTTAGGCCTGTCCAGAATGTCGATAGTTCGGCATGACCGGGGTCACTGTTTTTGTGTCAAAAAATAAAAAAAATTATTCTGAGCTTTTTTTGAAAATGGTTCTAAAATGCTTTTTTTTTAGGCCTGTCCAAAATGTCGCTTTTTCGGCATGATCGGAGTCATCGTTTTTAGGGACAAAATAGAAATCTGCAATTTTTTGTGAAAATGGTTTTAAAATGTTTTTTTTAGGCCTGTCCAGAATGTCGATAGTTCAGCATGACCGGGGTCACTGTTTTTGTGTCAAAAAATGAAAAAAAGAATTCTGAGCTTTTTTTTTGAAAATGGTTCTAAAATGCTTTTTTTTTAGGCCTGTCCAAAATGTCGCTAGTTCGGCATGATCGGAGTATTCGTTTTTGGTGACAAAAATAGAAATCTACAATTTTTAGTGAAAATGGTTTTAAAATGTTTTTTTTTAGGCCTGTCCAGAATGTCGCTAGTTTGGCATGACCGGGGTCACTGTTTTTGTGTCACGAAAATGAAGAAAAAAAAATCAGCAATTTTTGGTGAAAATGGTTTTAAAAAATTTTTTTAGACCTGTCCAGAATGTCGCTTTTTCAGCCTGATCGGAGTCAGCGTTTTTAGGGACAAAATAGAAATCTGCAATTTTTGGTGAAAATGGTTTTAAAATGTTTTTTTTTAGGCCTGTCCAGAATGTCGATAGTTCGGCATGACCGGGGTCACTGTTTTTGTGTCACGAAAATGAGAAAAAAATATCTGCAATTTTTTGTGAAAATGGTTCTACATTTTTTTTTTAGGCCTGTCCAGAATGGCGCTTTTTCAGCATGATCGGAGTCATCGTTTTTAGGGACAAAATAGAAATCTGCAATTTTTTGTGAAAATGGTTTTAAAATGTTTTTTTAGGCATGTCCAGAATGTCGATAGTTCAGTATGACCGGGGTCACTGTTTTTGTGTCAAAAAATGAAAAAAAGAATTCTGCGCTTTTTTTTGAAAATGGTTCTAAAATGCTTTTTTTTTAGGCCTGTCCAAAATGTCGCTAGTTCGGCATGATCGGAGTCATCGTTTTTGGTGACAAAAATAGAAATCTACATTTTTTTGTGAAAATGGTTTTAAAATGTTTTTTTTAGGCCTGTCCAGAATGTCGATAGTTCGGCATGACCGGGTCACTGTTTTTGTGTCACGAAAATGAAAAAAAAATATCTGCAATTTTTTGTGAAAATTGTTCTAAAAAAATTTTTTAGGCCTGTCCAGAATGTCGCTTTTTCGGCATGATCGGAGTCATCGTTTTTAGGGACAAAATAGAAATCTGCAATTTTTTGTGAAAATGGTTTTAAAATGTTTTTTTTAGGCCTGTCCAGAATGTCGATAGTTCGGCATGACCGGGGTCACTGTTTTTGTGTCAAAAAATGAAGAAAAAGAATTCTGAGCTTTTTTTTTGAAAATGGTTCTAAAATGCTTTTTTTTTAGGCCTGTCCAAAATGTCGCTAGTTCGGCATGATCGGAGTATTCGTTTTTGGTGACAAAAATAGAAATCTACAATTTTTAGTGAAAATGGTTTAAAAATGTTTTTTTTAGGCCTGTCCAGAATGTCGCTAGTTTGGCATGACCGGGGTCACTGTTTTTGTGTCACGAAAATGAAAAAAAAATATCTGCAATTTTTTGTGAAAATTGTTCTAAAAATTTTTTTTAGGCCTGTCCAGAATGTCGCTTTTTCGGCATGATCGGAGTCATCGTTTTTAGGGACAAAATAGAAATCTGCAATTTTTTTTGAAAATGGTTTTAAAATGGTTTTTTTAGGCCTGTCCAGAATGTCGATAGTTCGGCATGACCGGGGTAACTGTTTTTGTGTCAAAAAATGAAAAAAAGATTTCTGAGCTTTTTTTTTGAAAATGGTTCTAAAATGCTTTTTTTTTAGGCCTGTCCAAAATGTCGCTAGTTCGGCATGATCGGAGTATTCGTTTTTGGTGACAAAAATAGAAATCTACAATTTTTAGTGAAAATGGTTTTAAAATGTTTTTTTTAGGCCTGTCCAGAATGTCGCTAGTTCGGCATAACTGTGGTCACTGTTTTTGTGTCACGAAAATGAAGAAAAAAAAATCAGCAATTTTTGGTGAAAATGGTTTTTAAATTTTTTTTTAGGCCTGTCCAGAATGTGGCTTTTTCGGCATGATCGGAGTCATCGTTTTTAGGGACAAAATAGAAATCTGCAATTTTTTGTGAAAATGGTTTTAAAATGTTTTTTTAGGCCTGTCCAGAATGTCGATAGTTCGGCATGACCGGGGTCACTGTTTTTGTGTCACGAAAAATAAAAATAAATATCTGCAATTTTTGGTGAAAATGGTTCTAAAAATTTTTTTTAGGCCTGTCCAGAATGTCGCTTTTTCGGCATGATCGGAGTCATCGTTTTTAGGGACAAAATAGAAATCTGCAATTTTTTGTGAAAATGGTTCTAAAATTTTTTTTTAGGCTTGTCCAGAATGTCGCTTTTTCGGCATGATCGGAGTCATCGTTTTTAGGAACAAAATAGAAATCTACAATTTTTAGTGAAAATGGTTTAAAAATGTTTTTTTTAGGCCTGTCCAGAATGTCGCTAGTTTGGCATGACCGGGGTCACTGTTTTTGTGTCACGAAAATGAAAAAAAAATATCTGCAATTTTTTGTGAAAATTGTTCTAAAATTTTTTTTTAGGCCTGTCCAGAATGTCGCTTTTCGGCATGATCGGAGTCATCGTTTTTAGGGACAAAATAGAAATCTGCAATTTTTTTTGAAAATGGTTTTAAAATGGTTTTTTTAGGCCTGTCCAGAATGTCGATAGTTCGGCATGACCGGGGTAACTGTTTTTGTGTCAAAAAATGAAAAAAAGATTTCTGAGCTTTTTTTTTGAAAATGGTTCTAAAATGCTTTTTTTTTAGGCCTGTCCAAAATGTCGCTAGTTCGGCATGATCGGAGTATTCGTTTTTGGTGACAAAAATAGAAATCTACAATTTTTAGTGAAAATGGTTTTAAAATGTTTTTTTTAGGCCTGTCCAGAATGTCGCTAGTTCGGCATAACTGTGGTCACTGTTTTTGTGTCACGAAAAATAAAAATAAATATCTGCAATTTTTTGTGAAAATGGTTCTAAAAAAATTTTTTAGGCCTGTCCAGAATGTCGCTTTTTCGGCATGATCGGAGTCATCGTTTTTAGGGACAAAATAGAAATCTGCAATTTTTTGTGAAAATGGTTCTAAAATTTTTTTTTAGGCTTGTCCAGAATGTCGCTTTTTCGGCATGATCGGAGTCATCGTTTTTAGGGACAAAATAGAAATCTGCAATTTTTTGTGAAAATGGTTTTAAAATGTTTTTTTTAGGCCTGTCCAGAATGTCGATAGTTCGGCATGACCGGGGTCACTGTTTTTGTGTCAAAAAATGAAAAAAAGCATTCTGAGCTTTTTTTTGGAAAATGGTTCTAAAATGCTTTTTTTTTAGGCCTGTCCAAAATGTCGCTAGTTCGGCATGATCGGAGTCATCGTTTTTGGTGACAAAAATAGAAATCTACAATTTTTTGTGAAAATGGTTTTAAAATGTTTTTTTTTAGGCCTGTCCAGAATGTCGCTAGTTCGGCATGATCGGAGTCATCTTTTTTAGGGACAAAATAGAAATCTGCAATTTTTTGTGAAAATGGTTTTAAAATGTTTTTTTTAGACCTGTCCATAATGTCGATAGTTCGGTATGACCGGGGTCACTGTTTTTGTGTCAAAAAATGAAGAAAAAAAAATCGGCCATTTTTGGTGAAAATGGTTTTAAAATTTTTTTTTAGGCCTGTCCAGAATGTCGCTTTTCGGCATGATCGGAGTCATCGTTTTTAGGGACAAAATAGAAATCTGCAATATTTGGTGAAAATGGTTCAAAATTTTTTTTTTAGGCCTGTCCAGAATGTCGATAGTTCGGCATGACCGGGGTCACTGTTTTTGTGTCACGAAAAATAAAAATAAATATCTGCAATTTTTTGTGAAAATGGTTCTAAAAAATTTTTTTAGGCCTGTCCAGAATGTCGCTTTTTCGGCATGATCGGAGTCATCGTTTTTAGGGACAAAATAGAAATCTGCAATTTTTTGTGAAAATGGTTCTAAAATTTTTTTTTAGGCTTGTCCAGAATGTCGCTTTTTCGGCATGATCGGAGTCATCGTTTTTAGGGACAAAATAGAAATCTGCAATTTTTTGTGAAAATGGTTTTAAAATGTTTTTTTTAGGCCTGTCCAGAATGTCGATAGTTCGGCATGACCGGGGTCACTGTTTTTGTGTCAAAAAATGAAAAAAAGCATTCTGAGCTTTTTTTTGGAAAATGGTTCTAAAATGCTTTTTTTTTAGGCCTGTCCAAAATGTCGCTAGTTCGGCATGATCGGAGTCATCGTTTTTGGTGACAAAAATAGAAATCTACAATTTTTTGTGAAAATGGTTTTAAAATGTTTTTTTTTAGGCCTGTCCAGAATGTCGCTAGTTCGGCATGATCGGAGTCATCTTTTTTAGGGACAAAATAGAAATCTGCAATTTTTTGTGAAAATGGTTTTAAAATGTTTTTTTTAGACCTGTCCATAATGTCGATAGTTCGGTATGACCGGGGTCACTGTTTTTGTGTCAAAAAATGAAGAAAAAAAAATCGGCAATTTTTTGTGAAAATGGTTCTAAAATGCTTTTTTTTTAGGCCTGTCCAAAATGTCGCTAGTTCGGCATGATCGGAGTATTCGTTTTTGGTGACAAAAATAGAAATCTACAATTTTTAGTGAAAATGGTTTTAAAATGTTTTTTTTAGGCCTGTCCAGAATGTCGATAGTTCGGCATGACCGGGGTCACTGTTTTTGTGTCACGAAAATGAGAAAAAAATATCTGCAATTTTTTGTGAAAATGGTTCTAAAAAATTTTTTTAGGCCTGTCCAGAATGTCGCTTTTTCGGCATGATCGGAGTCATCGTTTTTAGGGACAAAATAGAAATCTGCAATTTTTTGTGAAAATGGTTTTAAAATGTTTTTTTAGGCCTGTCCAGAATGTCGATAGTTCGGCATGACCGGGGTCACTGTTTTTGTGTCACGAAAATGAAAAAAAAATATCTGCAATTTTTTGTGAAAATTGTTCAAAAAATTTTTTTTAGGCCTGTCCAGAATGTCGCTTTTTCGGCATGATCGGAGTCATCGTTTTTAGGGACAAAATAGAAATCTGCAATTTTTTGTGAAAATGGTTTTAAAATGTTTTTTTTAGGCCTGTCCAGAATGTCGATAGTTCGGCATGACCGGGGTCACTGTTTTTGTGTCAAAAAATGAAAAAAATAATTCTGAGCTTTTTTTGAAAATGGTTCTAAAATGCTTTTTTTTTAGGCCTGTCCAAAATGTCGCTTTTTCGGCATGATCGGAGTCATCGTTTTTAGGGACAAAATAGAAATCTGCAATTTTTTGTGAAAATGGTTTTAAAATGTTTTTTTTAGGCCTGTCCAGAATGTCGATAGTTCAGCATGACCGGGGTCACTGTTTTTGTGTCAAAAAATGAAAAAAAGAATTCTGAGCTTTTTTTTTGAAAATGGTTCTAAAATGCTTTTTTTTTAGGCCTGTCCAAAATGTCGCTAGTTCGGCATGATCGGAGTATTCGTTTTTGGTGACAAAAATAGAAATCTACAATTTTTAGTGAAAATGGTTTTAAAATGTTTTTTTTTAGGCCTGTCCAGAATGTCGCTAGTTTGGCATGACCGGGGTCACTGTTTTTGTGTCACGAAAATGAAGAAAAAAAAATCAGCAATTTTTGGTGAAAATGGTTTTAAAAACATTTTTTAGACCTGTCCAGAATGTCGCTTTTTCAGCCTGATCGGAGTCAGCGTTTTTAGGGACAAAATAGAAATCTGCAATTTTTGGTGAAAATGGTTTTAAAATGTTTTTTTTAGTCCTGTCCAGAATGTCGATAGTTCGGCATGACCGGGGTCACTGTTTTTGTGTCACGAAAATGAGAAAAAAATATCTGCAATTTTTTGTGAAAATGGTTCTACATTTTTTTTTTAGGCCTGTCCAGAATGGCGCTTTTTCAGCATGATCGGAGTCATCGTTTTTAGGGACAAAATAGAAATCTGCAATTTTTTGTGAAAATGGTTTTAAAATGTTTTTTTAGGCATGTCCAGAATGTCGATAGTTCAGTATGACCGGGGTCACTGTTTTTGTGTCAAAAAATGAAAAAAAGAATTCTGAGCTTTTTTTTGAAAATGGTTCTAAAATGCTTTTTTTTTAGGCCTGTCCAAAATGTCGCTAGTTCGGCATGATCGGAGTCATCGTTTTTGGTGACAAAAATAGAAATCTACATTTTTTTGTGAAAATGGTTTTAAAATGTTTTTTTTAGGCCTGTCCAGAATGTCGATAGTTCGGCATGACCGGGTCACTGTTTTTGTGTCACGAAAATGAAAAAAAAATATCTGCAATTTATTGTGAAAATTGTTCTAAAAATTTTTTTTAGGCCTGTCCAGAATGTCGCTTTTTCGGCATGATCGGAGTCATCGTTTTTAGGGACAAAATAGAAATCTGCAATTTTTTGTGAAAATGGTTTTAAAATGTTTTTTTTAGGCCTGTCCAGAATGTCGATAGTTCGGCATGACCGGGGTCACTGTTTTTGTGTCAAAAAATGAAGAAAAAGAATTCAGAGCTTTTTTTTTGAAAATGGTTCTAAAATGCTTTTTTTTTAGGCCTGTCCAAAATGTCGCTAGTTCGGCATGATCGGAGTATTCGTTTTTGGTGACAAAAATAGAAATCTACAATTTTTAGTGAAAATGGTTTAAAAATGTTTTTTTTAGGCCTGTCCAGAATGTCGCTAGTTTGGCATGACCGGGGTCACTGTTTTTGTGTCACGAAAATGAAAAAAAAATATCTGCAATTTTTTGTGAAAATTGTTCTAAAATTTTTTTTTAGGCCTGTCCAGAATGTCGCTTTTTCGGCATGATCGGAGTCATCGTTTTTAGGGACAAAATAGAAATCTGCAATTTTTTTTGAAAATGGTTTTAAAATGTTTTTTTTAGGCCTGTCCAGAATGTCGATAGTTCGGCATGACCGGGGTCACTGTTTTTGTGTCAAAAAATGAAAAAAAGATTTCTGAGCTTTTTTTTTGAAAATGGTTCTAAAATGCTTTTTTTTTAGGCCTGTCCAAAATGTCGCTAGTTCGGCATGATCGGAGTATTCGTTTTTGGTGACAAAAATAGAAATCTACAATTTTTAGTGAAAATGGTTTTAAAATTTTTTTTTTAGGCCTGTCCAGAATGTCACTAGTTTGGCATGACCGGGGTCACTGTTTTTGTGTCACGAAAATGAAGAAAAAAAAATCAGCAATTTTTGGTGAAAATGGTTTTAAACATTTTTTTTAGACCTGTCCAGAATGTCGCTTTTTCAGCATGATCGGAGTCAGCGTTTTTAGGGACAAAATAGAAATCTGCAATTTTTGGTGAAAATGGTTTTAAAATGTTTTTTTTAGGCCTGTCCAGAATGTCGATAGTTCGGCATGACCGGGGTCACTGTTTTTGTGTCACGAAAATGAGAAAAAAATATCTGCAATTTTTTGTGAAAATGGTTCTACATTTTTTTTTTAGGCCTGTCCAGAATGTCGCTTTTTCGGCATCATCGGAGTCATCGTTTTTAGGGACAAAATAGAAATCTGCAATTTTTTGTGAAAATGGTTTTAAAATGTTTTTTTAGGCATGTCCAGAATGTCGATAGTTCGGTATGACCGGGGTCACTGTTTTTGTGTCAAAAAATGAAGAAAAAAAATCAGCCATTTTTGGTGAAAATGGTTTTAAAAATTTTTTTTAGGCCTGTCCAGAATGACGATAGTTCGGCATGACCGGGGTCACTGTTTTTGTGTCAAAAAATGAAAAAAAGAATTCTGAGCTTTTTTTTTGAAAATGGTTCTAAAATGCTTTTTTTTTAGGCCTGTCCAAAATGTCGCTTTTTCGGCATGATCGTAGTCATCGTTTTTAGGGACAAAATAGAAATCTGCAATTTTTTGTGAAAATGGTTTTAAAATGTTTTTTTAGGCATGTCCAGAATGTCGATAGTTCAGTATGACCGGGGTCACTGTTTTTGTGTCAAAAAATGAAAAAAAGAATTCTGAGCTTTTTTTTGAAAATGGTTCTAAAATGCTTTTTTTTTAGGCCTGTCCAAAATGTCGCTAGTTCGGCATGATCGGAGTCATCGTTTTTGGTGACAAAAATAGAAATCTGCAATTTTTGGTGAAAATGGTTTTAAAATGTTTTTTTTAGGCCTGTCCAGAATGTCGATAGTTCGGCATGACCGGGGTCACTGTTTTTGTGTCACGAAAATGAGAAAAAAATATCTGCAATTTTTTGTGAAAATGGTTCTACATTTTTTTTTTAGGCCTGTCCAGAATGGCGCTTTTTCAGCATGATCGGAGTCATCGTTTTTAGGGACAAAATAGAAATCTGCAATTTTTTGTGAAAATGGTTTTAAAATGTTTTTTTAGGCATGTCCAGAATGTCGATAGTTCAGTATGACCGGGGTCACTGTTTTTGTGTCAAAAAATGAAAAAAAGAATTCTGAGCTTTTTTTTGAAAATGGTTCTAAAATGCTTTTTTTTTAGGCCTGTCCAAAATGTCGCTAGTTCGGCATGATCGGAGTCATCGTTTTTGGTGACAAAAATAGAAATCTACATTTTTTTGTGAAAATGGTTTTAAAATGTTTTTTTTAGGCCTGTCCAGAATGTCGATAGTTCGGCATGACCGGGTCACTGTTTTTGTGTCACGAAAATGAAAAAAAAATATCTGCAATTTATTGTGAAAATTGTTCTAAAAATTTTTTTTAGGCCTGTCCAGAATGTCGCTTTTTCGGCATGATCGGAGTCATCGTTTTTAGGGACAAAATAGAAATCTGCAATTTTTTGTGAAAATGGTTTTAAAATGTTTTTTTTAGGCCTGTCCAGAATGTCGATAGTTCGGCATGACCGGGGTCACTGTTTTTGTGTCAAAAAATGAAGAAAAAGAATTCTGAGCTTTTTTTTTGAAAATGGTTCTAAAATGCTTTTTTTTTAGGCCTGTCCAAAATGTCGCTAGTTCGGCATGATCGGAGTATTCGTTTTTGGTGACAAAAATAGAAATCTACAATTTTTAGTGAAAATGGTTTAAAAATGTTTTTTTTAGGCCTGTCCAGAATGTCGCTAGTTTGGCATGACCGGGGTCACTGTTTTTGTGTCACGAAAATGAAAAAAAAATATCTGCAATTTTTTGTGAAAATTGTTCTAAAATTTTTTTTTAGGCCTGTCCAGAATGTCGCTTTTTCGGCATGATCGGAGTCATCGTTTTTAGGGACAAAATAGAAATCTGCAATTTTTTTTGAAAATGGTTTTAAAATGGTTTTTTTAGGCCTGTCCAGAATGTCGATAGTTCGGCATGACCGGGGTCACTGTTTTTGTGTCAAAAAATGAAAAAAAGATTTCTGAGCTTTTTTTTTGAAAATGGTTCTAAAATGCTTTTTTTTTAGGCCTGTCCAAAATGTCGCTAGTTCGGCATGATCGGAGTATTCGTTTTTGGTGACAAAAATAGAAATCTACAATTTTTAGTGAAAATGGTTTTAAATTTTTTTTTTTAGGCCTGTCCAGAATGTCACTAGTTTGGCATGACCGGGGTCACTGTTTTTGTGTCACGAAAATGAAGAAAAAAAAATCAGCAATTTTTGGTGAAAATGGTTTTAAACATTTTTTTTAGACCTGTCCAGAATGTCGCTTTTTCAGCATGATCGGAGTCAGCGTTTTTAGGGACAAAATAGAAATCTGCAATTTTTGGTGAAAATGGTTTTAAAATGTTTTTTTTAGGCCTGTCCAGAATGTCGATAGTTCGGCATGACCGGGGTCACTGTTTTTGTGTCACGAAAATGAGAAAAAAATATCTGCAATTTTTTGTGAAAATGGTTCTACATTTTTTTTTTAGGCCTGTCCAGAATGTCGCTTTTTCGGCATGATCGGAGTCATCGTTTTTAGGGACAAAATAGAAATCTGCAATTTTTTGTGAAAATGGTTTTAAAATGTTTTTTTAGGCATGTCCAGAATGTCGATAGTTCGGTATGACCGGGGTCACTGTTTTTGTGTCAAAAAATGAAGAAAAAAAATCAGCCATTTTTGTGAAAATGGTTTTAAAAATTTTTTTTAGGCCTGTCCAGAATGACGATAGTTCGGCATGACCGGGGTCACTGTTTTTGTGTCAAAAAATGAAAAAAAGAATTCTGAGCTTTTTTTTTGAAAATGGTTCTAAAATGCTTTTTTTTTAGGCCTGTCCAAAATGTCGCTTTTTCGGCATGATCGTAGTCATCGTTTTTAGGGACAAAATAGAAATCTGCAATTTTTTGTGAAAATGGTTTTAAAATGTTTTTTTAGGCATGTCCAGAATGTCGATAGTTCAGTATGACCGGGGTCACTGTTTTTGTGTCAAAAAATGAAAAAAAGAATTCTGAGCTTTTTTTTGAAAATGGTTCTAAAATGCTTTTTTTTTAGGCCTGTCCAAAATGTCGCTAGTTCGGCATGATCGGAGTCATCGTTTTTGGTGACAAAAATAGAAATCTACATTTTTTTGTGAAAATGGTTTTAAAATGTTTTTTTTAGGCCTGTCCAAAATGTCGATAGTTCGGCATGACCGGGTCACTGTTTTTGTGTCACGAAAATGAAAAAAAAATATCTGCAATTTATTGTGAAAATTGTTCTAAAAATTTTTTTTAGGCCTGTCCAGAATGTCGCTTTTTCGGCATGATCGGAGTCATCGTTTTTAGGGACAAAATAGAAATCTGCAATTTTTTGTGAAAATGGTTTTAAAATGTTTTTTTTAGGCCTGTCCAGAATGTCGATAGTTCGGCATGACCGGGGTCACTGTTTTTGTGTCAAAAAATGAAGAAAAAGAATTCTGAGCTTTTTTTTTGAAAATGGTTCTAAAATGCTTTTTTTTTAGGCCTGTCCAAAATGTCGCTAGTTCGGCATGATCGGAGTATTCGTTTTTGGTGACAAAAATAGAAATCTACAATTTTTAGTGAAAATGGTTTAAAAATGTTTTTTTTAGGCCTGTCCAGAATGTCGCTAGTTTGGCATGACCGGGGTCACTGTTTTTGTGTCACGAAAATGAAAAAAAAATATCTGCAATTTTTTGTGAAAATTGTTCTAAAATTTTTTTTTAGGCCTGTCCAGAATGTCGCTTTTTCGGCATGATCGGAGTCATCGTTTTTAGGGACAAAATAGAAATCTGCAATTTTTTTTGAAAATGGTTTTAAAATGGTTTTTTTAGGCCTGTCCAGAATGACGATAGTTCGGCATGACCGGGGTCACTGTTTTTGTGTCAAAAAATGAAAAAAAGAATTCTGAGCTTTTTTTTTGAAAATGGTTCTAAAATGCTTTTTTTTAGGCCTGTCCAAAATGTCGCTTTTTCGGCATGATCGTAGTCATCGTTTTTAGGGACAAAATAGAAATCTGCAATTTTTTGTGAAAATGGTTCTAAAATGCTTTTTTTTTAGGCCTGTCCAAAATGTCGCTAGTTCGGCATGATCGGAGTATTCATTTTTTGGTGACAAAAATAGAAATCTACAATTTTTAGTGAAAGTGGTTTTAAAATGTTTTTTTTAGGCCTGTCCAGAATGTCGCTAGTTTGGCATGACCGGGGTCACTGTTTTTGTGTCACGAAAATGAAGAAAAAAAATCAGCAATTTTTGGTGAAAATGGTTCTACATTTTTTTTTTAGGCCTGTCCAGAATGTCGCTTTTTCGGCATGATCGGAGTCATCGTTTTTAGGGACAAAATAGAAATCTGCAATTTTTTGTGAAAATGGTTTTAAAATGTTTTTTTAGGCATGTCCAGAATGTCGATAGTTCGGTATGACCGGGGTCACTGATTTTGTGTCAAAAAATGAAGAAAAAAAAATCAGCCATTTTTGGTGAAAATGTTTTTTTAATTTTTCTTTAGGCCTGTCCAGAATGATGATAGTTCGGCATGACCGGGGTCACTGTTTTTGTGTCAAAAAATGAAAAAATAATTCTGAGCTTTTTTTTTGAAAATGGTTCTAAAATGCTTTTTTTTAGGCCTGTCCAAAATGTCACTAGTTCGGCATGATCGGAGTCATCGTTTTTGGTGACAAAAATCGAAATCTACAATTTTTTGTGAAAATGGTTTTAAAATGTTTTTTTTTAGGCCTGTCCAGAATGTCGCTAGTTCGGCATAACCGGGGTCACTGTTTTTGTGTCACGAAAATTAAGAAAAAAAAATCAGCCATTTTTGGTGAAAATGGTTTTTAAATTTTTTTTTAGGCCTGTCCAGAATGTCGATAGTTCGGCATGACCGGGGTCACTGTTTTTGTGTCAAAAAATGAAAAAAAGTATTCTGAGCTTTTTTTTGGAAAATGGTTCTAAAATGCTTTTTTTTTAGGCCTGTCCAAAATGTCGCTAGTTCGGCATGATCGGAGTCATCGTTTTTGGGGACAAAAATAGAAATCTACAATTTTTTGTGAAAATGGTTTTAAAATGTTTTTTTTAGGCCTGTCCAGAATGTCGATAGTTCGGCATGACCGGGGTCACTGTTTTTGTGTCACGAAAATAAAAAAAAAAATATCTGCAATTTTTTGTGAAAATTGTTCTAAAATTTTTTTTTAGGCCTGTCCAGAATGTCGCTTTTTCGGCATGATCGGAGTCATCGTTTTTAGGGACAAAATAGAAATCTGCAATTTTTTGTGAAAATGGTTTTAAAATGTTTTTTTTAGGCCTGTCCAGAATGTCGATAGTTCGGCATGACCGGGGTCACTGTTTTTGTGTCAATAAAGGAAAAAAATAATTCTGAGCTTTTTTTGAAAATGGTTCTAAAATGCTTTTTTTTTAGGCCTGTCCAAAATGTCGCTTTTTCGGCATGATCGGAGTCATCGTTTTTAGGGACAAAATAGAAATCTGCAATTTTTTGTGAAAATGGTTTTAAAATGTTTTTTTTAGGCCTGTCCAGAATGTCGATAGTTCGGCATGACCGGGGTCACTGTTTTTGTGTCACGAAAATAAAAATAAAATATCTGCAATTTTTTGTGAAAATGGTTCAAAAAATTTTTTTTAGGCCTGTCCAAAATGTCGCTAGTTCGGCATGATCTTAGTCATCGTTTTTGGTGACAAAAATAGAAATCTACAATTTTTTGTGAAAATGGTTTTAAAATGTTTTTTTTTAGGCCTGTCCAGAATGTCGCTAGTTCGGCATGACCGGGGTCACTGTTTTTGTGTCACTAAAATGAAGAAAAAAAAATCAGCAATTTTTGGTGAAAATGGTTTTAAAAAATTTTTTTAGACCTGTCCAGAATGTCGCTTCTTCGGCATGATCGGAGTCATCGTTTTTAGGGACAAAATAGAAATCTGCAATTTTTGGTGAAAATGGTTTTAAAATGTTTTTTTTAGGCCTGTCCAGAATGTCGATACTTCGGCATGACCGGGGTCACTGTTTTTGTGTCAAAAAATGAAGAAAAAAAAATCAGCCATTTTTGGTGAAAATGGTTTTTAAAAATTTTTTTAGGCCTGTCCAGAATGTCGCTTTTTCGGCATGATCGGAGTCATCGTTTTTAGGGACAAAATAGAAATCTGCAATTTTTTGTGAAAATGGTTTTAAAATGTTTTTTTTAGGCCTGTCCAGAATGTCGATAGTTCGGCATGACCGGGGTCACTGTTTTTGTGTCACGAAAATGAAAAAAAAATATCTGCAATTTTTTTGTGAAAATGGTTCTAAAATTTTTTTTTAGGCCTGTCCAGAATGTCGCTTTTTCGGCATGATCGGAGTCATCGTTTTTAGGGACAAAATAGAAATCTGCAATTTTTTGTGAAAATGGTTTTAAAATGTTTTTTTTAGGCCTGTCCAGAATGTCGATAGTTCGGCATGACCGGGGTCACTGTTTTTGTGTCACGAAAATGAGAAAAAAATATCTGCAATTTTTTGTGAAAATGGTTCTACATTTTTTTTTTAGGCCTGTCCAGAATGTCGCTTTTTCGGCATGATCTGAGTCATCGTTTTTAGGGACAAAATAGAAATCTGCAATTTTTTGTGAAAATGGTTTTAAAATGTTTTTTTAGGCATGTCCAGAATGTCGATAGTTCGGTATGACCGGGGTCACTGTTTTTGTGTCAAAAAATGAAGAAAAAAAAATCAGCCATTTTTGGTGAAAATGGTTTTTAAATTTTTTTTTAGGCCTGTCCAGAATGTCGATAGTTCGGCATGACCGGGGTCACTGTTTTTGTGTCAAAAAATGAAAAAAAGAATTCTGAGCTTTTTTTTTGAAAATGGTTCTAAAATGCTTTTTTTTTAGGCCTGTCCAAAATGTCGCTAGTTCGGCATGATCGGAGTCATCGTTTTTGGTGACAAAAATAGAAATCTACAATTTTTTGTGAAAATGGTTTTAAAATGTTTTTTTTAGGCCTGTCCAGAATGTCGCTAGTTCGGCATGACCGGGGTCACTGTTTTTGTGTCACGAAAATGAAGAAAAAAAAATCTGCAATTTTTGGTGAAAATGGTTTTAAAAAATCTTTTTAGGCCTGTCCAGAATGTCGCTTTTTCGGCATGATCGGAGTCATCGTTTTTAGGGACAAAATAGAAATCTGCAATTTTTTGTGAAAATGGTTTTAAAATGTTTTTTTAGGCCTGTCCAGAATGTCGATAGTTCGGCATGACCGGGGTCACTGTTTTTGTGTCACGAAAATTAGAAAAAAATATCTGCAATTTTTTGTGAAAATGGTTCTAAATTTTTTTTTTAGGCCTGTCCAGAATGTCGCTTTTTCGGCATGATCGGAGTCATCGTTTTTAGGGACGAAATAGAAATCTGCAATTTTTTGTGAAAATGGTTTTAAAATGTTTTTTTTAGGCCTGTCCAGAATGTCGATAGTTCGGCATGACCGGGGTCACTGTTTTTGTGTCACGAAAAAAAAAAAAAAATATCTGCAATTTTTTGTGAAAATGGTTCTAAAAATTTTTTTTAGGCCTGTCCAAAATGTCGCTAGTTCGGCATGATCTTAGTCATCGTTTTTGGTGACAAAAATAGAAATCTACAATTTTTTGTGAAAATGGTTTTAAAATGTTTTTTTTTAGGCCTGTCCAGAATGTCGCTAGTTCGGCATGACCGGGGTCACTGTTTTTGTGTCACGAAAATGAAGAAAAAAAAATCAGCAATTTTTGGTGAAAATGGTTTTAAAAATTTTTTTTAGACCTGTCCAGAATGTCGCTTCTTCGGCATGATCGGAGTCATCGTTTTTAGGGACAAAATAGAAATCTGCAATTTTTTGTGAAAATGGTTTTAAAATGTTTTTTTAGGCATGTCCAGAATGTCGATAGTTCGGTATGACCGGGGTCACTGTTTTTGTGTCAAAAAATGAAGAAAAAAAAATCAGCCATTGTTGGTGAAAATGGTTTTTAATTTTTTTTTTAGGCCTGTCCAGAATGTCGATAGTTCGGCATGACCGGGGTCACTGTTTTTGTGTCAAAAAATGAAAAAAAGAATTCTGAGCTTTTTTTTTGAAAATGGTTCTAAAATGCTTTTTTTTTAGGCCTGTCCAAAATGTCGCTAGTTCGGCATGATCGGAGTCATCGTTTTTGGTGACAAAAATAGAAATCTACAATTTTTTGTGAAAATGGTTTTAAAATGTTTTTTTTAGGCCTGTCCAGAATGTCGCTAGTTCGGCATGACCGGGGTCACTGTTTTTGTGTCATTAAAATGAAGAAAAAAAAATCTGCAATTTTTGGTGAAAATGGTTTTAAAAAATCTTTTTAGGCCTGTCCAGAATGTCGCTTTTTCGGCATGATCGGAGTCATCGTTTTTAGGGACAAAATAGAAATCTGCAATTTTTTGTGAAAATGGTTTTAAAATGTTTTTTTAGGCCTGTCCAGAATGTCGATAGTTCGGCATGACCGGGGTCACTGTTTTTGTGTCACGAAAATTAGAAAAAAATATCTGCAATTTTTTGTGAAAATGGTTCAAAATTTTTTTTTTAGGCCTGTCCAGAATGTCGCTTTTTCGGCATGATCGGAGTCATCGTTTTTAGGGACAAAATAGAAATCTGCAATTTTTTGTGAAAATGGTTTTAAAATGTTTTTTTTAGGCCTGTCCAGAATGTCGATAGTTCGGCATGACCAGGGTCACTGTTTTTGTGTCACGAAAATGAGAAAAAAATATCTGCAATTTTTTGTGAAAATGGTTCTACATTTTTTTTTTAGGCCTGTCCAGAATGTAGCTTTTTCGGCATGATCTGAGTCATCGTTTTTAGGGACAAAATAGAAATCTGCCATTTTTTGTGAAAATGGTTTTAAAATGTTTTTTTAGGCATGTCCAGAATGTCGATAGTTCGGTATGACCGGGGTCACTGTTTTTGTGTCAAAAAATGAAGAAAAAAAAATCAGCCAGTTTTGGTGAAATTGGTTTTTAAATTTTTTTTTAGGCCTGTCCAGAATGTCGATAGTTCGGCATGACCGGGGTCACTGTTTTTGTGTCAAAAAATGAAAAAAAGAATTCTGAGCTTTTTTTTTGAAAATGGTTCTGAAATGCTTTTTTTTTAGGCCTGTCCAGAATGTCGCTAGTTCGGCATGACCGGGGTCACTGTTTTTGTGTCACGAAAATGAAGAAAAAGAAATAAGCAATTTTTGTTGAAAATGGTTTTAAAAAATCTTTTTAGGCCTGTCCAGAATGTCGCTTTTTCGGCATGATCGGAGTCATCGTTTTTAGGGACAAAATAGAAATCTGCAATTTTTTGTGAAAATGGTTTTAAAATGTTTTTTTAGGCCTGTCCAGAATGTCGATAGTTCGGCATGACCGGGGTCACTGTTTTTGTGTCACGAAAATGAGAAAAAAATATCTGCAATTTTTTGTGAAAATGGTTCTACATTTTTTTTTTAGGCCTGTCCAGAATGTCGCTTTTTCGGCATGATCTGAGTCATCGTTTTTAGGGACAAAATAGAAATCTGCAATTTTTTGTGAAAATGGTTTTAAAATGTTTTTTTAGGCATGTCCAGAATGTCGATAGTTCGGTATGACCGGGGTCACTGTTTTTGTGTCAAAAAATGAAGAAAAAAAAATCAGCCATTTTTGGTGAAAATTTTTTTAAAAATTTTTTTTAGGCCTGTCCAGAATGTCGATAGTTCGGCATGACCGGGGTCACTGTTTTTGTGTCAAAAAATGAAAAAAAGAATTCTGAGCTTTTTTTTTGAAAATGGTTCTAAAATGCTTTTTTTTTAGGCCTGTCCAAAATGTCGCTAGTTCGGCATGATCGGAGTCATCGTTTTTGGTGACAAAAATAGAAATCTACAATTTTTTGTGAAAATGGTTTTAAAATGTTTTTTTTAGGCCTGTCCAGAATGTCGCTAGTTCGGCATGACCGGGGTCACTGTTTTTGTGTCACGAAAATAAAAATAAAATATCTGCAATTTTTTGTGAAAATGGTTCAAAAAAATTTTTTTAGGCCTGTCCAAAATGTCGCTAGTTCGGCATGATCTTAGTCATCGTTTTTGGTGACAAAAATAGAAATCTACAATTTTTTGTGAAAATGGTTTTAAAATGTTTTTTTTTAGGCCTGTCCAGAATGTCGCTAGTTCGGCATGACCGGGGTCACTGTTTTTGTGTCACTAAAATGAAGAAAAAAAAATCAGCAATTTTTGGTGAAAATGGTTTTAAAAAATTTTTTTAGACCTGTCCAGAATGTCGCTTCTTCGGCATGATCGGAGTCATCGTTTTTAGGGACAAAATAGAAATCTGCAATTTTTGGTGAAAATGTTTTTAAAATGTTTTTTTTAGGCCTGTCCAGAATGTCGCTTTTTCGGCATGATCGGAGTCATCGTTTTTAGGGACAAAATAGAAATCTGCAATTTTTTGTGAAAATGGTTTTAAAATGTTTTTTTTAGGCCTGTCCAGAATGTCGATAGTTCGGCATGACCGGGGTCACTGTTTTTGTGTCACGAAAATGAAAAAAAAATATCTGCAATTTTTTTGTGAAAATGGTTCTAAAATTTTTTTTTAGGCCTGTCCAGAATGTCGCTTTTTCGGCATGATCGGAGTCATCGTTTTTAGGGACAAAATAGAAATCTGCAATTTTTTGTGAAAATGGTTTTAAAATGTTTTTTTTAGGCCTGTCCAGAATGTCGATAGTTCGGCATGACCGGGGTCACTGTTTTTGTGTCACGAAAATGAGAAAAAAATATCTGCAATTTTTTGTGAAAATGGTTCTACATTTTTTTTTTAGGCCTGTCCAGAATGTCGCTTTTTCGGCATGATCTGAGTCATCGTTTTTAGGGACAAAATAGAAATCTGCAATTTTTTGTGAAAATGGTTTTAAAATGTTTTTTTAGGCATGTCCAGAATGTCGATAGTTCGGTATGACCGGGGTCACTGTTTTTGTGTCAAAAAATGAAGAAAAAAAAATCAGCCATTTTTGGTGAAAATGGTTTTTAAATTTTTTTTTAGGCCTGTCCAGAATGTCGATAGTTCGGCATGACCGGGGTCACTGTTTTTGTGTCAAAAAATGAAAAAAAGAATTCTGAGCTTTTTTTTTGAAAATGGTTCTAAAATGCTTTTTTTTTAGGCCTGTCCAAAATGTCGCTAGTTCGGCATGATCGGAGTCATCGTTTTTGGTGACAAAAATAGAAATCTACAATTTTTTGTGAAAATGGTTTTAAAATGTTTTTTTTAGGCCTGTCCAGAATGTCGCTAGTTCGGCATGACCGGGGTCACTGTTTTTGTGTCACGAAAATGAAGAAAAAAAAATCTGCAATTTTTGGTGAAAATGGTTTTAAAAAATCTTTTTAGGCCTGTCCAGAATGTCGCTTTTTCGGCATGATCGGAGTCATCGTTTTTAGGGACAAAATAGAAATCTGCAATTTTTTGTGAAAATGGTTTTAAAATGTTTTTTTAGGCCTGTCCAGAATGTCGATAGTTCGGCATGACCGGGGTCACTGTTTTTGTGTCACGAAAATTAGAAAAAAATATCTGCAATTTTTTGTGAAAATGGTTCTAAATTTTTTTTTTAGGCCTGTCCAGAATGTCGCTTTTTCGGCATGATCGGAGTCATCGTTTTTAGGGACGAAATAGAAATCTGCAATTTTTTGTGAAAATGGTTTTAAAATGTTTTTTTTAGGCCTGTCCAGAATGTCGATAGTTCGGCATGACCGGGGTCACTGTTTTTGTGTCACGAAAAAAAAAAAAAAATATCTGCAATTTTTTGTGAAAATGGTTCTAAAAATTTTTTTTAGGCCTGTCCAAAATGTCGCTAGTTCGGCATGATCTTAGTCATCGTTTTTGGTGACAAAAATAGAAATCTACAATTTTTTGTGAAAATGGTTTTAAAATGTTTTTTTTTAGGCCTGTCCAGAATGTCGCTAGTTCGGCATGACCGGGGTCACTGTTTTTGTGTCACGAAAATGAAGAAAAAAAAATCAGCAATTTTTGGTGAAAATGGTTTTAAAAATTTTTTTTAGACCTGTCCAGAATGTCGCTTCTTCGGCATGATCGGAGTCATCGTTTTTAGGGACAAAATAGAAATCTGCAATTTTTTGTGAAAATGGTTTTAAAATGTTTTTTTAGGCATGTCCAGAATGTCGATAGTTCGGTATGACCGGGGTCACTGTTTTTGTGTCAAAAAATGAAGAAAAAAAAATCAGCCATTGTTGGTGAAAATGGTTTTTAATTTTTTTTTTAGGCCTGTCCAGAATGTCGATAGTTCGGCATGACCGGGGTCACTGTTTTTGTGTCAAAAAATGAAAAAAAGAATTCTGAGCTTTTTTTTTGAAAATGGTTCTAAAATGCTTTTTTTTTAGGCCTGTCCAAAATGTCGCTAGTTCGGCATGATCGGAGTCATCGTTTTTGGTGACAAAAATAGAAATCTACAATTTTTTGTGAAAATGGTTTTAAAATGTTTTTTTTAGGCCTGTCCAGAATGTCGCTAGTTCGGCATGACCGGGGTCACTGTTTTTGTGTCATTAAAATGAAGAAAAAAAAATCTGCAATTTTTGGTGAAAATGGTTTTAAAAAATCTTTTTAGGCCTGTCCAGAATGTCGCTTTTTCGGCATGATCGGAGTCATCGTTTTTAGGGACAAAATAGAAATCTGCAATTTTTTGTGAAAATGGTTTTAAAATGTTTTTTTAGGCCTGTCCAGAATGTCGATAGTTCGGCATGACCGGGGTCACTGTTTTTGTGTCACGAAAATTAGAAAAAAATATCTGCAATTTTTTGTGAAAATGGTTCAAAATTTTTTTTTTAGGCCTGTCCAGAATGTCGCTTTTTCGGCATGATCGGAGTCATCGTTTTTAGGGACAAAATAGAAATCTGCAATTTTTTGTGAAAATGGTTTTAAAATGTTTTTTTTAGGCCTGTCCAGAATGTCGATAGTTCGGCATGACCAGGGTCACTGTTTTTGTGTCACGAAAATGAGAAAAAAATATCTGCAATTTTTTGTGAAAATGGTTCTACATTTTTTTTTTAGGCCTGTCCAGAATGTAGCTTTTTCGGCATGATCTGAGTCATCGTTTTTAGGGACAAAATAGAAATCTGCCATTTTTTGTGAAAATGGTTTTAAAATGTTTTTTTAGGCATGTCCAGAATGTCGATAGTTCGGTATGACCGGGGTCACTGTTTTTGTGTCAAAAAATGAAGAAAAAAAAATCAGCCATTTTTGGTGAAATTGGTTTTTAAATTTTTTTTTAGGCCTGTCCAGAATGTCGATAGTTCGGCATGACCGGGGTCACTGTTTTTGTGTCAAAAAATGAAAAAAAGAATTCTGAGCTTTTTTTTTGAAAATGGTTCTGAAATGCTTTTTTTTTAGGCCTGTCCAGAATGTCGCTAGTTCGGCATGACCGGGGTCACTGTTTTTGTGTCACGAAAATGAAGAAAAAGAAATAAGCAATTTTTGTTGAAAATGGTTTTAAAAAATCTTTTTAGGCCTGTCCAGAATGTCGCTTTTTCGGCATGATCGGAGTCATCGTTTTTAGGGACAAAATAGAAATCTGCAATTTTTTGTGAAAATGGTTTTAAAATGTTTTTTTAGGCCTGTCCAGAATGTCGATAGTTCGGCATGACCGGGGTCACTGTTTTTGTGTCACGAAAATGAGAAAAAAATATCTGCAATTTTTTGTGAAAATGGTTCTACATTTTTTTTTTAGGCCTGTCCAGAATGTCGCTTTTTCGGCATGATCTGAGTCATCGTTTTTAGGGACAAAATAGAAATCTGCAATTTTTTGTGAAAATGGTTTTAAAATGTTTTTTTAGGCATGTCCAGAATGTCGATAGTTCGGTATGACCGGGGTCACTGTTTTTGTGTCAAAAAATGAAGAAAAAAAAATCAGCCATTTTTGGTGAAAATTTTTTTAAAAATTTTTTTTAGGCCTGTCCAGAATGTCGATAGTTCGGCATGACCGGGGTCACTGTTTTTGTGTCAAAAAATGAAAAAAAGAATTCTGAGCTTTTTTTTTGAAAATGGTTCTAAAATGCTTTTTTTTTAGGCCTGTCCAAAATGTCGCTAGTTCGGCATGATCGGAGTCATCGTTTTTGGTGACAAAAATAGAAATCTACAATTTTTTGTGAAAATGGTTTTAAAATGTTTTTTTTAGGCCTGTCCAGAATGTCGCTAGTTCGGCATGACCGGGGTCACTGTTTTTGTGTCATTAAAATGAAGAAAAAAAAATCTGCAATTTTTGGTGAAAATGGTTTTAAAAAATCTTTTTAGGCCTGTCCAGAATGTCGCTTTTTCGGCATGATCGGAGTCATCGTTTTTAGGGACAAAATAGAAATCTGCAATTTTTTGTGAAAATGGTTTTAAAATGTTTTTTTAGGCCTGTCCAGAATGTCGATAGTTCGGCATGACCGGGGTCACTGTTTTTGTGTCACGAAAATTAGAAAAAAATATCTGCAATTTTTTGTGAAAATGGTTCAAAATTTTTTTTTTAGGCCTGTCCAGAATGTCGCTTTTTCGGCATGATCGGAGTCATCGTTTTTAGGGACAAAATAGAAATCTGCAATTTTTTGTGAAAATGGTTTTAAAATGTTTTTTTTAGGCCTGTCCAGAATGTCGATAGTTCGGCATGACCAGGGTCACTGTTTTTGTGTCACGAAAATGAGAAAAAAATATCTGCAATTTTTTGTGAAAATGGTTCTACATTTTTTTTTTAGGCCTGTCCAGAATGTAGCTTTTTCGGCATGATCTGAGTCATCGTTTTTAGGGACAAAATAGAAATCTGCCATTTTTTGTGAAAATGGTTTTAAAATGTTTTTTTAGGCATGTCCAGAATGTCGATAGTTCGGTATGACCGGGGTCACTGTTTTTGTGTCAAAAAATGAAGAAAAAAAAATCAGCCATTTTTGGTGAAATTGGTTTTTAAATTTTTTTTTAGGCCTGTCCAGAATGTCGATAGTTCGGCATGACCGGGGTCACTGTTTTTGTGTCAAAAAATGAAAAAAAGAATTCTGAGCTTTTTTTTTGAAAATGGTTCTGAAATGCTTTTTTTTTAGGCCTGTCCAGAATGTCGCTAGTTCGGCATGACCGGGGTCACTGTTTTTGTGTCACGAAAATGAAGAAAAAGAAATAAGCAATTTTTGTTGAAAATGGTTTTAAAAAATCTTTTTAGGCCTGTCCAGAATGTCGCTTTTTCGGCATGATCGGAGTCATCGTTTTTAGGGACAAAATAGAAATCTGCAATTTTTTGTGAAAATGGTTTTAAAATGTTTTTTTAGGCCTGTCCAGAATGTCGATAGTTCGGCATGACCGGGGTCACTGTTTTTGTGTCACGAAAATGAGAAAAAAATATCTGCAATTTTTTGTGAAAATGGTTCTACATTTTTTTTTTAGGCCTGTCCAGAATGTCGCTTTTTCGGCATGATCTGAGTCATCGTTTTTAGGGACAAAATAGAAATCTGCAATTTTTTGTGAAAATGGTTTTAAAATGTTTTTTTAGGCATGTCCAGAATGTCGATAGTTCGGTATGACCGGGGTCACTGTTTTTGTGTCAAAAAATGAAGAAAAAAAAATCAGCCATTTTTGGTGAAAATTTTTTTAAAAATTTTTTTTAGGCCTGTCCAGAATGTCGATAGTTCGGCATGACCGGGGTCACTGTTTTTGTGTCAAAAAATGAAAAAAAGAATTCTGAGCTTTTTTTTTGAAAATGGTTCTAAAATGCTTTTTTTTTAGGCCTGTCCAAAATGTCGCTAGTTCGGCATGATCGGAGTCATCGTTTTTGGTGACAAAAATAGAAATCTACAATTTTTTGTGAAAATGGTTTTAAAATGTTTTTTTTAGGCCTGTCCAGAATGTCGCTAGTTCGGCATGACCGGGGTCACTGTTTTTGTGTCACGAAAATGAAGAAAAAAAAATCAGCAATTTTTGGTGAAAATGGTTTTAAAAAATCTTTTTAGGCCTGTCCAGAATGTCGCTTTTTCGGCATGATCGGAGTCATCGTTTTTAGGGACAAAATAGAAATCTGCAATTTTTTGTGAAAATGGTTTTAAAATGTTTTTTTAGGCCTGTCCAGAATGTCGATAGTTCGGCATGACCGGGGTCACTGTTTTTGTGTCACGAAAATGAGAAAAAAATATCTGCAATTTTTTGTGAAAATGGTTCTACATTTTTTTTTTAGGCCTGTCCAGAATGTCGCTTTTTCGGCATGATCTGAGTCATCGTTTTTAGGGACAAAATAGAAATCTGCAATTTTTTGTGAAAATGGTTTTAAAATGTTTTTTTAGGCATGTCCAGAATGTCGATAGTTCGGTATGACCGGGGTCACTGTTTTTGTGTCAAAAAATGAAGAAAAAAAAATCAGCCATTTTTGGTGAAAATGGTTTTTAAATTTTTTTTTAGGCCTGTCCAGAATGTCGATAGTTCGGCATGACCGGGGTCACTGTTTTTGTGTCAAAAAATGAAAAAAAGAATTCTGAGATTTTTTTTTGAAAATGGTTCTGAAATGCTTTTTTTTTAGGCCTGTCCAAAATGTCGCTAGTTCGGCATGATCGGAGTCATCGTTTTTGGAGACAAAAATAGAAATCTACAATTTTTTGTGAAAATGGTTTTAAAATGTTTTTTTTAGGCCTGTCCAGAATGTCGCTAGTTCGGCATGACCGGGGTCACTGTTTTTGTGTCACGAAAATGAAGAAAAAAAAATCAGCAATTTTTGGTGAAAATGGTTTTAAAAAATCTTTTTAGGCCTGTCCAGAATGTCGCTTTTTCGGCATGATCGGAGTCATCGTTTTTAGGGACAAAATAGAAATCTGCAATTTTTTGTGAAAATGGTTTTAAAATGTTTTTTTAGGCCTGTCCAGAATGTCGATAGTTCGGCATGACCGGGGTCACTGTTTTTGTGTCACGAAAATTAGAAAAAAATATCTGCAATTTTTTGTGAAAATGGTTCTACATTTTTTTTTTAGGCCTGTCCAGAATGTCGCTTTTTCGGCATGATCTGAGTCATCGTTTTTAGGGACAAAATAGAAATCTGCAATTTTTTGTGAAAATGGTTTTAAAATGTTTTTTTAGGCATGTCCAGAATGTCGATAGGTCGGTATGAGGGACACTGTTTTTGTGTCAAAAAATGAAGAAAAAAAAATCAGCCATTTTTGGTGAAAATGGTTTTAAAAAATTTTTTTAGGCCTGTCCAGAATGTCGATAGTTCGGCATGACCGGGGTCACTGTTTTTGTGTCACGAAAATTAGATAAAAATATCTGCAATTTTTTGTGAAAATGGTTCTAAATTTTTTTTTTAGGCCTGTCCAGAATGTCGCTTTTTCGGCATGATCGGAGTCATCGTTTTTAGGGACAAAATAGAAATCTGCAATTTTTTGTGAAAATGGTTTTAAAATGTTTTTTTTAGGCCTGTCCAGAATGTCGATAGTTCGGCATGACCAGGGTCACTGTTTTTGTGTCACGAAAATGAGAAAAAAATATCTGCAATTTTTTGTGAAAATGGTTCTACATTTTTTTTTTTGGCCTGTCCAGAATGTCGCTTTTTGGGCATGATCGGAGTCATCGTTTTTAGGGACAAAATAGAAATCTGCAATTTTTTGTGAAAATGGTTTTAAAATGTTTTTTTAGGCATGTCCAGAATGTCGATAGGTCGGTATGACCGGGGTCACTGTTTTTGTGTCAAAAAATGAAGAAAAAAAAATCAGCCATTTTTGGTGAAAATGGTTTTTAAATTTTTTTTTAGGCCTGTCCAGAATGTCGATAGTTCGGCATGACCGGGGTCACTGTTTTTGTGTCACGAAAATTAGAAAAAAATATCTGCAATTTTTTGTGAAAATGGTTCTAAATTTTTTTTTTAGGCCTGTCCAGAATGTCGCTTTTTCGGCATGATCGGAGTCATCGTTTTTAGGGACAAAATAGAAATCTGCAATTTTTTGTGAAAATGGTTTTAAAATGTTTTTTTTAGGCCTGTCCAGAATGTCGATAGTTCGGTATGACCGGGGTCACTGTTTTTGTGTCAAAAAATGAAGAAAAAAAAAATCAGCCATTTTTGGTGAAAATGGTTTTTAAATTTTTTTTTAGGCCTGTCCAGAATGTCGATAGTTCGGCATGACCGGGGTCACTGTTTTTGTGTCAAAAAATGAAAAAAAGAATTCTGAGCTTTTTTTTTGAAAATGGTTCTAAAATGCTTTTTTTTTAGACCTGTCCAAAATGTCGCTAGTTCGGCATGATCGGAGTCATCGTTTTTGGTGACAAAAATAGAAATCTACAATTTTTTGTGAAAATGGTTTTAAAATGTTTTTTTTAGGCCTGTCCAGAATGTCGATAGTTCGGCATGACCGGGGTCACTGTTTTTGTGTCACGAAAATGAAAAAAAAATATCTGCAATTTTTTGTGAAAATGGTTCTAAAATTTTTTTTTAGGCCTGTCCAGAATGTCGCTTTTTCGGCATGATCGGAGTCATCGTTTTTAGGGACAAAATAGAAATCTGCAATTTTTTGTGAAAATGGTTTTAAAATGTTTTTTTTAGGCCTGTCCAGAATGTCGATAGTTCGGCATGACCAGGGTCACTGTTTTTGTGTCACGAAAATGAGAAAAAAATATCTGCAATTTTTTGTGAAAATGGTTCTACATTTTTTTTTTTGGCCTGTCCAGAATGTCGCTTTTTGGGCATGATCGGAGTCATCGTTTTTAGGGACAAAATAGAAATCTGCAATTTTTTGTGAAAATGGTTTTAAAATGTTTTTTTAGGCATGTCCAGAATGTCGATAGTTCGGCATGACCGGGGTCACTGTTTTTGTGTCAAAAAATGAAAAAAAGAATTCTGAGCTTTTTTTTGAAAATGGTTCTAAAATGCTTTTTTTTTAGGCCTGTCCAAAATGTCGCTAGTTCGGCATGATCGGAGTCATCGTTTTTGGTGACAAAAATAGAAATCTACAATTTTTTGTGAAAATGGTTTTAAAATGTTTTTTTTAGGCCTGTCCAGAATGTCGCTAGTTCGGAATGACCGGGGTCACTGTTTTTGTGTCACGAAAATGAAGAAAAAAAAATCAGCAATTTTTGGTGAAAATGGTTTTAAAAAATCTTTTTAGGCCTGTCCAGAATGTCGCTTTTTCGGCATGATCGGAGTCATCGTTTTTAGGGACAAAATAGAAATCTGCAATTTTTTGTGAAAATGGTTTTAAAATGTTTTTTTAGGCCTGTCCAGAATGTCGATAGTTCGGCATGACCGGGGTCACTGTTTTTGTGTCACGAAAATTAGAAAAAAATATCTGCAATTTTTTGTGAAAATGGTTCTACATTTTTTTTTTAGGCCTGTCCAGAATGTCGCTTTTTCGGCATGATCTGAGTCATCGTTTTTAGGGACAAAATAGAAATCTGCAATTTTTTGTGAAAATGGTTTTAAAATGTTTTTTTAGGCATGTCCAGAATGTCGATAGGTCGGTATGACCGGGGTCACTGTTTTTGTGTCAAAAAATGAAGAAAAAAAAATCAGCCATTTTTGGTGAAAATGGTTTTTAAATTTTTTTTTAGGCCTGTCCAGAATGTCGATAGTTCGGCATGACCGGGGTCACTGTTTTTGTGTCACGAAAATTAGAAAAAAATATCTGCAATTTTTTGTGAAAATGGTTCTAAATTTTTTTTTTAGGCCTGTCCAGAATGTCGCTTTTTCGGCATGATCGGAGTCATCGTTTTTAGGGACAAAATAGAAATCTGCAATTTTTTGTGAAAATGGTTTTAAAATGTTTTTTTTAGGCCTGTCCAGAATGTCGATAGTTCGGCATGACCAGGGTCACTGTTTTTGTGTCACGAAAATGAGAAAAAAATATCTGCAATTTTTTGTGAAAATGGTTCTACATTTTTTTTTTTGGCCTGTCCAGAATGTCGCTTTTTGGGCATGATCGGAGTCATCGTTTTTAGGGACAAAATAGAAATCTGCAATTTTTTGTGAAAATGGTTTTAAAATGTTTTTTTTAGGCCTGTCCAGAATGTCGATAGTTCGGCATGACCAGGGTCACTGTTTTTGTGTCACGAAAATGAGAAAAAAATATCTGCAATTTTTTGTGAAAATGGTTCTACATTTTTTTTTTTGGCCTGTCCAGAATGTCGCTTTTTGGGCATGATCGGAGTCATCGTTTTTAGGGACAAAATAGAAATCTGCAATTTTTTGTGAAAATGGTTTTAAAATGTCTTTTTAGGCATGTCCAGAATGTCGATAGTTCGGTATGACCGGGGTCACTGTTTTTGTGTCAAAAAATGAAGAAAAAAAAATCAGCCATTTTTGGTGAAAATGGTTTTTAAATTTTTTTTTAGGCCTGTCCAGAATGTCGATAGTTCGGCATGACCGGGGTCACTGTTTTTGTGTCACGAAAATTAGAAAAAAATATCTGCAATTTTTTGTGAAAATGGTTCTAAATTTTTTTTTTAGGCCTGTCCAGAATGTCGCTTTTTCGGCATGATCGGAGTCATCGTTTTTAGGGACAAAATAGAAATCTGCAATTTTTTGTGAAAATGGTTTTAAAATGTTTTTTTTAGGCCTGTCCAGAATGTCGATAGTTCGGCATGACCAGGGTCACTGTTTTTGTGTCACGAAAATGAGAAAAAAATATCTGCAATTTTTTGTGAAAATGGTTCTACTTTTTTTTTTTGGCCTGTCCAGAATGTCGCTTTTTGGGCATGATCGGAGTCATCGTTTTTAGGGACAAAATAGAAATCTGCAATTTTTTGTGAAAATGGTTTTAAAATGTTTTTTTTAGGCCTGTCCAGAATGTCGATAGTTCGGTATGACCGGGGTCACTGTTTTTGTGTCAAAAAATGAAGAAAAAAAAAATCAGCCATTTTTGGTGAAAATGGTTTTTAAATTTTTTTTTAGGCCTGTCCAGAATGTCGATAGTTCGGCATGACCGGGGTCACTGTTTTTGTGTCAAAAAATGAAAAAAAGAATTCTGAGCTTTTTTTTTGAAAATGGTTCTAAAATGCTTTTTTTTTAGACCTGTCCAAAATGTCGCTAGTTCGGCATGATCGGAGTCATCGTTTTTGGTGACAAAAATAGAAATCTACAATTTTTTGTGAAAATGGTTTTAAAATGTTTTTTTTAGGCCTGTCCAGAATGTCGATAGTTCGGCATGACCGGGGTCACTGTTTTTGTGTCACGAAAATTAGAAAAAAATATCTGCAATTTTTTGTGAAAATGGTTCTACATTTTTTTTTTAGGCCTGTCCAGAATGTCGCTTTTTCGGCATGATCTGAGTCATCGTTTTTAGGGACAAAATAGAAATCTGCAATTTTTTGTGAAAATGGTTTTAAAATGTTTTTTTAGGCATGTCCAGAATGTCGATAGGTCGGTATGACCGGGGTCACTGTTTTTGTGTCAAAAAATGAAGAAAAAAAAATCAGCCATTTTTGGTGAAAATGGTTTTTAAATTTTTTTTTAGGCCTGTCCAGAATGTCGATAGTTCGGCATGACCGGGGTCACTGTTTTTGTGTCACGAAAATTAGAAAAAAATATCTGCAATTTTTTGTGAAAATGGTTCTAAATTTTTTTTTTAGGCCTGTCCAGAATGTCGCTTTTTCGGCATGATCGGAGTCATCGTTTTTAGGGACAAAATAGAAATCTGCAATTTTTTGTGAAAATGGTTTTAAAATGTTTTTTTTAGGCCTGTCCAGAATGTCGATAGTTCGGCATGACCAGGGTCACTGTTTTTGTGTCACGAAAATGAGAAAAAAATATCTGCAATTTTTTGTGAAAATGGTTCTACATTTTTTTTTTTGGCCTGTCCAGAATGTCGCTTTTTGGGCATGATCGGAGTCATCGTTTTTAGGGACAAAATAGAAATCTGCAATTTTTTGTGAAAATGGTTTTAAAATGTTTTTTTTAGGCCTGTCCAGAATGTCGATAGTTCGGCATGACCAGGGTCACTGTTTTTGTGTCACGAAAATGAGAAAAAAATATCTGCAATTTTTTGTGAAAATGGTTCTACATTTTTTTTTTTGGCCTGTCCAGAATGTCGCTTTTTGGGCATGATCGGAGTCATCGTTTTTAGGGACAAAATAGAAATCTGCAATTTTTTGTGAAAATGGTTTTAAAATGTCTTTTTAGGCATGTCCAGAATGTCGATAGTTCGGTATGACCGGGGTCACTGTTTTTGTGTCAAAAAATGAAGAAAAAAAAATCAGCCATTTTTGGTGAAAATGGTTTTTAAATTTTTTTTTAGGCCTGTCCAGAATGTCGATAGTTCGGCATGACCGGGGTCACTGTTTTTGTGTCACGAAAATTAGAAAAAAATATCTGCAATTTTTTGTGAAAATGGTTCTAAATTTTTTTTTTAGGCCTGTCCAGAATGTCGCTTTTTCGGCATGATCGGAGTCATCGTTTTTAGGGACAAAATAGAAATCTGCAATTTTTTGTGAAAATGGTTTTAAAATGTTTTTTTTAGGCCTGTCCAGAATGTCGATAGTTCGGCATGACCAGGGTCACTGTTTTTGTGTCACGAAAATGAGAAAAAAATATCTGCAATTTTTTGTGAAAATGGTTCTACTTTTTTTTTTTGGCCTGTCCAGAATGTCGCTTTTTGGGCATGATCGGAGTCATCGTTTTTAGGGACAAAATAGAAATCTGCAATTTTTTGTGAAAATGGTTTTAAAATGTTTTTTTTAGGCCTGTCCAGAATGTCGATAGTTCGGTATGACCGGGGTCACTGTTTTTGTGTCAAAAAATGAAGAAAAAAAAAATCAGCCATTTTTGGTGAAAATGGTTTTTAAATTTTTTTTTAGGCCTGTCCAGAATGTCGATAGTTCGGCATGACCGGGGTCACTGTTTTTGTGTCAAAAAATGAAAAAAAGAATTCTGAGCTTTTTTTTTGAAAATGGTTCTAAAATGCTTTTTTTTTAGACCTGTCCAAAATGTCGCTAGTTCGGCATGATCGGAGTCATCGTTTTTGGTGACAAAAATAGAAATCTACAATTTTTTGTGAAAATGGTTTTAAAATGTTTTTTTTAGGCCTGTCCAGAATGTCGATAGTTCGGCATGACCGGGGTCACTGTTTTTGTGTCACGAAAATGAAAAAAAAATATCTGCAATTTTTTGTGAAAATGGTTCTAAAATTTTTTTTTAGGCCTGTCCAGAATGTCGCTTTTTCGGCATGATCGGAGTCATCGTTTTTGGTGACAAAAATAGAAATCTACAATTTTTTGTGAAAATGGTTTTAAAATGTTTTTTTTAGGCCTGTCCAGAATGTCGCTAGTTCGGCATGACCGGGGTCACTGTTTTTGTGTCACGAAAATGAAGAAAAAAAAATCAGCAATTTTTGGTGAAAATGGTTTTAAAAAATCTTTTTAGGCCTGTCCAGAATGTCGCTTTTTCGGCATGATCGGAGTCATCGTTTTTAGGGACAAAATAGAAATCTGCAATTTTTTGTGAAAATGGTTTTAAAATGTTTTTTTAGGCCTGTCCAGAATGTCGATAGTTCGGCATGACCGGGGTCACTGTTTTTGTGTCACGAAAATTAGAAAAAAATATCTGCAATTTTTTGTGAAAATGGTTCTAAATTTTTTTTTTAGGCCTGTCCAGAATGTCGCTTTTTCGGCATGATCGGAGTCATCGTTTTTAGGGACAAAATAGAAATCTGCAATTTTTTGTGAAAATGGTTTTAAAATGTTTTTTTTAGGCCTGTCCAGAATGTCGATAGTTCGGCATGACCAGGGTCACTGTTTTTGTGTCACGAAAATGAGAAAAAAATATCTGCAATTTTTTGTGAAAATGGTTCTACATTTTTTTTTTTGGCCTGTCCAGAATGTCGCTTTTTGGGCATGATCGGAGTCATCGTTTTTAGGGACAAAATAGAAATCTGCAATTTTTTGTGAAAATGGTTTTAAAATGTTTTTTTAGGCATGTCCAGAATGTCGATAGTTCGGCATGACCGGGGTCACTGTTTTTGTGTCAAAAAATGAAAAAAAGAATTCTGAGCTTTTTTTTGAAAATGGTTCTAAAATGCTTTTTTTTTAGGCCTGTCCAAAATGTCGCTAGTTCGGCATGATCGGAGTCATCGTTTTTGGTGACAAAAATAGAAATCTACAATTTTTTGTGAAAATGGTTTTAAAATGTTTTTTTTAGGCCTGTCCAGAATGTCGATAGTTCGGCATGACCGGGGTCACTGTTTTTGTGTCACGAAAATGAGAAAAAAATATCTGCAATTTTTTGTGAAAATGGTTCTAAAAAATTTTTTTAGGCCTGTCCAGAATGTCGCTTTTTCGGCATGATCGGAGTCATCGTTTTTAGGGACAAAATAGAAATCTGCATTTTTTTGTGAAAATGGTTTTAAAATGTTTTTTTAGGCCTGTCCAGAATGTCGATAGTTCGGCATGACCGGGGTCACTGTTTTTGTGTCACGAAAATGAAAAAAAAATATCTGCAATTTTTTGTGAAAATTGTTCTAAAATTTTTTTTTAGGCCTGTCCAGAATGTCGCTTTTTCGGCATGATCGGAGTCATCGTTTTTGGTGACAAAAATAGAAATCTACAATTTTTTGTGAAAATGGTTTTAAAATGTTTTTTTTAGGCCTGTCCAGAATGTCGATAGTTCGGCATGACCGGGGTCACTGTTTTTGTGTCACGAAAATGAAAAAAAAATATCTGCAATTTTTTGTGAAAATGGTTCTAAAATTTTTTTTTAGGCCTGTCCAGAATGTCGCTTTTTCGGCATGATCGGAGTCATCGTTTTTGGTGACAAAAATAGAAATCTACAATTTTTTGTGAAAATGGTTTTAAAATGTTTTTTTTAGGCCTGTCCAGAATGTCGCTAGTTCGGCATGACCGGGGTCACTGTTTTTGTGTCACGAAAATGAAGAAAAAAAAATCAGCAATTTTTGGTGAAAATGGTTTTAAAAAATCTTTTTAGGCCTGTCCAGAATGTCGCTTTTTCGGCATGATCGGAGTCATCGTTTTTAGGGACAAAATAGAAATCTGCAATTTTTTGTGAAAATGGTTTTAAAATGTTTTTTTAGGCCTGTCCAGAATGTCGATAGTTCGGCATGACCGGGGTCACTGTTTTTGTGTCACGAAAATTAGAAAAAAATATCTGCAATTTTTTGTGAAAATGGTTCTAAATTTTTTTTTTAGGCCTGTCCAGAATGTCGCTTTTTCGGCATGATCGGAGTCATCGTTTTTAGGGACAAAATAGAAATCTGCAATTTTTTGTGAAAATGGTTTTAAAATGTTTTTTTTAGGCCTGTCCAGAATGTCGATAGTTCGGCATGACCAGGGTCACTGTTTTTGTGTCACGAAAATGAGAAAAAAATATCTGCAATTTTTTGTGAAAATGGTTCTACATTTTTTTTTTTGGCCTGTCCAGAATGTCGCTTTTTGGGCATGATCGGAGTCATCGTTTTTAGGGACAAAATAGAAATCTGCAATTTTTTGTGAAAATGGTTTTAAAATGTTTTTTTAGGCATGTCCAGAATGTCGATAGTTCGGCATGACCGGGGTCACTGTTTTTGTGTCAAAAAATGAAAAAAAGAATTCTGAGCTTTTTTTTGAAAATGGTTCTAAAATGCTTTTTTTTTAGGCCTGTCCAAAATGTCGCTAGTTCGGCATGATCGGAGTCATCGTTTTTGGTGACAAAAATAGAAATCTACAATTTTTTGTGAAAATGGTTTTAAAATGTTTTTTTTAGGCCTGTCCAGAATGTCGATAGTTCGGCATGACCGGGGTCACTGTTTTTGTGTCACGAAAATGAGAAAAAAATATCTGCAATTTTTTGTGAAAATGGTTCTAAAAAATTTTTTTAGGCCTGTCCAGAATGTCGCTTTTTCGGCATGATCGGAGTCATCGTTTTTAGGGACAAAATAGAAATCTGCAATTTTTTGTGAAAATGGTTTTAAAATGTTTTTTTAGGCCTGTCCAGAATGTCGATAGTTCGGCATGACCGGGGTCACTGTTTTTGTGTCACGAAAATGAAAAAAAAATATCTGCAATTTTTTGTGAAAATTGTTCTAAAATTTTTTTTTAGGCCTGTCCAGAATGTCGCTTTTTCGGCATGATCGGAGTCATCGTTTTTGGTGACAAAAATAGAAATCTACAATTTTTTGTGAAAATGGTTTTAAAATGTTTTTTTTAGGCCTGTCCAGAATGTCGCTAGTTCGGCATGACCGGGGTCACTGTTTTTGTGTCACGAAAATGAAGAAAAAAAAATCAGCAATTTTTGGTGAAAATGGTTTTAAAAAATCTTTTTAGGCCTGTCCAGAATGTCGCTTTTTCGGCATGATCGGAGTCATCGTTTTTAGGGACAAAATAGAAATCTGCAATTTTTTGTGAAAATGGTTTTAAAATGTTTTTTTTAGGCCTGTCCAGAATGTCGATAGTTCGGCATGACCGGGGTCACTGTTTTTGTGTCACGAAAATTAGAAAAAAATATCTGCAATTTTTTGTGAAAATGGTTCTAAATTTTTTTTTTAGGCCTGTCCAGAATGTCGCTTTTTCGGCATGATCGGAGTCATCGTTTTTAGGGACAAAATAGAAATCTGCAATTTTTTGTGAAAATGGTTTTAAAATGTTTTTTTTAGGCCTGTCCAGAATGTCGATAGTTCGGCATGACCGGGGTCACTGTTTTTGTGTCAAAAAATGAAAAAAATAATTCTGAGCTTTTTTTGAAAATGGTTCTAAAATGCTTTTTTTTTAGGCCTGTCCAAAATGTCGCTAGTTCGGCATGATCGGAGTATTCGTTTTTGGTGACAAAAATAGAAATCTACAATTTTTAGTGAAAATGGTTTTAAAATGTTTTTTTTTAGGCCTGTCCAGAATGTCGCTAGTTTGGCATGACCGGGGTCACTGTTTTTGTGTCACGAAAATGAAGAAAAAAAAATCAGCAATTTTTGGTGAAAATGGTTTTAAAATTTTTTTTTAGACCTGTCCAGAATGTCGCTTTTTCAGCATGATCGGAGTCAGCGTTTTTAGGGACAAAATAGAAATCTGCAATTTTTGGTGAAAATGGTTTTAAAATGTTTTTTTTAGGCCTGTCCAGAATGTCGATATTTCGGCATGACCGGGGTCACTGTTTTTGTGTCACGAAAATGAGAAAAAAATATCTGCAATTTTTTGTGAAAATGGTTCTACATTTTTTTTTAGGCCTTTCCAGAATGTCGCTTTTTCAGCATGATCGGAGTCATCGTTTTTAGGGACAAAATAGAAATCTGCAATTTTTTGTGAAAATGGTTTTAAAATGTTTTTTTAGGCATGTCCAGAATGTCGATAGTTCAGCATGACCGGGGTCACTGTTTTTGTGTCAAAAAATGAAAAAAAGAATTCTGAGCATTTTTTTGAAAATGGTTCTAAAATGCTTTTTTTTTAGGCCTGTCCAAAATGTCGCTAGTTCGGCATGATCGGAGTATTCGTTTTTGGTGACAAAAATAGAAATCTACATTTTTTTGTGAAAATGGTTTTAAAATGTTTTTTTTAGGCCTGTCCAGAATGTCGATAGTTCGGCATGACCGGGTCACTGTTTTTGTTTCACGAAAATGAAAAAAAAATATCTGCAATTTTTTGTGAAAATTGTTCTAAAATTTTTTTTTAGGCCTGTCCAAAATGTCGCTTTTTCGGCATGATCGGAGTCATCGTTTTTAGGGACAAAATAGAAATCTGCAATTTTTTGTGAAAATGGTTTTAAAATGTTTTTTTTAGGCCTGTCCAGAATGTCGATAGTTCGGCATGACCGGGGTCACTGTTTTTGTGTCAAAAAATGAAGAAAAATAATTCTGAGCTTTTTTTTTGAAAATGGTTCTAAAATGCTTTTTTTTTAGGCCTGTCCAAAATGTCGCTAGTTCGGCATGATCGGAGTATTCGTTTTTAGGGACAAAATAGAAATCTGCAATTTTTTGTGAAAATGTTTTTAAAATGTTTTTTTTTAGGCCTGTCCAGAATGTTGCTAGTTCGGCATGACCGGGGTCACTGTTTTTGTGTCACGAAAATGAAGAAAAAAAAATCAGCAATTTTTGGTGAAAATGGTTTTTAAATTTTTTTTTAGGCCTGTCCAGAATGTCGCTAGTTCGGCATGATCGGAGTCATCGTTTTTGGTGACAAAAATAGAAATCTACAATTTTTTGTGAAAATGGTTTTAAAATGTTTTTTTTTAGGCCTGTCCAGAATGTTGATAGTTCGGCATGACCGGGGTCACTGTTTTTGTGTCACAAAAATGAAAAAAAAATATCTGCAATTTTTGTGAAAATTGTTCGAAACATTTTTTTTAGGCCTGTCCAGAATGTCGCTAGTTCGGCATGATCGGAGTCATCGTTTTTGGTGACAAAAATAGAAATCTAAAATTTTTTGTAAAAATGGTTTTAAAATGTTTTTTTTAGGCCTGTCCAGAATGTCGCTAGTTCGGCATGACCGGGGTCACTGTTTTTGTGTCACGAAAATGAAGAAAAAAAAATCAGCAATTTTTGGTGAAAATGTTTTTTTTAAAACATTTTAGGCCTGTCCAGAATGTCGCTTTTTCGGCATGATCGGAGTCATCGTTTTTAGGGACAAAATAGAAATCTGCAATTTTTTGTGAAAATGGTTTTAAAATGTTTTTTTAGGCCTGTCCAGAATGTCGATAGTTCGGCATGACCGGGGTCACTGTTTTTGTGTCACGAAAATGAAAAAAAAATATCTGCAATTTTTTGTGAAAATGGTTCCAAAAATTTTTTTTAGGCCTGTCCAGAATGTCGCTTTTTGATCCGAGTCATCGTTTTTAGGGACAAAATAGAAATCTGCAATTTTTTGTGAAAATGGTTTTAAAATGTTTTTTTTAGGCCTGTCCATAATGTCGATAGTTCGGTATGACCGGGGTCACTGTTTTTGTGTCACGAAAATGAAGAAAAAAAAATCAGCAATTTTTGGTGAAATTTTTTTTTTAAATTTTTTTTAGGCCTGTCCAGAATGTCGCTTTTTCGGCATGATCGGAGTCATCGTTTTTAGGGACAAAATAGAAATCTGCAATTTTTTGTGAAAATGGTTTTAAAATGTTTTTTTTAGGCCTGTCCAGAATGTCGATAGTTCGGCATGATCAGAGTATTCGTTTTTGGTGACAAAAATAGAAATCTACAATTTTTTGTGAAAATGGTTTTAAAATGTTTTTTTTTAGGCCTGTCCAGAATGTCGCTAGTTTGGCATAACCGGGGTCACTGTTTTTGTGTCACGAAAATGAAGAAAAAAAAATCAGCAATTTTTGGTGAAAATGGTTTTAAAAATTTTTTTTAGACCTGTCCAGAATGTCGCTTTTTCGGCATGATCGGAGTCATCGTTTTTAGGGACAAAATAGAAATCTGCAATTTTTGGTGAAAATGGTTTTAAAATGTTTTTTTTAGGCCTGTCCAGAATGTCGATAGTTCGGCATGACCGGGGTCACTGTTTTTGTGTCACGAAAATGAGAAAAAAATATCTGCAATTTTTTGTGAAAATGGTTCTACATTTTTTTTTTAGGACTGTCCAGAATGTCGCTTTTTCGGCATGATCGGAGTCATCGTTTTTAGGGACAAAATAGAAATCTGCAATTTTTTGTGAAAATGGTTTTAAAATGTTTTTTTTAGGCCTGTCCAGAATGTCGATAGTTCGGTATGACCGGGGTCACTGTTTTTGTGTCACGAAAATGAAAAAAAAATATCTGCAATTTTTTGTGAAAATGGTTCAAAAAAATTTTTTTAGGCCTGTCCAGAATGACGCTTTTTCGGCATGATCGGAGTCAACGTTTTTAGGGACAAAATAGAAATCTGCAATTTTTTGTGAAAAACGTTTTAAAATGTTTTTTTTTAGGCCTGTCCAGAATGTTGATAGTTCGGCATGACCGGGGTCACTGTTTTTGTGTCAAAAAATGAAAAAAATAATTCTGAGCTTTTTATTTGAAAATGGTTCTAAAATGCATTTTTTTTAGGCCTGTCCAAAATGTCGCTAGTTCGGCATGATCGGAGTCATCGTTTTTAGGGACAAAATAGAAATCTGCAATTTTTTGTGAAAATGGTTTTAAAATGTTTTTTTTAGGCCTGTCCAGAATGTCGATAGTTCGGCATGACCGGGGTCACTGTTTTTGTGTCACGAAAATGAGAAAAAAATATCTGCCTTTTTTTGTGAAAATGGTTCTAAAAAATTTTTTTAGGCCTGTCCAGAATGTCGCTAGTTCGGCATGACCGGGGTCACTGTTTTTGTGTCAAAAAATGAAAAAAAGAATTCAGGCTTTTTTTTTGAAAATGGTTCTAAAATGCTTTTTTTTTAGGCCTGTCCAAAATGTCGCTAGTTCGGCATGATCGGAGTATTCGTTTTTGGTGACAAAAATAGAAATCTACAATTTTTTGTGAAAATGGTTTTAAAATGTTTTTTTTAGGCCTGTCCAGAATGTCGATAGTTCGGCATGATCAGAGTATTCGTTTTTGGTGACAAAAATAGAAATCTACAATTTTTTGTGAAAATGGTTTTAAAATGTTTTTTTTTAGGCCTGTCCAGAATGTCGCTAGTTTGGCATAACCGGGGTCACTGTTTTTGTGTCACGAAAATGAAGAAAAAAAAATCAGCAATTTTTGGTGAAAATGGTTTTAAAATTTTTTTTTAGACCTGTCCAGAATGTCGCTTTTTCGGCATGATCGGAGTCATCGTTTTTAGGGACAAAATAGAAATCTGCAATTTTTGGTGAAAATGGTTTTAAAATGTTTTTTTTAGGCCTGTCCAGAATGTCGATAGTTCGGCATGACCGGGGTCACTGTTTTTGTGTCACGAAAATGAGAAAAAAATATCTGCAATTTTTTGTGAAAATGGTTCTACATTTTTTTTTTAGGACTGTCCAGAATGTCGCTTTTTCGGCATGATCGGAGTCATCGTTTTTAGGGACAAAATAGAAATCTGCAATTTTTTGTGAAAATGGTTTTAAAATGTTTTTTTTAGGCCTGTCCAGAATGTCGATAGTTCGGTATGACCGGGGTCACTGTTTTTGTGTCACGAAAATGAAAAAAAAATATCTGCAATTTTTTGTGAAAATGGTTCAAAAAATTTTTTTTAGGCCTGTCCAGAATGACGCTTTTTCGGCATGATCGGAGTCAACGTTTTTAGGGACAAAATAGAAATCTGCAATTTTTTGTGAAAAACGTTTTAAAATGTTTTTTTTTAGGCCTGTCCAGAATGTTGATAGTTCGGCATGACCGGGGTCACTGTTTTTGTGTCAAAAAATGAAAAAAATAATTCTGAGCTTTTTATTTGAAAATGGTTCTAAAATGCATTTTTTTTAGGCCTGTCCAAAATGTCGCTAGTTCGGCATGATCGGAGTCATCGTTTTTAGGGACAAAATAGAAATCTGCAATTTTTTGTGAAAATGGTTTTAAAATGTTTTTTTTAGGCCTGTCCAGAATGTCGATAGTTCGGCATGACCGGGGTCACTGTTTTTGTGTCACGAAAATGAGAAAAAAATATCTGCCTTTTTTTGTGAAAATGGTTCTAAAAATTTTTTTTAGGCCTGTCCAGAATGTCGCTAGTTCGGCATGACCGGGGTCACTGTTTTTGTGTCAAAAAATGAAAAAAAGAATTCAGGCTTTTTTTTAAAAAATGGTTCTAAAATGCTTTTTTTTTAGGCCTGTCCAAAATGTCGCTAGTTCGGCATGATCGGAGTATTCGTTTTTGGTGACAAAAATAGAAATCTACAATTTTTTGTGAAAATGGTTTTAAAATGTTTTTTTTAGGCCTGTCCAGAATGTCGATAGTTCGGCATGACCGGGGTCACTGTTTTTGTGTCACGAAAATGAAAAAAAAATATCTGCAATTTTTTGTGAAAATGGTTCTAAAAATTTATTTTAGGCCTGTCCAGAATGTCGCTTTTTCGGCATGATCGGAGTCACCGTTTTTAGGGACAAAATAGAAATCTGCAATTTTTTGTGAAAATGGTTTTAAAATGTTTTTTTTAGGCCTGTCCAGAATGTCGATAGTTCGGCATGACCGGGGTCACTGTTTTTGTGTCAAAAAATGAAAAAAAGAATTCTGAGTTTTTTTTTGAAAATGGTTCTAAAATGCTTTTTTTTTAGGCCTGTCCAAAATGTCGCTAGTTCGGCATGATCGGAGTATTCGTTTTTGTGTCACGAAAATGAAGAAAAAAAAATCAGCAATTTTTGGTGAAAATGGTTTTTAAAAAAAATTTTAGGCCTGTCCAGAATGTCGCTTTTTCGGCATGATCGGAGTCATCGTTTTTAGGGACAAAATAGAAATCTGCAATTTTTTGTGAAAATGGTTTTAAAATGTTTTTTTTAGGCCTGTCCAGAATGTCGATAGTTCGGTATGACCGGGGTCACTGTTTTTGTGTCACGAAAATGAAAAAAAAATATCTGCAATTTTTTGTGAAAATGGTTCAAAAATTTTTTTTTAGGCCTGTCCAGAATTACGCTTTTTCGGCATGATCGGAGTCAACGTTTTTAGGGACAAAATAGAAATCTGCAATTTTTGGTGAAAAACGTTTTAAAATGTTTTTTTTTAGGCCTGTCCAGAATGTCGATAGTTCGGCATGACCGGGGTCACTGTTTTTGTGTCAAAAAATGAAAAAAAGAATTCAGGCTTTTTTTTTGAAAATGGTTCTAAAATGCATTTTTTTTAGGCCTGTCCAAAATGTCGCTAGTTCGGCATGATCGGAGTATTCGTTTTTGGTGACAAAAATAGAAATCTACAATTTTTTGTGAAAATGGTTTTAAAATGTTTTTTTTAGGCCTGTCCAGAATGTCGATAGTTCGGCATGACCGGGGTCACTGTTTTTGTGTCACGAAAATGAAAAAAAAATATCTGCAATTTTTTGTGAAAATGGTTCTAAAAATTTATTTTAGGCCTGTCCAGAATGTCGCTTTTTCGGCATGATCGGAGTCACCGTTTTTAGGGACAAAATAGAAATCTGCAATTTTTTGTGAAAATGGTTTTAAAATGTTTTTTTTAGGCCTGTCCAGAATGTCGATAGTTCGGCATGACCGGGGTCACTGTTTTTGTGTCAAAAAATGAAAAAAAGAATTCTGAGCTTTTTTTTGAAAATGGTTCTAAAATGCTTTTTTTTTAGGCCTGTCCAAAATGTCGCTAGTTCGGCATGATCGGAGTATTCGTTTTTGTGTCACGAAAATGAAGAAAAAAAAATCAGCAATTTTTGGTGAAAATGGTTTTTTTTTAAAAATTTAGGCCTGTCCAGAATGTCGCTTTTTCGGCATGATCGGAGTCATCGTTTTTAGGGACAAAATAGAAATCTGCAATTTTTTGTGAAAATGGTTTTAAAATGTTTTTTTTAGGCCTGTCCAGAATGTCGATAGTTCGGTATGACGGGGGTCACTGTTTTTGTGTCAAAAAATGAAGAAAAAAAATCAGCCATTTTTGTTGAAAATGGTTGTTAAATTTTTTTTTAGGCCTGTCCAGAATGTCGCTTTTTCGGCATGATCGGAGTCAACGTCTTTAGGGACAAAATAGAAATCTGCAATTTTTTGTGAAAATGGTTTTAACATGTTTTTTTTAGGCCTGTCCAGAATGTCGATAGTTCGGCATGACCGGGGTGACTGTTTTTGTGTCAAAAAATGAAAAAAAGAATTCTGAGCTTTTTTTTTGAAAATGGTTCTAAAATGCTTTTTTTTTAGGCCTGTCCAGAATGTCGCTAGTTCGGCATAACCGGGGTCACTGTTTTTGTGTCACGAAAATGAAGAAAAAAAAATCAGCAATTTTTGGTGAAAATGGTTTTTTAAATTTTTTTTAGGCCTGTCCAGAATGTCGCTTTTTCGGCATGATCGGAGTCATCGTTTTTAGGGACAAAATAGAAATCTGCAATTTTTTGAGAAAATGGTTTTAAAATGTTTTTTTAGGCCTGTCCAGAATGTCGATAGTTCGGCATGACCGGGGTCACTGTTTTTGTGTCACGAAAATGAAAAAAAAATATCTGCAATTTTTTGTGAAAATGGTTCTAAAAATTTTTTTTAGGCCTGTCCAGAATGTCGATAGTTCGGCATGACCGGGGTCACTGTTTTTGTGTCACGAAAAAGAAAAAAAAATATCTGCAATTTTTTGTGAAAATGGTTCTAAAAATTTATTTTAGGCCTGTCCAGAATGTCGCTTTTTCGGCATGATCGGAGTCACCGTTTTTAGGGACAAAATAGAAATCTGCAATTTTTTGTGAAAATGGTTTTAAAATGTTTTTTTTAGGCCTGTCCAGAATGTCGATAGTTCGGCATGACCGGGGTCACTGTTTTTGTGTCAAAAAATGAAAAAAAGAATTCTGAGTTTTTTTTTGAAAATGGTTCTAAAATGCTTTTTTTTTAGGCCTGTCCAAAATGTCGCTAGTTCGGCATGATCAGAGTATTCGTTTTTGTGTCACGAAAATGAAGAAAAAAAAATCAGCAATTTTTGGTGAAAATGGTTTTTAAAAAAAAATTTAGGCCTGTCCAGAATGTCGCTTTTTCGGCATGATCGGAGTCATCGTTTTTAGGGACAAAATAGAATTCTGCAATTTTTTGTGAAAATGGTTTTAAAATGTTTTTTTTATGCCTGTCCAGAATGTCGATAGTTCGGTATGACCGGGGTCACTGTTTTTGTGTCAAAAAATGAAAAAAATAATTCTGAGCTTTTTTTTTGAAAATGGTTCTAAAATGCATTTTTTTTAGGCCTGTCCAAAATGTCGCTAGTTCGGCATGATCGGAGTCATCGTTTTTAGGGACAAAATAGAAATCTGCAATTTTTGGTGAAAATGGTCACTGTTTTTGTGTCAAAAAATGAAAAAAATAATTCTGAGCTTTTTTTTTGAAAATGGTTCTAAAATGCATTTTTTTTAGGCCTGTCCAAAATGTCGCTAGTTCGGCATGATCGGAGTCATCGTTTTTAGGGACAAAATAGAAATCTGCAATTTTTTGTGAAAATGGTTTTAAAATGTTTTTTTTAGGCCTGTCCAGAATGTCGATAGTTCAGCATGACCGGGGTCACTGTTTTTGTGTCAAAAAATGAAAAAAAGAATTCTGAGCTTTTTTTTTGAAAATGGTTCTAAAATGCTTTTTTTTTAGGCCTGTCCAAAATGTCGCTAGTTCGGCATGATCGGAGTATTCGTTTTTGGTGACAAAAATAGAAATCTACAATTTTTAGTGAAAATGGTTTTAAAATGTTTTTTTTTAGGCCTGTCCAGAATGTCGCTAGTTTGGCATGACCGGGGTCACTGTTTTTGTGTCACGAAAATGAGAAAAAAATATCAGCAATTTTTTGTGAAAATGGTTCTAAAAATTTTTTTTAGGCCTGTCCAGAATGTCGCTTTTTCGGCATGATCGGAGTCATCGTTTTTAGGGACAAAATAGAAATTTGCAATTTTTTGTGAAAATGGTTTTAAAATGTTTTTTTTTAGGCCTGTCCAGAATGTCGATAGTTCGGTATGACGGGGGTCACTGTTTTTGTGTCAAAAAATGAAGAAAAAAAATCAGCCATTTTTGGTGAAAATGGTTGTTAAATTTTTTTTTAGGCCTGTCCAGAATGTCGCTTTTTCGGCATGATCGGAGTCAACGTTTTTAGGGACAAAATAGAAATCTGCAATTTTTTGTGAAAATGGTTTTAACATGTTTTTTTTAGGCCTGTCCAGAATGTCGATAGTTCGGCATGACCGGGGTCACTGTTTTTGTGTCAAAAAATGAAAAAAAGAATTCTGAGCTTTTTTTTTGAAAATGGTTCTAAAATGCTTTTTTTTTAGGCCTGTCCAGAATGTCGCTAGTTCGGCATAACCGGGGTCACTGTTTTTGTGTCACGAAAATGAAGAAAAAAAAATCAGCAATTTTTGGTGAAAATGGTTTTTTAAATTTTTTTTAGGCCTGTCCAGAATGTCGCTTTTTCGGCATGATCGGAGTCATCGTTTTTAGGGACAAAATAGAAATCTGCAATTTTTTGAGAAAATGGTTTTAAAATGTTTTTTTAGGCCTGTCCAGAATGTCGATAGTTCGGCATGACCGGGGTCACTGTTTTTGTGTCACGAAAATGAAAAAAAAATATCTGCAATTTTTTGTGAAAATGGTTCTAAAAATTTTTTTTAGGCCTGTCCAGAATGTCGATAGTTCGGCATGACCGGGGTCACTGTTTTTGTGTCACGAAAAAGAAAAACAAATATCTGCAATTTTTTGTGAAAATGGTTCTAAAAATTTTTTTTAGGCCTGTCCAGAATGTCGCTTTTTCGGCATGATCGGAGTCACCGCTTTTAGGGACAAAATAGAAATCTGCAATTTTTTGTGAAAATGTTTTTAAAATGTTTTTTTTAGGCCTGTCCAGAATGTCGATAGATAGGCATAACCGGGGTCACTGTTTTTGTGTCACGAAAATGAGAAAAAAATATCAGCAATTTTTTGTGAAAATGGTTCTAAAATGCTTTTTTTTTGAAAATGGTTCTAAAATGCTTTTTTTTTAGGCCTGTCCAAAATGTCGCTAGTTCAGGATGATCGGAGTCATCGTTTTTGGTGACAAAAATAGAAATCTACAATTTTTTGTGAAAATGGTTTTAAAATGTTTTTTTTAGGCCTGTCCAGAATGTCGCTAGTTCGGCATGACCGGGGTCACTGTTTTTGTGTCACGAAAATGAAGAAAAAAAAATCAGCAATTTTTGGTGAAAATGTTTTTTTTAAAACATTTTAGGCCTGTCCAGAATGTCGCTTTTTCGGCATGATCGGAGTCATCGTTTTTAGGGACAAAATAGAAATCTGCAATTTTTTGTGAAAATGGTTTTAAAATGTTTTTTTTAGGCCTGTCCAGAATGTCGATAGTTCGGCATGACCGGGGGTCACTATTTTTGTGTCACGAAAATGAAAAAAAAATATCTGCAATTTTTGGTGAAAATGGTTCTAAAATTTTTTTTTAGGCCTGTCCAGAATGTCGCTTTTTCGGCATGATAGGAGTCATCTTTTTTAGGGACAAAATAGAAATCTGCAATTTTTTGTGAAAATGGTTTTAAAATGTTTTTTTTAGGCCTGTCCAGAATGTCGATAGTTCGGCATGACCGGGGTCACTGTTTTTGTGTCAAAAAATGAAAAAAATAATTCTGAGCTTTTTTTGAAAATGGTTCTAAAATGCTTTTTTTTTAGGCCTGTCCAAAATGTCGCTTTTTCGGCATGATCGGAGTCATCGTTTTTAGGGACAAAATAGAAATCTGCAATTTTTTGTGAAAATGGTTTTAAAATGTTTTTTTTAGGCCTGTCCAGAATGTCGATAGTTCAGCATGACCGGGGTCACTGTTTTTGTGTCAAAAAATGAAAAAAAGAATTCTGAGCTTTTTTTTTGAAAATGGTTCTAAAATGCTTTTTTTTTAGGCCTGTCCAAAATGTCGCTAGTTCGGCATGATCGGAGTATTCGTTTTTGGTGACAAAAATAGAAATCTACAATTTTTAGTGAAAATGGTTTTAAAATGTTTTTTTTTAGGCCTGTCCAGAATGTCGCTAGTTTGGCATGACCGGGGTCACTGTTTTTGTGTCACGAAAATGAAGAAAAAAAAATCAGCAATTTTTGGTGAAAATGGTTTTAAAAACATTTTTTAGACCTGTCCAGAATGTCGCTTTTTCAGCCTGATCGGAGTCAGCGTTTTTAGGGACAAAATAGAAATCTGCAATTTTTGGTGAAAATGGTTTTAAAATTGTTTTTTTAGTCCTGTCCAGAATGTCGATAGTTCGGCATGACCGGGGTCACTGTTTTTGTGTCACGAAAATGAGAAAAAAATATCTGCAATTTTTTGTGAAAATGGTTCTACATTTTTTTTTTAGGCCTGTCCAGAATGGCGCTTTTTCAGCATGATCGGAGTCATCGTTTTTAGGGACAAAATAGAAATCTGCAATTTTTTGTGAAAATGGTTTTAAAATGTTTTTTTAGGCATGTCCAGAATGTCGATAGTTCAGTATGACCGGGGTCACTGTTTTTGTGTCAAAAAATGAAAAAAAGAATTCTGAGCTTTTTTTTGAAAATGGTTCTAAAATGCTTTTTTTTTAGGCCTGTCCAAAATGTCGCTAGTTCGGCATGATCGGAGTCATCGTTTTTGGTGACAAAAATAGAAATCTACATTTTTTTGTGAAAATGGTTTTAAAATGTTTTTTTTAGGCCTGTCCAGAATGTCGATAGTTCGGCATGACCGGGTCACTGTTTTTGTGTCACGAAAATGAAAAAAAAATATCTGCAATTTATTGTGAAAATTGTTCTAAAAATTTTTTTTAGGCCTGTCCAGAATGTCGCTTTTTCGGCATGATCGGAGTCATCGTTTTTAGGGACAAAATAGAAATCTGCAATTTTTTGTGAAAATGGTTTTAAAATGTTTTTTTTAGGCCTGTCCAGAATGTCGATAGTTCGGCATGACCGGGGTCACTGTTTTTGTGTCAAAAAATGAAGAAAAAGAATTCAGAGCTTTTTTTTTGAAAATGGTTCTAAAATGCTTTTTTTTTAGGCCTGTCCAAAATGTCGCTAGTTCGGCATGATCGGAGTATTCGTTTTTGGTGACAAAAATAGAAATCTACAATTTTTAGTGAAAATGGTTTAAAAATGTTTTTTTTAGGCCTGTCCAGAATGTCGCTAGTTTGGCATGACCGGGGTCACTGTTTTTGTGTCACGAAAATGAAAAAAAAATATCTGCAATTTTTTGTGAAAATTGTTCTAAAATTTTTTTTTAGGCCTGTCCAGAATGTCGCTTTTTCGGCATGATCGGAGTCATCGTTTTTAGGGACAAAATAGAAATCTGCAATTTTTTTTGAAAATGGTTTTAAAATGGTTTTTTTAGGCCTGTCCAGAATGTCGATAGTTCGGCATGACCGGGGTCACTGTTTTTGTGTCAAAAAATGAAAAAAAGATTTCTGAGCTTTTTTTTTGAAAATGGTTCTAAAATGCTTTTTTTTTAGGCCTGTCCAAAATGTCGCTAGTTCGGCATGATCGGAGTATTCGTTTTTGGTGACAAAAATAGAAATCTACAATTTTTAGTGAAAATGGTTTTAAAATTTTTTTTTTAGGCCTGTCCAGAATGTCACTAGTTTGGCATGACCGGGGTCACTGTTTTTGTGTCACGAAAATGAAGAAAAAAAAATCAGCAATTTTTGGTGAAAATGGTTTTAAACATTTTTTTTAGACCTGTCCAGAATGTCGCTTTTTCAGCATGATCGGAGTCAGCGTTTTTAGGGACAAAATAGAAATCTGCAATTTTTGGTGAAAATGGTTTTAAAATGTTTTTTTTAGGCCTGTCCAGAATGTCGATAGTTCGGCATGACCGGGGTCACTGTTTTTGTGTCACGAAAATGAGAAAAAAATATCTGCAATTTTTTGTGAAAATGGTTCTACATTTTTTTTTTAGGCCTGTCCAGAATGTCGCTTTTTCGGCATCATCGGAGTCATCGTTTTTAGGGACAAAATAGAAATCTGCAATTTTTTGTGAAAATGGTTTTAAAATGTTTTTTTAGGCATGTCCAGAATGTCGATAGTTCGGTATGACCGGGGTCACTGTTTTTGTGTCAAAAAATGAAGAAAAAAAATCAGCCATTTTTGGTGAAAATGGTTTTAAAAAATTTTTTTAGGCCTGTCCAGAATGACGATAGTTCGGCATGACCGGGGTCACTGTTTTTGTGTCAAAAAATGAAAAAAAGAATTCTGAGCTTTTTTTTTGAAAATGGTTCTAAAATGCTTTTTTTTTAGGCCTGTCCAAAATGTCGCTTTTTCGGCATGATCGTAGTCATCGTTTTTAGGGACAAAATAGAAATCTGCAATTTTTTGTGAAAATGGTTTTAAAATGTTTTTTTAGGCATGTCCAGAATGTCGATAGTTCAGTATGACCGGGGTCACTGTTTTTGTGTCAAAAAATGAAAAAAAGAATTCTGAGCTTTTTTTTGAAAATGGTTCTAAAATGCTTTTTTTTTAGGCCTGTCCAAAATGTCGCTAGTTCGGCATGATCGGAGTCATCGTTTTTGGTGACAAAAATAGAAATCTACATTTTTTTGTGAAAATGGTTTTAAAATGTTTTTTTTAGGCCTGTCCAGAATGTCGATAGTTCGGCATGACCGGGTCACTGTTTTTGTGTCACGAAAATGAAAAAAAAATATCTGCAATTTATTGTGAAAATTGTTCTAAAATTTTTTTTTAGGCCTGTCCAGAATGTCGCTTTTTCGGCATGATCGGAGTCATCGTTTTTAGGGACAAAATAGAAATCTGCAATTTTTTGTGAAAATGGTTTTAAAATGTTTTTTTTAGGCCTGTCCAGAATGTCGATAGTTCGGCATGACCGGGGTCACTGTTTTTGTGTCAAAAAATGAAGAAAAAGAATTCTGAGCTTTTTTTTTTAAAATGGTTCTAAAATGCTTTTTTTTTAGGCCTGTCCAAAATGTCGCTAGTTCGGCATGATCGGAGTATTCGTTTTTGGTGACAAAAATAGAAATCTACAATTTTTAGTGAAAATGGTTTTAAAATGTTTTTTTTTAGGCCTGTCCAGAATGTCGCTAGTTTGGCATGACCGGGGTCACTGTTTTTGTGTCACGAAAATGAAGAAAAAAAAATCAGCAATTTTTGGTGAAAATGGTTTTAAAAAAATTTTTTAGACCTGTCCAGAATGTCGCTTTTTCAGCCTGATCGGAGTCAGCGTTTTTAGGGACAAAATAGAAATCTGCAATTTTTGGTGAAAATGGTTTTAAAATGTTTTTTTTAGGCCTGTCCAGAATGTCGATAGTTCGGCATGACCGGGGTCACTGTTTTTGTGTCACGAAAATGAGAAAAAAATATCTGCAATTTTTTGTGAAAATGGTTCTACATTTTTTTTTTAGGCCTGTCCAGAATGGCGCTTTTTCAGCATGATCGGAGTCATCGTTTTTAGGGACAAAATAGAAATCTGCAATTTTTTGTGAAAATGGTTTTAAAATGTTTTTTTAGGCATGTCCAGAATGTCGATAGTTCAGTATGACCGGGGTCACTGTTTTTGTGTCAAAAAATGAAAAAAAGAATTCTGAGCTTTTTTTTGAAAATGGTTCTAAAATGCTTTTTTTTTAGGCCTGTCCAAAATGTCGCTAGTTCGGCATGATCGGAGTCATCGTTTTTGGTGACAAAAATAGAAATCTACATTTTTTTGTGAAAATGGTTTTAAAATGTTTTTTTTAGGCCTGTCCAGAATGTCGATAGTTCGGCATGACCGGGTCACTGTTTTTGTGTCACGAAAATGAAAAAAAAATATCTGCAATTTATTGTGAAAATTGTTCTAAAAATTTTTTTTAGGCCTGTCCAGAATGTCGCTTTTTCGGCATGATCGGAGTCATCGTTTTTAGGGACAAAATAGAAATCTGCAATTTTTTGTGAAAATGGTTTTAAAATGTTTTTTTTAGGCCTGTCCAGAATGTCGATAGTTCGGCATGACCGGGGTCACTGTTTTTGTGTCAAAAAATGAAGAAAAAGAATTCTGAGCTTTTTTTTTGAAAATGGTTCTAAAATGCTTTTTTTTTAGGCCTGTCCAAAATGTCGCTAGTTCGGCATGATCGGAGTATTCGTTTTTGGTGACAAAAATAGAAATCTACAATTTTTAGTGAAAATGGTTTAAAAATGTTTTTTTTAGGCCTGTCCAGAATGTCGCTAGTTTGGCATGACCGGGGTCACTGTTTTTGTGTCACGAAAATGAAAAAAAAATATCTGCAATTTTTTGTGAAAATTGTTCTAAAATTTTTTTTTAGGCCTGTCCAGAATGTCGCTTTTTCGGCATGATCGGAGTCATCGTTTTTAGGGACAAAATAGAAATCTGCAATTTTTTTTGAAAATGGTTTTAAAATGGTTTTTTTAGGCCTGTCCAGAATGTCGATAGTTCGGCATGACCGGGGTCACTGTTTTTGTGTCAAAAAATGAAAAAAAGATTTCTGAGCTTTTTTTTTGAAAATGGTTCTAAAATGCTTTTTTTTTAGGCCTGTCCAAAATGTCGCTAGTTCGGCATGATCGGAGTATTCGTTTTTGGTGACAAAAATAGAAATCTACAATTTTTAGTGAAAATGGTTTTAAATTTTTTTTTTTAGGCCTGTCCAGAATGTCACTAGTTTGGCATGACCGGGGTCACTGTTTTTGTGTCACGAAAATGAAGAAAAAAAAATCAGCAATTTTTGGTGAAAATGGTTTTAAACATTTTTTTTAGACCTGTCCAGAATGTCGCTTTTTCAGCATGATCGGAGTCAGCGTTTTTAGGGACAAAATAGAAATCTGCAATTTTTGGTGAAAATGGTTTTAAAATGTTTTTTTTAGGCCTGTCCAGAATGTCGATAGTTCGGCATGACCGGGGTCACTGTTTTTGTGTCACGAAAATGAGAAAAAAATATCTGCAATTTTTTGTGAAAATGGTTCTACATTTTTTTTTTAGGCCTGTCCAGAATGTCGCTTTTTCGGCATGATCGGAGTCATCGTTTTTAGGGACAAAATAGAAATCTGCAATTTTTTGTGAAAATGGTTTTAAAATGTTTTTTTAGGCATGTCCAGAATGTCGATAGTTCGGTATGACCGGGGTCACTGTTTTTGTGTCAAAAAATGAAGAAAAAAAATCAGCCATTTTTGTGAAAATGGTTTTAAAATTTTTTTTTAGGCCTGTCCAGAATGACGATAGTTCGGCATGACCGGGGTCACTGTTTTTGTGTCAAAAAATGAAAAAAAGAATTCTGAGCTTTTTTTTTGAAAATGGTTCTAAAATGCTTTTTTTTTAGGCCTGTCCAAAATGTCGCTTTTTCGGCATGATCGTAGTCATCGTTTTTAGGGACAAAATAGAAATCTGCAATTTTTTGTGAAAATGGTTTTAAAATGTTTTTTTAGGCATGTCCAGAATGTCGATAGTTCAGTATGACCGGGGTCACTGTTTTTGTGTCAAAAAATGAAAAAAAGAATTCTGAGCTTTTTTTTGAAAATGGTTCTAAAATGCTTTTTTTTTAGGCCTGTCCAAAATGTCGCTAGTTCGGCATGATCGGAGTCATCGTTTTTGGTGACAAAAATAGAAATCTACATTTTTTTGTGAAAATGGTTTTAAAATGTTTTTTTTAGGCCTGTCCAAAATGTCGATAGTTCGGCATGACCGGGTCACTGTTTTTGTGTCACGAAAATGAAAAAAAAATATCTGCAATTTATTGTGAAAATTGTTCTAAAAATTTTTTTTAGGCCTGTCCAGAATGTCGCTTTTTCGGCATGATCGGAGTCATCGTTTTTAGGGACAAAATAGAAATCTGCAATTTTTTGTGAAAATGGTTTTAAAATGTTTTTTTTAGGCCTGTCCAGAATGTCGATAGTTCGGCATGACCGGGGTCACTGTTTTTGTGTCAAAAAATGAAGAAAAAGAATTCTGAGCTTTTTTTTTGAAAATGGTTCTAAAATGCTTTTTTTTTAGGCCTGTCCAAAATGTCGCTAGTTCGGCATGATCGGAGTATTCGTTTTTGGTGACAAAAATAGAAATCTACAATTTTTAGTGAAAATGGTTTAAAAATGTTTTTTTTAGGCCTGTCCAGAATGTCGCTAGTTTGGCATGACCGGGGTCACTGTTTTTGTGTCACGAAAATGAAAAAAAAATATCTGCAATTTTTTGTGAAAATTGTTCTAAAATTTTTTTTTAGGCCTGTCCAGAATGTCGCTTTTTCGGCATGATCGGAGTCATCGTTTTTAGGGACAAAATAGAAATCTGCAATTTTTTTTGAAAATGGTTTTAAAATGGTTTTTTTAGGCCTGTCCAGAATGTCGATAGTTCGGCATGACCGGGGTCACTGTTTTTGTGTCAAAAAATGAAAAAAAGATTTCTGAGCTTTTTTTTTGAAAATGGTTCTAAAATGCTTTTTTTTTAGGCCTGTCCAAAATGTCGCTAGTTCGGCATGATCGGAGTATTCGTTTTTGGTGACAAAAATAGAAATCTACAATTTTTAGTGAAAATGGTTTTAAAATTTTTTTTTTAGGCCTGTCCAGAATGTCACTAGTTTGGCATGACCGGGGTCACTGTTTTTGTGTCACGAAAATGAAGAAAAAAAAATCAGCAATTTTTGGTGAAAATGGTTTTAAACATTTTTTTTAGACCTGTCCAGAATGTCGCTTTTTCAGCATGATCGGAGTCAGCGTTTTTAGGGACAAAATAGAAATCTGCAATTTTTGGTGAAAATGGTTTTAAAATGTTTTTTTTAGGCCTGTCCAGAATGTCGATAGTTCGGCATGACCGGGGTCACTGTTTTTGTGTCACGAAAATGAGAAAAAAATATCTGCAATTTTTTGTGAAAATGGTTCTACATTTTTTTTTTAGGCCTGTCCAGAATGTCGCTTTTTCGGCATGATCGGAGTCATCGTTTTTAGGGACAAAATAGAAATCTGCAATTTTTTGTGAAAATGGTTTTAAAATGTTTTTTTAGGCATGTCCAGAATGTCGATAGTTCGGTATGACCGGGGTCACTGTTTTTGTGTCAAAAAATGAAGAAAAAAAATCAGCCATTTTTGGTGAAAATGGTTTTAAATTTTTTTTTTAGGCCTGTCCAGAATGACGATAGTTCGGCATGACCGGGGTCACTGTTTTTGTGTCAAAAAATGAAAAAAAGAATTCTGAGCTTTTTTTTTGAAAATGGTTCTAAAATGCTTTTTTTTAGGCCTGTCCAAAATGTCGCTTTTTCGGCATGATCGTAGTCATCGTTTTTAGGGACAAAATAGAAATCTGCAATTTTTTGTGAAAATGGTTCTAAAATGCTTTTTTTTTAGGCCTGTCCAAAATGTCGCTAGTTCGGCATGATCGGAGTATTCATTTTTTGGTGACAAAAATAGAAATCTACAATTTTTAGTGAAAGTGGTTTTAAAATGTTTTTTTTAGGCCTGTCCAGAATGTCGCTAGTTTGGCATGACCGGGGTCACTGTTTTTGTGTCACGAAAATGAAGAAAAAAAATCAGCAATTTTTGGTGAAAATGGTTCTACATTTTTTTTTTAGGCCTGTCCAGAATGTCGCTTTTTCGGCATGATCGGAGTCATCGTTTTTAGGGACAAAATAGAAATCTGCAATTTTTTGTGAAAATGGTTTTAAAATGTTTTTTTAGGCATGTCCAGAATGTCGATAGTTCGGTATGACCGGGGTCACTGATTTTGTGTCAAAAAATGAAGAAAAAAAAATCAGCCATTTTTGGTGAAAATGTTTTTTTAATTTTTCTTTAGGCCTGTCCAGAATGATGATAGTTCGGCATGACCGGGGTCACTGTTTTTGTGTCAAAAAATGAAAAAATAATTCTGAGCTTTTTTTTTGAAAATGGTTCTAAAATGCTTTTTTTTAGGCCTGTCCAAAATGTCACTAGTTCGGCATGATCGGAGTCATCGTTTTTGGTGACAAAAATCGAAATCTACAATTTTTTGTGAAAATGGTTTTAAAATGTTTTTTTTTAGGCCTGTCCAGAATGTCGCTAGTTCGGCATAACCGGGGTCACTGTTTTTGTGTCACGAAAATTAAGAAAAAAAAATCAGCCATTTTTGGTGAAAATGGTTTTTAAATTTTTTTTTAGGCCTGTCCAGAATGTCGATAGTTCGGCATGACCGGGGTCACTGTTTTTGTGTCAAAAAATGAAAAAAAGTATTCTGAGCTTTTTTTTGGAAAATGGTTCTAAAATGCTTTTTTTTTAGGCCTGTCCAAAATGTCGCTAGTTCGGCATGATCGGAGTCATCGTTTTTGGTGACAAAAATAGAAATCTACAATTTTTTGTGAAAATGGTTTTAAAATGTTTTTTTTAGGCCTGTCCAGAATGTCGATAGTTCGGCATGACCGAGGTCACTGTTTTTGTGTCACGAAAATTAAAAAAAAAATATCTGCAATTTTTTGTGAAAATTGTTCTAAAAATTTTTTTTAGGCCTGTCCAGAATGTCGCTTTTTCGGCATGATCGGAGTCATCGTTTTTAGGGACAAAATAGAAATCTGCAATTTTTTGTGAAAATGGTTTTAAAATGTTTTTTTTAGGCCTGTCCAGAATGTCGATAGTTCGGCATGACCGGGGTCACTGTTTTTGTGTCAATAAAGGAAAAAAATAATTCTGAGCTTTTTTTGAAAATGGTTCTAAAATGCTTTTTTTTTAGGCCTGTCCAAAATGTCGCTTTTTCGGCATGATCGGAGTCATCGTTTTTAGGGACAAAATAGAAATCTGCAATTTTTTGTGAAAATGGTTTTAAAATGTTTTTTTTAGGCCTGTCCAGAATGTCGATAGTTCGGCATGACCGGGGTCACTGTTTTTGTGTCACGAAAATAAAAATAAAATATCTGCAATTTTTTGTGAAAATGGTTCAAAAAATTTTTTTTAGGCCTGTCCAAAATGTCGCTAGTTCGGCATGATCTTAGTCATCGTTTTTGGTGACAAAAATAGAAATCTACAATTTTTTGTGAAAATGGTTTTAAAATGTTTTTTTTTAGGCCTGTCCAGAATGTCGCTAGTTCGGCATGACCGGGGTCACTGTTTTTGTGTCACGAAAATGAAGAAAAAAAAATCAGCAATTTTTGGTGAAAATGGTTTTAAAAATTTTTTTTAGACCTGTCCAGAATGTCGCTTCTTCGGCATGATCGGAGTCATCGTTTTTAGGGACAAAATAGAAATCTGCAATTTTTGGTGAAAATGGTTTTAAAATGTTTTTTTTAGGCCTGTCCAGAATGTCGATACTTCGGCATGACCGGGGTCACTGTTTTTGTGTCAAAAAATGAAGAAAAAAAAATCAGCCATTTTTGGTGAAAATGGTTTTTAAAAATTTTTTTAGGCCTGTCCAGAATGTCGCTTTTTCGGCATGATCGGAGTCATCGTTTTTAGGGACAAAATAGAAATCTGCAATTTTTTGTGAAAATGGTTTTAAAATGTTTTTTTTAGGCCTGTCCAGAATGTCGATAGTTCGGCATGACCGGGGTCACTGTTTTTGTGTCACGAAAATGAAAAAAAAATATCTGCAATTTTTTTGTGAAAATGGTTCTAAAATTTTTTTTTAGGCCTGTCCAGAATGTCGCTTTTTCGGCATGATCGGAGTCATCGTTTTTAGGGACAAAATAGAAATCTGCAATTTTTTGTGAAAATGGTTTTAAAATGTTTTTTTTAGGCCTGTCCAGAATGTCGATAGTTCGGCATGACCGGGGTCACTGTTTTTGTGTCACGAAAATGAGAAAAAAATATCTGCAATTTTTTGTGAAAATGGTTCTACATTTTTTTTTTAGGCCTGTCCAGAATGTCGCTTTTTCGGCATGATCTGAGTCATCGTTTTTAGGGACAAAATAGAAATCTGCAATTTTTTGTGAAAATGGTTTTAAAATGTTTTTTTAGGCATGTCCAGAATGTCGATAGTTCGGTATGACCGGGGTCACTGTTTTTGTGTCAAAAAATGAAGAAAAAAAAATCAGCCATTTTTGGTGAAAATGGTTTTTAAATTTTTTTTTAGGCCTGTCCAGAATGTCGATAGTTCGGCATGACCGGGGTCACTGTTTTTGTGTCAAAAAATGAAAAAAAGAATTCTGAGCTTTTTTTTTGAAAATGGTTCTAAAATGCTTTTTTTTTAGGCCTGTCCAAAATGTCGCTAGTTCGGCATGATCGGAGTCATCGTTTTTGGTGACAAAAATAGAAATCTACAATTTTTTGTGAAAATGGTTTTAAAATGTTTTTTTTAGGCCTGTCCAGAATGTCGCTAGTTCGGCATGACCGGGGTCACTGTTTTTGTGTCACGAAAATGAAGAAAAAAAAATCTGCAATTTTTGGTGAAAATGGTTTTAAAAAATCTTTTTAGGCCTGTCCAGAATGTCGCTTTTTCGGCATGATCGGAGTCATCGTTTTTAGGGACAAAATAGAAATCTGCAATTTTTTGTGAAAATGGTTTTAAAATGTTTTTTTAGGCCTGTCCAGAATGTCGCTAGTTCGGCATGACCGGGGTCACTGTTTTTGTGTCACGAAAATGAAGAAAAAAAAATCAGCAATTTTTGGTGAAAATGGTTTTAAAAAATTTTTTTAGACCTGTCCAGAATGTCGCTTCTTCGGCATGATCGGAGTCATCGTTTTTAGGGACAAAATAGAAATCTGCAATTTTTTGTGAAAATGGTTTTAAAATGTTTTTTTAGGCATGTCCAGAATGTCGATAGTTCGGTATGACCGGGGTCACTGTTTTTGTGTCAAAAAATGAAGAAAAAAAAATCAGCCATTGTTGGTGAAAATGGTTTTTAATTTTTTTTTTAGGCCTGTCCAGAATGTCGATAGTTCGGCATGACCGGGGTCACTGTTTTTGTGTCAAAAAATGAAAAAAAGAATTCTGAGCTTTTTTTTTGAAAATGGTTCTAAAATGCTTTTTTTTTAGGCCTGTCCAAAATGTCGCTAGTTCGGCATGATCGGAGTCATCGTTTTTGGTGACAAAAATAGAAATCTACAATTTTTTGTGAAAATGGTTTTAAAATGTTTTTTTTAGGCCTGTCCAGAATGTCGCTAGTTCGGCATGACCGGGGTCACTGTTTTTGTGTCATTAAAATGAAGAAAAAAAAATCTGCAATTTTTGGTGAAAATGGTTTTAAAAAATCTTTTTAGGCCTGTCCAGAATGTCGCTTTTTCGGCATGATCGGAGTCATCGTTTTTAGGGACAAAATAGAAATCTGCAATTTTTTGTGAAAATGGTTTTAAAATGTTTTTTTAGGCCTGTCCAGAATGTCGATAGTTCGGCATGACCGGGGTCACTGTTTTTGTGTCACGAAAATTAGAAAAAAATATCTGCAATTTTTTGTGAAAATGGTTCAAAATTTTTTTTTTAGGCCTGTCCAGAATGTCGCTTTTTCGGCATGATCGGAGTCATCGTTTTTAGGGACAAAATAGAAATCTGCAATTTTTTGTGAAAATGGTTTTAAAATGTTTTTTTTAGGCCTGTCCAGAATGTCGATAGTTCGGCATGACCAGGGTCACTGTTTTTGTGTCACGAAAATGAGAAAAAAATATCTGCAATTTTTTGTGAAAATGGTTCTACATTTTTTTTTTAGGCCTGTCCAGAATGTAGCTTTTTCGGCATGATCTGAGTCATCGTTTTTAGGGACAAAATAGAAATCTGCCATTTTTTGTGAAAATGGTTTTAAAATGTTTTTTTAGGCATGTCCAGAATGTCGATAGTTCGGTATGACCGGGGTCACTGTTTTTGTGTCAAAAAATGAAGAAAAAAAAATCAGCCATTTTTGGTGAAATTGGTTTTTAAATTTTTTTTTAGGCCTGTCCAGAATGTCGATAGTTCGGCATGACCGGGGTCACTGTTTTTGTGTCAAAAAATGAAAAAAAGAATTCTGAGCTTTTTTTTTGAAAATGGTTCTGAAATGCTTTTTTTTTAGGCCTGTCCAGAATGTCGCTAGTTCGGCATGACCGGGGTCACTGTTTTTGTGTCACGAAAATGAAGAAAAAGAAATAAGCAATTTTTGTTGAAAATGGTTTTAAAAAATCTTTTTAGGCCTGTCCAGAATGTCGCTTTTTCGGCATGATCGGAGTCATCGTTTTTAGGGACAAAATAGAAATCTGCAATTTTTTGTGAAAATGGTTTTAAAATGTTTTTTTAGGCCTGTCCAGAATGTCGATAGTTCGGCATGACCGGGGTCACTGTTTTTGTGTCACGAAAATGAGAAAAAAATATCTGCAATTTTTTGTGAAAATGGTTCTACATTTTTTTTTTAGGCCTGTCCAGAATGTCGCTTTTTCGGCATGATCTGAGTCATCGTTTTTAGGGACAAAATAGAAATCTGCAATTTTTTGTGAAAATGGTTTTAAAATGTTTTTTTAGGCATGTCCAGAATGTCGATAGTTCGGTATGACCGGGGTCACTGTTTTTGTGTCAAAAAATGAAGAAAAAAAAATCAGCCATTTTTGGTGAAAATTTTTTTAAAAATTTTTTTTAGGCCTGTCCAGAATGTCGATAGTTCGGCATGACCGGGGTCACTGTTTTTGTGTCAAAAAATGAAAAAAAGAATTCTGAGCTTTTTTTTTGAAAATGGTTCTAAAATGCTTTTTTTTTAGGCCTGTCCAAAATGTCGCTAGTTCGGCATGATCGGAGTCATCGTTTTTGGTGACAAAAATAGAAATCTACAATTTTTTGTGAAAATGGTTTTAAAATGTTTTTTTTAGGCCTGTCCAGAATGTCGCTAGTTCGGCATGACCGGGGTCACTGTTTTTGTGTCACGAAAATGAAGAAAAAAAAATCAGCAATTTTTGGTGAAAATGGTTTTAAAAAATCTTTTTAGGCCTGTCCAGAATGTCGCTTTTTCGGCATGATCGGAGTCATCGTTTTTAGGGACAAAATAGAAATCTGCAATTTTTTGTGAAAATGGTTTTAAAATGTTTTTTTAGGCCTGTCCAGAATGTCGATAGTTCGGCATGACCGGGGTCACTGTTTTTGTGTCACGAAAATGAGAAAAAAATATCTGCAATTTTTTGTGAAAATGGTTCTACATTTTTTTTTTAGGCCTGTCCAGAATGTCGCTTTTTCGGCATGATCTGAGTCATCGTTTTTAGGGACAAAATAGAAATCTGCAATTTTTTGTGAAAATGGTTTTAAAATGTTTTTTTAGGCATGTCCAGAATGTCGATAGTTCGGTATGACCGGGGTCACTGTTTTTGTGTCAAAAAATGAAGAAAAAAAAATCAGCCATTTTTGGTGAAAATGGTTTTTAAATTTTTTTTTAGGCCTGTCCAGAATGTCGATAGTTCGGCATGACCGGGGTCACTGTTTTTGTGTCAAAAAATGAAAAAAAGAATTCTGAGCTTTTTTTTTGAAAATGGTTCTGAAATGCTTTTTTTTTAGGCCTGTCCAAAATGTCGCTAGTTCGGCATGATCGGAGTCATCGTTTTTGGAGACAAAAATAGAAATCTACAATTTTTTGTGAAAATGGTTTTAAAATGTTTTTTTTAGGCCTGTCCAGAATGTCGCTAGTTCGGCATGACCGGGGTCACTGTTTTTGTGTCACGAAAATGAAGAAAAAAAAATCAGCAATTTTTGGTGAAAATGGTTTTAAAAAATCTTTTTAGGCCTGTCCAGAATGTCGCTTTTTCGGCATGATCGGAGTCATCGTTTTTAGGGACAAAATAGAAATCTGCAATTTTTTGTGAAAATGGTTTTAAAATGTTTTTTTAGGCCTGTCCAGAATGTCGATAGTTCGGCATGACCGGGGTCACTGTTTTTGTGTCACGAAAATGAGAAAAAAATATCTGCAATTTTTTGTGAAAATGGTTCTACATTTTTTTTTTAGGCCTGTCCAGAATGTCGCTTTTTCGGCATGATCTGAGTCATCGTTTTTAGGGACAAAAAAGAAATCTGCAATTTTTTGTGAAAATGGTTTTAAAATGTTTTTTTAGGCATGTCCAGAATGTCGATAGTTCGGTATGACCGGGGTCACTGTTTTTGTGTCAAAAAATGAAGAAAAAAAAATCAGCCATTTTTGGTGAAAATGGTTTTAAAATTTTTTTTTAGGCCTGTCCAGAATGTCGATAGTTCGGCATGACCGGGGTCACTGTTTTTGTGTCAAAAAATGAAAAAAAGAATTCTGAGCTTTTTTTTTGAAAATGGTTCTAAAATGCTTTTTTTTTAGGCCTGTCCAAAATGTCGCTAGTTCGGCATGATCGGAGTCATCGTTTTTGGTGACAAAAATAGAAATCTACAATTTTTTGTGAAAATGGTTTTAAAATGTTTTTTTTAGGCCTGTCCAGAATGTCGCTAGTTCGGCATGACCGGGGTCACTGTTTTTGTGTCACGAAAATGAAGAAAAAAAAATCAGCAATTTTTGGTGAAAATGGTTTTAAAAAATCTTTTTAGGCCTGTCCAGAATGTCGCTTTTTCGGCATGATCGGAGTCATCGTTTTTAGGGACAAAATAGAAATCTGCAATTTTTTGTGAAAATGGTTTTAAAATGTTTTTTTTAGGCCTGTCCAGAATGTCGATAGTTCGGCATGACCAGGGTCACTGTTTTTGTGTCACGAAAATGAGAAAAAAATATCTGCAATTTTTTGTGAAAATGGTTCTACATTTTTTTTTTTGGCCTGTCCAGAATGTCGCTTTTTGGGCATGATCGGAGTCATCGTTTTTAGGGACAAAATAGAAATCTGCAATTTTTTGTGAAAATGGTTTTAAAATGTTTTTTTAGGCATGTCCAGAATGTCGATAGTTCGGTATGACCGGGGTCACTGTTTTTGTGTCAAAAAATGAAGAAAAAAAAATCAGCCATTTTTGGTGAAAATGGTTTTTAAATTTTTTTTTAGGCCTGTCCAGAATGTCGATAGTTCGGCATGACCGGGGTCACTGTTTTTGTGTCAAAAAATGAAAAAAAGAATTCTGAGCTTTTTTTTTGAAAATGGTTCTGAAATGCTTTTTTTTTAGGCCTGTCCAAAATGTCGCTAGTTCGGCATGATCGGAGTCATCGTTTTTGGAGACAAAAATAGAAATCTACAATTTTTTGTGAAAATGGTTTTAAAATGTTTTTTTTAGGCCTGTCCAGAATGTCGCTAGTTCGGCATGACCGGGGTCACTGTTTTTGTGTCACGAAAATGAAGAAAAAAAAATCAGCAATTTTTGGTGAAAATGGTTTTAAAAAATCTTTTTAGGCCTGTCCAGAATGTCGCTTTTTCGGCATGATCGGAGTCATCGTTTTTAGGGACAAAATAGAAATCTGCAATTTTTTGTGAAAATGGTTTTAAAATGTTTTTTTAGGCCTGTCCAGAATGTCGATAGTTCGGCATGACCGGGGTCACTGTTTTTGTGTCACGAAAATGAGAAAAAAATATCTGCAATTTTTTGTGAAAATGGTTCTACATTTTTTTTTTAGGCCTGTCCAGAATGTCGCTTTTTCGGCATGATCTGAGTCATCGTTTTTAGGGACAAAAAAGAAATCTGCAATTTTTTGTGAAAATGGTTTTAAAATGTTTTTTTAGGCATGTCCAGAATGTCGATAGTTCGGTATGACCGGGGTCACTGTTTTTGTGTCAAAAAATGAAGAAAAAAAAATCAGCCATTTTTGGTGAAAATGGTTTTAAAATTTTTTTTTAGGCCTGTCCAGAATGTCGATAGTTCGGCATGACCGGGGTCACTGTTTTTGTGTCAAAAAATGAAAAAAAGAATTCTGAGCTTTTTTTTTGAAAATGGTTCTAAAATGCTTTTTTTTTAGGCCTGTCCAAAATGTCGCTAGTTCGGCATGATCGGAGTCATCGTTTTTGGTGACAAAAATAGAAATCTACAATTTTTTGTGAAAATGGTTTTAAAATGTTTTTTTTAGGCCTGTCCAGAATGTCGCTAGTTCGGCATGACCGGGGTCACTGTTTTTGTGTCACGAAAATGAAGAAAAAAAAATCAGCAATTTTTGGTGAAAATGGTTTTAAAAAATCTTTTTAGGCCTGTCCAGAATGTCGCTTTTTCGGCATGATCGGAGTCATCGTTTTTAGGGACAAAATAGAAATCTGCAATTTTTTGTGAAAATGGTTTTAAAATGTTTTTTTTAGGCCTGTCCAGAATGTCGATAGTTCGGCATGACCAGGGTCACTGTTTTTGTGTCACGAAAATGAGAAAAAAATATCTGCAATTTTTTGTGAAAATGGTTCTACATTTTTTTTTTTGGCCTGTCCAGAATGTCGCTTTTTGGGCATGATCGGAGTCATCGTTTTTAGGGACAAAATAGAAATCTGCAATTTTTTGTGAAAATGGTTTTAAAATGTTTTTTTAGGCATGTCCAGAATGTCGATAGGTCGGTATGACCGGGGTCACTGTTTTTGTGTCAAAAAATGAAGAAAAAAAAATCAGCCATTTTTGGTGAAAATGGTTTTTAAATTTTTTTTTAGGCCTGTCCAGAATGTCGATAGTTCGGCATGACCGGGGTCACTGTTTTTGTGTCACGAAAATTAGAAAAAAATATCTGCAATTTTTTGTGAAAATGGTTCTAAATTTTTTTTTTAGGCCTGTCCAGAATGTCGCTTTTTCGGCATGATCGGAGTCATCGTTTTTAGGGACAAAATAGAAATCTGCAATTTTTTGTGAAAATGGTTTTAAAATGTTTTTTTTAGGCCTGTCCAGAATGTCGATAGTTCGGCATGACCAGGGTCACTGTTTTTGTGTCACGAAAATGAGAAAAAAATATCTGCAATTTTTTGTGAAAATGGTTCTACATTTTTTTTTTGGCCTGTCCAGAATGTCGCTTTTTGGGCATGATCGGAGTCATCGTTTTTAGGGACAAAATAGAAATCTGCAATTTTTTGTGAAAATGGTTTTAAAATGTTTTTTTTAGGCCTGTCCAGAATGTCGATAGTTCGGTATGACCGGGGTCACTGTTTTTGTGTCAAAAAATGAAGAAAAAAAAAATCAGCCATTTTTGGTGAAAATGGTTTTTAAATTTTTTTTTAGGCCTGTCCAGAATGTCGATAGTTCGGCATGACCGGGGTCACTGTTTTTGTGTCAAAAAATGAAAAAAAGAATTCTGAGCTTTTTTTTTGAAAATGGTTCTAAAATGCTTTTTTTTTAGACCTGTCCAAAATGTCGCTAGTTCGGCATGATCGGAGTCATCGTTTTTGGTGACAAAAATAGAAATCTACAATTTTTTGTGAAAATGGTTTTAAAATGTTTTTTTTAGGCCTGTCCAGAATGTCGATAGTTCGGCATGAACGGGGTCACTGTTTTTGTGTCACGAAAATGAAAAAAAAATATCTGCAATTTTTTGTGAAAATGGTTCTAAAATTTTTTTTTAGGCCTGTCCAGAATGTCGCTTTTTCGGCATGATCGGAGTCATCGTTTTTAGGGACAAAATAGAAATCTGCAATTTTTTGTGAAAATGGTTTTAAAATGTTTTTTTTAGGCCTGTCCAGAATGTCGATAGTTCGGCATGACCAGGGTCACTGTTTTTGTGTCACGAAAATGAGAAAAAAATATCTGCAATTTTTTGTGAAAATGGTTCTACATTTTTTTTTTTGGCCTGTCCAGAATGTCGCTTTTTGGGCATGATCGGAGTCATCGTTTTTAGGGACAAAATAGAAATCTGCAATTTTTTGTGAAAATGGTTTTAAAATGTTTTTTTAGGCATGTCCAGAATGTCGATAGTTCGGCATGACCGGGGTCACTGTTTTTGTGTCAAAAAATGAAAAAAAGAATTCTGAGCTTTTTTTTGAAAATGGTTCTAAAATGCTTTTTTTTTAGGCCTGTCCAAAATGTCGCTAGTTCGGCATGATCGGAGTCATCGTTTTTGGTGACAAAAATAGAAATCTACAATTTTTTGTGAAAATGGTTTTAAAATGTTTTTTTTAGGCCTGTCCAGAATGTCGCTAGTTCGGCATGACCGGGGTCACTGTTTTTGTGTCACGAAAATGAAGAAAAAAAAATCAGCAATTTTTGGTGAAAATGGTTTTAAAAAATCTTTTTAGGCCTGTCCAGAATGTCGCTTTTTCGGCATGATCGGAGTCATCGTTTTTAGGGACAAAATAGAAATCTGCAATTTTTTGTGAAAATGGTTTTAAAATGTTTTTTAGGCCTGTCCAGAATGTCGATAGTTCGGCATGACCGGGGTCACTGTTTTTGTGTCACGAAAATTAGAAAAAAATATCTGCAATTTTTTGTGAAAATGGTTCTACATTTTTTTTTTAGGCCTGTCCAGAATGTCGCTTTTTCGGCATGATCTGAGTCATCGTTTTTAGGGACAAAATAGAAATCTGCAATTTTTTGTGAAAATGGTTTTAAAATGTTTTTTTAGGCATGTCCAGAATGTCGATAGGTCGGTATGACCGGGGTCACTGTTTTTGTGTCAAAAAATGAAGAAAAAAAAATCAGCCATTTTTGGTGAAAATGGTTTTTAAATTTTTTTTTAGGCCTGTCCAGAATGTCGATAGTTCGGCATGACCGGGGTCACTGTTTTTGTGTCACGAAAATTAGAAAAAAATATCTGCAATTTTTTGTGAAAATGGTTCTAAATTTTTTTTTTAGGCCTGTCCAGAATGTCGCTTTTTCGGCATGATCGGAGTCATCGTTTTTAGGGACAAAATAGAAATCTGCAATTTTTTGTGAAAATGGTTTTAAAATGTTTTTTTTAGGCCTGTCCAGAATGTCGATAGTTCGGCATGACCAGGGTCACTGTTTTTGTGTCACGAAAATGAGAAAAAAATATCTGCAATTTTTTGTGAAAATGGTTCTACATTTTTTTTTTTGGCCTGTCCAGAATGTCGCTTTTTGGGCATGATCGGAGTCATCGTTTTTAGGGACAAAATAGAAATCTGCAATTTTTTGTGAAAATGGTTTTAAAATGTTTTTTTTAGGCCTGTCCAGAATGTCGATAGTTCGGCATGACCAGGGTCACTGTTTTTGTGTCACGAAAATGAGAAAAAAATATCTGCAATTTTTTGTGAAAATGGTTCTACATTTTTTTTTTTGGCCTGTCCAGAATGTCGCTTTTTGGGCATGATCGGAGTCATCGTTTTTAGGGACAAAATAGAAATCTGCAATTTTTTGTGAAAATGGTTTTAAAATGTCTTTTTAGGCATGTCCAGAATGTCGATAGTTCGGTATGACCGGGGTCACTGTTTTTGTGTCAAAAAATGAAGAAAAAAAAATCAGCCATTTTTGGTGAAAATGGTTTTTAAATTTTTTTTTAGGCCTGTCCAGAATGTCGATAGTTCGGCATGACCGGGGTCACTGTTTTTGTGTCACGAAAATTTGAAAAAAATATCTGCAATTTTTTGTGAAAATGGTTCTAAATTTTTTTTTTAGGCCTGTCCAGAATGTCGCTTTTTCGGCATGATCGGAGTCATCGTTTTTAGGGACAAAATAGAAATCTGCAATTTTTTGTGAAAATGGTTTTAAAATGTTTTTTTTAGGCCTGTCCAGAATGTCGATAGTTCGGCATGACCAGGGTCACTGTTTTTGTGTCACGAAAATGAGAAAAAAATATCTGCAATTTTTTGTGAAAATGGTTCTACTTTTTTTTTTTGGCCTGTCCAGAATGTCGCTTTTTGGGCATGATCGGAGTCATCGTTTTTAGGGACAAAATAGAAATCTGCAATTTTTTGTGAAAATGGTTTTAAAATGTTTTTTTTAGGCCTGTCCAGAATGTCGATAGTTCGGTATGACCGGGGTCACTGTTTTTGTGTCAAAAAATGAAGAAAAAAAAAATCAGCCATTTTTGGTGAAAATGGTTTTTAAATTTTTTTTTAGGCCTGTCCAGAATGTCGATAGTTCGGCATGACCGGGGTCACTGTTTTTGTGTCAAAAAATGAAAAAAAGAATTCTGAGCTTTTTTTTTGAAAATGGTTCTAAAATGCTTTTTTTTTAGACCTGTCCAAAATGTCGCTAGTTCGGCATGATCGGAGTCATCGTTTTTGGTGACAAAAATAGAAATCTACAATTTTTTGTGAAAATGGTTTTAAAATGTTTTTTTTAGGCCTGTCCAGAATGTCGATAGTTCGGCATGACCGGGGTCACTGTTTTTGTGTCACGAAAATGAAAAAAAAATATCTGCAATTTTTTGTGAAAATGGTTCTAAAATTTTTTTTTAGGCCTGTCCAGAATGTCGCTTTTTCGGCATGATCGGAGTCATCGTTTTTGGTGACAAAAATAGAAATCTACAATTTTTTGTGAAAATGGTTTTAAAATGTTTTTTTTAGGCCTGTCCAGAATGTCGCTAGTTCGGCATGACCGGGGTCACTGTTTTTGTGTCACGAAAATGAAGAAAAAAAAATCAGCAATTTTTGGTGAAAATGGTTTTAAAAAATCTTTTTAGGCCTGTCCAGAATGTCGCTTTTTCGGCATGATCGGAGTCATCGTTTTTAGGGACAAAATAGAAATCTGCAATTTTTTGTGAAAATGGTTTTAAAATGTTTTTTTAGGCCTGTCCAGAATGTCGATAGTTCGGCATGACCGGGGTCACTGTTTTTGTGTCACGAAAATTAGAAAAAAATATCTGCAATTTTTTGTGAAAATGGTTCTAAATTTTTTTTTTAGGCCTGTCCAGAATGTCGCTTTTTCGGCATGATCGGAGTCATCGTTTTTAGGGACAAAATAGAAATCTGCAATTTTTTGTGAAAATGGTTTTAAAATGTTTTTTTTAGGCCTGTCCAGAATGTCGATAGTTCGGCATGACCAGGGTCACTGTTTTTGTGTCACGAAAATGAGAAAAAAATATCTGCAATTTTTTGTGAAAATGGTTCTACATTTTTTTTTTTGGCCTGTCCAGAATGTCGCTTTTTGGGCATGATCGGAGTCATCGTTTTTAGGGACAAAATAGAAATCTGCAATTTTTTGTGAAAATGGTTTTAAAATGTTTTTTTAGGCATGTCCAGAATGTCGATAGTTCGGCATGACCGGGGTCACTGTTTTTGTGTCAAAAAATGAAAAAAAGAATTCTGAGCTTTTTTTTGAAAATGGTTCTAAAATGCTTTTTTTTTAGGCCTGTCCAAAATGTCGCTAGTTCGGCATGATTGGAGTCATCGTTTTTGGTGACAAAAATAGAAATCTACAATTTTTTGTGAAAATGGTTTTAAAATGTTTTTTTTAGGCCTGTCCAGAATGTCGATAGTTCGGCATGACCGGGGTCACTGTTTTTGTGTCACGAAAATGAGAAAAAAATATCTGCAATTTTTTGTGAAAATGGTTCTAAAAAATTTTTTTAGGCCTGTCCAGAATGTCGCTTTTTCGGCATGATCGGAGTCATCGTTTTTAGGGACAAAATAGAAATCTGCAATTTTTTGTGAAAATGGTTTTAAAATGTTTTTTTAGGCCTGTCCAGAATGTCGATAGTTCGGCATGACCGGGGTCACTGTTTTTGTGTCACGAAAATGAAAAAAAAATATCTGCAATTTTTTGTGAAAATTGTTCTAAAATTTTTTTTTAGGCCTGTCCAGAATGTCGCTTTTTCGGCATGATCGGAGTCATCGTTTTTGGTGACAAAAATAGAAATCTACAATTTTTTGTGAAAATGGTTTTAAAATGTTTTTTTTAGGCCTGTCCAGAATGTCGCTAGTTCGGCATGACCGGGGTCACTGTTTTTGTGTCACGAAAATGAAGAAAAAAAAATCAGCAATTTTTGGTGAAAATGGTTTTAAAAAATCTTTTTAGGCCTGTCCAGAATGTCGCTTTTTCGGCATGATCGGAGTCATCGTTTTTAGGGACAAAATAGAAATCTGCAATTTTTTGTGAAAATGGTTTTAAAATGTTTTTTTTAGGCCTGTCCAGAATGTCGATAGTTCGGCATGACCGGGGTCACTGTTTTTGTGTCAAAAAATGAAAAAAATAATTCTGAGCTTTTTTTGAAAATGGTTCTAAAATGCTTTTTTTTTAGGCCTGTCCAAAATGTCGCTAGTTCGGCATGATCGGAGTATTCGTTTTTGGTGACAAAAATAGAAATCTACAATTTTTAGTGAAAATGGTTTTAAAATGTTTTTTTTTAGGCCTGTCCAGAATGTCGCTAGTTTGGCATGACCGGGGTCACTGTTTTTGTGTCACGAAAATGAAGAAAAAAAAATCAGCAATTTTTGGTGAAAATGGTTTTAAAATTTTTTTTTAGACCTGTCCAGAATGTCGCTTTTTCAGCATGATCGGAGTCAGCGTTTTTAGGGACAAAATAGAAATCTGCAATTTTTGGTGAAAATGGTTTTAAAATGTTTTTTTTAGGCCTGTCCAGAATGTCGATATTTCGGCATGACCGGGGTCACTGTTTTTGTGTCACGAAAATGAGAAAAAAATATCTGCAATTTTTTGTGAAAATGGTTCTACATTTTTTTTTAGGCCTTTCCAGAATGTCGCTTTTTCAGCATGATCGGAGTCATCGTTTTTAGGGACAAAATAGAAATCTGCAATTTTTTGTGAAAATGGTTTTAAAATGTTTTTTTAGGCATGTCCAGAATGTCGATAGTTCAGCATGACCGGGGTCACTGTTTTTGTGTCAAAAAATGAAAAAAAGAATTCTGAGCATTTTTTTGAAAATGGTTCTAAAATGCTTTTTTTTTAGGCCTGTCCAAAATGTCGCTAGTTCGGCATGATCGGAGTATTCGTTTTTGGTGACAAAAATAGAAATCTACATTTTTTTGTGAAAATGGTTTTAAAATGTTTTTTTTAGGCCTGTCCAGAATGTCGATAGTTCGGCATGACCGGGTCACTGTTTTTGTTTCACGAAAATGAAAAAAAAATATCTGCAATTTTTTGTGAAAATTGTTCTAAAATTTTTTTTTAGGCCTGTCCAAAATGTCGCTTTTTCGGCATGATCGGAGTCATCGTTTTTAGGGACAAAATAGAAATCTGCAATTTTTTGTGAAAATGGTTTTAAAATGTTTTTTTTAGGCCTGTCCAGAATGTCGATAGTTCGGCATGACCGGGGTCACTGTTTTTGTGTCAAAAAATGAAGAAAAATAATTCTGAGCTTTTTTTTTGAAAATGGTTCTAAAATGCTTTTTTTTTAGGCCTGTCCAAAATGTCGCTAGTTCGGCATGATCGGAGTATTCGTTTTTAGGGACAAAATAGAAATCTGCAATTTTTTGTGAAAATGTTTTTAAAATGTTTTTTTTTAGGCCTGTCCAGAATGTTGCTAGTTCGGCATGACCGGGGTCACTGTTTTTGTGTCACGAAAATGAAGAAAAAAAAATCAGCAATTTTTGGTGAAAATGGTTTTTAAATTTTTTTTTAGGCCTGTCCAGAATGTCGCTAGTTCGGCATGATCGGAGTCATCGTTTTTGGTGACAAAAATAGAAATCTACAATTTTTTGTGAAAATGGTTTTAAAATGTTTTTTTTTAGGCCTGTCCAGAATGTTGATAGTTCGGCATGACCGGGGTCACTGTTTTTGTGTCACAAAAATGAAAAAAAAATATCTGCAATTTTTGTGAAAATTGTTCGAAACATTTTTTTTAGGCCTGTCCAGAATGTCGCTAGTTCGGCATGATCGGAGTCATCGTTTTTGGTGACAAAAATAGAAATCTAAAATTTTTTGTAAAAATGGTTTTAAAATGTTTTTTTTAGGCCTGTCCAGAATGTCGCTAGTTCGGCATGACCGGGGTCACTGTTTTTGTGTCACGAAAATGAAGAAAAAAAAATCAGCAATTTTTGGTGAAAATGTTTTTTTTAAAACATTTTAGGCCTGTCCAGAATGTCGCTTTTTCGGCATGATCGGAGTCATCGTTTTTAGGGACAAAATAGAAATCTGCAATTTTTTGTGAAAATGGTTTTAAAATGTTTTTTTAGGCCTGTCCAGAATGTCGATAGTTCGGCATGACCGGGGTCACTGTTTTTGTGTCACGAAAATGAAAAAAAAATATCTGCAATTTTTTGTGAAAATGGTTCCAAAAATTTTTTTTAGGCCTGTCCAGAATGTCGCTTTTTGATCCGAGTCATCGTTTTTAGGGACAAAATAGAAATCTGCAATTTTTTGTGAAAATGGTTTTAAAATGTTTTTTTTAGGCCTGTCCATAATGTCGATAGTTCGGTATGACCGGGGTCACTGTTTTTGTGTCACGAAAATGAAGAAAAAAAAATCAGCAATTTTTGGTGAAATTTTTTTTTTAAATTTTTTTTAGGCCTGTCCAGAATGTCGCTTTTTCGGCATGATCGGAGTCATCGTTTTTAGGGACAAAATAGAAATCTGCAATTTTTTGTGAAAATGGTTTTAAAATGTTTTTTTTAGGCCTGTCCAGAATGTCGATAGTTCGGCATGATCAGAGTATTCGTTTTTGGTGACAAAAATAGAAATCTACAATTTTTTGTGAAAATGGTTTTAAAATGTTTTTTTTTAGGCCTGTCCAGAATGTCGCTAGTTTGGCATAACCGGGGTCACTGTTTTTGTGTCACGAAAATGAAGAAAAAAAAATCAGCAATTTTTGGTGAAAATGGTTTTAAAAATTTTTTTTAGACCTGTCCAGAATGTCGCTTTTTCGGCATGATCGGAGTCATCGTTTTTAGGGACAAAATAGAAATCTGCAATTTTTGGTGAAAATGGTTTTAAAATGTTTTTTTTAGGCCTGTCCAGAATGTCGATAGTTCGGCATGACCGGGGTCACTGTTTTTGTGTCACGAAAATGAGAAAAAAATATCTGCAATTTTTTGTGAAAATGGTTCTAAATTTTTTTTTTAGGACTGTCCAGAATGTCGCTTTTTCGGCATGATCGGAGTCATCGTTTTTAGGGACAAAATAGAAATCTGCAATTTTTTGTGAAAATGGTTTTAAAATGTTTTTTTTAGGCCTGTCCAGAATGTCGATAGTTCGGTATGACCGGGGTCACTGTTTTTGTGTCACGAAAATGAAAAAAAAATATCTGCAATTTTTTGTGAAAATGGTTCAAAAAAATTTTTTTAGGCCTGTCCAGAATGACGCTTTTTCGGCATGATCGGAGTCAACGTTTTTAGGGACAAAATAGAAATCTGCAATTTTTTGTGAAAAACGTTTTAAAATGTTTTTTTTTAGGCCTGTCCAGAATGTTGATAGTTCGGCATGACCGGGGTCACTGTTTTTGTGTCAAAAAATGAAAAAAATAATTCTGAGCTTTTTATTTGAAAATGGTTCTAAAATGCATTTTTTTTAGGCCTGTCCAAAATGTCGCTAGTTCGGCATGATCGGAGTCATCGTTTTTAGGGACAAAATAGAAATCTGCAATTTTTTGTGAAAATGGTTTTAAAATGTTTTTTTTAGGCCTGTCCAGAATGTCGATAGTTCGGCATGACCGGGGTCACTGTTTTTGTGTCACGAAAATGAGAAAAAAATATCTGCCTTTTTTTGTGAAAATGGTTCTAAAAAATTTTTTTAGGCCTGTCCAGAATGTCGCTAGTTCGGCATGACCGGGGTCACTGTTTTTGTGTCAAAAAATGAAAAAAAGAATTCAGGCTTTTTTTTTAAAAATGGTTCTAAAATGCTTTTTTTTTAGGCCTGTCCAAAATGTCGCTAGTTCGGCATGATCGGAGTATTCGTTTTTGGTGACAAAAATAGAAATCTACAATTTTTTGTGAAAATGGTTTTAAAATGTTTTTTTTAGGCCTGTCCAGAATGTCGATAGTTCGGCATGACCGGGGTCACTGTTTTTGTGTCACGAAAATGAAAAAAAAATATCTGCAATTTTTTGTGAAAATGGTTCTAAAAATTTATTTTAGGCCTGTCCAGAATGTCGCTTTTTCGGCATGATCGGAGTCACCGTTTTTAGGGACAAAATAGAAATCTGCAATTTTTTGTGAAAATGGTTTTAAAATGTTTTTTTTAGGCCTGTCCAGAATGTCGATAGTTCGGCATGACCGGGGTCACTGTTTTTGTGTCAAAAAATGAAAAAAAGAATTCTGAGTTTTTTTTTGAAAATGGTTCTAAAATGCTTTTTTTTTAGGCCTGTCCAAAATGTCGCTAGTTCGGCATGATCGGAGTATTCGTTTTTGTGTCACGAAAATGAAGAAAAAAAAATCAGCAATTTTTGGTGAAAATGGTTTTTAAAAAAAATTTTAGGCCTGTCCAGAATGTCGCTTTTTCGGCATGATCGGAGTCATCGTTTTTAGGGACAAAATAGAAATCTGCAATTTTTTGTGAAAATGGTTTTAAAATGTTTTTTTTAGGCCTGTCCAGAATGTCGATAGTTCGGTATGACCGGGGTCACTGTTTTTGTGTCACGAAAATGAAAAAAAAATATCTGCAATTTTTTGTGAAAATGGTTCAAAAATTTTTTTTTAGGCCTGTCCAGAATTACGCTTTTTCGGCATGATCGGAGTCAACGTTTTTAGGGACAAAATAGAAATCTGCAATTTTTGGTGAAAAACGTTTTAAAATGTTTTTTTTTAGGCCTGTCCAGAATGTCGATAGTTCGGCATGACCGGGGTCACTGTTTTTGTGTCAAAAAATGAAAAAAAGAATTCAGGCTTTTTTTTTGAAAATGGTTCTAAAATGCATTTTTTTTAGGCCTGTCCAAAATGTCGCTAGTTCGGCATGATCGGAGTATTCGTTTTTGGTGACAAAAATAGAAATCTACAATTTTTTGTGAAAATGGTTTTAAAATGTTTTTTTTAGGCCTGTCCAGAATGTCGATAGTTCGGCATGACCGGGGTCACTGTTTTTGTGTCACGAAAATGAAAAAAAAATATCTGCAATTTTTTGTGAAAATGGTTCTAAAAATTTATTTTAGGCCTGTCCAGAATGTCGCTTTTTCGGCATGATCGGAGTCACCGTTTTTAGGGACAAAATAGAAATCTGCAATTTTTTGTGAAAATGGTTTTAAAATGTTTTTTTTAGGCCTGTCCAGAATGTCGATAGTTCGGCATGACCGGGGTCACTGTTTTTGTGTCAAAAAATGAAAAAAAGAATTCTGAGCTTTTTTTTGAAAATGGTTCTAAAATGCTTTTTTTTTAGGCCTGTCCAAAATGTCGCTAGTTCGGCATGATCGGAGTATTCGTTTTTGTGTCACGAAAATGAAGAAAAAAAAATCAGCAATTTTTGGTGAAAATGGTTTTTTTTTTAAAATTTAGGCCTGTCCAGAATGTCGCTTTTTCGGCATGATCGGAGTCATCGTTTTTAGGGACAAAATAGAAATCTGCAATTTTTTGTGAAAATGGTTTTAAAATGTTTTTTTTAGGCCTGTCCAGAATGTCGATAGTTCGGTATGACGGGGGTCACTGTTTTTGTGTCAAAAAATGAAGAAAAAAAATCAGCCATTTTTGTTGAAAATGGTTGTTAAATTTTTTTTTAGGCCTGTCCAGAATGTCGCTTTTTCGGCATGATCGGAGTCAACGTCTTTAGGGACAAAATAGAAATCTGCAATTTTTTGTGAAAATGGTTTTAACATGTTTTTTTTAGGCCTGTCCAGAATGTCGATAGTTCGGCATGACCGGGGTGACTGTTTTTGTGTCAAAAAATGAAAAAAAGAATTCTGAGCTTTTTTTTTGAAAATGGTTCTAAAATGCTTTTTTTTTAGGCCTGTCCAGAATGTCGCTAGTTCGGCATAACCGGGGTCACTGTTTTTGTGTCACGAAAATGAAGAAAAAAAAATCAGCAATTTTTGGTGAAAATGGTTTTTTAAATTTTTTTTAGGCCTGTCCAGAATGTCGCTTTTTCGGCATGATCGGAGTCATCGTTTTTAGGGACAAAATAGAAATCTGCAATTTTTTGAGAAAATGGTTTTAAAATGTTTTTTTAGGCCTGTCCAGAATGTCGATAGTTCGGCATGACCGGGGTCACTGTTTTTGTGTCACGAAAATGAAAAAAAAATATCTGCAATTTTTTGTGAAAATGGTTCTAAAAATTTTTTTTAGGCCTGTCCAGAATGTCGATAGTTCGGCATGACCGGGGTCACTGTTTTTGTGTCACGAAAAAGAAAAAAAAATATCTGCAATTTTTTGTGAAAATGGTTCTAAAAATTTATTTTAGGCCTGTCCAGAATGTCGCTTTTTCGGCATGATCGGAGTCACCGTTTTTAGGGACAAAATAGAAATCTGCAATTTTTTGTGAAAATGGTTTTAAAATGTTTTTTTTAGGCCTGTCCAGAATGTCGATAGTTCGGCATGACCGGGGTCACTGTTTTTGTGTCAAAAAATGAAAAAAAGAATTCTGAGTTTTTTTTTGAAAATGGTTCTAAAATGCTTTTTTTTTAGGCCTGTCCAAAATGTCGCTAGTTCGGCATGATCAGAGTATTCGTTTTTGTGTCACGAAAATGAAGAAAAAAAAATCAGCAATTTTTGGTGAAAATGGTTTTTAAAAAAAAATTTAGGCCTGTCCAGAATGTCGCTTTTTCGGCATGATCGGAGTCATCGTTTTTAGGGACAAAATAGAATTCTGCAATTTTTTGTGAAAATGGTTTTAAAATGTTTTTTTTAGGCCTGTCCAGAATGTCGATAGTTCGGTATGACCGGGGTCACTGTTTTTGTGTCACGAAAATGAAAAAAAAATATCTGCAATTTTTTGTGAAAATGGTTCAAAAAAATTTTTTTAGGCCTGTCCAGAATGACGCTTTTTCGGCATGATCGGAGTCAACGTTTTTAGGGACAAAATAGAAATCTGCAATTTTTTGTGAAAAACGTTTTAAAATGTTTTTTTTTAGGCCTGTCCAGAATGTCGATAGTTCGGCATGACCGGGGTCACTGTTTTTGTGTCAAAAAATGAAAAAAATAATTCTGAGCTTTTTTTTTGAAAATGGTTCTAAAATGCATTTTTTTTAGGCCTGTCCAAAATGTCGCTAGTTCGGCATGATCGGAGTCATCGTTTTTAGGGACAAAATAGAAATCTGCAATTTTTGGTGAAAATGGTTTTAAAATGTTTTTTTTAGGCCTGTCCAGAATGTCGATAGTTCGGCATGACCGGGGTCACTGTTTTTGTGTCACGAAAATGAAAAAAAAATATCTGCAATTTTTTGTGAAAATGGTTCTAAAAATTTATTTTAGGCCTGTCCAGAATGTCGCTTTTTCGGCATGATCGGAGTCACCGTTTTTAGGGACAAAATAGAAATCTGCAATTTTTTGTGAAAATGGTTTTAAAATGTTTTTTTTAGGCCTGTCCAGAATGTCGATAGTTCGGCATGACCGGGGTCACTGTTTTTGTGTCAAAAAATGAAAAAAAGAATTCTGAGCTTTTTTTTGAAAATGGTTCTAAAATGCTTTTTTTTTAGGCCTGTCCAAAATGTCGCTAGTTCGGCATGATCGGAGTATTCGTTTTTGTGTCACGAAAATGAAGAAAAAAAAATCAGCAATTTTTGGTGAAAATGGTTTTTTAAAAAAAATTTAGGCCTGTCCAGAATGTCGCTTTTTCGGCATGATCGGAGTCATCGTTTTTAGGGACAAAATAGAAATCTGCAATTTTTTGTGAAAATGGTTTTAAAATGTTTTTTTTAGGCCTGTCCAGAATGTCGATAGATAGGCATAACCGGGGTCACTGTTTTTGTGTCACGAAAATGAGAAAAAAATATCAGCAATTTTTTGTGAAAATGGTTCTAAAAAATTTTTTTAGGCCTGTCCAGAATGTCGCTTTTTCGGCATGATCGGAGTCATCGTTTTTAGGGACAAAATAGAAATTTGCAATTTTTTGTGAAAATGGTTTTAAAATGTTTTTTTTTAGGCCTGTCCAGAATGTCGATAGTTCGGTATGACGGGGGTCACTGTTTTTGTGTCAAAAAATGAAGAAAAAAAATCAGCCATTTTTGGTGAAAATGGTTGTTAAATTTTTTTTTAGGCCTGTCCAGAATGTCGCTTTTTCGGCATGATCGGAGTCAACGTTTTTAGGGACAAAATAGAAATCTGCAATTTTTTGTGAAAATGGTTTTAACATGTTTTTTTTAGGCCTGTCCAGAATGTCGATAGTTCGGCATGACCGGGGTCACTGTTTTTGTGTCAAAAAATGAAAAAAAGAATTCTGAGCTTTTTTTTTGAAAATGGTTCTAAAATGCTTTTTTTTTAGGCCTGTCCAGAATGTCGCTAGTTCGGCATAACCGGGGTCACTGTTTTTGTGTCACGAAAATGAAGAAAAAAAAATCAGCAATTTTTGGTGAAAATGGTTTTTTAAATTTTTTTTAGGCCTGTCCAGAATGTCGCTTTTTCGGCATGATCGGAGTCATCGTTTTTAGGGACAAAATAGAAATCTGCAATTTTTTGAGAAAATGGTTTTAAAATGTTTTTTTAGGCCTGTCCAGAATGTCGATAGTTCGGCATGACCGGGGTCACTGTTTTTGTGTCACGAAAATGAAAAAAAAATATCTGCAATTTTTTGTGAAAATGGTTCTAAAAATTTTTTTTAGGCCTGTCCAGAATGTCGATAGTTCGGCATGACCGGGGTCACTGTTTTTGTGTCACGAAAAAGAAAAAAAAATATCTGCAATTTTTTGTGAAAATGGTTCTAAAAAATTTTTTTAGGCCTGTCCAGAATGTCGCTTTTTCGGCATGATCGGAGTCACCGCTTTTAGGGACAAAATAGAAATCTGCAATTTTTTGTGAAAATGTTTTTAAAATGTTTTTTTTAGGCCTGTCCAGAATGTCGATAGATAGGCATAACCGGGGTCACTGTTTTTGTGTCACGAAAATGAGAAAAAAATATCAGCAATTTTTTGTGAAAATGGTTCTAAAATGCTTTTTTTTTGAAAATGGTTCTAAAATGCTTTTTTTTTAGGCCTGTCCAAAATGTCGCTAGTTCAGGATGATCGGAGTCATCGTTTTTGGTGACAAAAATAGAAATCTACAATTTTTTGTGAAAATGGTTTTAAAATGTTTTTTTTAGGCCTGTCCAGAATGTCGCTAGTTCGGCATGACCGGGGTCACTGTTTTTGTGTCACGAAAATGAAGAAAAAAAAATCAGCAATTTTTGGTGAAAATGGTTTTTTTAAAACATTTTAGGCCTGTCCAGAATGTCGCTTTTTCGGCATGATCGGAGTCATCGTTTTTAGGGACAAAATAGAAATCTGCAATTTTTTGTGAAAATGGTTTTAAAATGTTTTTTTTAGGCCTGTCCAGAATGTCGATAGTTCGGCATGACCGGGGGTCACTATTTTTGTGTCACGAAAATGAAAAAAAAATATCTGCAATTTTTGGTGAAAATGGTTCTAAAATTTTTTTTTAGGCCTGTCCAGAATGTCGCTTTTTCGGCATGATAGGAGTCATCTTTTTTAGGGACAAAATAGAAATCTGCAATTTTTTGTGAAAATGGTTTTAAAATGTTTTTTTTAGGCCTGTCCAGAATGTCGATAGTTCGGCATGTCCGGGGTCACTGTTTTTGTGTCAAAAAATGAAAAAAAGAATTCTGAGCTTTTTTTTTGAAAATGGTTCTAAAATGCTTTTTTTTAGGCCTGTCCAAAATGTCGCTAGTTCGGCATGATCGGAGTATTCGTTTTTGGTGACAAAAATAGAAATCTACAATTTTTTGTGAAAATGGTTTTAAAATGTTTTTTTTAGGCCTGTCCAGAATGTCGCTAGTTTGGCATAACCGGGGTCACTGTTTTTGTGTCACGAAAATGAAGAAAAAAAAATCAGCAATTTTTGGTGAAAATGGTTTTAAAATTTTTTTTTAGACCTGTCCAGAATGTCGCTTTTTCGGCATGATCGGAGTCATCGTTTTTAGGGACAAAATAGAAATCTGCAATTTTTTGTGAAAATGGTTTTAAAATGTTTTTTTTAGGCCTGTCCAGAATGTCGCTAGTTTGGCATAACCGGGGTCACTGTTTTTGTGTCACGAAAATGAAGAAAAAAAAATCAGCAATTTTTGGTGAAAATGGTTTTAAAAATTTTTTTTAGACCTGTCCAGAATGTCGCTTTTTCGGCATGATCGGAGTCATCGTTTTTAGGGACAAAATAGAAATCTGCAATTTTTGGTGAAAATGGTTTTAAAATGTTTTTTTTAGGCCTGTCCAGAATGTCGATAGTTCGGCATGAGTGGGGTCACTGTTTTTGTGTCACGAAAATGAGAAAAAAATATCTGCAATTTTTTGTGAAAATGGTTCTACATTTTTTTTTTAGGCCTGTCCAGAATGACGCTTTTTCGGCATGATCGGAGTCAACGTTTTTAGGGACAAAATAGAAATCTGCAATTTTTTGTGAAAATGGTTCTAAAAATTTTTTTTAGGCCTGTCCAGAATGTCGATAGTTCGGCATGACCGGGGGTCACTATTTTTGTGTCACGAAAATGAAAAAAAAATATCTGCAATTTTTTGTGAAAATGGTTCTAAAAATTTTTTTTAGGCCTGTCCAGAATGTCGCTTTTTCGGCATGATAGGAGTCATCGTTTTTAGGGACAAAATAGAAATTTGCAATTTTTTGTGAAAATGGTTTTAAAATGTTTTTTTTAGGCCTGTCCAGAATGTCGATAGTTCGGTATGACCGAGGTCACTGTTTTTGTGTCAAAAAATGAAGAAAAAAAAATCAGCCATTTTTGGTGAAAATGGTTGTTAAATTTTTTTTTAGGCCTGTCCAGAATGTCGCTTTTTCGGCATGATCGGAGTCAACATTTTTAGGGACAAAATAGAAATCTGCAATTTTTTGTGAAAATGTTTTTAAAATGTTTTTTTTAGGCTTGTCCAGAATGTCGATAGTTCGGCATGACCGGGGTCACTGTTTTTGTGTCAAAAAATGAAAAAAAAGAATTCTGAGCATTTTTTTTGAAAATGGTTCTAAAATGCTTTTTTTTTAGGCCTGTCCAGAATGTTGATAGTTCGGCATGACCGGGGGTCACTATTTTTGTGTCACGAAAATGAAAAAAAAATATCTGCAATTTTTTGTGAAAATGGTTCCAAAATTTTTTTTTAGGCCTGTCCAGAATGTCGCTTTTTCGGCATGATAGGAGTCATCGTTTTTAGGGACAAAATAGAAATTTGCAATTTTTTGTGAAAATGGTTTTAAAATGTTTTTTTTAGGCCTGTCCAGAATGTCGATAGTTCGGTATGACCGGGGTCACTGTTTTTGTGTCAAAAAATGAAGAAAAAAAAATCAGCCATTTTTGGTGAAAATGGTTGTTACATTTTTTTTTAGGGCTGTCCAGAATGTCGCTTTTTCGGCATGATCGGAGTCAACGTTTTTAGGGACAAAATAGAAATCTGCAATTTTTTGTGAAAATGTTTTTAAAATGTTTTTTTTAGGCTTGTCCAGAATGTCGATAGTTCGGCATGACCGGTCACTGCTTTTGTGTCAAAAAATGAAAAAAAGAATTCTGAGCTTTTTTTTTGAAAATGGTTCTAAAATGCTTTTTTTTTAGGCCTGTCCAAAATGTCGCTAGTTCGGCATGATCGGAGTATTCGTTTTTGGTGACAAAAATAGAAATCTACAATTTTTAGTGAAAATGGTTTTAAAATGTTTTTTTTTAGGCCTGTCCAGAATGTCGCTAGTTTGGCATGACCGGGGTCACTGTTTTTGTGTCACGAAAATGAAGAAAAAAAAATCAGCAATTTTTGGTGAAAATGGTTTTAAAAATTTTTTTTAGACCTGTCCAGAATGTCGCTTTTTCAGCCTGATCGGAGTCAGCGTTTTTAGGGACAAAATAGAAATCTGCAATTTTTGGTGAAAATGGTTTTAAAATGTTTTTTTTAGGCCTGTCCAGAATGTCGATAGTTCGGCATGACCGGGGTCACTGTTTTTGTGTCACGAAAATGAGAAAAAAATATCTGCAATTTTTTGTGAAAATGGTTCTACATTTTTTTTTTAGGCCTGTCCAGAATGGCGCTTTTTCAGCATGATCGGAGTCATCGTTTTTAGGGACAAAATAGAAATCTGCAATTTTTTGTGAAAATGGTTTTAAAATGTTTTTTTAGGCATGTCCAGAATGTCGATAGTTCGGTATGACCGGGGTCACTGTTTTTGTGTCAAAAAATGAAAAAAAGAATTCTGAGCTTTTTTTTGAAAATGGTTCTAAAATGCTTTTTTTTTAGGCCTGTCCAAAATGTCGCTAGTTCGGCATGATCGGAGTCATCGTTTTTGGTGACAAAAATAGAAATCTACATTTTTTTGTGAAAATGGTTTTAAAATGTTTTTTTTAGGCCTGTCCAGAATGTCGATAGTTCGGCATGACCGGGTCACTGTTTTTGTGTCACGAAAATGAAAAAAAAATATCTGCAATTTTTTGTGAAAATTGTTCTAAAAATTTTTTTTAGGCCTGTCCAGAATGTCGCTTTTTCGGCATGATCGGAGTCATCGTTTTTAGGGACAAAATAGAAATCTGCAATTTTTTGTGAAAATGGTTTTAAAATGTTTTTTTTAGGCCTGTCCAGAATGTCGATAGTTCGGCATGAGCGGGGTCACTGTTTTTGTGTCAAAAAAATGAAGAAAAAGAATTCTGAGCTTTTTTTTTGAAAATGGTTCTAAAATGCTTTTTTTTTAGGCCTGTCCAAAATGTCGCTAGTTCGGCATGATCGGAGTATTCGTTTTTGGTGACAAAAATAGAAATCTACAATTTTTAGTGAAAATGGTTTAAAAATGTTTTTTTTAGGCCTGTCCAGAATGTCGCTAGTTTGGCATGACCGGGGTCACTGTTTTTGTGTCACGAAAATGAAAAAAAAATATCTGCAATTTTTTGTGAAAATTGTTCTAAAAATTTTTTTTAGGCCTGTCCAGAATGTCGCTTTTTCGGCATGATCGGAGTCATCGTTTTTAGGGACAAAATAGAAATCTGCAATTTTTTTTGAAAATGGTTTTAAAATGGTTTTTTTAGGCCTGTCCAGAATGTCGCTTTTTCGGCATGATCGGAGTCATCGTTTTTAGGGACAAAATAGAAATCTGCAATTTTTTTTGAAAATGGTTTTAAAATGGTTTTTTTAGGCCTGTCCAGAATGTCGATAGTTCGGCATGACCGGGGTCACTGTTTTTGTGTCAAAAAATGAAAAAAAGATTTCTGAGCTTTTTTTTTGAAAATGGTTCTAAAATGCTTTTTTTTTAGGCCTGTCCAAAATGTCGCTTTTTCGGCATGATCGTAGTCATCGTTTTTAGGGACAAAATAGAAATCTGCAATTTTTTGTGAAAATGGTTCTAAAATGCTTTTTTTTTAGGCCTGTCCAAAATGTCGCTAGTTCGGCATGATCGGAGTATTCATTTTTTGGTGACAAAAATAGAAATCTACAATTTTTAGTGAAAGTGGTTTTAAAATGTTTTTTTTAGGCCTGTCCAGAATGTCGCTAGTTTGGCATGACCGGGGTCACTGTTTTTGTGTCACGAAAATGAAGAAAAAAAATCAGCAATTTTTGGTGAAAATGGTTCTACATTTTTTTTTTAGGCCTGTCCAGAATGTCGCTTTTTCGGCATGATCGGAGTCATCGTTTTTAGGGACAAAATAGAAATCTGCAATTTTTTGTGAAAATGGTTTTAAAATGTTTTTTTAGGCATGTCCAGAATGTCGATAGTTCGGTATGACCGGGGTCACTGATTTTGTGTCAAAAAATGAAGAAAAAAAAATCAGCCATTTTTGGTGAAAATGGTTTTTTAATTTTTCTTTAGGCCTGTCCAGAATGATGATAGTTCGGCATGACCGGGGTCACTGTTTTTGTGTCAAAAAATGAAAAAATAATTCTGAGCTTTTTTTTTGAAAATGGTTCTAAAATGCTTTTTTTTAGGCCTGTCCAAAATGTCGCTAGTTCGGCATGATCGGAGTCATCGTTTTTGGTGACAAAAATCGAAATCTACAATTTTTTGTGAAAATGGTTTTAAAATGTTTTTTTTTAGGCCTGTCCAGAATGTCGCTTGTTCGGCATAACCGGGGTCACTGTTTTTGTGTCACGAAAATGAAGAAAAAAAAATCAGCCATTTTTGGTGAAAATGGTTTTTAATTTTTTTTTTAGGCCTGTCCAGAATGTCGATAGTTCGGCATGACCGGGGTCACTGTTTTTGTGTCAAAAAATGAAAAAAAGAATTCTGAGCTTTTTTTTGGAAAATGGTTCTAAAATGCTTTTTTTTTAGGCCTGTCCAAAATGTCGCTAGTTCGGCATGATCGGAGTCATCGTTTTTGGTGACAAAAATAGAAATCTACAATTTTTTGTGAAAATGGTTTTAAAATGTTTTTTTTAGGCCTGTCCAGAATGTCGATAGTTCGGCATGACCGGGGTCACTGTTTTTGTGTCACGAAAATTAAAAAAAAAATATCTGCAATTTTTTGTGAAAATTGTTCTAAAATTTTTTTTTAGGCCTGTCCAGAATGTCGCTTTTTCGGCATGATCGGAGTCATCGTTTTTAGGGACAAAATAGAAATCTGCAATTTTTTGTGAAAATGGTTTTAAAATGTTTTTTTTAGGCCTGTCCAGAATGTCGATAGTTCGGCATGACCGGGGTCACTGTTTTTGTGTCAAAAAAGGAAAAAAATAATTCTGAGCTTTTTTTGAAAATGGTTCTAAAATGCTTTTTTTTTAGGCCTGTCCAAAATGTCGCTTTTTCGGCATGATCGGAGTCATCGTTTTTAGGGACAAAATAGAAATCTGCAATTTTTTGTGAAAATGGTTTTAAAATGTTTTTTTTAGGCCTGTCCAGAATGTCGATAGTTCGGCATGACCGGGGTCACTGTTTTTGTGTCACGAAAATAAATAAAAAATATCTGCAATTTTTTGTGAAAATGGTTCTAAAATTTTTTTTTAGGCCTGTCCAAAATGTCGCTAGTTCGGCATGATCTTAGTCATCGTTTTTGGTGACAAAAATAGAAATCTACAATTTTTTGTGAAAATGGTTTTAAAATGTTTTTTTTTAGGCCTGTCCAGAATGTCGCTAGTTCGGCATGACCGGGGTCACTGTTTTTGTGTCACGAAAATGAAGAAAAAAAAATCAGCAATTTTTGGTGAAAATGGTTTTAAAAATTTTTTTTAGACCTGTCCAGAATGTCGCTTCTTCGGCATGATCGGAGTCATCGTTTTTAGGGACAAAATAGAAATCTGCAATTTTTGGTGAAAATGGTTTTAAAATGTTTTTTTTAGGCCTGTCCAGAATGTCGATACTTCGGCATGACCGGGGTCACTGTTTTTGTGTCAAAAAATGAAGAAAAAAAAATCTGCAATTTTTGGTGAAAATGGTTTTAAAAAATCTTTTTAGGCCTGTCCAGAATGTCGCTTTTTCGGCATGATCGGAGTCATCGTTTTTAGGGACAAAATAGAAATCTGCAATTTTTTGTGAAAATGGTTTTAAAATGTTTTTTTAGGCCTGTCCAGAATGTCGATAGTTCGGCATGACCGGGGTCACTGTTTTTGTGTCAAAAAATGAAAAAAAGAATTCTGAGCTTTTTTTTTGAAAATGGTTCTAAAATGCTTTTTTTTTAGGCCTGTCCAAAATGTCGCTAGTTCGGCATGATCGGAGTCATCGTTTTTGGTGACAAAAATAGAAATCTACAATTTTTTGTGAAAATGGTTTTAAAATGTTTTTTTTAGGCCTGTCCAGAATGTCGCTAGTTCGGCATGACCGGGGTCACTGTTTTTGTGTCACGAAAATGAAGAAAAAAAAATCAGCAATTTTTGGTGAAAATGGTTTTAAAAAATCTTTTTAGGCCTGTCCAGAATGTCGCTTTTTCGGCATGATCGGAGTCATCGTTTTTAGGGACAAAATAGAAATCTGCAATTTTTTGTGAAAATGGTTTTAAAATGTTTTTTTAGGCCTGTCCAGAATGTCGATAGTTCGGCATGACCGGGGTCACTGTTTTTGTGTCACGAAAATGAGAAAAAAATATCTGCAATTTTTTGTGAAAATGGTTCTACATTTTTTTTTTAGGCCTGTCCAGAATGTCGCTTTTTCGGCATGATCTGAGTCATCGTTTTTAGGGACAAAATAGAAATCTGCAATTTTTTGTGAAAATGGTTTTAAAATGTTTTTTTAGGCATGTCCAGAATGTCGATAGTTCGGTATGACCGGGGTCACTGTTTTTGTGTCAAAAAATGAAGAAAAAAAAATCAGCCATTTTTGGTGAAAATGGTTTTTACATTTTTTTTTAGGCCTGTCCAGAATGTCGATAGTTCGGCATGACCGGGGTCACTGTTTTTGTGTCAAAAAATGAAAAAAAGAATTCTGAGCTTTTTTTTTGAAAATGGTTCTGAAATGCTTTTTTTTTAGGCCTGTCCAAAATGTCGCTAGTTCGGCATGATCGGAGTCATCGTTTTTGGAGACAAAAATAGAAATCTACAATTTTTTGTGAAAATGGTTTTAAAATGTTTTTTTTTAGGCCTGTCCAGAATGTCGCTAGTTCGGCATGACCGGGGTCACTGTTTTTGTGTCACGAAAATGAAGAAAAAAAAATCAGCAATTTTTGGTGAAAATGGTTTTAAAAAATCTTTTTAGGCCTGTCCAGAATGTCGCTTTTTCGGCATGATCGGAGTCATCGTTTTTAGGGACAAAATAGAAATCTGCAATTTTTTGTGAAAATGGTTTTAAAATGTTTTTTTAGGCCTGTCCAGAATGTCGATAGTTCGGCATGACCGGGGTCACTGTTTTTGTGTCACGAAAATGAGAAAAAAATATCTGCAATTTTTTGTGAAAATGGTTCTACATTTTTTTTTTAGGCCTGTCCAGAATGTCGCTTTTTCGGCATGATCTGAGTCATCGTTTTTAGGGACAAAAAAGAAATCTGCAATTTTTTGTGAAAATGGTTTTAAAATGTTTTTTTAGGCATGTCCAGAATGTCGATAGTTCGGTATGACCGGGGTCACTGTTTTTGTGTCAAAAAATGAAGAAAAAAAAATCAGCCATTTTTGGTGAAAATGGTTTTAAAAAAATTTTTTAGGCCTGTCCAGAATGTCGATAGTTCGGCATGACCGGGGTCACTGTTTTTGTGTCAAAAAATGAAAAAAAGAATTCTGAGCTTTTTTTTTGAAAATGGTTCTAAAATGCTTTTTTTTTAGGCCTGTCCAAAATGTCGCTAGTTCGGCATGATCGGAGTCATCGTTTTTGGTGACAAAAATAGAAATCTACAATTTTTTGTGAAAATGGTTTTAAAATGTTTTTTTTAGGCCTGTCCAGAATGTCGCTAGTTCGGCATGACCGGGGTCACTGTTTTTGTGTCACGAAAATGAAGAAAAAAAAATCAGCAATTTTTGGTGAAAATGGTTTTAAAAAATCTTTTTAGGCCTGTCCAGAATGTCGCTTTTTCGGCATGATCGGAGTCATCGTTTTTAGGGACAAAATAGAAATCTGCAATTTTTTGTGAAAATGGTTTTAAAATGTTTTTTTAGGCCTGTCCAGAATGTCGATAGTTCGGCATGACCGGGGTCACTGTTTTTGTGTCACGAAAATTAGAAAAAAATATCTGCAATTTTTTGTGAAAATGGTTCTACATTTTTTTTTTAGGCCTGTCCAGAATGTCGCTTTTTCGGCATGATCTGAGTCATCGTTTTTAGGGACAAAATAGAAATCTGCAATTTTTTGTGAAAATGGTTTTAAAATGTTTTTTTAGGCATGTCCAGAATGTCGATAGGTCGGTATGACCGGGGTCACTGTTTTTGTGTCAAAAAATGAAGAAAAAAAAATCAGCCATTTTTGGTGAAAATGGTTTTTAAATTTTTTTTTAGGCCTGTCCAGAATGTCGATAGTTCGGCATGACCGGGGTCACTGTTTTTGTGTCACGAAAATTAGATAAAAATATCTGCAATTTTTTGTGAAAATGGTTCTAAATTTTTTTTTTAGGCCTGTCCAGAATGTCGCTTTTTCGGCATGATCGGAGTCATCGTTTTTAGGGACAAAATAGAAATCTGCAATTTTTTGTGAAAATGGTTTTAAAATGTTTTTTTTAGGCCTGTCCAGAATGTCGATAGTTCGGCATGACCAGGGTCACTGTTTTTGTGTCACGAAAATGAGAAAAAAATATCTGCAATTTTTTGTGAAAATGGTTCTACATTTTTTTTTTTGGCCTGTCCAGAATGTCGCTTTTTGGGCATGATCGGAGTCATCGTTTTTAGGGACAAAATAGAAATCTGCAATTTTTTGTGAAAATGGTTTTAAAATGTTTTTTTTAGGCCTGTCCAGAATGTCGATAGTTCGGCATGACCAGGGTCACTGTTTTTGTGTCACGAAAATGAGAAAAAAATATCTGCAATTTTTTGTGAAAATGGTTCTACATTTTTTTTTTTGGCCTGTCCAGAATGTCGCTTTTTGGGCATGATCGGAGTCATCGTTTTTAGGGACAAAATAGAAATCTGCAATTTTTTGTGAAAATGGTTTTAAAATGTTTTTTTAGGCATGTCCAGAATGTCGATAGGTCGGTATGACCGGGGTCACTGTTTCTGTGTCAAAAAATGAAGAAAAAAAAATCAGCCATTTTTGGTGAAAATGGTTTTTACATTTTTTTTTAGGCCTGTCCAGAATGTCGATAGTTCGGCATGACCGGGGTCACTGTTTTTGTGTCACGAAAATTAGAAAAAAATATCTGCAATTTTTTGTGAAAATGGTTCTAAATTTTTTTTTTAGGCCTGTCCAGAATGTCGCTTTTTCGGCATGATCGGAGTCATCGTTTTTAGGGACAAAATAGAAATCTGCAATTTTTGGTGAAAATGGTTTTAAAATGTTTTTTTTAGGCCTGTCCAGAATGTCGATAGTTCGGCATGACCAGGGTCACTGTTTTTGTGTCACGAAAATGAGAAAAAAATATCTGCAATTTTTTGTGAAAATGGTTCTACATTTTTTTTTTGGCCTGTCCAGAATGTCGCTTTTTGGGCATGATCGGAGTCATCGTTTTTAGGGACAAAATAGAAATCTGCAATTTTTTGTGAAAATGGTTTTAAAATGTTTTTTTTAGGCCTGTCCAGAATGTCGATAGTTCGGTATGACCGGGGTCACTGTTTTTGTGTCAAAAAATGAAGAAAAAAAAAATCAGCCATTTTTGGTGAAAATGGTTTTTAAATTTTTTTTTAGGCCTGTCCAGAATGTCGATAGTTCGGCATGACCGGGGTCACTGTTTTTGTGTCAAAAAATGAAAAAAAGAATTCTGAGCTTTTTTTTTGAAAATGGTTCTAAAATGCTTTTTTTTTAGACCTGTCCAAAATGTCGCTAGTTCGGCATGATCGGAGTCATCGTTTTTGGTGACAAAAATAGAAATCTACAATTTTTTGTGAAAATGGTTTTAAAATGTTTTTTTTAGGCCTGTCCAGAATGTCGATAGTTCGGCATGACCGGGGTCACTGTTTTTGTGTCACGAAAATGAAAAAAAAATATCTGCAATTTTTTGTGAAAATGGTTCTAAAATTTTTTTTTAGGCCTGTCCAGAATGTCGCTTTTTCGGCATGATCGGAGTCATCGTTTTTGGTGACAAAAATAGAAATCTACAATTTTTTGTGAAAATGGTTTTAAAATGTTTTTTTTAGGCCTGTCCAGAATGTCGCTAGTTCGGCATGACCGGGGTCACTGTTTTTGTGTCACGAAAATGAAGAAAAAAAAATCAGCAATTTTTGGTGAAAATGGTTTTAAAAAATCTTTTTAGGCCTGTCCAGAATGTCGCTTTTTCGGCATGATCGGAGTCATCGTTTTTAGGGACAAAATAGAAATCTGCAATTTTTTGTGAAAATGGTTTTAAAATGTTTTTTTTAGGCCTGTCCAGAATGTCGATAGTTCGGCATGACCAGGGTCACTGTTTTTGTGTCACGAAAATGAGAAAAAAATATCTGCAATTTTTTGTGAAAATGGTTCTACATTTTTTTTTGGGGCCTGTCCAGAATGTCGCTTTTTGGGCATGATCGGAGTCATCGTTTTTAGGGACAAAATAGAAATCTGCAATTTTTTGTGAAAATGGTTTTAAAATGTTTTTTTTAGGCCTGTCCAGAATGTCGATAGTTCGGCATGACCAGGGTCACTGTTTTTGTGTCACGAAAATGAGAAAAAAATATCTGCAATTTTTTGTGAAAATGGTTCTACATTTTTTTTTTTGGCCTGTCCAGAATGTCGCTTTTTGGGCATGATCGGAGTCATCGTTTTTAGGGACAAAATAGAAATCTGCAATTTTTTGTGAAAATGGTTTTAAAATGTTTTTTTAGGCATGTCCAGAATGTCGATAGGTCGGTATGACCGGGGTCACTGTTTCTGTGTCAAAAAATGAAGAAAAAAAAATCAGCCATTTTTGGTGAAAATGGTTTTTAAATTTTTTTTTAGGCCTGTCCAGAATGTCGATAGTTCGGCATGACCGGGGTCACTGTTTTTGTGTCACGAAAATTAGAAAAAAATATCTGCAATTTTTTGTGAAAATGGTTCTAAATTTTTTTTTTAGGCCTGTCCAGAATGTCGCTTTTTCGGCATGATCGGAGTCATCGTTTTTAGGGACAAAATAGAAATCTGCAATTTTTGGTGAAAATGGTTTTAAAATGTTTTTTTTAGGCCTGTCCAGAATGTCGATAGTTCGGCATGACCAGGGTCACTGTTTTTGTGTCACGAAAATGAGAAAAAAATATCTGCAATTTTTTGTGAAAATGGTTCTACATTTTTTTTTTGGCCTGTCCAGAATGTCGCTTTTTGGGCATGATCGGAGTCATCGTTTTTAGGGACAAAATAGAAATCTGCAATTTTTTGTGAAAATGGTTTTAAAATGTTTTTTTTAGGCCTGTCCAGAATGTCGATAGTTCGGTATGACCGGGGTCACTGTTTTTGTGTCAAAAAATGAAGAAAAAAAAAATCAGCCATTTTTGGTGAAAATGGTTTTTAAATTTTTTTTTAGGCCTGTCCAGAATGTCGATAGTTCGGCATGACCGGGGTCACTGTTTTTGTGTCAAAAAATGAAAAAAAGAATTCTGAGCTTTTTTTTTGAAAATGGTTCTAAAATGCTTTTTTTTTAGACCTGTCCAAAATGTCGCTAGTTCGGCATGATCGGAGTCATCGTTTTTGGTGACAAAAATAGAAATCTACAATTTTTTGTGAAAATGGTTTTAAAATGTTTTTTTTAGGCCTGTCCAGAATGTCGATAGTTCGGCATGACCGGGGTCACTGTTTTTGTGTCACGAAAATGAAAAAAAAATATCTGCAATTTTTTGTGAAAATGGTTCTAAAATTTTTTTTTAGGCCTGTCCAGAATGTCGCTTTTTCGGCATGATCGGAGTCATCGTTTTTGGTGACAAAAATAGAAATCTACAATTTTTTGTGAAAATGGTTTTAAAATGTTTTTTTTAGGCCTGTCCAGAATGTCGCTAGTTCGGCATGACCGGGGTCACTGTTTTTGTGTCACGAAAATGAAGAAAAAAAAATCAGCAATTTTTGGTGAAAATGGTTTTAAAAAATCTTTTTAGGCCTGTCCAGAATGTCGCTTTTTCGGCATGATCGGAGTCATCGTTTTTAGGGACAAAATAGAAATCTGCAATTTTTTGTGAAAATGGTTTTAAAATGTTTTTTTTAGGCCTGTCCAGAATGTCGATAGTTCGGCATGACCAGGGTCACTGTTTTTGTGTCACGAAAATGAGAAAAAAATATCTGCAATTTTTTGTGAAAATGGTTCTACATTTTTTTTTTTGGCCTGTCCAGAATGTCGCTTTTTGGGCATGATCGGAGTCATCGTTTTTAGGGACAAAATAGAAATCTGCAATTTTTTGTGAAAATGGTTTTAAAATGTTTTTTTAGGCATGTCCAGAATGTCGATAGTTCGGCATGACCGGGGTCACTGTTTTTGTGTCAAAAAATGAAAAAAAGAATTCTGAGCTTTTTTTTGAAAATGGTTCTAAAATGCTTTTTTTTTAGGCCTGTCCAAAATGTCGCTAGTTCGGCATGATCGGAGTCATCGTTTTTGGTGACAAAAATAGAAATCTACAATTTTTTGTGAAAATGGTTTTAAAATGTTTTTTTTAGGCTTGTCCAGAATGTCGCTAGTTCGGCATGACCGGGGTCACTGTTTTTGTGTCACGAAAATGAAGAAAAAAAAATCAGCAATTTTTGGTGAAAATGGTTTTAAAAAATCTTTTTAGGCCTGTCCAGAATGTCGCTTTTTCGGCATGATCGGAGTCATCGTTTTTAGGGACAAAATAGAAATCTGCAATTTTTTGTGAAAATGGTTTTAAAATGTTTTTTTAGGCCTGTCCAGAATGTCGATAGTTCGGCATGACCGGGGTCACTGTTTTTGTGTCACGAAAATTAGAAAAAAATATCTGCAATTTTTTGTGAAAATGGTTCTACATTTTTTTTTTAGGCCTGTCCAGAATGTCGCTTTTTCGGCATGATCTGAGTCATCGTTTTTAGGGACAAAATAGAAATCTGCAATTTTTTGTGAAAATGGTTTTAAAATGTTTTTTTAGGCATGTCCAGAATGTCGATAGGTCGGTATGACCGGGGTCACTGTTTTTGTGTCAAAAAATGAAGAAAAAAAAATCAGCCATTTTTGGTGAAAATGGTTTTTAAATTTTTTTTTAGGCCTGTCCAGAATGTCGATAGTTCGGCATGACCGGGGTCACTGTTTTTGTGTCACGAAAATTAGAAAAAAATATCTGCAATTTTTTGTGAAAATGGTTCTAAATTTTTTTTTTAGGCCTGTCCAGAATGTCGCTTTTTCGGCATGATCGGAGTCATCGTTTTTAGGGACAAAATAGAAATCTGCAATTTTTTGTGAAAATGGTTTTAAAATGTTTTTTTTAGGCCTGTCCAGAATGTCGATAGTTCGGCATGACCAGGGTCACTGTTTTTGTGTCACGAAAATGAGAAAAAAATATCTGCAATTTTTTGTGAAAATGGTTCTACATTTTTTTTTTTGGCCTGTCCAGAATGTCGCTTTTTGGGCATGATCGGAGTCATCGTTTTTAGGGACAAAATAGAAATCTGCAATTTTTTGTGAAAATGGTTTTAAAATGTTTTTTTTAGGCCTGTCCAGAATGTCGATAGTTCGGCATGACCAGGGTCACTGTTTTTGTGTCACGAAAATGAGAAAAAAATATCTGCAATTTTTTGTGAAAATGGTTCTACATTTTTTTTTTTGGCCTGTCCAGAATGTCGCTTTTTGGGCATGATCGGAGTCATCGTTTTTAGGGACAAAATAGAAATCTGCAATTTTTTGTGAAAATGGTTTTAAAATGTTTTTTTAGGCATGTCCAGAATGTCGATAGGTCGGTATGACCGGGGTCACTGTTTTTGTGTCAAAAAATGAAGAAAAAAAAATCAGCCATTTTTGGTGAAAATGGTTTTTAAATTTTTTTTTAGGCCTGTCCAGAATGTCGATAGTTCGGCATGACCGGGGTCACTGTTTTTGTGTCACGAAAATTAGAAAAAAATATCTGCAATTTTTTGTGAAAATGGTTCTAAATTTTTTTTTTAGGCCTGTCCAGAATGTCGCTTTTTCGGCATGATCGGAGTCATCGTTTTTAGGGACAAAATAGAAATCTGCAATTTTTTGTGAAAATGGTTTTAAAATGTTTTTTTTAGGCCTGTCCAGAATGTCGATAGTTCGGCATGACCAGGGTCACTGTTTTTGTGTCACGAAAATGAGAAAAAAATATCTGCAATTTTTTGTGAAAATGGTTCTACATTTTTTTTTTGGCCTGTCCAGAATGTCGCTTTTTGGGCATGATCGGAGTCATCGTTTTTAGGGACAAAATAGAAATCTGCAATTTTTTGTGAAAATGGTTTTAAAATGTTTTTTTTAGGCCTGTCCAGAATGTCGATAGTTCGGTATGACCGGGGTCACTGTTTTTGTGTCAAAAAATGAAGAAAAAAAAAATCAGCCATTTTTGGTGAAAATGGTTTTTAAATTTTTTTTTAGGCCTGTCCAGAATGTCGATAGTTCGGCATGACCGGGGTCACTGTTTTTGTGTCAAAAAATGAAAAAAAGAATTCTGAGCTTTTTTTTTGAAAATGGTTCTAAAATGCTTTTTTTTTAGACCTGTCCAAAATGTCGCTAGTTCGGCATGATCGGAGTCATCGTTTTTGGTGACAAAAATAGAAATCTACAATTTTTTGTGAAAATGGTTTTAAAATGTTTTTTTTAGGCCTGTCCAGAATGTCGATAGTTCGGCATGACCGGGGTCACTGTTTTTGTGTCACGAAAATGAAAAAAAAATATCTGCAATTTTTTGTGAAAATGGTTCTAAAATTTTTTTTTAGGCCTGTCCAGAATGTCGCTTTTTCGGCATGATCGGAGTCATCGTTTTTGGTGACAAAAATAGAAATCTACAATTTTTTGTGAAAATGGTTTTAAAATGTTTTTTTTAGGCCTGTCCAGAATGTCGCTAGTTCGGCACTGTTTTTGTGTCACGAAAATGAAGAAAAAAAAATCAGCAATTTTTGGTGAAAATGGTTTTAAAAAATCTTTTTAGGCCTGTCCAGAATGTCGCTTTTTCGGCACGATCGGAGTCATCGTTTTTAGGAACAAAATAGAAATCTGCAATTTTTTGTGAAAATGGTTTTAAAATGTTTTTTTTAGGCCTGTCCAGAATGTCGATATTTCGGCATGACCGGGGTCACTGTTTTTGTGTCACGAAAATTAGAAAAAAATATCTGCAATTTTTTGTGAAAATGGTTCTACATTTTTTTTTTAGGCCTGTCCAGAATGTCGCTTTTTCAGCATGATCGGAGTCATCGTTTTTAGGGACAAAATAGAAATCTGCAATTTTTTGTGAAAATGGTTTTAAAATGTTTTTTTAGGCATGTCCAGAATGTCGATAGTTCAGCATGACCGGGGTCACTGTTTTTGTGTCAAAAAATGAAAAAAAGAATTCTGAGCATTTTTTTGAAAATGGTTCTAAAATGCTTTTTTTTTAGGCCTGTCCAAAATGTCGCTAGTTCGGCATGATCGGAGTATTCGTTTTTGGTGACAAAAATAGAAATCTACATTTTTTTGTGAAAATGGTTTTAAAATGTTTTTTTTAGGCCTGTCCAGAATGTCGATAGTTCGGCATGACCGGGTCACTGTTTTTGTTTCACGAAAATGAAAAAAAAATATCTGCAATTTTTTGTGAAAATTGTTCTAAAATTTTTTTTTAGGCCTGTCCAAAATGTCGCTTTTTCGGCATGATCGGAGTCATCGTTTTTAGGGACAAAATAGAAATCTGCAATTTTTTGTGAAAATGGTTTTAAAATGTTTTTTTTAGGCCTGTCCAGAATGTCGATAGTTCGGCATGACCGGGGTCACTGTTTTTGTGTCAAAAAATGAAGAAAAATAATTCTGAGCTTTTTTTTTGAAAATGGTTCTAAAATGCTTTTTTTTTAGGCCTGTCCAAAATGTCGCTAGTTCGGCATGATCGGAGTATTCGTTTTTAGGGACAAAATAGAAATCTGCAATTTTTTGTGAAAATGTTTTTAAAATGTTTTTTTTTAGGCCTGTCCAGAATGTTGCTAGTTCGGCATGACCGGGGTCACTGTTTTTGTGTCACGAAAATGAAGAAAAAAAAATCAGCAATTTTTGGTGAAAATGGTTTTTAAAATTTTTTTTAGGCCTGTCCAGAATGTCGCTAGTTCGGCATGATCGGAGTCATCGTTTTTGGTGACAAAAATAGAAATCTACAATTTTTTGTGAAAATGGTTTTAAAATGGTTTTTTTTAGGCCTGTCCAGAATGTCGATAGTTCGGCATGACCGGGGTCACTGTTTTTGTGTCCCAAAAATGAAAAAAAAATATCTGCAATTTTTGTGAAAATTGTTCGAAACATTTTTTTTAGGCCTGTCCAGAATGTCGCTAGTTCGGCATGATCGGAGTCATCGTTTTTGGTGACAAAAATAGAAATCTAAAATTTTTTGTAAAAATGGTTTTAAAATGTTTTTTTTAGGCCTGTCCAGAATGTCGCTAGTTCGGCATGACCGGGGTCACTGTTTTTGTGTCACGAAAATGAAGAAAAAAAAATCAGCAATTTTTGGTGAAAATGTTTTTTTTAAAACATTTTAGGCCTGTCCAGAATGTCGCTTTTTCGGCATGATCGGAGTCATCGTTTTTAGGGACAAAATAGAAATCTGCAATTTTTTGTGAAAATGGTTTTAAAATGTTTTTTTAGGCATGTCCAGAATGTCGATAGTTCGGTATGACCGGGGTCACTGATTTTGTGTCAAAAAATGAAGAAAAAAAAATCAGCCATTTTTGGTGAAAATGGTTTTTTAATTTTTCTTTAGGCCTGTCCAGAATGATGATAGTTCGGCATGACCGGGGTCACTGTTTTTGTGTCAAAAAATGAAAAAATAATTCTGAGCTTTTTTTTTGAAAATGGTTCTAAAATGCTTTTTTTTAGGCCTGTCCAAAATGTCGCTAGTTCGGCATGATCGGAGTCATCGTTTTTGGTGACAAAAATCGAAATCTACAATTTTTTGTGAAAATGGTTTTAAAATGTGTTTTTTTAGGCCTGTCCAGAATGTCGCTAGTTCGGCATAACCGGGGTCACTGTTTTTGTGTCACGAAAATGAAGAAAAGATTTCTGAGCTTTTTTTTTGAAAATGGTTCTAAAATGCTTTTTTTTTAGGCCTGTCCAAAATGTCGCTTTTTCGGCATGATCGTAGTCATCGTTTTTAGGGACAAAATAGAAATCTGCAATTTTTTGTGAAAATGGTTCTAAAATGCTTTTTTTTTAGGCCTGTCCAAAATGTCGCTAGTTCGGCATGATCGGAGTATTCATTTTTTGGTGACAAAAATAGAAATCTACAATTTTTAGTGAAAGTGGTTTTAAAATGTTTTTTTTAGGCCTGTCCAGAATGTCGCTAGTTTGGCATGACCGGGGTCACTGTTTTTGTGTCACGAAAATGAAGAAAAAAAATCAGCAATTTTTGGTGAAAATGGTTCTACATTTTTTTTTTAGGCCTGTCCAGAATGTCGCTTTTTCGGCATGATCGGAGTCATCGTTTTTAGGGACAAAATAGAAATCTGCAATTTTTTGTGAAAATGGTTTTAAAATGTTTTTTTAGGCATGTCCAGAATGTCGATAGTTCGGTATGACCGGGGTCACTGATTTTGTGTCAAAAAATGAAGAAAAAAAAATCAGCCATTTTTGGTGAAAATGGTTTTTTAATTTTTCTTTAGGCCTGTCCAGAATGATGATAGTTCGGCATGACCGGGGTCACTGTTTTTGTGTCAAAAAATGAAAAAATAATTCTGAGCTTTTTTTTTGAAAATGGTTCTAAAATGCTTTTTTTTAGGCCTGTCCAAAATGTCGCTAGTTCGGCATGATCGGAGTCATCGTTTTTGGTGACAAAAATCGAAATCTACAATTTTTTGTGAAAATGGTTTTAAAATGTGTTTTTTTAGGCCTGTCCAGAATGTCGCTAGTTCGGCATAACCGGGGTCACTGTTTTTGTGTCACGAAAATGAAGAAAAAAAAATCAGCCATTTTTGGTGAAAATGGTTTTTAATTTTTTTTTTAGGCCTGTCCAGAATGTCGATAGTTCGGCATGACCGGGGTCACTGTTTTTGTGTCAAAAAATGAAAAAAAGAATTCTGAGCTTTTTTTTGGAAAATGGTTCTAAAATGCTTTTTTTTTAGGCCTGTCCAAAATGTCGCTAGTTCGGCATGATCGGAGTCATCGTTTTTGGTGACAAAAATAGAAATCTACAATTTTTTGTGAAAATGGTTTTAAAATGTTTTTTTTAGGCCTGTCCAGAATGTCGATAGTTCGGCATGACCGGGGTCACTGTTTTTGTGTCACGAAAATTAAAAAAAAAATATCTGCAATTTTTTGTGAAAATTGTTCTAAAATTTTTTTTTAGGCCTGTCCAGAATGTCGCTTTTTCGGCATGATCGGAGTCATCGTTTTTAGGGACAAAATAGAAATCTGCAATTTTTTGTGAAAATGGTTTTAAAATGTTTTTTTTAGGCCTGTCCAGAATGTCGATAGTTCGGCATGACCGGGGTCACTGTTTTTGTGTCAAAAAAGGAAAAAAATAATTCTGAGCTTTTTTTGAAAATGGTTCTAAAATGCTTTTTTTTTAGGCCTGTCCAAAATGTCGCTTTTTCGGCATGATCGGAGTCATCGTTTTTAGGGACAAAATAGAAATCTGCAATTTTTTGTGAAAATGGTTTTAAAATGTTTTTTTTAGGCCTGTCCAGAATGTCGATAGTTCGGCATGACCGGGGTCACTGTTTTTGTGTCACGAAAATAAATAAAAAATATCTGCAATTTTTTGTGAAAATGGTTCTAAAAATTTTTTTTAGGCCTGTCCAAAATGTCGCTAGTTCGGCATGATCTTAGTCATCGTTTTTGGTGACAAAAATAGAAATCTACAATTTTTTGTGAAAATGGTTTTAAAATGTTTTTTTTTAGGCCTGTCCAGAATGTCGCTAGTTCGGCATGACCGGGGTCACTGTTTTTGTGTCACGAAAATGAAGAAAAAAAAATCAGCAATTTTTGGTGAAAATGGTTTTAAAATTTTTTTTTAGACCTGTCCAGAATGTCGCTTCTTCGGCATGATCGGAGTCATCGTTTTTAGGGACAAAATAGAAATCTGCAATTTTTGGTGAAAATGGTTTTAAAATGTTTTTTTTAGGCCTGTCCAGAATGTCGATACTTCGGCATGACCGGGGTCACTGTTTTTGTGTCAAAAAATGAAGAAAAAAAAATCTGCAATTTTTGGTGAAAATGGTTATAAAAATTTTTTTTAGACCTGTCCAGAATGTCGCTTCTTCGGCATGATCGGAGTCATCGTTTTTAGGGACAAAATAGAAATCTGCAATTTTTGGTGAAAATGGTTTTAAAATGTTTTTTTTAGGCCTGTCCAGAATGTCGATACTTCGGCATGACCGGGGTCACTGTTTTTGTGTCAAAAAATGAAGAAAAAAAAATCTGCAATTTTTGGTGAAAATGGTTTTAAAAAATCTTTTTTGGCCTGTCCAGAATGTCGCTTTTTCGGCATGATCGGAGTCATCGTTTTTAGGGACAAAATAGAAATCTGCAATTTTTTGTGAAAATGGTTTTAAAATGTTTTTTTTAGGCCTGTCCAGAATGTCGATAGTTCGGCATGACCAGGGTCACTGTTTTTGTGTCACGAAAATGAGAAAAAAATATCTGCAATTTTTTGTGAAAATGGTTCTACATTTTTTTTTTTGGCCTGTCCAGAATGTCGCTTTTTGGGCATGATCGGAGTCATCGTTTTTAGGGACAAAATAGAAATCTGCAATTTTTTGTGAAAATGGTTTTAAAATGTTTTTTTAGGCATGTCCAGAATGTCGATAGGTCGGTATGACCGGGGTCACTGTTTTTGTGTCAAAAAATGAAGAAAAAAAAATCAGCCATTTTTGGTGAAAATGGTTTTTAAATTTTTTTTTAGGCCTGTCCAGAATGTCGATAGTTCGGCATGACCGGGGTCACTGTTTTTGTGTCAAAAAAGGAAAAAAATAATTCTGAGCTTTTTTTGAAAATGGTTCTAAAATGCTTTTTTTTTAGGCCTGTCCAAAATGTCGCTTTTTCGGCATGATCGGAGTCATCGTTTTTAGGGACAAAATAGAAATCTGCAATTTTTTGTGAAAATGGTTTTAAAATGTTTTTTTTAGGCCTGTCCAGAATGTCGATAGTTCGGCATGACCGGGGTCACTGTTTTTGTGTCACGAAAATAAATAAAAAATATCTGCAATTTTTTGTGAAAATGGTTCAAAAAATTTTTTTTAGGCCTGTCCAAAATGTCGCTAGTTCGGCATGATCTTAGTCATCGTTTTTGGTGACAAAAATAGAAATCTACAATTTTTTGTGAAAATGGTTTTAAAATGTTTTTTTTTAGGCCTGTCCAGAATGTCGCTAGTTCGGCATGACCGGGGTCACTGTTTTTGTGTCACGAAAATGAAGAAAAAAAAATCAGCAATTTTTGGTGAAAATGGTTTTTAAATTTTTTTTTAGACCTGTCCAGAATGTCGCTTCTTCGGCATGATCGGAGTCATCGTTTTTAGGGACAAAATAGAAATCTGCAATTTTTGGTGAAAATGGTTTTAAAATGTTTTTTTTAGGCCTGTCCAGAATGTCGATACTTCGGCATGACCGGGGTCACTGTTTTTGTGTCAAAAAATGAAGAAAAAAAAATCTGCAATTTTTGGTGAAAATGGTTTTAAAAAATCTTTTTTGGCCTGTCCAGAATGTCGCTTTTTCGGCATGATCGGAGTCATCGTTTTTAGGGACAAAATAGAAATCTGCAATTTTTTGTGAAAATGGTTTTAAAATGTTTTTTTAGGCATGTCCAGAATGTCGATAGGTCGGTATGACCGGGGTCACTGTTTTTGTGTCAAAAAATGAAGAAAAAAAAATCAGCCATTTTTGGTGAAAATGGTTTTTAATTTTTTTTTTAGGCCTGTCCAGAATGTCGATAGTTCGGCATGACCGGGGTCACTGTTTTTGTGTCAAAAAATGAAAAAAAGAATTCTGAGCTTTTTTTTTGAAAATGGTTCTAAAATGCTTTTTTTTTAGGCCTGTCCAAAATGTCGCTAGTTCGGCATGATCGGAGTCATCGTTTTTGGTGACAAAAATAGAAATCTACAATTTTTTGTGAAAATGGTTTTAAAATGTTTTTTTTAGGCCTGTCCAGAATGTCGCTAGTTCGGCATGACCGGGGTCACTGTTTTTGTGTCACGAAAATGAAGAAAAAAAAATCTGCAATTTTTGGTGAAAATGGTTTTAAAAAATCTTTTTAGGCCTGTCCAGAATGTCGCTTTTTCGATATGATCGGAGTCATCGTTTTTAGGGACAAAATAGAAATCTGCAATTTTTTGTGAAAATGGTTTTAAAATGTTTTTTTAGGCCTGTCCAGAATGTCGATAGTTCGGCATGACCAGGGTCACTGTTTTTGTGTCACGAAAATGAGAAAAAAATATCTGCAATTTTTTGTGAAAATGGTTCTACATTTTTTTTTTGGGCCTGTCCAGAATGTCGCTTTTTGGGCATGATCGGAGTCATCGTTTTTAGGGACAAAATAGAAATCTGCAATTTTTTGTGAAAATGGTTTTAAAATGTTTTTTTAGGCCTGTCCAGAATGTCGATAGTTCGGCATGACCGAGGTCACTGTTTTTGTGTCACGAAAATGAGAAAAAAATATCTGCAATTTTTTGTGAAAATGGTTTTAAAATGTTTTTTTTAGGCCTGTCCAGAATGTCGATAGTTCGGCATGACCGGGGTCACTGTTTTTGTGTCACGAAAATGAAAAAAAAATATCTGCAATTTTTTGTGAAAATGGTTCTAAAATTTTTTTTTAGGCCTGTCCAGAATGTCGCTTTTTCGGCATGATCGGAGTCATCGTTTTTAGGGACAAAATAGAAATCTGCAATTTTTTGTGAAAATGGTTTTAAAATGTTTTTTTAGGCCTGTCCAGAATGTCGATAGTTCGGCATGACCGGGGTCACTGTTTTTGTGTCACGAAAATTAGAAAAAAATATCTGCAATTTTTTGTGAAAATGGTTCTAAATTTTTTTTTTAGGCCTGTCCAGAATGTCGCTTTTTCGGCATGATCGGAGTCATCGTTTTTAGGGACAAAATAGAAATCTGCAATTTTTTGTGAAAATGGTTTTAAAATGTTTTTTTTAGGCCTGTCCAGAATGTCGATAGTTCGGCATGACCGGGGTCACTGTTTTTGTGTCACGAAAAAAAAAAAAAAATATCTGCAATTTTTTGTGAAAATGGTTCTAAAAATTTTTTTTAGGCCTGTCCAAAATGTCGCTAGTTCGGCATGATCTTAGTCATCGTTTTTGGTGACAAAAATAGAAATCTACAATTTTTTGTGAAAATGGTTTTAAAATGTTTTTTTTTAGGCCTGTCCAGAATGTCGCTAGTTCGGCATGACCGGGGTCACTGTTTTTGTGTCACGAAAATGAAGAAAAAAAAATCAGCAATTTTTGGTGAAAATGGTTTTAAAAATTTTTTTTAGACCTGTCCAGAATGTCGCTTCTTCGGCATGATCGGAGTCATCGTTTTTAGGGACAAAATAGAAATCTGCAATTTTTGGTGAAAATGGTTTTAAAATGTTTTTTTTAGGCCTGTCCAGAATGTCGATACTTCGGCATGACCGGGGTCACTGTTTTTGTGTCAAAAAATGAAGAAAAAAAAATCTGCAATTTTTGGTGAAAATGGTTTTAAAATGTTTTTTTTAGGCCTGTCCAGAATGTCGATAGTTCGGCATGACCGGGGTCACTGTTTTTGTGTCACGAAAATGAAAAAAAAATATCTGCAATTTTTTGTGAAAATGGTTCTAAAATTTTTTTTTAGGCCTGTCCAGAATGTCGCTTTTTCGGCATGATCGGAGTCATCGTTTTTAGGGACAAAATAGAAATCTGCAATTTTTTGTGAAAATGGTTTTAAAATGTTTTTTTTAGGCCTGTCCAGAATGTCGATAGTTCGGCATGACCGGGGTCACTGTTTTTGTGTCACGAAAATGAGAAAAAAATATCTGCAATTTTTTGTGAAAATGGTTCTACATTTTTTTTTTAGGCCTGTCCAGAATGTCGCTTTTTCGGCATGATCTGAGTCATCGTTTTTAGGGACAAAATAGAAATCTGCAATTTTTTGTGAAAATGGTTTTAAAATGTTTTTTTAGGCCTGTCCAGAATGTCGATAGTTCGGCATGACCGGGGTCACTGTTTTTGTGTCACGAAAATAAAAAAAAAATATCTGCAATTTTTTGTGAAAATGGTTCTAAAAATTTTTTTTAGGCCTGTCCAAAATGTCGCTAGTTCGGCATGATCTTAGTCATCGTTTTTGGTGACAAAAATAGAAATCTACAATTTTTTGTGAAAATGGTTTTAAAATGTTTTTTTTTAGGCCTGTCCAGAATGTCGCTAGTTCGGCATGACCGGGGTCACTGGTTTTGTGTGTTAAAAAAGGAAAAAAATAATTCTGAGCTTTTTTTGAAAATGGTTCTAAAATGCTTTTTTTTTAGGCCTGTCCAAAATGTCGCTTTTTCGGCATGATCGGAGTCATCGTTTTTAGGGACAAAATAGAAATCTGCAATTTTTTGTGAAAATGGTTTTAAAATGTTTTTTTTAGGCCTGTCCAGAATGTCGATAGTTCGGCATGACCGGGGTCACTGTTTTTGTGTCACGAAAAGAAAAAAAAAATATCTGCAATTTTTTGTGAAAATGGTTCTAAAAATTTTTTTTAGGCCTGTCCAAAATGTCGCTAGTTCGGCATGATCTTAGTCATCGTTTTTGGTGACAAAAATAGAAATCTACAATTTTTTGTGAAAATGGTTTTAAAATGTTTTTTTTTAGGCCTGTCCAGAATGTCGCTAGTTCGGCATGACCGGGGTCACTGTTTTTGTGTCACGAAAATGAAGAAAAAAAAATCAGCAATTTTTGGTGAAAATGGTTTTAAAAAATTTTTTTAGACCTGTCCAGAATGTCGCTTCTTCGGCATGATCGGAGTCATCGTTTTTAGGGACAAAATAGAAATCTGCAATTTTTGGTGAAAATGGTTTTAAAATGTTTTTTTTAGGCCTGTCCAGAATGTCGATACTTCGGCATGACCGGGGTCACTGTTTTTGTGTCAAAAAATGAAGAAAAAAAAATCTGCAATTTTTGGTGAAAATGGTTTTAAAATGTTTTTTTTAGGCCTGTCCAGAATGTCGATAGTTCGGCATGACCGGGGTCACTGTTTTTGTGTCACGAAAATGAAAAAAAAATATCTGCAATTTTTTGTGAAAATGGTTCTAAAATTTTTTTTTAGGCCTGTCCAGAATGTCGATAGTTCGGTATGACCGGGGTCACTGTTTTTGTGTCAAAAAATGAAGAAAAAAAAATCAGCCATTTTTGGTGAAAATGGTTTTAAAATTTTTTTTTAGGCCTGTCCAGAATGTCGATAGTTCGGCATGACCGGGGTCACTGTTTTTGTGTCAAAAAATGAAAAAAAGAATTCTGAGCTTTTTTTTTGAAAATGGTTCTAAAATGCTTTTTTTTTAGGCCTGTCCAAAATGTCGCTAGTTCGGCATGATCGGAGTCATCGTTTTTGGTGACAAAAATCGAAATCTACAATTTTTTGTGAAAATGGTTTTAAAATGTTTTTTTTAGGCCTGTCCAGAATGTCGCTAGTTCGGCATGACCGGGGTCACTGTTTTTGTGTCACGAAAATGAAGAAAAAAAAATCTGCAATTTTTGGTGAAAATGGTTTTAAAAAATCTTTTTAGGCCTGTCCAGAATGTCGCTTTTTCGGCATGATCGGAGTCATCGTTTTTAGGGACAAAATAGAAATCTGCAATTTTTTGTGAAAATGGTTTTAAAATGTTTTTTTAGGCCTGTCCAGAATGTCGATAGTTCGGCATGACCGGGGTCACTGTTTTTGTGTCACGAAAATTAGAAAAAAATATCTGCAATTTTTTGTGAAAATGGTTCAAAATTTTTTTTTTTGGCCTGTCCAGAATGTCGCTTTTTCGGCATGATCGGAGTCATCGTTTTTAGGGACAAAATAGAAATCTGCAATTTTTTGTGAAAATGGTTTTAAAATGTTTTTTTTAGGCCTGTCCAGAATGTCGATAGTTCGGCATGACCAGGGTCACTGTTTTTGTGTCACGAAAATGAGAAAAAAATATCTGCAATTTTTTGTGAAAATGGTTCTACATTTTTTTTTTTGGCCTGTCCAGAATGTCGCTTTTTGGGCATGATCGGAGTCATCGTTTTTAGGGACAAAATAGAAATCTGCAATTTTTTGTGAAAATGGTTTTAAAATGTTTTTTTAGGCATGTCCAGAATGTCGATAGGTCGGTATGACCGGGGTCACTGTTTTTGTGTCAAAAAATGAAGAAAAAAAATCAGCCATTTTTGGTGAAAATGGTTTTTAAATTTTTTTTTAGGCCTGTCCAGAATGTCGATAGTTCGGCATGACCGGGGTCACTGTTTTTGTGTCAAAAAATGAAAAAAAGAATTCTGAGCTTTTTTTTTGAAAATGGTTCTAAAATGCTTTTTTTTTAGGCCTGTCCAAAATGTCGCTAGTTCGGCATGATCGGAGTCATCGTTTTTGGTGACAAAAATAGAAATCTACAATTTTTTGTGAAAATGGTTTTAAAATGTTTTTTTTAGGCCTGTCCAGAATGTCGATAGTTCGGCATGACCGGGGTCACTGTTTTTGTGTCACGAAAATGAAAAAAAAATATCTGCAATTTTTTGTGAAAATGGTTCAAAAAATTTTTTTTAGGCCTGTCCAGAATGTCGCTTTTTCGGCATGATCGGAGTCATCGTTTTTAGGGACAAAATAGAAATCTGCAATTTTTTGTGAAAATGGTTTTAAAATGTTTTTTTTAGGCCTGTCCAGAATGTCGATAGTTCGGCATGACCGGGGTCACTGTTTTTGTGTCACGAAAATGAGAAAAAAATATCTGCAATTTTTTGTGAAAATGGTTCTACATTTTTTTTTTAGGCCTGTCCAGAATGTCGCTTTTTCGGCATGATCTGAGTCATCGTTTTTAGGGACAAAATAGAAATCTGCAATTTTTTGTGAAAATGGTTTTAAAATGTTTTTTTAGGCATGTCCAGAATGTCGATAGTTCGGTATGACCGGGGTCACTGTTTTTGTGTCAAAAAATGAAGAAAAAAAAATCAGCCATTTTTGGTGAAAATGGTTTTTAAAAAATTTTTTAGGCCTGTCCAGAATGTCGATAGTTCGGCATGACCGGGGTCACTGTTTTTGTGTCAAAAAATGAAAAAAAGAATTCTGAGCTTTTTTTTTGAAAATGGTTCTAAAATGCTTTTTTTTAGGCCTGTCCAAAATGTCGCTAGTTCGGCATGATCGGAGTCATCGTTTTTGGTGACAAAAATAGAAATCTACAATTTTTTGTGAAAATGGTTTTAAAATGTTTTTTTTAGGCCTGTCCAGAATGTCGCTAGTTCGGCATGACCGGGGTCACTGTTTTTGTGTCACGAAAATGAAGAAAAAAAAATCAGCAATTTTTGGTGAAAATGGTTTTAAAAAATCTTTTTAGGCCTGTCCAGAATGTTGCTTTTTCGGCATGATCGGAGTCATCGTTTTTAGGGACGAAATAGAAATCTGCAATTTTTTGTGAAAATGGTTTTAAAATGTTTTTTTAGGCCTGTCCAGAATGTCGATAGTTCGGCATGACCGGGGTCACTGTTTTTGTGTCACGAAAATGAGAAAAAAATATCTGCAATTTTTTGTGAAAATGGTTCTACATTTTTTTTTTAGGCCTGTCCAGAATGTCGCTTTTTCGGCATGATCTGAGTCATCGTTTTTAGGGACAAAATAGAAATCTGCCATTTTTTGTGAAAATGGTTTTAAAATGTTTTTTTAGGCATGTCCAGAATGTCGATAGTTCGGTATGACCGGGGTCACTGTTTTTGTGTCAAAAAATGAAGAAAAAAAAATCAGCCATTTTTGGTGAAAATGGTTTTAAAATGTTTTTTTTAGGCCTGTCCAGAATGTCGATAGTTCGGCATGACCGGGGTCACTGTTTTTGTGTCACGAAAATAAAAAAAAAATATCTGCAATTTTTTGTGAAAATGGTTCTAAAAATTTTTTTTAGGCCTGTCCAAAATGTCGCTAGTTCGGCATGATCTTAGTCATCGTTTTTGGTGACAAAAATAGAAATCTACAATTTTTTGTGAAAATGGTTTTAAAATGTTTTTTTTTAGGCCTGTCCAGAATGTCGCTAGTTCGGCATGACCGGGGTCACTGTTTTTGTGTCACGAAAATGAAGAAAAAAAAATCAGCAATTTTTGGTGAAAATGGTTTTAAAAAATTTTTTTAGACCTGTCCAGAATGTCGCTTCTTCGGCATGATCGGAGTCATCGTTTTTAGGGACAAAATAGAAATCTGCAATTTTTGGTGAAAATGGTTTTAAAATGTTTTTTTTAGGCCTGTCCAGAATGTCGATACTTCGGCATGACCGGGGTCACTGTTTTTGTGTCAAAAAATGAAGAAAAAAAAATCTGCAATTTTTGGTGAAAATGGTTTTAAAATGTTTTTTTTAGGCCTGTCCAGAATGTCGATAGTTCGGCATGACCGGGGTCACTGTTTTTGTGTCACGAAAATGAAAAAAAAATATCTGCAATTTTTTGTGAAAATGGTTCTAAAATTTTTTTTTAGGCCTGTCCAGAATGTCGATAGTTCGGTATGACCGGGGTCACTGTTTTTGTGTCAAAAAATGAAGAAAAAAAAATCAGCCATTTTTGGTGAAAATGGTTTTTAAAATTTTTTTTAGGCCTGTCCAGAATGTCGATAGTTCGGCATGACCGGGGTCACTGTTTTTGTGTCAAAAAATGAAAAAAAGAATTCTGAGCTTTTTTTTTGAAAATGGTTCTAAAATGCTTTTTTTTTAGGCCTGTCCAAAATGTCGCTAGTTCGGCATGATCGGAGTCATCGTTTTTGGTGACAAAAATCGAAATCTACAATTTTTTGTGAAAATGGTTTTAAAATGTTTTTTTTAGGCCTGTCCAGAATGTCGCTAGTTCGGCATGACCGGGGTCACTGTTTTTGTGTCACGAAAATGAAGAAAAAAAAATCTGCAATTTTTGGTGAAAATGGTTTTAAAAAATCTTTTTAGGCCTGTCCAGAATGTCGCTTTTTCGGCATGATCGGAGTCATCGTTTTTAGGGACAAAATAGAAATCTGCAATTTTTTGTGAAAATGGTTTTAAAATGTTTTTTTAGGCCTGTCCAGAATGTCGATAGTTCGGCATGACCGGGGTCACTGTTTTTGTGTCACGAAAATTAGAAAAAAATATCTGCAATTTTTTGTGAAAATGGTTCAAAATTTTTTTTTTTGGCCTGTCCAGAATGTCGCTTTTTCGGCATGATCGGAGTCATCGTTTTTAGGGACAAAATAGAAATCTGCAATTTTTTGTGAAAATGGTTTTAAAATGTTTTTTTTAGGCCTGTCCAGAATGTCGATAGTTCGGCATGACCAGGGTCACTGTTTTTGTGTCACGAAAATGAGAAAAAAATATCTGCAATTTTTTGTGAAAATGGTTCTACATTTTTTTTTTTGGCCTGTCCAGAATGTCGCTTTTTGGGCATGATCGGAGTCATCGTTTTTAGGGACAAAATAGAAATCTGCAATTTTTTGTGAAAATGGTTTTAAAATGTTTTTTTAGGCATGTCCAGAATGTCGATAGGTCGGTATGACCGGGGTCACTGTTTTTGTGTCAAAAAATGAAGAAAAAAAATCAGCCATTTTTGGTGAAAATGGTTTTTAAATTTTTTTTTAGGCCTGTCCAGAATGTCGATAGTTCGGCATGACCGGGGTCACTGTTTTTGTGTCAAAAAATGAAAAAAAGAATTCTGAGCTTTTTTTTTGAAAATGGTTCTAAAATGCTTTTTTTTTAGGCCTGTCCAAAATGTCGCTAGTTCGGCATGATCGGAGTCATCGTTTTTGGTGACAAAAATAGAAATCTACAATTTTTTGTGAAAATGGTTTTAAAATGTTTTTTTTAGGCCTGTCCAGAATGTCGATAGTTCGGCATGACCGGGGTCACTGTTTTTGTGTCACGAAAATGAAAAAAAAATATCTGCAATTTTTTGTGAAAATGGTTCAAAAAATTTTTTTTAGGCCTGTCCAGAATGTCGCTTTTTCGGCATGATCGGAGTCATCGTTTTTAGGGACAAAATAGAAATCTGCAATTTTTTGTGAAAATGGTTTTAAAATGTTTTTTTTAGGCCTGTCCAGAATGTCGATAGTTCGGCATGACCGGGGTCACTGTTTTTGTGTCACGAAAATGAGAAAAAAATATCTGCAATTTTTTGTGAAAATGGTTCTACATTTTTTTTTTAGGCCTGTCCAGAATGTCGCTTTTTCGGCATGATCTGAGTCATCGTTTTTAGGGACAAAATAGAAATCTGCAATTTTTTGTGAAAATGGTTTTAAAATGTTTTTTTAGGCATGTCCAGAATGTCGATAGTTCGGTATGACCGGGGTCACTGTTTTTGTGTCAAAAAATGAAGAAAAAAAAATCAGCCATTTTTGGTGAAAATGGTTTTTAAAAATTTTTTTAGGCCTGTCCAGAATGTCGATAGTTCGGCATGACCGGGGTCACTGTTTTTGTGTCAAAAAATGAAAAAAAGAATTCTGAGCTTTTTTTTTGAAAATGGTTCTAAAATGCTTTTTTTTAGGCCTGTCCAAAATGTCGCTAGTTCGGCATGATCGGAGTCATCGTTTTTGGTGACAAAAATAGAAATCTACAATTTTTTGTGAAAATGGTTTTAAAATGTTTTTTTTAGGCCTGTCCAGAATGTCGCTAGTTCGGCATGACCGGGGTCACTGTTTTTGTGTCACGAAAATGAAGAAAAAAAAATCAGCAATTTTTGGTGAAAATGGTTTTAAAAAATCTTTTTAGGCCTGTCCAGAATGTTGCTTTTTCGGCATGATCGGAGTCATCGTTTTTAGGGACGAAATAGAAATCTGCAATTTTTTGTGAAAATGGTTTTAAAATGTTTTTTTAGGCCTGTCCAGAATGTCGATAGTTCGGCATGACCGGGGTCACTGTTTTTGTGTCACGAAAATGAGAAAAAAATATCTGCAATTTTTTGTGAAAATGGTTCTACATTTTTTTTTTAGGCCTGTCCAGAATGTCGCTTTTTCGGCATGATCTGAGTCATCGTTTTTAGGGACAAAATAGAAATCTGCCATTTTTTGTGAAAATGGTTTTAAAATGTTTTTTTAGGCATGTCCAGAATGTCGATAGTTCGGTATGACCGGGGTCACTGTTTTTGTGTCAAAAAATGAAGAAAAAAAAATCAGCCATTTTTGGTGAAAATGGTTTTAAAAAATTTTTTTAGGCCTGTCCAGAATGTCGATAGTTCGGCATGACCGGGGTCACTGTTTTTGTGTCAAAAAATGAAGAAAAAAAAATCTGCCATTTTTGGTGAAAATGGTTTTTCAAAATTTTTTTAGGCCTGTCCAGAATGTCGATAGTTCGGCATGAACAGGGTCACTGTTTTTGTGTCAAAAAATGAAAAAAAGAATTCTGAGCTTTTTTTTTGAAAATGGTTCTGAAATGCTTTTTTTTTAGGCCTGTCCAAAATGTCGCTAGTTCGGCATGATCGGAGTCATCGTTTTTGGTGACAAAAATAGAAATCTACAATTTTTTGTGAAAATGGTTTTAAAATGTTTTTTTTAGGCCTGTCCAGAATGTCGCTAGTTCGGCATGACCGGGGTCACTGTTTTTGTGTCACGAAAATGAAGAAAAAAAAATCAGCAATTTTTGGTGAAAATGGTTTTAAAAAATCTTTTTAGGCCTGTCCAGAATGTCGCTTTTTCGGCATGATCGGAGTCATCGTTTTTAGGGACAAAATAGAAATCTGCAATTTTTTGTGAAAATGGTTTTAAAATGTTTTTTTAGGCCTGTCCAGAATGTCGATAGTTCGGCATGACCGGGGTCACTGTTTTTGTGTCACGAAAATGAGAAAAAAATATCTGCAATTTTTTGTGAAAATGGTTCTACATTTTTTTTTTAGGCCTGTCCAGAATGTCGCTTTTTCGGCATGATCTGAGTCATCGTTTTTAGGGACAAAATAGAAATCTGCAATTTTTTGTGAAAATGGTTTTAAAATGTTTTTTTAGGCATGTCCAGAATGTCGATAGTTCGGTATGACCGGGGTCACTGTTTTTGTGTCAAAAAATGAAGAAAAAAAAATCAGCCATTTTTGGTGAAAATGGTTTTAAAAAATTTTTTTAGGCCTGTCCAGAATGTCGATAGTTCGGCATGACCGGGGTCACTGTTTTTGTGTCAAAAAATGAAAAAAAGAATTCTGAGCTTTTTTTTTGAAAATGGTTCTAAAATGCTTTTTTTTTAGGCCTGTCCAAAATGTCGCTAGTTCGGCATGATCGGAGTCATCGTTTTTGGTGACAAAAATAGAAATCTACAATTTTTTGTGAAAATGGTTTTAAAATGTTTTTTTTAGGCCTGTCCAGAATGTCGCTAGTTCGGCATGACCGGGGTCACTGTTTTTGTGTCACGAAAATGAAGAAAAAAAAATCAGCAATTTTTGGTGAAAATGGTTTTAAAAAATCTTTTTAGGCCTGTCCAGAATGTCGCTTTTTCGGCATGATCGGAGTCATCGTTTTTAGGGACAAAATAGAAATCTGCAATTTTTTGTGAAAATGGTTTTAAAATGTTTTTTTTAGGCCTGTCCAGAATGTCGATAGTTCGGCATGACCGGGGTCACTGTTTTTGTGTCACGAAAATGAGAAAAAAATATCTGCAATTTTTTGTGAAAATGGTTCTACATTTTTTTTTTAGGCCTGTCCAGAATGTCGCTTTTTCGGCATGATCTGAGTCATCGTTTTTAGGGACAAAATAGAAATCTGCAATTTTTTGTGAAAATGGTTTTAAAATGTTTTTTTAGGCATGTCCAGAATGTCGATAGTTCGGTATGACCGGGGTCACTGTTTTTGTGTCAAAAAATGAAGAAAAAAAATCAGCCATTTTTGGTGAAAATGGTTTTAAAAATTTTTTTTAGGCCTGTCCAGAATGTCGATAGTTCGGCATGACCGGGGTCACTGTTTTTGTGTCAAAAAATGAAAAAAAGAATTCTGAGCTTTTTTTTTGAAAATGGTTCTAAAATGCTTTTTTTTTAGGCCTGTCCAAAATGTCGCTAGTTCGGCATGATCGGAGTCATCGTTTTTGGTGACAAAAATAGAAATCTACAATTTTTTGTGAAAATGGTTTTAAAATGTTTTTTTTAGGCCTGTCCAGAATGTCGCTAGTTCGGCATGACCGGGGTCACTGTTTTTGTGTCACGAAAATGAAGAAAAAAAAATCAGCAATTTTTGGTGAAAATGGTTTTAAAAAATCTTTTTAGGCCTGTCCAGAATGTCGCTTTTTCGGCATGATCGGAGTCATCGTTTTTAGGGACAAAATAGAAATCTGCAATTTTTGGTGAAAATGGTTTTAAAATGTTTTTTTAGGCCTGTCCAGAATGTCGATAGTTCGGCATGACCAGGGTCACTGTTTTTGTGTCACGAAAATGAGAAAAAAATATCTGCAATTTTTTGTGAAAATGGTTCTACATTTTTTTTTTGGGCCTGTCCAGAATGTCGCTTTTTGGGCATGATCGGAGTCATCGTTTTTAGGGACAAAATAGAAATCTGCAATTTTTTGTGAAAATGGTTTTAAAATGTTTTTTTAGGCCTGTCCAGAATGTCGATAGTTCGGCATGACCGGGGTCACTGTTTTTGTGTCACGAAAATGAGAAAAAAATATCTGCAATTTTTTGTGAAAATGGTTTTAAAATGTTTTTTTTAGGCCTGTCCAGAATGTCGATAGTTCGGCATGACCGGGGTCACTGTTTTTGTGTCACGAAAATGAAAAAAAAATATCTGCAATTTTTTGTGAAAATGGTTCTAAAATTTTTTTTTAGGCCTGTCCAGAATGTCGCTTTTTCGGCATGATCGGAGTCATCGTTTTTAGGGACAAAATAGAAATCTGCAATTTTTTGTGAAAATGGTTTTAAAATGTTTTTTTTAGGCCTGTCCAGAATGTCGATAGTTCGGCATGACCGGGGTCACTGTTTTTGTGTCACGAAAATGAGAAAAAAATATCTGCAATTTTTTGTGAAAATGGTTCTACATTTTTTTTTTAGGCCTGTCCAGAATGTCGCTTTTTCGGCATGATCTGAGTCATCGTTTTTAGGGACAAAATAGAAATCTGCAATTTTTTGTGAAAATGGTTTTAAAATGTTTTTTTAGGCATGTCCAGAATGTCGATAGTTCGGTATGACCGGGGTCACTGTTTTTGTGTCAAAAAATGAAGAAAAAAAAATCAGCCATTTTTGGTGAAAATGGTTTTTAAAAATTTTTTTAGGCCTGTCCAGAATGTCGATAGTTCGGCATGACCGGGGTCACTGTTTTTGTGTCAAAAAATGAAAAAAAGAATTCTGAGCTTTTTTTTTGAAAATGGTTCTAAAATGCTTTTTTTTAGGCCTGTCCAAAATGTCGCTAGTTCGGCATGATCGGAGTCATCGTTTTTGGTGACAAAAATAGAAATCTACAATTTTTTGTGAAAATGGTTTTAAAATGTTTTTTTTAGGCCTGTCCAGAATGTCGCTAGTTCGGCATGACCGGGGTCACTGTTTTTGTGTCACGAAAATGAAGAAAAAAAAATCAGCAATTTTTGGTGAAAATGGTTTTAAAAAATCTTTTTAGGCCTGTCCAGAATGTTGCTTTTTCGGCATGATCGGAGTCATCGTTTTTAGGGACAAAATAGAAATCTGCAATTTTTTGTGAAAATGGTTTTAAAATGTTTTTTTAGGCCTGTCCAGAATGTCGATAGTTCGGCATGACCGGGGTCACTGTTTTTGTGTCACGAAAATGAGAAAAAAATATCTGCAATTTTTTGTGAAAATGGTTCTACATTTTTTTTTTAGGCCTGTCCAGAATGTCGCTTTTTCGGCATGATCTGAGTCATCGTTTTTAGGGACAAAATAGAAATCTGCCATTTTTTGTGAAAATGGTTTTAAAATGTTTTTTTAGGCATGTCCAGAATGTCGATAGTTCGGTATGACCGGGGTCACTGTTTTTGTGTCAAAAAATGAAGAAAAAAAAATCAGCCATTTTTGGTGAAAATGGTTTTAAATTTTTTTTTTAGGCCTGTCCAGAATGTCGATAGTTCGGCATGACCGGGGTCACTGTTTTTGTGTCAAAAAATGAAGAAAAAAAAATCAGCCATTTTTGGTGAAAATGGTTTTTCAAAAAAATTTTAGGCCTGTCCAGAATGTCGATAGTTCGGCATGACCGGGGTCACTGTTTTTGTGTCAAAAAATGAAAAAAAGAATTCTGAGCTTTTTTTTGGAAAATGGTTCTAAAATGCTTTTTTTTTAGGCCTGTCCAAAATGTCGCTAGTTCGGCATGATCGGAGTCATCGTTTTTGGTGACAAAAATAGAAATCTACAATTTTTTGTGAAAATGGTTTTAAAATGTTTTTTTTTAGGCCTGTCCAGAATGTCGCTAGTTCGGCATGACCGGGGTCACTGTTTTTGTGTCACGAAAATGAAGAAAAAAAAATCTGCAATTTTTGGTGAAAATGGTTTTAAAAAATATTTTTAGGCCTGTCCAGAATGTCGCTTTTTCGGCATGATCGGAGTCATCGTTTTTAGGGACAAAATAGAAATCTGCAATTTTTTGTGAAAATGGTTTTAAAATGTTTTTTTAGGCCTGTCCAGAATGTCGATAGTTCGGCATGACCGGGGTCACTGTTTTTGTGTCACGAAAATTAGAAAAAAATATCTGCAATTTTTTGTGAAAATGGTTCAAAAAATTTTTTTTAGGCCTGTCCAGAATGTCGCTTTTTCGGCATGATCGGAGTCATCGTTTTTAGGGACAAAATAGAAATCTGCAATTTTTTGTGAAAATGGTTTTAAAATGTTTTTTTTAGGCCTGTCCAGAATGTCGATAGTTCGGCATGACCGGGGTCACTGTTTTTGTGTCACGAAAATGAGAAAAAAATATCTGCAATTTTTTGTGAAAATGGTTCTACATTTTTTTTTTAGGCCTGTCCAGAATGTCGCTTTTTCGGCATGATCTGAGTCATCGTTTTTAGGGACAAAATAGAAATCTGCAATTTTTTGTGAAAATGGTTTTAAAATGTTTTTTTAGGCATGTCCAGAATGTCGATAGTTCGGTATGACCGGGGTCACTGTTTTTGTGTCAAAAAATGAAGAAAAAAAAATCAGCCATTTTTGGTGAAAATGGTTTTTAAAATTTTTTTTAGGCCTGTCCAGAATGTCGATAGTTCGGCATGACCGGGGTCACTGTTTTTGTGTCAAAAAATGAAAAAAAGAATTCTGAGCTTTTTTTTTGAAAATGGTTCTAAAATGCTTTTTTTTAGGCCTGTCCAAAATGTCGCTAGTTCGGCATGATCGGAGTCATCGTTTTTGGTGACAAAAATAGAAATCTACAATTTTTTGTGAAAATGGTTTTAAAATGTTTTTTTTAGGCCTGTCCAGAATGTCGCTAGTTCGGCATGACCGGGGTCACTGTTTTTGTGTCACGAAAATGAAGAAAAAAAAATCAGCAATTTTTGGTGAAAATGGTTTTAAAAAATCTTTTTAGGCCTGTCCAGAATGTTGCTTTTTCGGCATGATCGGAGTCATCGTTTTTAGGGACAAAATAGAAATCTGCAATTTTTTGTGAAAATGGTTTTAAAATGTTTTTTTAGGCCTGTCCAGAATGTCGATAGTTCGGCATGACCGGGGTCACTGTTTTTGTGTCACGAAAATGAGAAAAAAATATCTGCAATTTTTTGTGAAAATGGTTCTACATTTTTTTTTTAGGCCTGTCCAGAATGTCGCTTTTTCGGCATGATCTGAGTCATCGTTTTTAGGGACAAAATAGAAATCTGCCATTTTTTGTGAAAATGGTTTTAAAATGTTTTTTTAGGCATGTCCAGAATGTCGATAGTTCGGTATGACCGGGGTCACTGTTTTTGTGTCAAAAAATGAAGAAAAAAAAATCAGCCATTTTTGGTGAAAATGGTTTTAAAAAATTTTTTTAGGCCTGTCCAGAATGTCGATAGTTCGGCATGACCGGGGTCACTGTTTTTGTGTCAAAAAATGAAGAAAAAAAAATCAGCCATTTTTGGTGAAAATGGTTTTTCAAAAAAAATTTAGGCCTGTCCAGAATGTCGATAGTTCGGCATGACCGGGGTCACTGTTTTTGTGTCAAAAAATGAAAAAAAGAATTCTGAGCTTTTTTTTTGAAAATGGTTCTAAAATGCTTTTTTTTTAGGCCTGTCCAAAATGTCGCTAGTTCGGCATGATCGGAGTCATCGTTTTTGGTGACAAAAATAGAAATCTACAATTTTTTGTGAAAATGGTTTTAAAATGTTTTTTTTAGGCCTGTCCAGAATGTCGCTAGTTCGGCATGACCGGGGTCACTGTTTTTGTGTCACGAAAATGAAGAAAAAAAAATCAGCAATTTTTGGTGAAAATGGTTTTAAAAAATCTTTTTAGGCCTGTCCAGAATGTTGCTTTTTCGGCATGATCGGAGTCATCGTTTTTAGGGACAAAATAGAAATCTGCAATTTTTTGTGAAAATGGTTTTAAAATGTTTTTTTAGGCCTGTCCAGAATGTCGATAGTTCGGCATGACCGGGGTCACTGTTTTTGTGTCACGAAAATGAGAAAAAAATATCTGCAATTTTTTGTGAAAATGGTTCTACATTTTTTTTTTAGGCCTGTCCAGAATGTCGCTTTTTCGGCATGATCTGAGTCATCGTTTTTAGGGACAAAATAGAAATCTGCCATTTTTTGTGAAAATGGTTTTAAAATGTTTTTTTAGGCATGTCCAGAATGTCGATAGTTCGGTATGACCGGGGTCACTGTTTTTGTGTCAAAAAATGAAGAAAAAAAAATCAGCCATTTTTGGTGAAAATGGTTTTAAAAAATTTTTTTAGGCCTGTCCAGAATGTCGATAGTTCGGCATGACCGGGGTCACTGTTTTTGTGTCAAAAAATGAAGAAAAAAAAATCAGCCATTTTTGGTGAAAATGGTTTTTCAAAAAATTTTTAGGCCTGTCCAGAATGTCGATAGTTCGGCATGACAGGGGTCACTGTTTTTGTGTCAAAAAATGAAAAAAAGAATTCTGAGCTTTTTTTTTGAAAATGGTTCTAAAATGCTTTTTTTTTAGGCCTGTCCAAAATGTCGCTAGTTCGGCATGATCGGAGTCATCGTTTTTGGTGACAAAAATAGAAATCTACAATTTTTTGTGAAAATGGTTTTAAAATGTTTTTTTTAGGCCTGTCCAGAATGTCGCTAGTTCGGCATGACCGGGGTCACTGTTTTTGTGTCACGAAAATGAAGAAGAAAAAATCAGCAATTTTTGGTGAAAATGGTTTTAAAAAATCTTTTTAGGCCTGTCCAGAATGTCGCTTTTTCGGCATGATCGGAGTCATCGTTTTTAGGGACAAAATAGAAATCTGCAATTTTTTGTGAAAATGGTTTTAAAATGTTTTTTTAGGCCTGTCCAGAATGTCGATAGTTCGGCATGACCGGGGTCACTGTTTTTGTGTCACGAAAATGAGAAAAAAATATCTGCAATTTTTTGTGAAAATGGTTCTACATTTTTTTTTTAGGCCTGTCCAGAATGTCGCTTTTTCGGCATGATCTGAGTCATCGTTTTTAGGGACAAAATAGAAATCTGCAATTTTTTGTGAAAATGGTTTTAAAATGTTTTTTTAGGCATGTCCAGAATGTCGATAGTTCGGTATGACCGGGGTCACTGTTTTTGTGTCAAAAAATGAAGAAAAAAAAATCAGCCATTTTTGGTGAAAATGGTTTTTAAATTTTTTTTTAGGCCTGTCCAGAATGTCGATAGTTCGGCATGACCGGGGTCACTGTTTTTGTGTCAAAAAATGAAAAAAAGAATTCTGAGCTTTTTTTTTGAAAATGGTTCTGAAATGCTTTTTTTTTAGGCCTGTCCAAAATGTCGCTAGTTCGGCATGATCGGAGTCATTGTTTTTGGTGACAAAAATAGAAATCTACAATTTTTTGTGAAAATGGTTTTAAAATGTTTTTTTTAGGCCTGTCCAGAATGTCGCTAGTTCGGCATGACCGGGGTCACTGTTTTTGTGTCACGAAAATGAAGAAAAAAAAATCAGCAATTTTTGGTGAAAATGGTTTTAAAAAATCTTTTTAGGCCTGTCCAGAATGTCGCTTTTTCGGCATGATCGGAGTCATCGTTTTTAGGGACAAAATAGAAATCTGCAATTTTTTGTGAAAATGGTTTTAAAATGTTTTTTTAGGCCTGTCCAGAATGTCGATAGTTCGGCATGACCGGGGTCACTGTTTTTGTGTCACGAAAATGAGAAAAAAATATCTGCAATTTTTTGTGAAAATGGTTCTACATTTTTTTTTTAGGCCTGTCCAGAATGTCGCTTTTTCGGCATGATCTGAGTCATCGTTTTTAGGGACAAAATAGAAATCTGCAATTTTTTGTGAAAATGGTTTTAAAATGTTTTTTTAGGCATGTCCAGAATGTCGATAGTTCGGTATGACCGGGGTCACTGTTTTTGTGTCAAAAAATGAAGAAAAAAAAATCAGCCATTTTTGGTGAAAATGGTTTTAAAATTTTTTTTTAGGCCTGTCCAGAATGTCGATAGTTCGGCATGACCGGGGTCACTGTTTTTGTGTCAAAAAATGAAAAAAAGAATTCTGAGCTTTTTTTTTGAAAATGGTTCTAAAATGCTTTTTTTTTAGGCCTGTCCAAAATGTCGCTAGTTCGGCATGATCGGAGTCATCGTTTTTGGTGACAAAAATAGAAATCTACAATTTTTTGTGAAAATGGTTTTAAAATGTTTTTTTTAGGCCTGTCCAGAATGTCGCTAGTTCGGCATGACCGGGGTCACTGTTTTTGTGTCACGAAAATGAAGAAAAAAAAATCAGCAATTTTTGGTGAAAATGGTTTTAAAAAATCTTTTTAGGCCTGTCCAGAATGTCGCTTTTTCGGCATGATCGGAGTCATCGTTTTTAGGGACAAAATAGAAATCTGCAATTTTTTGTGAAAATGGTTTTAAAATGTTTTTTTAGGCCTGTCCAGAATGTCGATAGTTCGGCATGACCGGGGTCACTGTTTTTGTGTCACGAAAATGAGAAAAAAATATCTGCAATTTTTTGTGAAAATGGTTCTACATTTTTTTTTTAGGCCTGTCCAGAATGTCGCTTTTTCGGCATGATCTGAGTCATCGTTTTTAGGGAGAAAATAGAAATCTGCAATTTTTTGTGAAAATGGTTTTAAAATGTTTTTTTAGGCATGTCCAGAATGTCGATAGTTCGGTATGACCGGGGTCACTGTTTTTGTGTCAAAAAATGAAGAAAAAAAAATCAGCCATTTTTGGTGAAAATGGTTTTAAAAAATTTTTTTAGGCCTGTCCAGAATGTCGATAGTTCGGCATGACCGGGGTCACTGTTTTTGTGTCAAAAAATGAAAAAAAGAATTCTGAGCTTTTTTTTTGAAAATGGTTCTAAAATGCTTTTTTTTTAGGCCTGTCCAAAATGTCGCTAGTTCGGCATGATCGGAGTCATCGTTTTTGGTGACAAAAATAGAAATCTACAATTTTTTGTGAAAATGGTTTTAAAATGTTTTTTTTAGGCCTGTCCAGAATGTCGCTAGTTCGGCATGACCGGGGTCACTGTTTTTGTGTCACGAAAATGAAGAAAAAAAAATCAGCAATTTTTGGTGAAAATGGTTTTAAAAAATCTTTTTAGGCCTGTCCAGAATGTCGCTTTTTCGGCATGATCGGAGTCATCGTTTTTAGGGACAAAATAGAAATCTGCAATTTTTTGTGAAAATGGTTTTAAAATGTTTTTTTTAGGCCTGTCCAGAATGTCGATAGTTCGGCATGACCGGGGTCACTGTTTTTGTGTCACGAAAATGAGAAAAAAATATCTGCAATTTTTTGTGAAAATGGTTCTACATTTTTTTTTTGGGCCTGTCCAGAATGTCGCTTTTTGGGCATGATCGGAGTCATCGTTTTTAGGGACAAAATAGAAATCTGCAATTTTTTGTGAAAATGGTTTTAAAATGTTTTTTTAGGCATGTCCAGAATGTCGATAGGTCGGTATGACCGGGGTCACTGTTTTTGTGTCAAAAAATGAAGAAAAAAAAATCAGCCATTTTTGGTGAAAATGGTTTTTAAAGTTTTTTTTAGGCCTGTCCAGAATGTCGATAGTTCGGCATGACCGGGGTCACTGTTTTTGTGTCAAAAAATGAAAAAAAGAATTCTGAGCTTTTTTTTTGAAAATGGTTCTGAAATGCTTTTTTTTTAGGCCTGTCCAAAATGTCGCTAGTTCGGCATGATCGGAGTCATCGTTTTTGGTGACAAAAATAGAAATCTACAATTTTTTGTGAAAATGGTTTTAAAATGTTTTTTTTAGGCCTGTCCAGAATGTCGCTAGTTCGGCATGACCGGGGTCACTGTTTTTGTGTCACGAAAATGAAGAAAAAAAATCAGCAATTTTTGGTGAAAATGGTTTTAAAAAATCTTTTTAGGCCTGTCCAGAATGTCGCTTTTTGGGCATGATCGGAGTCATCGTTTTTAGGGACAAAATAGAAATCTGCAATTTTTTGTGAAAATGGTTTTAAAATGTTTTTTTTAGGCCTGTCCAGAATGTCGATAGTTCGGCATGACCAGGGTCACTGTTTTTGTGTCACGAAAATGAGAAAAAAATATCTGCAATTTTTTGTGAAAATGGTTCTACATTTTTTTTTTTGGCCTGTCCAGAATGTCGCTTTTTGGGCATGATCGGAGTCATCGTTTTTAGGGACAAAATAGAAATCTGCAATTTTTTGTGAAAATGGTTTTAAAATGTTTTTTTAGGCATGTCCAGAATGTCGATAGGTCGGTATGACCGGGGTCACTGTTTTTGTGTCAAAAAATGAAGAAAAAAAAATCAGCCATTTTTGGTGAAAATGGTTTTTAAATTTTTTTTTAGGCCTGTCCAGAATGTCGATAGTTCGGCATGACCGGGGTCACTGTTTTTGTGTCAAAAAATGAAAAAAAGAATTCTGAGCTTTTTTTTTGAAAATGGTTCTAAAATGCTTTTTTTTTAGACCTGTCCAAAATGTCGCTAGTTCGGCATGATCGGAGTCATCGTTTTTGGTGACAAAAATAGAAATCTACAATTTTTTGTGAAAATGGTTTTAAAATGTTTTTTTTAGGCCTGTCCAGAATGTCGCTAGTTCGGCATGACCGGGGTCACTGTTTTTGTGTCACGAAAATGAAGAAAAAAAAATCTGCAATTTTTGGTGAAAATGGTTTTAAAAAATCTTTTTAGGCCTGTCCAGAATGTCGCTTTTTCGGCATGATCGGAGTCATCGTTTTTAGGGACAAAATAGAAATCTGCAATTTTTTGTGAAAATGGTTTTAAAATGTTTTTTTAGGCCTGTCCAGAATGTCGATAGTTCGGCATGACCGGGGTCACTGTTTTTGTGTCACGAAAATTAGAAAAAAATATCTGCAATTTTTTGTGAAAATGGTTCAAAATTTTTTTTTTAGGCCTGTCCAGAATGTCGCTTTTTCGGCATGATCGGAGTCATCGTTTTTAGGGACAAAATAGAAATCTGCAATTTTTTGTGAAAATGGTTTTAAAATGTTTTTTTAGGCCTGTCCAGAATGTCGATAGTTCGGCATGACCAGGGTCACTGTTTTTGTGTCACGAAAATGAGAAAAAAATATCTGCAATTTTTTGTGAAAATGGTTCTACATTTTTTTTTTTGGCCTGTCCAGAATGTCGCTTTTTGGGCATGATCGGAGTCATCGTTTTTAGGGACAAAATAGAAATCTGCAATTTTTTGTGAAAATGGTTTTAAAATGTTTTTTTAGGCATGTCCAGAATGTCGATAGTTCGGCATGACCGGGGTCACTGTTTTTGTGTCAAAAAATGAAAAAAAGAATTCTGAGCTTTTTTTTTGAAAATGGTTCTAAAATGCTTTTTTTTTAGGCCTGTCCAAAATGTCGCTAGTTCGGCATGATCGGAGTCATCGTTTTTGGTGACAAAAATAGAAATCTACAATTTTTTGTGAAAATGGTTTTAAAATGTTTTTTTTAGGCCTGTCCAGAATGTCGATAGTTCGGCATGACCGGGGTCACTGTTTTTGTGTCACGAAAATGAGAAAAAAATATCTGCAATTTTTTGTGAAAATGGTTCTAAAAATTTTTTTTAGGCCTGTCCAGAATGTCGCTTTTTCGGCATGATCGGAGTCATCGTTTTTAGGGACAAAATAGAAATCTGCAATTTTTGGTGAAAATGGTTTTAAAATGTTTTTTTTAGGCCTGTCCAGAATGTCGATAGTTCAGCATGACCGGGGTCACTGTTTTTGTGTCAAAAAATGAAAAAAAGAATTCTGAGCTTTTTTTTTGAAAATGGTTCTAAAATGCTTTTTTTTTAGGCCTGTCCAAAATGTCGCTAGTTCGGCATGATCGGAGTATTCGTTTTTGGTGACAAAAATAGAAATCTACAATTTTTAGTGAAAATGGTTTTAAAATGGTTTTTTTTAGGCCTGTCCAGAATGTCGCTAGTTTTGCATGACCGGGGTCACTGTTTTTGTGTCACGAAAATGAAGAAAAAAAAATCAGCAATTTTTGGTGAAAATGGTTTTAAAAAATTTTTTTAGACCTGTCCAGAATGTCGATTTTTCAGCATGATTGGAGTCAGCGTTTTTAGGGACAAAATAGAAATCTGCAATTTTTGGTGAAAATGGTTTTAAAATGTTTTTTTTAGGCCTGTCCAGAATGTCGATAGTTCGGCATGACCGGGGTCACTGTTTTTGTGTCACGAAAATGAGAAAAAAATATCTGCAATTTTTTGTGAAAATGGTTCTACATTTTTTTTTTAGGCCTGTCCAGAATGTCGCTTTTTCAGCATGATCGGAGTCATCGTTTTTAGGGACAAAATAGAAATCTGCAATTTTTTGTGAAAATGGTTTTAACCTCTATGGGACCGGCGGGACGAATTCGTCCCACCTACGTAACATCCACTGCCAGCCTGTGGCGCGATTTTCAAAATCTTCAAAATCCTATTACTTCAATTTCTCAAACATATGACTATTTTACAGCCATTTAAAGATAAGACTCTCGTTAATCTAACCACACTGTCCGATTTCAAAAAGGCTTTACAACGAAAGCAAAACATTAGATTATGTCAGCAGAGTACCAAGCCAGAAATAATCAGACACCCATTTTTCAAGCCAGCATATAATGTCACCAAAACCCAGAAGACAGCTAAATGCAGCACTCACCTTTGATGATCTTCATCAGATGACAACCCTAGGACATTATGTTATACAATACATGCATGTTTTGTTCAATCAAGTTCATATTTATATCAAAAACCAGCTTTTTACATTAGCATGTGACGTTCAGAACTAGCATACCCCCCGCAAACTTACGGGGAATTCGCTAACATTTTACTAAATTACTCACGATAAACGTTCACAAAAAGCATAACAATTATTTTAAGAATTATAGATACAGACCTCCTCTATGCACTCGATATGTCCGATTTTAAAATAGCTTTTTGGTGAAAGCACATTTTGCAATATTCTAAGTATATAGCCCAGGCATCACGGGCTCGCTATTTAGACACCCGGCAAGTTTAGCACTCACCATAATCATATTTACTATTATAAAAATGTCATTACCTTTTGTTGTCTTCGTCAGAATGCACACCCAGGACGTCTACTTCAATAACAAATGTTGGTTTGGTCCAAAATAATCCATCGTTATATCCGAATAGTGGCGTTTTGTTCGTGCGTTCCAGACACTATCCGAAATAGTAAAGAAGTGTCGCGCGCTTGGCGCAATTCCTGACAATAAAATTCTAAGTATTCAATTGCCGTACGTCGAAGCATGTCAACCGCTGTTTAAAATCAATTTTTACGTCATTTTTCTCGTAGAAAAGCGGTAAAATTCCGACAGGGAATCTCCTTTTCGGCAAACAGAGGAAAAAATCCCAAAGGCGGGGGCGGTCGGGGTCACGCGCATAAGCTAGTGTCTCTTGATGGGCCACTTGAGAAAGGCGATAATGTGTTTCAGCCTGGGGCTGGAATGACGACATTCTCTTTTTTCCCGGGCTATGAGAGCCTATGGACGACGTGGGAAGTGTCACGTTAGAGCAGAGATCCTTAGTAAATGATAGAGATGGCAAAGAAGTTCCAGAAATGGTCAGACAGGCCACTTCCTGTAAAGGAATCTCTCAGGTTTTGACCTGCCATTTGAGTTCTGTTATACTCACAGACACCATTCAAACAGTTTTAGAAAATTTAGGGTGTTTTCTATCCATATGTAATAAGTATATGCATATTCTAGTTACTGAGTAGGAGTGGTAACCAGATTAAATCGGGTATGTTTTTTATCCAGCCGTGTCAATGCTGCCCCCTAGCCCTAACAGGTTAAAATGTTTTTTTAGGCATGTCCAGAATGTCGATAGTTCGGTATGACCGGGGTCACTGTTTTTGTGTCAAAAAATGAAAAAAAGAATTCTGAGCTTTTTTTTGAAAATGGTTCTAAAAATGCTTTTTTTTTAGGCCTGTCCAAAATGTCGCTAGTTCGGCATGATCGGAGTCATCGTTTTTGGTGACAAAAATAGAAATCTACAATTTTTAGTGAAAATGGTTTTAAAATGTTTTTTTAGGCATGTCCAGAATGTCGATAGTTCGGTATGACCGGGGTCACTGTTTTTGTGTCAAAAAATGAAGAAAAAAAATCAGCCATTTTTGGTGAAAATGGTTTTAAAAATTTTTTTTAGGTCCTGTCCAGAATGACGATAGTTCGGCATGACCGGGGTCACTGTTTTTGTGTCAAAAAATGAAAAAAAGAATTCTGAGCTTTTTTTTTGAAAATGGTTCTAAAATGCTTTTTTCTTAGGCCTGTCCAAAATGTCGCTAGTTCGGCATGATCGGAGTCATCGTTTTTGGTGACAAAAATAGAAATCTACAATTTTTTGTGAAAATGGTTTTAAAATGTTTTTTTTAGGCCTGTCCAGAATGTCGCTAGTTCGCATGACCGGGGTCACTGTTTTTGTGTCACGAAAATGAAGAAAAAAAAATCAGCAATTTTTGGTGAAAATGTTTTTTTTTAAACATTTTAGGCCTGTCCAGAATGTCGCTTTTTCGGCATGATCGGAGTCATCGTTTTTAGGGACAAAATAGAAATCTGCAATTTTTTGTGAAAATGGTTTTAAAATGTTTTTTTAGGCCTGTCCAGAATGTCGCTAGTTCGGCATGACCGGGGTCACTGTTTTTGTGTCACGAAAATGAAGAAAAAAAAATCAGCAATTTTTGGTGAAAATGGTTTTAAAAATTTTTTTTAGACCTGTCCAGAATGTCGCTTTTTCAGCATGATCGGAGTCAGCGTTTTTAGGGACAAAATAGAAATCTGCAATTTTTTGTGAAAATGGTTTTAAAATGTTTTTTTAGGCATGTCCAGAATGTCGATAGTTCGGTATGACCGGGGTCACTGTTTTTGTGTCAAAAAATGAAGAAAAAAAATCAGCCATTTTTGGTGAAAATGGTTTTAAAATTTTTTTTTAGGTCCTGTCCAGAATGACGATATTTCGGCATGACCGGGGTCACTGTTTTTGTGTCAAAAAATGAAAAAAAGAATTCTGAGCTTTTTTTTTGAAAATGGTTCTAAAATGCTTTTTTTTTAGGCCTGTCCAAAATGTCGCTAGTTCGGCATGATCGGAGTCATCGTTTTTGGTGACAAAAATAGAAATCTACAATTTTTTGTGAAAATGGTTTTAAAATGTTTTTTTTAGGCCTGTCCAGAATGTCGCTAGTTCGCATGACCGGGGTCACTGTTTTTGTGTCACGAAAATGAAGAAAAAAAAATCAGCAATTTTTGGTGAAAATGTTTTTTTTTAAACATTTTAGGCCTGTCCAGAATGTCGCTTTTTCGGCATGATCGGAGTCATCGTTTTTAGGGACAAAATAGAAATCTGCAATTTTTTGTGAAAATGGTTTTAAAATGTTTTTTTAGGCCTGTCCAGAATGTCGCTAGTTCGGCATGACCGGGGTCACTGTTTTTGTGTCACGAAAATGAAGAAAAAAAAATCAGCAATTTTTGGTGAAAATGGTTTTACATTTTTTTTTTAGACCTGTCCAGAATGTCGCTTTTTCAGCATGATCGGAGTCAGCGTTTTTAGGGACAAAATAGAAATCTGCAATTTTTGGTGAAAATGGTTTTAAAATGTTTTTTTTAGGCCTGTCCAGAATGTCGCTTTTTCAGCATGATCGGAGTCAGCGTTTTTAGGGACAAAATAGAAATCTGCAATTTTTGGTGAAAATGGTTTTAAAATGTTTTTTTTAGGCCTGTCCAGAATGTCGATAGTTCGGCATGACCGGGGTCACTGTTTTTGTGTCACGAAAATGAGAAAAAAATATCTGCAATTTTTTGTGAAAATGGTTCTACATTTTTTTTTTAGGCCTGTCCAGAATGTCGCTTTTTCAGCATGATCGGAGTCATCGTTTTTAGGGACAAAATAGAAATCTGCAATTTTTTGTGAAAATGGTTTTAAAATGTTTTTTTTAGGCCTGTCCAGAATGTCGATAGTTCGGCATGACCGGGGTCACTGTTTTTGTGTCAAAAAATGAAGAAAAAAAATCAGCCATTTTTGGTGAAAATGGTTTTAAAAATTTTTTTTAGGTCCTGTCCAGAATGACGATATTTCGGCATGACCGGGGTCACTGTTTTTGTGTCAAAAAATGAAAAAAAGAATTCTGAGCTTTTTTTTTGAAAATGGTTCTAAAATGCTTTTTTTTTAGGCCTGTCCAAAATGTCGCTAGTTCGGCATGATCGGAGTCATCGTTTTTGGTGACAAAAATAGAAATCTACAATTTTTTGTGAAAATGGTTTTAAAATGTTTTTTTTAGGCCTGTCCAGAATGTCGCTAGTTCGCATGACCGGGGTCACTGTTTTTGTGTCACGAAAATGAAGAAAAAAAAATCAGCAATTTTTGGTGAAAATGTTTTTTTTTAAACATTTTAGGCCTGTCCAGAATGTCGCTTTTTCGGCATGATCGGAGTCATCGTTTTTAGGGACAAAATAGAAATCTGCAATTTTTTGTGAAAATGGTTTTAAAATGTTTTTTTAGGCCTGTCCAGAATGTCGCTAGTTCGGCATGACCGGGGTCACTGTTTTTGTGTCACGAAAATGAAGAAAAAAAAATCAGCAATTTTTGGTGAAAATGGTTTTACATTTTTTTTTTAGACCTGTCCAGAATGTCGCTTTTTCAGCATGATCGGAGTCAGCGTTTTTAGGGACAAAATAGAAATCTGCAATTTTTGGTGAAAATGGTTTTAAAATGTTTTTTTTAGGCCTGTCCAGAATGTCGCTTTTTCAGCATGATCGGAGTCAGCGTTTTTAGGGACAAAATAGAAATCTGCAATTTTTGGTGAAAATGGTTTTAAAATGTTTTTTTTAGGCCTGTCCAGAATGTCGATAGTTCGGCATGACCGGGGTCACTGTTTTTGTGTCACGAAAATGAGAAAAAAATATCTGCAATTTTTTGTGAAAATGGTTCTACATTTTTTTTTTAGGCCTGTCTAGAATGTCGCTTTTTCAGCATGATCGGAGTCATCGTTTTTAGGGACAAAATAGAAATCTGCAATTTTTTGTGAAAATGGTTTTAAAATGTTTTTTTTAGGCCTGTCCAGAATGTCGATAGTTCGGCATGACCGGGGTCACTGTTTTTGTGTCAAAAAATGAAGAAAAAGAATTCTGAGCTTTTTTTTTGAAAATGGTTCTAAAATGCTTTTTTTTTAGGCCTGTCCAAAATGTCGCTAGTTCGGCATGATCGGAGTATTCGTTTTTGGTGACAAAAATAGAAATCTACAATTTTTAGTGAAAATGGTTTTAAAATGTTTTTTTTAGGCCTGTCCAGAATGTCGCTAGTTTGGCATGACCGGGGTCACTGTTTTTGTGTCACGAAAATGAAAAAAAAATATCTGCAATTTTTTGTGAAAATTGTTCTAAAAATTTTTTTTAGGCCTGTCCAGAATGTCGCTTTTTCGGCATGATCGGAGTCATCGTTTTTAGGGACAAAATAGAAATCTGCAATTTTTTGTGAAAATGGTTTTAAAATGTTTTTTTAGGCATGTCCAGAATGTCGATAGTTCGGTATGACCGGGGTCACTGTTTTTGTGTCAAAAAATGAAGAAAAAAAATCAGCAATTTTTGGTGAAAATGTTTTTTTTTAAACATTTTAGGCCTGTCCAGAATGTCGCTTTTTGATCGGAGTCATCGTTTTTAGGGACAAAATAGAAATCTGCAATTTTTGGTGAAAATGGTTTTAAAATGTTTTTTTTAGGCCTGTCCATAATGTCGATAGTTCGGTATGACCGGGGTCACTGTTTTTGTGTCAAAAAATGAAGAAAAAAAAATCAGCCATTTTTGGTGAAAATGGTTTTTACATTTTTTTAGGCCTGTCCAGAATGTCGCTTTTCGGCATGATCGGAGTCATCGTTTTAAGGGACAAAATAGAAATCTGCAATTTTTTGTGAAAATGCTTTTAAAATGTTTTTTTTAGGCCTGTCCAGAATGTCGATAGTTCGGCACTGTTTTTGTGTCAAAAAATGAAAAAAATAATTCGGAGCTTTTTTTTTGAAAATGGTTCTAAAATGCTTTTTTTTTTGGCCTGTCCAGAATGTCGCTAGTTCGGCATGACCGGGGTCACTGTTTTTGTGTCACGAAAATGAAAAAAAGAATTCGGAGCTTTTTTTTTGAAAATGGTTCTAAAATGCTTTTTTTTTAGGCCTGTCCAAAATGTCGCTAGTTCGGCATGATCGGAGTCATCGTTTTTGGTGACAAAAATAGAAATCTACAATTTTTTGTGAAAATGGTTTTAAAATGTTTTTTTTAGGCCTGTCCAGAATGTCGCTAGTTCGCATGACCGGGGTCACTGTTTTTGTGTCACGAAAATGAAGAAAAAAAAATCAGCAATTTTTGGTGAAAATGGTTTTTAAATTTTTTTTTAGGCCTGTCCAGAATGTCGCTTTTTCGGCATGATCGGAGTCATCGTTTTTAGGGACAAAATAGAAATCTGCAATTTTTTGTGAAAATGGTTTTAAAATGTTTTTTTTTAGGCCTGTCCAGAATGTCGCTTTTTCGGCATGATCGGAGTCATCGTTTTTAGGGACAAAATAGAAATCTGCAATTTTTTGTGAAAATGGTTTTAAAATGTTTTTTAGGCCTGTCCAGAATGTCGATAGTTCGGCATGACCGGGGTCACTGTTTTTGTGTCAAAAAATGAAAAAAAGAATTCTGAGCTCTTTTTTTGAAAATGGTTCTAAAATGCTTTTTTTTAGGCCTGTCCAGAATGTCGCTTTTTCGGCATGATCGGAGTCATCGTTTTTAGGGACAAAATAGAAATCTGCAATTTTTTGTGAAAATGGTTTTAAAATGTTTTTTAGGCCTGTCCAGAATGTCGATAGTTCGGCATGACCCGGGTCACTGTTTTTGTGTCAAAAAATGAAAAAAAGAATTCTGAGCTCTTTTTTTGAAAATGGTTCTAAAATGCTTTTTTTTTAGGCCTGTCCAAAATGTCGCTAGTTCGGCATGATCGGAGTCATCGTTTTTGGTGACAAAAATAGAAATCTACAATTTTTTGTGAAAATGGTTTTAAAATGTTTTTTTTAGGCCTGTCCAGAATGTTGATAGTTCGGCATGACCGGGGTCACTGTTTTTGTGTCACGAAAATGAGAAAAAAATATCAGCAATTTTTTGTGAAAATGGTTCTAAAAATTTTTTTTAGGCCTGTCCAAAATGTCGCTTTTTCGGCATGATTGGAGTCATCGTTTTTAGGGACAAAATAGAAATTTGCAAATTTTTGTGAAAATGGTTTTAAAATGTTTTTTTTAGGCCTGTCCAGAATGTCGATAGTTCGGTATGACCGGGGTCACTGTTTTTGTGTCAAAAAATGAAGAAAAAAAAATCAGCCATTTTTGGTGAAAATGGTTGTTAAATTTTTTTTTAGGCCTGTCCAGAATGTCGCTTTTTCGGCATGATCGGAGTCAACGTTTTTAGGGACAAAATAGAAATCTGCAATTTTTTGTGAAAATGGTTTTAAAATGTTTTTTTTAGGCCTGTCCAGTATGTCGATAGTTCTGCATGACCGGGGTCACTGTTTTTGTGTCAAAAAATGAAAATCAGAATTCTGAGCTTTTTTTTTGAAAATGGTTCTAAAATGCTTTTTTTTAGGCCTGTCCAGAATGTCGCTAGTTCGGCATAACCGGGGTCACTGTTTTTGTGTCACGAAAATGAAGAAAAAAAAATCAGCAATTTTTGGTGAAAATGGTTTTAAAATTTTTTTTTAGGCCTGTCCAGAATGTCGCTTTTTCGGCATGATCGGAGTCATCGTTTTTAGGGACAAAATAGAAATCTGCAATTTTTTGTGAAAATGGTTTTAAAATGTTTTTTAGGCCTGTCCAGAATGTCCATAGTTCGGCATGACCGGGGTCACTGTTTTTCTGTCAAAAAATGAAAAAAAGAATTCAGGCTTTTTTTTTGAAAATGGTTCTAAAATGCTTTTTTTTTAGGCCTGTCCAAAATGTCGCTAGTTCGGCATGATCGGAGTATTCGTTTTTGGTGACAAAAATAGAAATCTACAATTTTTAGTGAAAATGGTTTTAAAATGTTTTTTTAGGCATGTCCAGAATGTCGATAGTTCGGTATGACCGGGGTCACTGTTTTTGTGTCAAAAAATGAAGAAAAAAAATCAGCCATTTTTGGTGAAAATGGTTTTAAAAAATTTTTTTAGGTCCTGTCCAGAATGACGATAGTTCGGCATGACCGGGGTCACTGTTTTTGTGTCAAAAAATGAAAAAAAGAATTCTGAGCTTTTTTTTTGAAAATGGTTCTAAAATGCTTTTTTCTTAGGCCTGTCCAAAATGTCGCTAGTTCGGCATGATCGGAGTCATCGTTTTTGGTGACAAAAATAGAAATCTACAATTTTTTGTGAAAATGGTTTTAAAATGTTTTTTTTAGGCCTGTCCAGAATGTCGCTAGTTCGCATGACCGGGGTCACTGTTTTTGTGTCACGAAAATGAAGAAAAAAAAATCAGCAATTTTTGGTGAAAATGTTTTTTTTTAAACATTTTAGGCCTGTCCAGAATGTCGCTTTTTCGGCATGATCGGAGTCATCGTTTTTAGGGACAAAATAGAAATCTGCAATTTTTTGTGAAAATGGTTTTAAAATGTTTTTTAGGCCTGTCCAGAATGTCGCTAGTTCGGCATGACCGGGGTCACTGTTTTTGTGTCACGAAAATGAAGAAAAAAAAATCAGCAATTTTTGGTGAAAATGGTTTTAAAAATTTTTTTTAGACCTGTCCAGAATGTCGCTTTTTCAGCATGATCGGAGTCAGCGTTTTTAGGGACAAAATAGAAATCTGCAATTTTTTGTGAAAATGGTTTTAAAATGTTTTTTTAGGCATGTCCAGAATGTCGATAGTTCGGTATGACCGGGGTCACTGTTTTTGTGTCAAAAAATGAAGAAAAAAAATCAGCCATTTTTGGTGAAAATGGTTTTAAAAATTTTTTTTAGGTCCTGTCCAGAATGACGATATTTCGGCATGACCTGGGTCACTGTTTTTGTGTCAAAAAATGAAAAAAAGAATTCTGAGCTTTTTTTTTGAAAATGGTTCTAAAATGCTTTTTTTTTAGGCCTGTCCAAAATGTCGCTAGTTCGGCATGATCGGAGTCATCGTTTTTGGTGACAAAAATAGAAATCTACAATTTTTTGTGAAAATGGTTTTAAAATGTTTTTTTTAGGCCTGTCCAGAATGTCGCTAGTTCGCATGACCGGGGTCACTGTTTTTGTGTCACGAAAATGAAGAAAAAAAAATCAGCAATTTTTGGTGAAAATGTTTTTTTTTAAACATTTTAGGCCTGTCCAGAATGTCGCTTTTTCGGCATGATCGGAGTCATCGTTTTTAGGGACAAAATAGAAATCTGCAATTTTTTGTGAAAATGGTTTTAAAATGTTTTTTTAGGCCTGTCCAGAATGTCGCTAGTTCGGCATGACCGGGGTCACTGTTTTTGTGTCACGAAAATGAAGAAAAAAAAATCAGCAATTTTTGGTGAAAATGGTTTTACATTTTTTTTTTAGACCTGTCCAGAATGTCGCTTTTTCAGCATGATCGGAGTCAGCGTTTTTAGGGACAAAATAGAAATCTGCAATTTTTGGTGAAAATGGTTTTAAAATGTTTTTTTTAGGCCTGTCCAGAATGTCGCTTTTTCAGCATGATCGGAGTCAGCGTTTTTAGGGACAAAATAGAAATCTGCAATTTTTGGTGAAAATGGTTTTAAAATGTTTTTTTTAGGCCTGTCCAGAATGTCGATAGTTCGGCATGACCGGGGTCACTGTTTTTGTGTCACGAAAATGAGAAAAAAATATCTGCAATTTTTTGTGAAAATGGTTCTACATTTTTTTTTTAGGCCTGTCCAGAATGTCGCTTTTTCAGCATGATCGGAGTCATCGTTTTTAGGGACAAAATAGAAATCTGCAATTTTTTGTGAAAATGGTTTTAAAATGTTTTTTTTAGGCCTGTCCAGAATGTCGATAGTTCGGCATGACCGGGGTCACTGTTTTTGTGTCAAAAAATGAAGAAAAAGAATTCTGAGCTTTTTTTTTGAAAATGGTTCTAAAATGCTTTTTTTTTAGGCCTGTCCAAAATGTCGCTAGTTCGGCATGATCGGAGTATTCGTTTTTGGTGACAAAAATAGAAATCTACAATTTTTAGTGAAAATGGTTTTAAAATGTTTTTTTTAGGCCTGTCCAGAATGTCGCTAGTTTGGCATGACCGGGGTCACTGTTTTTGTGTCACGAAAATGAAAAAAAAATATCTGCAATTTTTTGTGAAAATTGTTCTAAAAATTTTTTTTAGGCCTGTCCAGAATGTCGCTTTTTCGGCATGATCGGAGTCATCGTTTTTAGGGACAAAATAGAAATCTGCAATTTTTTGTGAAAATGGTTTTAAAATGTTTTTTTAGGCATGTCCAGAATGTCGATAGTTCGGTATGACCGGGGTCACTGTTTTTGTGTCAAAAAATGAAGAAAAAAAATCAGCAATTTTTGGTGAAAATGTTTTTTTTTAAACATTTTAGGCCTGTCCAGAATGTCGCTTTTTGATCGGAGTCATCGTTTTTAGGGACAAAATAGAAATCTGCAATTTTTGGTGAAAATGGTTTTAAAATGTTTTTTTTAGGCCTGTCCATAATGTCGATAGTTCGGTATGACCGGGGTCACTGTTTTTGTGTCAAAAAATGAAGAAAAAAAAATCAGCCATTTTTGGTGAAAATGGTTTTTACATTTTTTTAGGCCTGTCCAGAATGTCGCTTTTCGGCATGATCGGAGTCATCGTTTTAAGGGACAAAATAGAAATCTGCAATTTTTTGTGAAAATGCTTTTAAAATGTTTTTTTTAGGCCTGTCCAGAATGTCGATAGTTCGGCACTGTTTTTGTGTCAAAAAATGAAAAAAATAATTCGGAGCTTTTTTTTTGAAAATGGTTCTAAAATGCTTTTTTTTTTGGCCTGTCCAGAATGTCGCTAGTTCGGCATGACCGGGGTCACTGTTTTTGTGTCACGAAAATGAAAAAAAGAATTCGGAGCTTTTTTTTTGAAAATGGTTCTAAAATGCTTTTTTTTTAGGCCTGTCCAAAATGTCGCTAGTTCGGCATGATCGGAGTCATCGTTTTTGGTGACAAAAATAGAAATCTACAATTTTTTGTGAAAATGGTTTTAAAATGTTTTTTTTAGGCCTGTCCAGAATGTCGCTAGTTCGCATGACCGGGGTCACTGTTTTTGTGTCACGAAAATGAAGAAAAAAAAATCAGCAATTTTTGGTGAAAATGGTTTTTAAATTTTTTTTTAGGCCTGTCCAGAATGTCGCTTTTTCGGCATGATCGGAGTCATCGTTTTTAGGGACAAAATAGAAATCTGCAATTTTTTGTGAAAATGGTTTTAAAATGTTTTTTTTAGGCCTGTCCAGAATGTCGCTTTTTCGGCATGATCGGAGTCATCGTTTTTAGGGACAAAATAGAAATCTGCAATTTTTTGTGAAAATGGTTTTAAAATGTTTTTTAGGCCTGTCCAGAATGTCGATAGTTCGGCATGACCGGGGTCACTGTTTTTGTGTCAAAAAATGAAAAAAAGAATTCTGAGCTCTTTTTTTGAAAATGGTTCTAAAATGCTTTTTTTTTAGGCCTGTCCAGAATGTCGCTTTTTCGGCATGATCGGAGTCATCGTTTTTAGGGACAAAATAGAAATCTGCAATTTTTTGTGAAAATGGTTTTAAAATGTTTTTTAGGCCTGTCCAGAATGTCGATAGTTCGGCATGACCCGGGTCACTGTTTTTGTGTCAAAAAATGAAAAAAAGAATTCTGAGCTCTTTTTTTGAAAATGGTTCTAAAATGCTTTTTTTTTAGGCCTGTCCAAAATGTCGCTAGTTCGGCATGATCGGAGTCATCGTTTTTGGTGACAAAAATAGAAATCTACAATTTTTTGTGAAAATGGTTTTAAAATGTTTTTTTTAGGCCTGTCCAGAATGTTGATAGTTCGGCATGACCGGGGTCACTGTTTTTGTGTCACGAAAATGAGAAAAAAATATCAGCAATTTTTTGTGAAAATGGTTCTAAAAATTTTTTTTAGGCCTGTCCAAAATGTCGCTTTTTCGGCATGATTGGAGTCATCGTTTTTAGGGACAAAATAGAAATTTGCAAATTTTTGTGAAAATGGTTTTAAAATGTTTTTTTTAGGCCTGTCCAGAATGTCGATAGTTCGGTATGACCGGGGTCACTGTTTTTGTGTCAAAAAATGAAGAAAAAAAAATCAGCCATTTTTGGTGAAAATGGTTGTTACATTTTTTTTTAGGCCTGTCCAGAATGTCGCTTTTTCGGCATGATCGGAGTCAACGTTTTTAGGGACAAAATAGAAATCTGCAATTTTTTGTGAAAATGGTTTTAAAATGTTTTTTTTAGGCCTGTCCAGAATGTCGATAGTTCTGCATGACCGGGGTCACTGTTTTTGTGTCAAAAAATGAAAATCAGAATTCTGAGCTTTTTTTTTGAAAATGGTTCTAAAATGCTTTTTTTTAGGCCTGTCCAGAATGTCGCTAGTTCGGCATAACCGGGGTCACTGTTTTTGTGTCACGAAAATGAAGAAAAAAAAATCAGCAATTTTTGGTGAAAATGGTTTTTAAATTTTTTTTTAGGCCTGTCCAGAATGTCGCTTTTTCGGCATGATCGGAGTCATCGTTTTTAGGGACAAAATAGAAATCTGCAATTTTTTGTGAAAATGGTTATAAAATGTTTTTTTTAGGCCTGTCCAGAATGTCGCTTTTTCGGCATGATCGGAGTCATCGTTTTTAGGGACAAAATAGAAATCTGCAATTTTTTGTGAAAATGGTTTTAAAATGTTTTTTAGGCCTGTCCAGAATGTCGATAGTTCGGCATGACCGGGGTCACTGTTTTTCTGTCAAAAAATGAAAAAAAGAATTCAGGCTTTTTTTTTGAAAATGGTTCTAAAATGCTTTTTTTTTAGGCCTGTCCAAAATGTCGCTAGTTCGGCATGATCGGAGTATTCGTTTTTGGTGACAAAAATAGAAATCTACAATTTTTTGTGAAAATGGTTTTAAAATGTTTTTTTTAGGCCTGTCCAGAATGTCGATAGTTCGGCATGACCGGGGTCACTGTTTTTGTGTCACGAAAATGAAAAAAAAATATCTGCAATTTTTTGTGAAAATGGTTCTAAAAAATTTTTTTAGGCCTGTCCAGAATGTCGCTTTTTCGGCATGATCGGAGTCACCGTTTTTAGGGACAAAATAGAAATCTGCAATTTTTTGTGAAAATGGTTTTTAAATGTTTTTTTTAGGCCTGTCCAGAATGTCGATAGTTCGGCATTACCGGGGTCACTGTTTTTGTGTCAAAAAATGAAAAAAAGAATTCTGAGCTTTTTTTTGAAAATGGTTCTAAAATGCTTTTTTTTTAGGCCTGTCCAAAATGTCGCTAGTTCGGCATGATCGGAGTATTCGTTTTTGTGTCACGAAAATGAAGAAAAAAAAATCAGCAATTTTTGGTGAAAATGGTTTTTTTTTTTTAAATTAGGCCTGTCCAGAATGTCGCTTTTTCGGCATGATCGGAGTCATCGTTTTTAGGGACAAAATAGAAATCTGCAATTTTTTGTGAAAATGTTTTTAAAATGTTTTTTTTAGGCCTGTCCAGAATGTCGATAGATAGGCATAACCGGGGTCACTGTTTTTGTGTCACGAAAATGAGAAAAAAATATCAGCAATTTTTTGTGAAAATGGTTCTAAAAAATTTTTTTAGGCCTGTCCAGAATGTCGCTTTTTCGGCATGATCGGAGTCATCGTTTTTAGGGACAAAATAGAAATTTGCAATTTTTTGTGAAAATGGTTTTAAAATGTTTTTTTTAGGCCTGTCCAGAATGTCGATAGTTCGGTATGATGGGGGTCACTGTTTTTGTGTCAAAAAATGAAGAAAAAAAATCAGCCATTTTTGGTGAAAATGGTTGTTAAATTTTTTTTTAGGCCTGTCCAGAATGTCGCTTTTTCGGCATGATCGGAGTCAACGTTTTTAGGGACAAAATAGAAATCTGCAATTTTTTGTGAAAATGGTTTTAACATGTTTTTTTTAGGCCTGTCCAGAATGTCGATAGTTCGGCATGACCGGGGTCACTGTTTTTGTGTCAAAAAATGAAAAAAAGAATTCTGAGCTTTTTTTTTGAAAATGGTTCTAAAATGCTTTTTTTTTAGGCCTGTCCAAAATGTCGCTAGTTCAGGATGATCGGAGTCATCGTTTTTGGTGACAAAAATAGAAATCTGCAATTTTTTGTGAAAATGGTTTTAAAATGTTTTTTTTAGGCCTGTCCAGAATGTCGATAGTTCGGCATGACCGGGGTCACTGTTTTTGTGTCAAAAATGAAGAAAAAAAAATCAGCCTTTTTTGGTGAAAATGGTTTTTAAATTTTTTTTTAGGCCTGTCCAGAATGTCGATTTTTCGGCATGATCGGAGTCATCGTTTTTAGGGACAAAATAGAAATCTGCAATTTTTTGTGAAAATGGTTTTAAAATGTTTTTTAGGCCTGTCCAGAATGACGATAGTTCGGCATGACCGGGGTCAACGTTTTTAGGGACAAAATAGAAATCTGCAATTTTTTGTGAAAATGGTTTTAAAATGTTTTTTTAGGCCTGTCCAGAATGTCGATAGTTCGGCATGACCGGGGTCACTGTTTTTGTGTCAAAAAATGAAAAAAAGAATTCTGAGCTTTTTTTTTGAAAATGGTTCTAAAATGCTTTTTTTTAGGCCTGTCCAAAATGTCGCTAGTTCGGCATGATCGGAGTCATCGTTTTTGGTGACAAAAATAGAAATCTACAATTTTTTGTGAAAATGGTTTTAAATTTTTTTTTTAGGCCTGTCCAGAATGTCGCTAGTTCGGCATGACCGGGGTCACTCTTTTTGTGTCAAAAAATGAAGAAAAAAAAATCAGCCATTTTTGGTGAAAATGGTTTTTAAATATTTTTTTAGGCCTGTCCAGAATGTCGCTTTTTCGGCATGATCGGAGTCATCGTTTTTAGGGACAAAATAGAAATCTGCAATTTTTTGTGAAAATGGTTTTAAAATGTTTTTTAGGCCTGTCCAAAATGTCGCTAGTTCGGCATGATCGGAGTATTCGTTTTTGTGTCACGAAAATGAAGAAAAAAAAATCAGCAATTTTTGGTGAAAATGGTTTTTTTTTTTTAAATTAGGCCTGTCCAGAATGTCGCTTTTTCGGCATGATCGGAGTCATCGTTTTTAGGGACAAAATAGAAATCTGCAATTTTTTGTGAAAATGTTTTTAAAATGTTTTTTTTAGGCCTGTCCAGAATGTCGATAGATAGGCATAACCGGGGTCACTGTTTTTGTGTCACGAAAATGAGAAAAAAATATCAGCAATTTTTTGTGAAAATGGTTCTAAAATTTTTTTTTAGGCCTGTCCAGAATGTCGCTTTTTCGGCATGATCGGAGTCATCGTTTTTAGGGACAAAATAGAAATTTGCAATTTTTTGTGAAAATGGTTTTAAAATGTTTTTTTTAGGCCTGTCCAGAATGTCGATAGTTCGGTATGATGGGGGTCACTGTTTTTGTGTCAAAAAATGAAGAAAAAAAATCAGCCATTTTTGGTGAAAATGGTTGTTAAATTTTTTTTTAGGCCTGTCCAGAATGTCGCTTTTTCGGCATGATCGGAGTCAACGTTTTTAGGGACAAAATAGAAATCTGCAATTTTTTGTGAAAATGGTTTTAACATGTTTTTTTTAGGCCTGTCCAGAATGTCGATAGTTCGGCATGACCGGGGTCACTGTTTTTGTGTCAAAAAATGAAAAAAAGAATTCTGAGCTTTTTTTTTGAAAATGGTTCTAAAATGCTTTTTTTTTAGGCCTGTCCAAAATGTCGCTAGTTCAGGATGATCGGAGTCATCGTTTTTGGTGACAAAAATAGAAATCTGCAATTTTTTGTGAAAATGGTTTTAAAATGTTTTTTTTAGGCCTGTCCAGAATGTCGATAGTTCGGCATGACCGGGGTCACTGTTTTTGTGTCAAAAATGAAGAAAAAAAAATCAGCCTTTTTTGGTGAAAATGGTTTTTAAATTTTTTTTTAGGCCTGTCCAGAATGTCGATTTTTCGGCATGATCGGAGTCATCGTTTTTAGGGACAAAATAGAAATCTGCAATTTTTTGTGAAAATGGTTTTAAAATGTTTTTTAGGCCTGTCCAGAATGACGATAGTTCGGCATGACCGGGGTCAACGTTTTTAGGGACAAAATAGAAATCTGCAATTTTTTGTGAAAATGGTTTTAAAATGTTTTTTTAGGCCTGTCCAGAATGTCGATAGTTCGGCATGACCGGGGTCACTGTTTTTGTGTCAAAAAATGAAAAAAAGAATTCTGAGCTTTTTTTTTGAAAATGGTTCTAAAATGCTTTTTTTTAGGCCTGTCCAAAATGTCGCTAGTTCGGCATGATCGGAGTCATCGTTTTTGGTGACAAAAATAGAAATCTACAATTTTTTGTGAAAATGGTTTTAAATTTTTTTTTTAGGCCTGTCCAGAATGTCGCTAGTTCGGCATGACCGGGGTCACTCTTTTTGTGTCAAAAAATGAAGAAAAAAAAATCAGCCATTTTTGGTGAAAATGGTTTTTAAATATTTTTTTAGGCCTGTCCAGAATGTCGCTTTTTCGGCATGATCGGAGTCATCGTTTTTAGGGACAAAATAGAAATCTGCAATTTTTTGTGAAAATGGTTTTAAAATGTTTTTTAGGCCTGTCCAAAATGTCGCTAGTTCGGCATGATCGGAGTATTCGTTTTTGTGTCACGAAAATGAAGAAAAAAAAATCAGCAATTTTTGGTGAAAATGGTTTTTTTTTTTTAAATTAGGCCTGTCCAGAATGTCGCTTTTTCGGCATGATCGGAGTCATCGTTTTTAGGGACAAAATAGAAATCTGCAATTTTTTGTGAAAATGTTTTTAAAATGTTTTTTTTAGGCCTGTCCAGAATGTCGATAGATAGGCATAACCGGGGTCACTGTTTTTGTGTCACGAAAATGAGAAAAAAATATCAGCAATTTTTTGTGAAAATGGTTCTAAAAATTTTTTTTAGGCCTGTCCAGAATGTCGCTTTTTCGGCATGATCGGAGTCATCGTTTTTAGGGACAAAATAGAAATTTGCAATTTTTTGTGAAAATGGTTTTAAAATGTTTTTTTTAGGCCTGTCCAGAATGTCGATAGTTCGGTATGATGGGGGTCACTGTTTTTGTGTCAAAAAATGAAGAAAAAAAATCAGCCATTTTTGGTGAAAATGGTTGTTAAATTTTTTTTTAGGCCTGTCCAGAATGTCGCTTTTTCGGCATGATCGGAGTCAACGTTTTTAGGGACAAAATAGAAATCTGCAATTTTTTGTGAAAATGGTTTTAACATGTTTTTTTTAGGCCTGTCCAGAATGTCGATAGTTCGGCATGACCGGGGTCACTGTTTTTGTGTCAAAAAATGAAAAAAACAATTCTGAGCTTTTTTTTTGAAAATGGTTCTAAAATGCTTTTTTTTTAGGCCTGTCCAAAATGTCGCTAGTTCAGGATGATCGGAGTCATCGTTTTTGGTGACAAAAATAGAAATCTGCAATTTTTTGTGAAAATGGTTTTAAAATGTTTTTTTTAGGCCTGTCCAGAATGTCGATAGTTCGGCATGACCGGGGTCACTGTTTTTGTGTCAAAAATGAAGAAAAAAAAATCAGCCTTTTTTGGTGAAAATGGTTTTTAAATTTTTTTTTAGGCCTGTCCAGAATGTCGATTTTTCGGCATGATCGGAGTCATCGTTTTTAGGGACAAAATAGAAATCTGCAATTTTTTGTGAAAATGGTTTTAAAATGTTTTTTAGGCCTGTCCAGAATGACGATAGTTCGGCATGACCGGGGTCAACGTTTTTAGGGACAAAATAGAAATCTGCAATTTTTTGTGAAAATGGTTTTAAAATGTTTTTTTAGGCCTGTCCAGAATGTCGATAGTTCGGCATGACCGGGGTCACTGTTTTTGTGTCAAAAAATGAAAAAAAGAATTCTGAGCTTTTTTTTTGAAAATGGTTCTAAAATGCTTTTTTTTAGGCCTGTCCAAAATGTCGCTAGTTCGGCATGATCGGAGTCATCGTTTTTGGTGACAAAAATAGAAATCTACAATTTTTTGTGAAAATGGTTTTAAATTTTTTTTTTAGGCCTGTCCAGAATGTCGCTAGTTCGGCATGACCGGGGTCACTCTTTTTGTGTCAAAAAATGAAGAAAAAAAAATCAGCCATTTTTGGTGAAAATGGTTTTTAAATATTTTTTTAGGCCTGTCCAGAATGTCGCTTTTTCGGCATGATCGGAGTCATCGTTTTTAGGGACAAAATAGAAATCTGCAATTTTTTGTGAAAATGGTTTTAAAATGTTTTTTAGGCCTGTCCAGACTGTCGATAGTTCGGCATGATCGGAGTCATCGTTTTTGGTGACAAAAATAGAAATCAACAATTTTTTGTGAAAATGGTTTTAAAATGTTTTTTTTAGGCCTGTCCAGAATGTCGCTAGTTCGGCATGACCGGGGTCACTCTTTTTGTGTCAAAAAATGAAGAAAAAAAAATCAGCCATTTTTGGTGAAAATGGTTTTTAAATTTTTTTTTAGGCCTGTCCAGAATGTCGATTTTTCGGCATGATCGGAGTCATCGTTTTTAGGGACATAATAGAAATCTGCAATTTTTTGTGAAAATGGTTTTAAAATGTTTTTTAGGCCTGTCCAGAATGTCGATAGTTCGGCATGACCGGGGTCAACGTTTTTAGGGACAAAATAGAAATCTGCAATTTTTTGTGAAAATGGTTTTAAAATGTTTTTTTAGGCCTGTCCAGAATGTCGATAGTTCGGCATGACCGGGGTCACTGTTTTTGTGTCAAAAAATGAAAAAAAGAATTCTGAGCTTTTTTTTTGAAAATGGTTCTAAAATGGGTTTTTTTAGGCCTGTCCAAAATGTCGCTAGTTCGGCATGATCGGAGTCATCTTTTTTGGTGACAAAAATAGAAATCTACAATTTTTTGTGAAAATGGTTTTAATTTTTTTTTTTAGGCCTGTCCAGAATGTCGCTAGTTCGGCATGACCGGGGTCACTCTTTTTGTGTCAAAAAATGAAGAAAAAAAAATCTGACATTTTTGGTGAAAATGGTTTTTAATTTTTTTTTTAGGCCTGTCCAGAATGTCGCTTTTTCGGCATGATCGGAGTCATCGTTTTTAGGGACAAAATAGAAATCTGCAATTTTTTGTGAAAATGGTTTTAAAATGTTTTTTAGGCCTGTCCAGAATGTCGATAGATCGGCATGACCGGGGTCACTGTTTTTGTGTCACGAAAATGAAAAAAAAATATCTGCAATTTTTTGTGAAAATGGTTCAAAAAAATTTTTTTAGGCCTGTCCAGAATGTCGCTTTTTCGGCATGATCGGAGTCAACGTTTTTAGGGACAAAATAGAAATCTGCAATTTTTTGTGAAAATGGTTTTAAAATGTTTTTTTAGGCCTGTCCAGAATGTCGATAGTTCGGCATGACCGGGGTCACTGTTTTTGTGTCAAAAAATGAAAAAAAGAATTCTGAGCTTTTTTTTTGAAAATGGTTCTAAAATGCTTTTTTTTAGGCCTGTCCAAAATGTCGCTAGTTCGGCATGATCGGAGTCATCGTTTTTGGTGACAAAGATAGAAATCTACAATTTTTTGTGAAAATGGTTTTAAAATGTTTTTTTTAGGCCTGTCCAGAATGTCGCTAGTTCGGCATGACCGGGGTCACTGTTTTTGTGTCACGAAAATGAAAAAAAAATATCTGCAATTTTTTGTGAAAATGGTTAAAAAAAAATTTTTTAGGCCTGTCCAGAATGTCGCTTTTTCGGCATGATCGGAGTCAACGTTTTTAGGGACAAAATAGAAATCTGCAATTTTTGGTGAAAATGGTTTTAAAATGTTTTTTTAGGCCTGTCCAGAATGTCGATAGTTCGGCATGACCGGGGTCACTGTTTTTGTGTAAAAAAATGAAAAAAAGAATTCTGAGCTTTTTTTTTGAAAATGGTACTAAAATGCTTTTTTTTAGGCCTGTCCAAAATGTCGCTAGTTCGGCATGATCGGAGTCATCGTTTTTGGTGACAAAAATAGAAATCTACAATTTTTTGTGAAAATGGTTTTAAAATGTTTTTTTTAGGCCTGTCCTGAATGTCGCTAGTTCGGCATGACCGGGGTCACTGTTTTTGTGTCACGAAAATGAAGAAAAAAAAATCAGCAATTTTTGGTGAAAATGGTTTTAAAAAAAAATTTTGGGCTTGTCCAGAATGTCGCTTTTTCGGCATGATCGGAGTCATCCTTTTTAGGGACAAAATAGAAATCTGCAATTTTTTGTGAAAATGGTTTTAAAATGTTTTTTTTAGGCCTGACCAGAATGTCGATAGTTCAGTATGACCGGGGTCACTGTTTTTGTGTCACGAAAATGAGAAAAAAATATCAGCAATTTTTTGTGAAAATGGTTCAAAAAAATTTTTTGGGGCCTGTCCAGAATGTTGCTTTTTCGGCATGATCGGAGTCATCGTTTTTAGGGACAAAATAGAAATCTGCAATTTTTTGTGAAAATGGTTTTAAAATGTTTTTTTTAGGCCTGTCCAGAATGTCGATAGTTCGGCATGACCGGGGTCACTGTTTTTGTGTCACGAAAATGAGAAAAAAATCTCTGCAATTTTTTGTGAAAATGGTTCTAAATTTTTTTTTTAGGCCTGTCCAGAATGTCGCTAGTTCGGCATGACCGGGGTCACTGTTTTTGTGTCACGAAAATGAAAAAAAAAAATCTGCAATTTTTGGTGAAAATGGTTTTAAAATTTTTTTTTAGGCCTGTCCAGAATGTCGCTTTTTCGGCATAATCGGAGTCATCGTTTTTAGGGACAAAATAGAAATCTGCAATAGTTCGGTCACTGTTTTTGTGTCACGAAAATGAAAAAAAAATATCTGCAATTTTTTGTGAAAATGGATTTAAAATGTTTTTTTTAGGCCTGTCCAGAATGTCCCTAGTTCGGCATGACCGGGGTCACTGTTTTTGTGTCACGAAAATGAAAAAAAAATATCTGCAATTTTTTGTGAAAATGGTTCTAAAAATTTTTTTTAGGCCTGTCCAGAATGTCGCTTTTTCGGCATGTTCGGAGTCATCGTTTTTAGGGACAAAATAGAAATCTGCAATTTTTTGTGAAAATGGTTTTAAAATGTTTTTTTTAGGCCTGTCCAGAATGTCGATAGTTCGGCATGACCGGGGTCACTGTTTTTGTGTCAAAAAATGAAAAAAAGAATTCTCAGCTTTTTTTTTGAAAATGGTTCTAAAATGCTTTTTTTTAGGCCTGTCCAAAATGTCGCTAGTTCGGCATGATCGGAGTCATCGTTTTTGGTGACAAAAATAGAAATCTACAATTTTTTGTGAAAATGGTTTTAAAATGTTTTTTTTAGGCCTGTCCAGAATGTCGATAGTTCGGCATGACCGGGGTCACTGTTTTTGTGTCACGAAAATGAAGAAAAAAAAAGTCAGCAATTTTTGGTGAAAATGGTTTTAAAAAATTTTTTTAGGCCTGTCCAAAATGTCGCTAGTTCGGCATGATCGGAGTCATCGTTTTTGGTGACAAAAATAGAAATCTACAATTTTTTGTGAAAATGGTTTTAAAATGTTTTTTTTAGGCCTGTCCAGAATGTCGCTAGTTCGGCATGACCGGGGTCACTGTTTTTGTGTCAAAAAATGAAGAAAAAAAAATCAGCCATTTTTGGTGAAAATGGTTTTTAAATTTTTTTTTTGGCCTGTCCAGAATGTTGCTTTTTCGGCATGATCGGAGTCATCCTTTTTAGGGACAAAATAGAAATCTGCAATTTTTTGTGAAAATGGTTTTAAAATGTTTTTTTTAGGCCTGTCCAGAATGTCGATAGTTCAGTATGACCGGGGTCACTGTTTTTGTGTCACGAAAATGAGAAAAAAATATCAGCAATTTTTTGTGAAAATGGTTCAAAAAATTTTTTGGGGGCCTGTCCAGAATGTTGCTTTTTCGGCATGATCGGAGTCATCGTTTTTAGGGACAAAATAGAAATCTGCAATTTTTTGTGAAAATGGTTTTAAAATGTTTTTTTTAGGCCTGTCCAGAATGTCGATAGTTCGGCATGACCGGGGTCACTGTTTTTGTGTCACGAAAATGAGAAAAAAATCTCTGCAATTTTTTGTGAAAATGGTTCTAAATTTTTTTTTTAGGCCTGTCCAGAATGTCGCTAGTTCGGCATGACCGGGGTCACTGTTTTTGTGTCACGAAAATGAAAAAAAAAAATCTGCAATTTTTGGTGAAAATGGTTTTAAAAATTTTTTTTAGGCCTGTCCAGAATGTCGCTTTTTCGGCATAATCGGAGTCATCGTTTTTAGGGACAAAATAGAAATCTGCAATAGTTCGGTCACTGTTTTTGTGTCACGAAAATGAAAAAAAAATATCTGCAATTTTTTGTGAAAATGGATTTAAAATGTTTTTTTTAGGCCTGTCCAGAATGTCCCTAGTTCGGCATGACCGGGGTCACTGTTTTTGTGTCACGAAAATGAAAAAAAAATATCTGCAATTTTTTGTGAAAATGGTTCTAAAAATTTTTTTTAGGCCTGTCCAGAATGTCGCTTTTTCGGCATGTTCGGAGTCATCGTTTTTAGGGACAAAATAGAAATCTGCAATTTTTTGTGAAAATGGTTTTAAAATGTTTTTTTTAGGCCTGTCCAGAATGTCGATAGTTCGGCATGGCCGGGGTCACTGTTTTTGTGTCAAAAAATGAAAAAAAGAATTCTCAGCTTTTTTTTTGAAAATGGTTCTAAAATGCTTTTTTTTAGGCCTGTCCAAAATGTCGCTAGTTCGGCATGATCGGAGTCATCGTTTTTGGTGACAAAAATAGAAATCTACAATTTTTTGTGAAAATGGTTTTAAAATGTTTTTTTTAGGCCTGTCCAGAATGTCGATAGTTCGGCATGACCGGGGTCACTGTTTTTGTGTCACGAAAATGAAGAAAAAAAAAGTCAGCAATTTTTGGTGAAAATGGTTTTAAAAATTTTTTTTAGGCCTGTCCAAAATGTCGCTAGTTCGGCATGATCGGAGTCATCGTTTTTGGTGACAAAAATAGAAATCTACAATTTTTTGTGAAAATGGTTTTAAAATGTTTTTTTTAGGCCTGTCCAGAATGTCGCTAGTTCGGCATGACCGGGGTCACTGTTTTTGTGTCAAAAAATGAAGAAAAAAAAATCAGCCATTTTTGGTGAAAATGGTTTTTAAATTTTTTTTTGGGCCTGTCCAGAATGTTGCTTTTTCGGCATGATCGGAGTCATCCTTTTTAGGGACAAAATAGAAATCTGCAATTTTTTGTGAAAATGGTTTTAAAATGTTTTTTTTAGGCCTGTCCAGAATGTCGATAGTTCAGTATGACCGGGGTCACTGTTTTTGTGTCACGAAAATGAGAAAAAAATATCAGCAATTTTTTGTGAAAATGGTTCAAAAAAATTTTTTGGGGCCTGTCCAGAATGTTGCTTTTTCGGCATGATCGGAGTCATCGTTTTTAGGGACAAAATAGAAATCTGCAATTTTTTGTGAAAATGGTTTTAAAATGTTTTTTTTAGGCCTGTCCAGAATGTCGATAGTTCGGCATGACCGGGGTCACTGTTTTTGTGTCACGAAAATGAGAAAAAAATCTCTGCAATTTTTTGTGAAAATGGTTCTAAATTTTTTTTTTAGGCCTGTCCAGAATGTCGCTAGTTCGGCATGACCGGGGTCACTGTTTTTGTGTCACGAAAATGAAAAAAAAAAATCTGCAATTTTTGGTGAAAATGGTTTTAAATTTTTTTTTTAGGCCTGTCCAGAATGTCGCTTTTTCGGCATAATCGGAGTCATCGTTTTTAGGGACAAAATAGAAATCTGCAATAGTTCGGTCACTGTTTTTGTGTCACGAAAATGAAAAAAAAATATCTGCAATTTTTTGTGAAAATGGATTTAAAATGTTTTTTTTAGGCCTGTCCAGAATGTCCCTAGTTCGGCATGACCGGGGTCACTGTTTTTGTGTCACGAAAATGAAAAAAAAATATCTGCAATTTTTTGTGAAAATGGTTCTAAAAAATTTTTTTAGGCCTGTCCAGAATGTCGCTTTTTCGGCATGTTCGGAGTCATCGTTTTTAGGGACAAAATAGAAATCTGCAATTTTTTGTGAAAATGGTTTTAAAATGTTTTTTTTAGGCCTGTCCAGAATGTCGATAGTTCGGCATGACCGGGGTCACTGTTTTTGTGTCAAAAAATGAAAAAAAGAATTCTCAGCTTTTTTTTTGAAAATGGTTCTAAAATGCTTTTTTTTAGGCCTGTCCAAAATGTCGCTAGTTCGGCATGATCGGAGTCATCGTTTTTGGTGACAAAAATAGAAATCTACAATTTTTTGTGAAAATGGTTTTAAAATGTTTTTTTTAGGCCTGTCCAGAATGTCGATAGTTCGGCATGACCGGGGTCACTGTTTTTGTGTCACGAAAATGAAGAAAAAAAAAGTCAGCAATTTTTGGTGAAAATGGTTTTAAAATTTTTTTTTAGGCCTGTCCAAAATGTCGCTAGTTCGGCATGATCGGAGTCATCGTTTTTGGTGACAAAAATAGAAATCTACAATTTTTTGTGAAAATGGTTTTAAAATGTTTTTTTTAGGCCTGTCCAGAATGTCGCTAGTTCGGCATGACCGGGGTCACTGTTTTTGTGTCAAAAAATGAAGAAAAAAAAATCAGCCATTTTTGGTGAAAATGGTTTTTAAATTTTTTTTTAGGCCTGTCCAGAATGTTGCTTTTTCGGCATGATCGGAGTCATCGTTTTTAGGGACAAAATAGAAATCTGCAATTTTTTGTGAAAATGGTTTTAAAATGTTTTTTAGGCCTGTCCAGAATGTCGATAGTTCGGAATGACCGGGGTCACTGTTTTTGTGTCACGAAAATGAGAAAAAAATATCAGCAATTTTTTGTGAAAATGGTTCAAAAAATTTTTTTGGGGCCTGTCCAGAATGTTGCTTTTTCGGCATGATCGGAGTCATCGTTTTTAGGGACAAAATAGAAATCTGCAATTTTTTGTGAAAATGGTTTTAAAATGTTTTTTTTAGGCCTGTCCAGAATGTCGATAGTTCGGCATGACCGGGGTCACTGTTTTTGTGTCAAAAAATGAAAAAAAGAATTCTCAGCTTTTTTTTTGAAAATGGTTCTAAAATGCTTTTTTTTAGGCCTGTCCAAAATGTCGCTAGTTCGGCATGATCGGAGTCATCGTTTTTGGTGACAAAAATAGAAATCTACAATTTTTTGTGAAAATGGTTTTAAAATGTTTTTTTTAGGCCTGTCCAGAATGTCGCTAGTTCGGCATGACCGGGGTCACTGTTTTTGTGTCACGAAAATGAAGAAAAAAAAAGTCAGCAATTTTTGGTGAAAATGGTTTTAAAAAAAATTTTTAGGCCTGTCCAGAATGTCGCTTTTTCGGAAAGATCGGAGTCATCGTTTTTAGGGACAAAATAGAAATCTGCAATTTTTTGGGATAATGGTTTTAAAATGTTTTTTTAGGCCTGTCCAGAATGTCGATAGTTCGGCATGACCGGGGTCACTGTTTTTGTGTCACGAAAATGAGAAAAAAATATCTGCAATTTTTTGTGAAAATGGTTCAAAAATTTTTTGGGGGCCTGTCCAGAATGTTGCTTTTTCGGCATGATCGGAGTCATCGTTTTTAGGGACAAAATAGAAATCTGCAATTTTTTGTGAAAATGTTTTTAAAATGTTTTTTTTAGGCCTGTCCAGAATGTCGATAGTTCAGTATGACCGGGGTCACTGTTTTTGTGTCAAAAAATGAAGAAAAAAAAATCAGCCATTTTTGGTGAAAATGGTTTTTAAATTTTTTTTTAGGCCTGTCCAGAATGTTGCTTTTTCGGCATGATCGGAGTCATCGTTTTTAGGGACAAAATAGAAATCTGCAATTTTTTGTGAAAATGGTTTTAAAATGTTTTTTAGGCCTGTCCAGAATGTCGATAGTTCGGAATGACCGGGGTCACTGTTTTTGTGTCACGAAAATGAGAAAAAAATATCAGCAATTTTTTGTGAAAATGGTTCAAAAATTTTTTTGGGGGACTGTCCAGAATGTTGCTTTTTCGGCATGATCGGAGTCATCGTTTTTAGGGACAAAATAGAAATCTGCAATTTTTTGTGAAAATGGTTTTAAAATGTTTTTTTTAGGCCTGTCCAGAATGTCGCTAGTTCGGCATGACCGGGGTCACTGTTTTTGTGTCACGAAAATGAAGAAAAAAAAAGTCAGCAATTTTTGGTGAAAATGGTTTTACATTTTTTTTTTAGGCCTGTCCAGAATGTCGCTTTTTCGGAATGATCGGAGTCATCGTTTTTAGGGACAAAATAGAAATCTGCAATTTTTTGTGATAATGGTTTTAAAATGTTTTTTTAGGCCTGTCCAGAATGTCGATAGTTCGGCATGACCGGGGTCACTGTTTTTGTGTCACGAAAATGAGAAAAAAATATCAGCAATTTTTTGTGAAAATGGTTCCAAAAAAATTTTTGGGCCTGTCCAGAATGTTGCTTTTTCGGCATGATCGGAGTCATCGTTTTTAGGGACAAAATAGAAATCTGCAATTTTTTGTGAAAATGGTTTTAAAATGTTTTTTTTAGGCCTGTCCAGAATGTCGATAGTTCAGTATGACCGGGGTCACTGTTTTTGTGTCAAAAAATGAAGAAAAAAAAATCAGCCATTTTTGGTGAAAATGGTTTAGAATTTTTTTTTTAGGCCTGTCCAGAATGTTGCTTTTTCGGCATGATCGGAGTCATCGTTTTTAGGGACAAAATAGAAATCTGCAATTTTTTGTGAAAATGGTTTTAAAATGTTTTTTAGGCATGTCCAGAATGTCGATAGTTCGGAATGACCGGGGTCACTGTTTTTGTGTCAAAAAATGAAAAAAAGAATTCTGAGCTTTTTTTTTGAAAATGGTTCTAAAATGCTTTTTTTTAGGCCTGTCCAAAATGTCGCTAGTTCGGCATGATCGGAGTCATCGTTTTTGGTGACAAAGATAGAAATCTACAATTTTTTGTGAAAATGGTTTTAAAATGTTTTTTTTAGGCCTGTCCAGAATGTCGCTAGTTCGGCATGACCGGGGTCACTGTTTTTGTGTCACGAAAATGAAGAAAACAATATCAGCAATTTTTGGTGAAAATGGTTTTTTTTTTTTAAATTAGGCCTGTCCAGAATGTCGCTTTTTCGGCATGATCGGAGTCATCGTTTTTAGGGACAAAATAGAAATCTGCAATTTTTTGTGAAAATGGTTTTAAAATGTTTTTTTAGGCCTGTCCAGAATGTCGATAGTTCGGCATGACCGGGGTCACTGTTTTTGTGTCACGAAAATGAGAAAAAAATCTCTGCAATTTTTTGTGAAAATGGTTCAAAATTTTTTTTTTAGGCCTGTCCAGAATGTCGCTAGTTCGGCATGACCGGGGTCACTGTTTTTGTGTCACGAAAATGAAAAAAAAAAATCTGCAATTTTTGGTGAAAATGGTTTTAAAAATTTTTTTTAGGCCTGTCCAGAATGTCGCTTTTTCGGCATGATCGGAGTCATCGTTTTTAGGGACAAAATAGAAATCTGCAATAGTTCGGTCACTGTTTTTGTGTCACGAAAATGAAAAAAAAAGTCAGCAATTTTTGGTGAAAATGGTTTTACATTTTTTTTTTAGGCCTGTCCAGAATGTCGCTTTTTCGGAATGATCGGAGTCATCGTTTTTAGGGACAAAATAGAAATCTGCAATTTTTTGTGATAATGGTTTTAAAATGTTTTTTTAGGCCTGTCCAGAATGTCGATAGTTCGGCATGACCGGGGTCACTGTTTTTGTGTCACGAAAATGAGAAAAAAATATCAGCAATTTTTTGTGAAAATGGTTCAAAAAAAATTTTTGGGCCTGTCCAGAATGTTGCTTTTTCGGCATGATCGGAGTCATCGTTTTTAGGGACAAAATAGAAATCTGCAATTTTTTGTGAAAATGGTTTTAAAATGTTTTTTTTAGGCCTGTCCAGAATGTCGATAGTTCAGTATGACCGGGGTCACTGTTTTTGTGTCAAAAAATGAAGAAAAAAAAATCAGCCATTTTTGGTGAAAATGGTTTAGAATTTTTTTTTTAGGCCTGTCCAGAATGTTGCTTTTTCGGCATGATCGGAGTCATCGTTTTTAGGGACAAAATAGAAATCTGCAATTTTTTGTGAAAATGGTTTTAAAATGTTTTTTAGGCATGTCCAGAATGTCGATAGTTCGGAATGACCGGGGTCACTGTTTTTGTGTCAAAAAATGAAAAAAAGAATTCTGAGCTTTTTTTTTGAAAATGGTTCTAAAATGCTTTTTTTTAGGCCTGTCCAAAATGTCGCTAGTTCGGCATGATCGGAGTCATCGTTTTTGGTGACAAAGATAGAAATCTACAATTTTTTGTGAAAATGGTTTTAAAATGTTTTTTTTAGGCCTGTCCAGAATGTCGCTAGTTCGGCATGACCGGGGTCACTGTTTTTGTGTCACGAAAATGAAGAAAACAATATCAGCAATTTTTGGTGAAAATGGTTTTTTTTTTTTAAATTAGGCCTGTCCAGAATGTCGCTTTTTCGGCATGATCGGAGTCATCGTTTTTAGGGACAAAATAGAAATCTGCAATTTTTTGTGAAAATGGTTTTAAAATGTTTTTTTAGGCCTGTCCAGAATGTCGATAGTTCGGCATGACCGGGGTCACTGTTTTTGTGTCACGAAAATGAGAAAAAAATCTCTGCAATTTTTTGTGAAAATGGTTCAAAATTTTTTTTTTAGGCCTGTCCAGAATGTCGCTAGTTCGGCATGACCGGGGTCACTGTTTTTGTGTCACGAAAATGAAAAAAAAAAATCTGCAATTTTTGGTGAAAATGGTTTTAAAATTTTTTTTTAGGCCTGTCCAGAATGTCGCTTTTTCGGCATGATCGGAGTCATCGTTTTTAGGGACAAAATAGAAATCTGCAATAGTTCGGTCACTGTTTTTGTGTCACGAAAATGAAAAAAAAATATCTGCAGTTTTTTGTGAAAATGGATTTAAAATGTTTTTTTTAGGCCTGTCCAGAATGTCCCTAGTTCGGCATGACCGGGGTCACTGTTTTTGTGTCACGAAAATGAAAAAAAAATATCTGCAATTATTTGTGAAAATGGTTCTAAAAAATTTTTTAGGCCTGTCCAGAATGTCGCTTTTTCGGCATGTTCGGAGTCATCGTTTTTAGGGACAAAATAGAAATCTGCAATTTTTTGTGAAAATGGTTTTAAAATGTTTTTTTTAGGCCTGTCCAGAATGTCGATAGTTCGGCATGACCGGGGTCACTGTTTTTGTGTCAAAAAATGAAAAAAAGAATTCTCAGCTTTTTTTTTGAAAATGGTTCTAAAATGCTTTTTTTTAGGCCTGTCCAAAATGTCGCTAGTTCGGCATGATCGGAGTCATCGTTTTTGGTGACAAAAATAGAAATCTACAATTTTTTGTGAAAATGGTTTTAAAATGTTTTTTTTAGGCCTGTCCAGAATGTCGCTAGTTCGGCATGACCGGGGTCACTGTTTTTGTGTCACGAAAATGAAGAAAAAAAAAGTCAGCAATTTTTGGTGAAAATGGTTTTAAAAAATTTTTTTAGGCCTGTCCAGAATGTCGCTTTTTCGGAAAGATCGGAGTCATCGTTTTTAGGGACAAAATAGAAATCTGCAATTTTTTGTGATAATGGTTTTAAAATGTTTTTTTAGGCCTGTCCAGAATGTCGATAGTTCGGCATGACCGGGGTCACTGTTTTTGTGTCACGAAAATGAGAAAAAAATATCTGCAATTTTTTGTGAAAATGGTTCAACATTTTTTTTTTGGCCTGTCCAGAATGTTGCTTTTTCGGCATGATCGGAGTCATCGTTTTTAGGGACAAAATAGAAATCTGCAATTTTTTGTGAAAATGGTTTTAAAATGTTTTTTTTAGGCCTGTCCAGAATGTCGATAGTTCAGTATGACCGGGGTCACTGTTTTTGTGTCAAAAAATGAAGAAAAAAAAATCAGCCATTTTTGGTGAAAATGGTTTTTAAATTTTTTTTTAGGCCTGTCCAGAATGTTGCTTTTTCGGCATGATCGGAGTCATCGTTTTTAGGGACAAAATAGAAATCTGCAATTTTTTGTGAAAATGGTTTTAAAATGTTTTTTAGGCCTGTCCAGAATGTCGATAGTTCGGAATGACCGGGGTCACTGTTTTTGTGTCAAAAAATGAAAAAAAGAATTCTGAGCTTTTTTTTTGAAAATGGTTCTAAAATGCTTTTTTTTAGGCCTGTCCAAAATGTCGCTAGTTCGGCATGATCGGAGTCATCGTTTTTGGTGACAAAGATAGAAATCTACAATTTTTTGTGAAAATGGTTTTAAAATGTTTTTTTTAGGCCTGTCCAGAATGTCGCTAGTTCGGCATGACCGGGGTCACTGTTTTTGTGTCACGAAAATGAAAAAATAATATCTGCAATTTTTTGTGAAAATGGTTAAAAAAATAAATTTAGGCCTGTCCAGAATGTCGCTTTTTCGGCATGATCGGAGTCAACGTTTTTAGGGACAAAATAGAAATCTGCAATTTTTGGTGAAAATGGTTTTAAAATGTTTTTTTAGGCCTGTCCAGAATGTCGATAGTTCGGCATGACCGGGGTCACTGTTTTTGTGTAAAAAAATGAAAAAAAGAATTCTGAGCTTTTTTTTTGAAAATGGTACTAAAATGCTTTTTTTTAGGCCTGTCCAAAATGTCGCTAGTTCGGCATGATCGGAGTCATCGTTTTTGGTGACAAAAATAGAAATCTACAATTTTTTGTGAAAATGGTTTTAAAATGTTTTTTTTAGGCCTGTCCTGAATGTCGCTAGTTCGGCATGACCGGGGTCACTGTTTTTGTGTCACGAAAATGAAGAAAAAAAAATCAGCAATTTTTGGTGAAAATGGTTTTAAAAAAAAAAATTTGGCTTGTCCAGAATGTCGCTTTTTCGGCATGATCGGAGTCATCGTTTTTAGGGACAAAATAGAAATCTGCAATTTTTTGTGAAAATGGTTTTAAAATGTTTTTTAGGCCTGTCCAGAATGTCGATAGTTCGGCATGACCGGGGTCACTGTTTTTGTGTCACGAAAATGAAAAAAAAATATCTGCAATTTTTTGTGAAAATGGTTCAAAAAAATTTTTTTAGGCCTGTCCAGAATGTCGCTTTATCGGCATGATCGGAGTCAACGTTTTTAGGGACAAAATAGAAATCTGCAATTTTTTGTGAAAATGGTTTTAAAATGTTTTTTTAGGCCTGTCCAGAATGTCGATAGTTCGGCATGACCGGGGTCACTGTTTTTGTGTCAAAAAATGAAAAAAAGAATTCTGAGCTTTTTTTTTGAAAATGGTTCTAAAATGCTTTTTTTTTAGGCCTGTCCAAAATGTCGCTAGTTCGGCATGATCTTAGTCATCGTTTTTGGTGACAAAAATAGAAATCTACAATTTTTTGTGAAAATGGTTTTAAAATGTTTTTTTTAGGCCTGTCCAGAATGTCGCTAGTTCGGCATGACCGGGGTCACTGTTTTTGTGTCACGAAAATGAAGAAAAAAAAATCAGCAATTTTTGGTGAAAATGGTTTTAAAAAAATTTTTAGGCCTGTCCAAAATGTCGCTAGTTCGGCATGATCGGAGTCATCGTTTTTGGTGACAAAGATAGAAATCTACAATTTTTTGTGAAAATGGTTTTAAAATGTTTTTTTTAGGCCTGTCCAGAATGTCGCTAGTTCGGCATGACCGGGGTCACTGTTTTTGTGTCACGAAAATGAAAAAATAATATCTGCAATTTTTTGTGAAAATGGTTAAAAAAATAAATTTAGGCCTGTCCAGAATGTCGCTTTTTCGGCATGATCGGAGTCAACGTTTTTAGGGACAAAATAGAAATCTGCAATTTTTGGTGAAAATGGTTTTAAAATGTTTTTTTAGGCCTGTCCAGAATGTCGATAGTTCGGCATGACCGGGGTCACTGTTTTTGTGTAAAAAAATGAAAAAAAGAATTCTGAGCTTTTTTTTTGAAAATGGTACTAAAATGCTTTTTTTTAGGCCTGTCCAAAATGTCGCTAGTTCGGCATGATCGGAGTCATCGTTTTTGGTGACAAAAATAGAAATCTACAATTTTTTGTGAAAATGGTTTTAAAATGTTTTTTTTAGGCCTGTCCTGAATGTCGCTAGTTCGGCATGACCGGGGTCACTGTTTTTGTGTCACGAAAATGAAGAAAAAAAAATCAGCAATTTTTGGTGAAAATGGTTTTAAAAAAAAAAAATTGGCTTGTCCAGAATGTCGCTTTTTCGGCATGATCGGAGTCATCGTTTTTAGGGACAAAATAGAAATCTGCAATTTTTTGTGAAAATGGTTTTAAAATGTTTTTTAGGCCTGTCCAGAATGTCGATAGTTCGGCATGACCGGGGTCACTGTTTTTGTGTCACGAAAATGAAAAAAAAATATCTGCAATTTTTTGTGAAAATGGTTCAAAAAAATTTTTTTAGGCCTGTCCAGAATGTCGCTTTATCGGCATGATCGGAGTCAACGTTTTTAGGGACAAAATAGAAATCTGCAATTTTTTGTGAAAATGGTTTTAAAATGTTTTTTTAGGCCTGTCCAGAATGTCGATAGTTCGGCATGACCGGGGTCACTGTTTTTGTGTCAAAAAATGAAAAAAAGAATTCTGAGCTTTTTTTTTGAAAATGGTTCTAAAATGCTTTTTTTTTAGGCCTGTCCAAAATGTCGCTAGTTCGGCATGATCTTAGTCATCGTTTTTGGTGACAAAAATAGAAATCTACAATTTTTTGTGAAAATGGTTTTAAAATGTTTTTTTTAGGCCTGTCCAGAATGTCGCTAGTTCGGCATGACCGGGGTCACTGTTTTTGTGTCACGAAAATGAAGAAAAAAAAATCAGCAATTTTTGGTGAAAATGGTTTTAAAAAAATTTTTAGGCCTGTCCAAAATGTCGCTATTTCGGCATGATCGGAGTCATCGTTTTTAGGGACAAAATAGAAATCTGCAATTTTTTGTGAAAATGGTTTTAAAATGTTTTTTTAGGCCTGTCTGGAATGTCGCTAGTTCGGCATGACCGGGGTCACTGTTTTTGTGTCACGAAAATGAAAAAAAAAATGAGCATTTTTTTGTGAAAATGGTTTTTAAATTTTTTTTTAGGCCTGTCCAGAATGTCGCTTTTTCGGCATGATCGGAGTCATCGTTTTTAGGGACAAAATAGAAATCTGCAATTTTTTGTGAAAATGGCTTTAAAATGTTTTTTTAGGCCTGTCCAGAATGTCGCTTTTTCGGCATGATCGGAGTCATCGTTTTTAGGGACAAAATAGAAATCTGCAATTTTTTGTGAAAATGGTTTTAAAATGTTTTTTTAGGCCTGTCCAGAATGTCGATAGTTCGGCATGACCGGGGTTACTGTTTTTGTGTCACGAAAATGAAAAAAAAAATCTGCAATTTTTTGTGAAAATGGTTTTAAAATTTTTCTTTAGGCCTGTCCAGAATGTCGCTTTTTCAGCATGATCGGAATCATCGTTTTTAACGACAAAATAGAAATCTGCAATTTTTTGTGAAAATGGTTTTAAAATGTTTTTTTAGGCCTGTCCAGAATGTCGCTAGTTCGGCATGACCGGGGTCACTGTTTTTGTGTCACGAAAATGAAGAAAAAAAAAGTCAGCAATTTTTGGTGAAAATGGTTTTAAAATTTTTTTTTAGGCCTGTCCAAAATGTCGCTAGTTCGGCATGATCGGAGTCATCGTTTTTGGTGACAAAAATAGAAATCTACAATTTTTTGTGAAAATGGTTTTAAAATGTTTTTTTTAGGCCTGTCCAGAATGTCGCTAGTTCGGCATGACCGGGGTCACTGTTTTTGTGTCAAGAAAATGAAAAAAAAATATCTGCAATTTTTTGTGAAAATGGTTTTAAAATGGGGTTTTTTAGGCCTGTCCAGAATGTCGCTTTTTCGGCATGATCGGAGTCATCGTTTTTAGGGACAAAATAGAAATCTGCAATTTTTTGTGAAAATGGTTTTAAAATGTTTTTTTTAGGCCTGTCCAGAATGTCGATAGTTCGGCATGACCGGGGTCACTGTTTTTGTGTCACGAAAATGAAAAAAAATAATCTGCAATTTTTTGTGAAAATGGTTCTAAAAAAATTTTTTAGGCCTGTCCAGAATGTCGCTTTTTCGGCATGTTCGGAGTCATCGTTTTTAGGGACAAAATAGAAATCTGCAATTTTTTGTGAAAATGGTTTTAAAATGTTTTTTTTAGGCCTGTCCAGAATGTCGATAGTTCGGCATGACCGGGGTCACTGTTTTTGTGTCAAAAAATGAAAAAAAGAATTCTCAGCTTTTTTTTTGAAAATGGTTATAAAATGCTTTTTTTTAGGCCTGTCCAAAATGTCGCTAGTTCGGCATGATCGGAGTCATCGTTTTTGGTGACAAAAATAGAAATCTACAATTTTTTGTGAAAATGGTTTTAAAATGTTTTTTTTAGGCCTGTCCAGAATGTCGCTAGTTCGGCATGACCGGGGTCACTGTTTTTGTGTCACGAAAATGAAGAAAAAAAAAGTCAGCAATTTTTGGTGAAAATGGTTTTAAAATTTTTTTGTAGGCCTGTCCAAAATGTCGCTAGTTCGGCATGATCGGAGTCATCGTTTTTGGTGACAAAAATAGAAATCTACAATTTTTTGTGAAAATGGTTTTAAAATGTTTTTTTTAGGCCTGTCCAGAATGTCGCTAGTTCGGCATGACCGGGGTCACTGTTTTTGTGTCACGAAAATGAAGAAAAAAAAAGTCAGCAATTTTTGGTGAAAATGGTTTTAAAAATTTTTTTTAGGCCTGTCCAGAATGTCGCTTTTTCGGAAAGATCGGAGTCATCGTTTTTAGGGACAAAATAGAAATCTGCAATTTTTTGTGATAATGGTTTTAAAATGTTTTTTTAGGCCTGTCCAGAATGTCGATAGTTCGGCATGACCGGGGTCACTGTTTTTGTGTCACGAAAATGAGAAAAAAATATCTGCAATTTTTTGTGAAAATGGTTCAAAATTTTTTTTTGGGCCTGTCCAGAATGTTGCTTTTTCGGCATGATCGGAGTCATCGTTTTTAGGGACAAAATAGAAATCTGCAATTTTTTGTGAAAATGTTTTTAAAATGTTTTTTTTAGGCCTGTCCAGAATGTCGATAGTTCAGTATGACCGGGGTCACTGTTTTTGTGTCAAAAAATGAAGAAAAAAAAATCAGCCATTTTTGGTGAAAATGGTTTTTAAATTTTTTTTTAGGCCTGTCCAGAATGTTGCTTTTTCGGCATGATCGGAGTCATCGTTTTTAGGGACAAAATAGAAATCTGCAATTTTTTGTGAAAATGGTTTTAAAATGTTTTTTAGGCCTGTCCAGAATGTCGATAGTTCGGAATGACCGGGGTCACTGTTTTTGTGTCACGAAAATGAGAAAAAAATATCAGCAATTTTTTGTGAAAATGGTTCAAAAAATTTTTTGGGGGCCTGTCCAGAATGTTGCTTTTTCGGCATGATCGGAGTCATCGTTTTTAGGGACAAAATAGAAATCTGCAATTTTTTGTGAAAATGGTTTTAAAATGTTTTTTTTAGGCCTGTCCAGAATGTCGCTAGTTCGGCATGACCGGGGTCACTGTTTTTGTGTCACGAAAATGAAGAAAAAAAAAGTCAGCAATTTTTGGTGAAAATGGTTTTACATTTTTTTTTTAGGCCTGTCCAGAATGTCGCTTTTTCGGAATGATCGGAGTCATCGTTTTTAGGGACAAAATAGAAATCTGCAATTTTTTGTGATAATGGTTTTAAAATGTTTTTTTAGGCCTGTCCAGAATGTCGATAGTTCGGCATGACCGGGGTCACTGTTTTTGTGTCACGAAAATGAGAAAAAAATATCAGCAATTTTTTGTGAAAATGGTTCAAAAAAAATTTTTGGGCCTGTCCAGAATGTTGCTTTTTCGGCATGATCGGAGTCATCGTTTTTAGGGACAAAATAGAAATCTGCAATTTTTTGTGAAAATGGTTTTAAAATGTTTTTTTTAGGCCTGTCCAGAATGTCGATAGTTCAGTATGACCGGGGTCACTGTTTTTGTGTCAAAAAATGAAGAAAAAAAAATCAGCCATTTTTGGTGAAAATGGTTTAGAATTTTTTTTTTAGGCCTGTCCAGAATGTTGCTTTTTCGGCATGATCGGAGTCATCGTTTTTAGGGACAAAATAGAAATCTGCAATTTTTTGTGAAAATGGTTTTAAAATGTTTTTTAGGCATGTCCAGAATGTCGATAGTTCGGAATGACCGGGGTCACTGTTTTTGTGTCAAAAAATGAAAAAAAGAATTCTGAGCTTTTTTTTTGAAAATGGTTCTAAAATGCTTTTTTTTAGGCCTGTCCAAAATGTCGCTAGTTCGGCATGATCGGAGTCATCGTTTTTGGTGACAAAGATAGAAATCTACAATTTTTTGTGAAAATGGTTTTAAAATGTTTTTTTTAGGCCTGTCCAGAATGTCGCTAGTTCGGCATGACCGGGGTCACTGTTTTTGTGTCACGAAAATGAAGAAAACAATATCAGCAATTTTTGGTGAAAATGGTTTTTTTTTTTTAAATTAGGCCTGTCCAGAATGTCGCTTTTTCGGCATGATCGGAGTCATCGTTTTTAGGGACAAAATAGAAATCTGCAATTTTTTGTGAAAATGGTTTTAAAATGTTTTTTTAGGCCTGTCCAGAATGTCGATAGTTCGGCATGACCGGGGTCACTGTTTTTGTGTCACGAAAATGAGAAAAAAATCTCTGCAATTTTTTGTGAAAATGGTTCAAAATTTTTTTTTTAGGCCTGTCCAGAATGTCGCTAGTTCGGCATGACCGGGGTCACTGTTTTTGTGTCACGAAAATGAAAAAAAAAAATCTGCAATTTTTGGTGAAAATGGTTTTAAAATTTTTTTTTAGGCCTGTCCAGAATGTCGCTTTTTCGGCATGATCGGAGTCATCGTTTTTAGGGACAAAATAGAAATCTGCAATAGTTCGGTCACTGTTTTTGTGTCACGAAAATGAAAAAAAAATATCTGCAGTTTTTTGTGAAAATGGATTTAAAATGTTTTTTTTAGGCCTGTCCAGAATGTCCCTAGTTCGGCATGACCGGGGTCACTGTTTTTGTGTCACGAAAATGAAAAAAAAATATCTGCAATTATTTGTGAAAATGGTTCTAAAAATTTTTTTAGGCCTGTCCAGAATGTCGCTTTTTCGGCATGTTCGGAGTCATCGTTTTTAGGGACAAAATAGAAATCTGCAATTTTTTGTGAAAATGGTTTTAAAATGTTTTTTTTAGGCCTGTCCAGAATGTCGATAGTTCGGCATGACCGGGGTCACTGTTTTTGTGTCAAAAAATGAAAAAAAGAATTCTCAGCTTTTTTTTTGAAAATGGTTCTAAAATGCTTTTTTTTAGGCCTGTCCAAAATGTCGCTAGTTCGGCATGATCGGAGTCATCGTTTTTGGTGACAAAAATAGAAATCTACAATTTTTTGTGAAAATGGTTTTAAAATGTTTTTTTTAGGCCTGTCCAGAATGTCGCTAGTTCGGCATGACCGGGGTCACTGTTTTTGTGTCACGAAAATGAAGAAAAAAAAAGTCAGCAATTTTTGGTGAAAATGGTTTTAAAAAATTTTTTTAGGCCTGTCCAGAATGTCGCTTTTTCGGAAAGATCGGAGTCATCGTTTTTAGGGACAAAATAGAAATCTGCAATTTTTTGTGATAATGGTTTTAAAATGTTTTTTTAGGCCTGTCCAGAATGTCGATAGTTCGGCATGACCGGGGTCACTGTTTTTGTGTCACGAAAATGAGAAAAAAATATCTGCAATTTTTTGTGAAAATGGTTCAACATTTTTTTTTTGGCCTGTCCAGAATGTTGCTTTTTCGGCATGATCGGAGTCATCGTTTTTAGGGACAAAATAGAAATCTGCAATTTTTTGTGAAAATGGTTTTAAAATGTTTTTTTTAGGCCTGTCCAGAATGTCGATAGTTCAGTATGACCGGGGTCACTGTTTTTGTGTCAAAAAATGAAGAAAAAAAAATCAGCCATTTTTGGTGAAAATGGTTTTTAAATTTTTTTTTAGGCCTGTCCAGAATGTTGCTTTTTCGGCATGATCGGAGTCATCGTTTTTAGGGACAAAATAGAAATCTGCAATTTTTTGTGAAAATGGTTTTAAAATGTTTTTTAGGCCTGTCCAGAATGTCGATAGTTCGGAATGACCGGGGTCACTGTTTTTGTGTCAAAAAATGAAAAAAAGAATTCTGAGCTTTTTTTTTGAAAATGGTTCTAAAATGCTTTTTTTTAGGCCTGTCCAAAATGTCGCTAGTTCGGCATGATCGGAGTCATCGTTTTTGGTGACAAAGATAGAAATCTACAATTTTTTGTGAAAATGGTTTTAAAATGTTTTTTTTAGGCCTGTCCAGAATGTCGCTAGTTCGGCATGACCGGGGTCACTGTTTTTGTGTCACGAAAATGAAAAAATAATATCTGCAATTTTTTGTGAAAATGGTTAAAAAAATAAATTTAGGCCTGTCCAGAATGTCGCTTTTTCGGCATGATCGGAGTCATCGTTTTTAGGGACAAAATAGAAATCTGCAATTTTTTGTGAAAATGGTTTTAAAATGTTTTTTAGGCCTGTCCAGAATGTCGATAGTTCGGCATGACCGGGGTCACTGTTTTTGTGTCACGAAAATGAAAAAAAAATATCTGCAATTTTTTGTGAAAATGGTTCAAAAAATTTTTTTTAGGCCTGTCCAGAATGTCGCTTTATCGGCATGATCGGAGTCAACGTTTTTAGGGACAAAATAGAAATCTGCAATTTTTTGTGAAAATGGTTTTAAAATGTTTTTTTAGGCCTGTCCAGAATGTCGATAGTTCGGCATGACCGGGGTCACTGTTTTTGTGTCAAAAAATGAAAAAAAGAATTCTGAGCTTTTTTTTTGAAAATGGTTCTAAAATGCTTTTTTTTTAGGCCTGTCCAAAATGTCGCTAGTTCGGCATGATCTTAGTCATCGTTTTTGGTGACAAAAATAGAAATCTACAATTTTTTGTGAAAATGGTTTTAAAATGTTTTTTTTAGGCCTGTCCAGAATGTCGCTAGTTCGGCATGACCGGGGTCACTGTTTTTGTGTCACGAAAATGAAGAAAAAAAAATCAGCAATTTTTGGTGAAAATGGTTTTAAAAAAATTTTTAGGCCTGTCCAAAATGTCGCTATTTCGGCATGATCGGAGTCATCGTTTTTAGGGACAAAATAGAAATCTGCAATTTTTTGTGAAAATGGTTTTAAAATGTTTTTTTAGGCCTGTCTGGAATGTCGCTAGTTCGGCATGACCGGGGTCACTGTTTTTGTGTCACGAAAATGAAAAAAAAAATGAGCATTTTTTTGTGAAAATGGTTTTTAAATTTTTTTTTAGGCCTGTCCAGAATGTCGCTTTTTCGGCATGATCGGAGTCATCGTTTTTAGGGACAAAATAGAAATCTGCAATTTTTTGTGAAAATGGCTTTAAAATGTTTTTTTAGGCCTGTCCAGAATGTCGCTTTTTCGGCATGATCGGAGTCATCGTTTTTAGGGACAAAATAGAAATCTGCAATTTTTTGTGAAAATGGTTTTAAAATGTTTTTTTAGGCCTGTCCAGAATGTCGATAGTTCGGCATGACCGGGGTTACTGTTTTTGTGTCACGAAAATGAAAAAAAAAATCAGCAATTTTTTGTGAAAATGGTTTTAAAATTTTTCTTTAGGCCTGTCCAGAATGTCGCTTTTTCAGCATGATCGGAATCATCGTTTTTAACGACAAAATAGAAATCTGCAATTTTTTGTGAAAATGGTTTTAAAATGTTTTTTTAGGCCTGTCCAGAATGTCGCTAGTTCGGCATGACCGGGGTCACTGTTTTTGTGTCAAGAAAATGAAAAAAAAATATCTGCAATTTTTTGTGAAAATGGTTTTAAAATGGGGTTTTTTAGGCCTGTCCAGAATGTCGCTTTTTCGGCATGATCGGAGTCATCGTTTTTAGGGACAAAATAGAAATCTGCAATTTTTTGTGAAAATGGTTTTAAAATGTTTTTTTTAGGCCTGTCCAGAATGTCGATAGTTCGGCATGACCGGGGTCACTGTTTTTGTGTCACGAAAATGAAAAAAAATAATCTGCAATTTTTTGTGAAAATGGTTCTAAAAAAAATTTTTAGGCCTGTCCAGAATGTCGCTTTTTCGGCATGTTCGGAGTCATCGTTTTTAGGGACAAAATAGAAATCTGCAATTTTTTGTGAAAATGGTTTTAAAATGTTTTTTTTAGGCCTGTCCAGAATGTCGATAGTTCGGCATGACCGGGGTCACTGTTTTTGTGTCAAAAAATGAAAAAAAGAATTCTCAGCTTTTTTTTTGAAAATGGTTATAAAATGCTTTTTTTTAGGCCTGTCCAAAATGTCGCTAGTTCGGCATGATCGGAGTCATCGTTTTTGGTGACAAAAATGGAAATCTACAATTTTTTGTGAAAATGGTTTTAAAATGTTTTTTTTAGGCCTGTCCAGAATGTCGCTAGTTCGGCATGACCGGGGTCACTGTTTTTGTGTCACGAAAATGAAGAAAAAAAAAGTCAGCAATTTTTGGTGAAAATGGTTTTAAAAATTTTTTTTAGGCCTGTCCAAAATGTCGCTAGTTCGGCATGATCGGAGTCATCGTTTTTGGTGACAAAAATAGAAATCTACAATTTTTTGTGAAAATGGTTTTAAAATGTTTTTTTTAGGCCTGTCCAGAATGTCGCTAGTTCGGCATGACCGGGGTCACTGTTTTTGTGTCAAGAAAATGAAAAAAAAATATCTGCAATTTTTTGTGAAAATGGTTTTAAAATGGGGTTTTTTAGGCCTGTCCAGAATGTCGCTTTTTCGGCATGATCGGAGTCATCGTTTTTAGGGACAAAATAGAAATCTGCAATTTTTTGTGAAAATGGTTTTAAAATGTTTTTTTTAGGCCTGTCCAGAATGTCGATAGTTCGGCATGACCGGGGTCACTGTTTTTGTGTCACGAAAATGAAAAAAAATAATCTGCAATTTTTTGTGAAAATGGTTCTAAAAAAATTTTTTAGGCCTGTCCAGAATGTCGCTTTTTCGGCATGTTCGGAGTCATCGTTTTTAGGGACAAAATAGAAATCTGCAATTTTTTGTGAAAATGGTTTTAAAATGTTTTTTTTAGGCCTGTCCAGAATGTCGATAGTTCGGCATGACCGGGGTCACTGTTTTTGTGTCAAAAAATGAAAAAAAGAATTCTCAGCTTTTTTTTTGAAAATGGTTATAAAATGCTTTTTTTTAGGCCTGTCCAAAATGTCGCTAGTTCGGCATGATCGGAGTCATCGTTTTTGGTGACAAAAATAGAAATCTACAATTTTTTGTGAAAATGGTTTTAAAATGTTTTTTTTAGGCCTGTCCAGAATGTCGCTAGTTCGGCATGACCGGGGTCACTGTTTTTGTGTCACGAAAATGAAGAAAAAAAAAGTCAGCAATTTTTGGTGAAAATGGTTTTAAAAATTTTTTTTAGGCCTGTCCAAAATGTCGCTAGTTCGGCATGATCGGAGTCATCGTTTTTGGTGACAAAAATAGAAATCTACAATTTTTTGTGAAAATGGTTTTAAAATGTTTTTTTTAGGCCTGTCCAGAATGTCGCTAGTTCGGCATGACCGGGGTCACTGTTTTTGTGTCACGAAAATGAAGAAAAAAAAAGTCAGCAATTTTTGGTGAAAATGGTTTTAAAAATTTTTTTTAGGCCTGTCCAGAATGTTGCTTTTTCGGCATGATCGGAGTCATCGTTTTTAGGGACAAAATAGAAATCTGCAATTTTTTGTGAAAATGGTTTTAAAATGTTTTTTTAGGCCTGTCCAGAATGTCGATAGTTCGGCATGACCGGGGTCACTGTTTTTGTGTCACGAAAATGAGAAAAAAATATCTGCAATTTTTTGTGAAAATGGTTCAAAATTTTTTTTTTTGGCCTGTCCAGAATGTTGCTTTTTCGGCATGATCGGAGTCATCGTTTTTAGGGACAAAATAGAAATCTGCAATTTTTTGTGAAAATGGTTTTAAAATATTTTTTTTAGGCCTGTCCAGAATGTCGATAGTTCAGTATGACCGGGGTCACTGTTTTTGTGTCAAAAAATGAAGAAAAAAAAATCAGCCATTTTTGGTGAAAATGGTTTTTAAATTTTTTTTTAGGCCTGTCCAGAATGTTGCTTTTTCGGCATGATCGGAGTCATCGTTTTTAGGGACAAAATAGAAATCTGCAATTTTTTGTGAAAATGGTTTTAAAATGTTTTTTAGGCCTGTCCAGAATGTCGATAGTTCGGAATGACCGGGGTCACTGTTTTTGTGTCACGAAAATGAGAAAAAAATATCAGCAATTTTTTGTGAAAATGGTTCAAAAAAAATTTTTGGGGCCTGTCCAGAATGTTGCTTTTTCGGCATGATCGGAGTCATCGTTTTTAGGGACAAAATAGAAATCTGCAATTTTTTGTGAAAATGGTTTTAAAATGTTTTTTTTAGGCCTGTCCAGAATGTCGCTAGTTCGGCATGACCGGGGTCACTGTTTTTGTGTCACGAAAATGAAGAAAAAAAAAGTCAGCAATTTTTGGTGAAAATGGTTTTAAATTTTTTTTTTAGGCCTGTCCAGAATGTCGCTTTTTCGGAATGATCGGAGTCATCGTTTTTAGGGACAAAATAGAAATCTGCAATTTTTTGTGATAATGGTTTTAAAATGTTTTTTTAGGCCTGTCCAGAATGTCGATAGTTCGGCATGACCGGGGTCACTGTTTTTGTGTCACGAAAATGAGAAAAAAATATCAGCAATTTTTTGTGAAAATGGTTCAAAATTTTTTTTGGGGCCTGTCCAGAATGTTGCTTTTTCGGCATGATCGGAGTCATCGTTTTTAGGGACAAAATAGAAATCTGCAATTTTTTGTGAAAATGGTTTTAAAATGTTTTTTTTAGGCCTGTCCAGAATGTCGCTAGTTCGGCATGACCGGGGTCACTGTTTTTGTGTCACGAAAATGAAGAAAAAAAAAGTCAGCAATTTTTGGTGAAAATGGTTTTAAATTTTTTTTTTAGGCCTGTCCAGAATGTCGCTTTTTCGGAATGATCGGAGTCATCGTTTTTAGGGACAAAATAGAAATCTGCAATTTTTTGTGATAATGGTTTTAAAATGTTTTTTTAGGCCTGTCCAGAATGTCGATAGTTTGGCATGACCGGGGTCACTGTTTTTGTGTCACGAAAATGAGAAAAAAATATCAGCAATTTTTTGTGAAAATGGTTCAAAATTTTTTTTTGGGCCTGTCCAGAATGTTGCTTTTTCGGCATGATCGGAGTCATCGTTTTTAGGGACAAAATAGAAATCTGCAATTTTTTGTGAAAATGGTTTTAAAATGTTTTTTTTAGGCCTGTCCAGAATGTCGATAGTTCAGTATGACCGGGGTCACTGTTTTTGTGTCAAAAAATGAAGAAAAAAAAATCAGCCATTTTTGGTGAAAATGGTTTTGAAATTTTTTTTTAGGCCTGTCCAGAATGTTGCTTTTTCGGCATGATCGGAGTCATCGTTTTTAGGGACAAAATAGAAATCTGCAATTTTTTGTGAAAATGGTTTTAAAATGTTTTTTAGGCCTGTCCAGAATGTCGATAGTTCGGAATGACCGGGGTCACTGTTTTTGTGTCACGAAAATGAAAAAAAAATATCAGCAATTTTTTGTGAAAATGGTTCAAAAATTTTTTTGGGGGCCTGTCCAGAATGTTGCTTTTTCGGCATGATCGGAGTCATCGTTTTTAGGGACAAAATAGAAATCTGCAATTTTTTGTGAAAATGGATTTAAAATGTTTTTTTTAGGCCTGTCCAGAATGTCGATAGTTCAGTATGACGAGGGTCACTGTTTTTGTGTCAAAAAATGAAGAAAAAAAAATCAGCCATTTTTGGTGAAAATGGTTTTTAAATTTTTTTTTAGGCCTGTCCAGAATGTCGCTTTTTCGGCATGATCGGAGTCATCATTTTTAGGGACAAAATAGAAATCAGCAATTTTTTGTGAAAATGGTTCTAAAATGTGTTTTTTTAGGCCTGTCCAGAATGTCGCTTTTTCGGCATGATCGGAGTCATCGTTTTTAGGGACAAAATAGAAATCTGCAAATTTTTGTGAAAATGGTTTTAAAATGTTTTTTTAGGCCTGTCCAGAATGTCGATAGTTCGGCATGACCGGGGTCACAGTTTTTTTGTCACGAAAATGAAAAAAAAATATCAGCATTTTTTTGTGAAAATGGTTCTAAAAAAATTTTTTAGGCCTGTCCAGAATGTCGCTTTTTCGGCATGATCGGAGTCATCGTTTTTAGGGACAAAATAGAAATCTGCAATTTTTGGTGAAAATGGTTTTGAAATGTTTTTTTAGGCCTGTCCAGAATGTCGATAGTTCGGCATGTCCTGGGTCACTGTTTTTGTGTCATAAAATGAAAAAAAAAAATCTGAGCTTTTTTTGTGAAAATGGTTCTAAATTTTTTTTTTAGGCCTGTCCAGAATGTCGCTTTTTCGGCATGATCGGAGTCATCGTTTTTAGGGACAAAATAGAAATCTGCAATTTTTTGTGAAAATGGTTTTAAAATGTTTTTTTTAGGCCTGTCCAGAATGTCGATAGTTCGGCATGACCGGGGTCACTGTTTTTGTGTCCCGAAAATGAAAAAAAAAAAACGGCAATTTTTGGTGAAAATGGTTCTAAAATTTTTTTTAGGCCTGTCCAGAATGTCGCTTTTTCGGCATGATCGGAGTCATCGTTTTTAGGGACAAAATAGAAATCTGCAATTTTTTGGGAAAATGGTTTTGAAATGTTTTTTTAGGCCTGTCCAGAATGTCGATAGTTCGGCATGTCCTGGGTCACTGTTTTTGTGTCATAAAATGAAAAAAAAAAAATCTGAGCTTTTTTTGTGAAAATGGTTCTAAAATGTTTTTTTTTAGGCCTGTCCAAAATGTCGCTAGTTCGGCATGATCGGAGTCATCGTTTTTGGTGACAAAAATAGAAACTGCAATTTTTTGTGGAAATGGTTTTACATTTTTTTTTTAGGCCTGTCCAGAATGTCGCTTTTTCGGCATGATCGGAGTCATCGTTTTTAGGGACAATATAGAAATCTGCAATTTTTTGTGAAAATGGTTTTAAAATGTTTTTTCAGGCCTGTCCAGAATGTCGATAGTTCGGCATGACCGGGGTCACTGTTTTTGTGTGAAAAAATGAAGAAAAAAAAATCTGAGCTTTTTTTGTGAAAATGGTTCTAAAATGTTTTTTTTTAGGCCTGTCCAAAATGTTGCTAGTTCGGCATGATCGGAGTCATCGTTTTTGGTGACAAAAAAAGAAACTGCAATTTTTTGTGGAAATGGTTTTAATTTTTTTTTTAGGCCTGTCTGGAATGTCGCTAGTTCGGCATGACCGGGGTCACTGTTTTTGTGTCACGAAAATGAAAAAAAAAATGAGCATTTTTTGGTGAAAATGGTTTTTAAATTTTTTTTTAGGCCTGTCCAGAATGTCGCTTTTTCGGCATGATCGGAGTCATCGTTTTTAGGGACAAAATAGAAATCTGCAATTTTTTGTGAAAATGGCTTTAAAATGTTTTTTTAGGCCTGTCCAGAATGTCGCTTTTTCGGCATGATCGGAGTCATCGTTTTTAGGGACAAAATAGAAATCTGCAATTTTTTGTGAAAATGGTTTTAAAATGTTTTTTTTAGGCCTGTCCAGAATGTCGATAGTTCGGCATGACCGGGGTTACTGTTTTTGTGTCACGAAAATGAAAAAAAAAATCAGCAATTTTTTGTGAAAATGGTTTTTAAATTTTTCTTTAGGCCTTTCCAGAATGTCGCTTTTTCAGCATGATCGGAATCATCGTTTTTAGCGATAAAATAGAAATCTGCAATTTTTTGTGGAAATGGTTTTAATTTTTTTTTTAGGCCTGTCTGGAATGTCGCTAGTTCGGCATGACCGGGGTCACTGTTTTTGTGTCACGAAAATGAAAAAAAAAATGAGCATTTTTTTGTGAAAATGGTTTTTAATTTTTTTTTTAGGCCTGTCCAGAATGTCGCTTTTTCGGCATGATCGGAGTCATCGTTTTTAGGGACAAAATAGAAATCTGCAATTTTTTGTGAAAATGGCTTTAAAATGTTTTTTTAGGCCTGTCCAGAATGTCGCTTTTTCGGCATGATCGGAGTCATCGTTTTTAGGGACAAAATAGAAATCTGCAATTTTTTGTGAAAATGGTTTTAAAATGTTTTTTTAGGCCTGTCCAGAATGTCGATAGTTCGGCATGACCGGGGTTACTGTTTTTGTGTCACGAAAATGAAAAAAAAAATCAGCAATTTTTTGTGAAAATGGTTTTAAAATTTTTCTTTAGGCCTGTCCAGAATGTCGCTTTTTCAGCATGATCGGAATCATCGTTTTTAGCGACAAAATAGAAATCTGCAATTTTTGGTGAAAATGGTTTTAAAATGTTTTTTTAGGCCTGTCCAGAATGTCGCTAGTTCGGCATGACCGGGGTCACTGTTTTTGTGTCAAGAAAATGAAAAAAAAATATCTGCAATTTTTTGTGAAAATGGTTTTAAAATGGGGTTTTTTAGGCCTGTCCAGAATGTCGCTTTTTCGGCATGATCGGAGTCATCGTTTTTAGGGACAAAATAGAAATCTGCAATTTTTTGTGAAAATGGTTTTAAAATGTTTTTTTAGGCCTGTCCAGAATGTCGATAGTTCGGCATGACCGGGGTCACTGTTTTTGTGTCACGAAAATGAAAAAAAATAATCTGCAATTTTTTGTGAAAATGGTTCTAAATTTTTTTTTTAGGCCTGTCCAGAATGTCGCTTTTTCGGCATGATCGGAGTCATCGTTTTTAGGGACAAAATAGAAATCTGCAAATTTTTGTGAAAATGGTTTTAAAATGTTTTTTTAGGCCTGTCCAGAATGTCGATAGTTCGGCATGACCGGGGTCACAGTTTTTTTGTCACGAAAATGAAAAAAAAATATCTGCATTTTTTTGTGAAAATGGTTCTAAAAAAAATTTTTAGGCCTGTCCAGAATGTCGCTTTTTCGGCATGATCGGAGTCATCGTTTTTAGGGACAAAATAGAAATCTGCAATTTTTGGTGAAAATGGTTTTGAAATGTTTTTTTAGGCCTGTCCAGAATGTCGATAGTTCGGCATGTCCTGGGTCACTGTTTTTGTGTCATAAAATGAAAAAAAAAAATCTGAGCTTTTTTTGTGAAAATGGTTCTAAATTTTTTTTTTAGGCCTGTCCAGAATGTCGCTTTTTCGGCATGATCGGAGTCATCGTTTTTAGGGACAAAATAGAAATCTGCAATTTTTTGTGAAAATGGTTTTAAAATGTTTTTTTTAGGCCTGTCCAGAATGTCGATAGTTCGGCATGACCGGGGTCACTGTTTTTGTGTCCCGAAAATGAAAAAAAAAAAACGGCAATTTTTGGTGAAAATGGTTCTAAAAAATTTTTTAGGCCTGTCCAGAATGTCGCTTTTTCGGCATGATCGGAGTCATCGTTTTTAGGGACAAAATAGAAATCTGCAATTTTTTGGGAAAATGGTTTTGAAATGTTTTTTTAGGCCTGTCCAGAATGTCGATAGTTCGGCATGTCCTGGGTCACTGTTTTTGTGTCACGAAAATGAAAAAAAAAATGAGCATTTTTTGGTGAAAATGGTTTTTAAATTTTTTTTTAGGCCTGTCCAGAATGTCGCTTTTTCGGCATGATCGGAGTCATCGTTTTTAGGGACAAAATAGAAATCTGCAATTTTTTCTGAAAATGGCTTTAAAATGTTTTTTTTAGGCCTGTCCAGAATGTCGCTTTTTCGGCATGACCGGGGTTACTGTTTTTGTGTCACGAAAATGAAAAAAAAAATCAGCAATTTTTTGTGAAAATGGTTTTTAAATTTTTCTTTAGGCCTTTCCAGAATGTCGCTTTTTCAGCATGATCGGAATCATCGTTTTTAGCGATAAAATAGAAATCTGCAATTTTTTGTGGAAATGGTTTTAATTTTTTTTTTAGGCCTGTCTGGAATGTCGCTAGTTCGGCATGACCGGGGTCACTGTTTTTGTGTCACGAAAATGAAAAAAAAAATGAGCATTTTTTTGTGAAAATGGTTTTTAATTTTTTTTTTAGGCCTGTCCAGAATGTCGCTTTTTCGGCATGATCGGAGTCATCGTTTTTAGGGACAAAATAGAAATCTGCAATTTTTTGTGAAAATGGCTTTAAAATGTTTTTTTAGGCCTGTCCAGAATGTCGCTTTTTCGGCATGATCGGAGTCATCGTTTTTAGGGACAAAATAGAAATCTGCAATTTTTGGTGAAAATGGTTTTAAAATGTTTTTTTAGGCCTGTCCAGAATGTCGATAGTTCGGCATGACCGGGGTTACTGTTTTTGTGTCACGAAAATGAAAAAAAAAATCAGCAATTTTTTGTGAAAATGGTTTTAAAATTTTTCTTTAGGCCTGTCCAGAATGTCGCTTTTTCAGCATGATCGGAATCATCGTTTTTAGCGACAAAATAGAAATCTGCAATTTTTTGTGAAAATGGTTTTAAAATGTTTTTTTAGGCCTGTCCAGAATGTCGCTAGTTCGGCATGACCGGGGTCACTGTTTTTGTGTCAAGAAAATGAAAAAAAAATATCTGCAATTTTTTGTGAAAATGGTTTTAAAATGGGGTTTTTTAGGCCTGTCCAGAATGTCGCTTTTTCGGCATGATCGGAGTCATCGTTTTTAGGGACAAAATAGAAATCTGCAATTTTTTGTGAAAATGGTTTTAAAATGTTTTTTTAGGCCTGTCCAGAATGTCGATAGTTCGGCATGACCGGGGTCACTGTTTTTGTGTCACGAAAATGAAAAAAAATAATCTGCAATTTTTTGTGAAAATGGTTCTAAATTTTTTTTTTAGGCCTGTCCAGAATGTCGCTTTTTCGGCATGATCGGAGTCATCGTTTTTAGGGACAAAATAGAAATCTGCAAATTTTTGTGAAAATGGTTTTAAAATGTTTTTTTAGGCCTGTCCAGAATGTTGATAGTTCGGCATGTCCTGGGTCACTGTTTTTGTGTCATAAAATGAAAAAAAAAAATCTGAGCTTTTTTTGTGAAAATGGTTCTAAAATGTTTTTTTTTTACGCCTGTCCAGAATGTCGATAGTTCGGCATGACCTGGGTCATTGTTTTTGTGTCATAAAATGAAAAAAAAAAATCTGAGCTTTTTTTGTGAAAATGGTTCTAAAATGTTTTTTTTTTAGGCCTGTCCAGAATGTCGCTAGTTCGGCATGACCGGGGTCACTGTTTTTGTGTCCCGAAAATGAAAAAAAAATATCTGCAATTTTTTGTGAAAATGGTTCTAAAAATTTTTTTTAGGCCTCTCCAGAATGTCGCTTTTTCGGCATGATCGGAGTCATCGTTTTTAGGGACAAAATAGAAATCTGCAATTTTTTGTGAAAATGGTTTTGAAATGTTTTTTTAGGCCTGTCCAGAATGTTGATAGTTCGGCATGTCCTGGGTCACTGTTTTTGTGTCATAAAATGAAAAAAAAAAATCTGAGCTTTTTTGTGAAAATGGTTCTAAAATGTTTTTTTTTTAGGCCTGTCCAGAATGTCGCTAGTTCGGCATGATCGGAGTCATCGTTTTTGGTGACAAAAAAAGAAACTGCAATTTTTTGTGGAAATGGTTTTAATTTTTTTTTTAGGCCTGTCTGGAATGTCGCTAGTTCGGCATGACCGGGGTCACTGTTTTTGTGTCACGAAAATGAAAAAAAAAAGAGCATTTTTTTGTGAAAATGGTTCTAAAATGTTTTTTTTTTAGGCCTGTCCAGAATGTCGCTTTTTCGGCATGATCGGAGTCATCGTTTTTAGGGACAAAATAGAAATCTGCAATTTTTTGTGAAAATGGTTTTAAAATATTTTTTTTAGGCCTGTCCAGAATGTCGATAGTTCAGTATGACCGGGGTCACTGTTTTTGTGTCAAAAAATGAAGAAAAAAAAATCAGCCATTTTTGGTGAAAATGGTTTTTAAATTTTTTTTTAGGCCTGTCCAGAATGTTGCTTTTTCGGCATGATCGGAGTCATCGTTTTTAGGGACAAAATAGAAATCTGCAATTTTTTGTGAAAATGGTTTTAAAATGTTTTTTAGGCCTGTCCAGAATGTCGATAGTTCGGAATGACCGGGGTCACTGTTTTTGTGTCACGAAAATGAGAAAAAAATATCAGCAATTTTTTGTGAAAATGGTTCAAAAAAAATTTTTGGGGCCTGTCCAGAATGTTGCTTTTTCGGCATGATCGGAGTCATCGTTTTTAGGGACAAAATAGAAATCTGCAATTTTTTGTGAAAATGGTTTTAAAATGTTTTTTAGGCCTGTCCAGAATGTCGATAGTTCGGAATGACCGGGGTCACTGTTTTTGTGTCACGAAAATGAGAAAAAAATATCAGCAATTTTTTGTGAAAATGGTTCAAAAAAAATTTTTGGGGCCTGTCCAGAATGTTGCTTTTTCGGCATGATCGGAGTCATCGTTTTTAGGGACAAAATAGAAATCTGCAATTTTTTGTGAAAATGGTTTTAAAATGTTTTTTTTAGGCCTGTCCAGAATGTCGCTAGTTCGGCATGACCGGGGTCACTGTTTTTGTGTCACGAAAATGAAGAAAAAAAAAGTCAGCAATTTTTGGTGAAAATGGTTTTAAATTTTTTTTTTAGGCCTGTCCAGAATGTCGCTTTTTCGGAATGATCGGAGTCATCGTTTTTAGGGACAAAATAGAAATCTGCAATTTTTTGTGATAATGGTTTTAAAATGTTTTTTTAGGCCTGTCCAGAATGTCGATAGTTCGGCATGACCGGGGTCACTGTTTTTGTGTCACGAAAATGAGAAAAAAATATCAGCAATTTTTTGTGAAAATGGTTCAAAATTTTTTTTTGGGCCTGTCCAGAATGTTGCTTTTTCGGCATGATCGGAGTCATCGTTTTTAGGGACAAAATAGAAATCTGCAATTTTTTGTGAAAATGGTTTTAAAATGTTTTTTTTAGGCCTGTCCAGAATGTCGATAGTTCAGTATGACCGGGGTCACTGTTTTTGTGTCAAAAAATGAAGAAAAAAAAATCAGCCATTTTTGGTGAAAATGGTTTTGAAATTTTTTTTTAGGCCTGTCCAGAATGTTGCTTTTTCGGCATGATCGGAGTCATCGTTTTTAGGGACAAAATAGAAATCTGCAATTTTTTGTGAAAATGGTTTTAAAATGTTTTTTAGGCCTGTCCAGAATGTCGATAGTTCGGAATGACCGGGGTCACTGTTTTTGTGTCACGAAAATGAAAAAAAAATATCAGCAATTTTTTGTGAAAATGGTTCAAAAATTTTTTTGGGGGCCTGTCCAGAATGTTGCTTTTTCGGCATGATCGGAGTCATCGTTTTTAGGGACAAAATAGAAATCTGCAATTTTTTGTGAAAATGGATTTAAAATGTTTTTTTTAGGCCTGTCCAGAATGTCGATAGTTCAGTATGACGAGGGTCACTGTTTTTGTGTCAAAAAATGAAGAAAAAAAAATCAGCCATTTTTGGTGAAAATGGTTTTTAAATTTTTTTTTAGGCCTGTCCAGAATGTCGCTTTTTCGGCATGATCGGAGTCATCGTTTTTAGGGACAAAATAGAAATCAGCAATTTTTTGTGAAAATGGTTTTAAAATGTTTTTTTAGGCCTGTCCAGAATGTCGATAGTTCGGCATGACCAAAAAATGAAAAAAAAAATTCGGAGCTTTTTTTTTGAAAATGGTTCTAAAATGTGTTTTTTTAGGCCTGTCCAGAATGTCGCTTTTTCGGCATGATCGGAGTCATCGTTTTTAGGGACAAAATAGAAATCTGCAAATTTTTGTGAAAATGGTTTTAAAATGTTTTTTTAGGCCTGTCCAGAATGTCGATAGTTCGGCATGACCGGGGTCACAGTTTTTTTGTCACGAAAATGAAAAAAAAATATCAGCATTTTTTTGTGAAAATGGTTCTAAAAAAATTTTTTAGGCCTGTCCAGAATGTCGCTTTTTCGGCATGATCGGAGTCATCGTTTTTAGGGACAAAATAGAAATCTGCAATTTTTGGTGAAAATGGTTTTGAAATGTTTTTTTAGGCCTGTCCAGAATGTCGATAGTTCGGCATGTCCTGGGTCACTGTTTTTGTGTCATAAAATGAAAAAAAAAAATCTGAGCTTTTTTTGTGAAAATGGTTCTAAATTTTTTTTTTAGGCCTGTCCAGAATGTCGCTTTTTCGGCATGATCGGAGTCATCGTTTTTAGGGACAAAATAGAAATCTGCAATTTTTTGTGAAAATGGTTTTAAAATGTTTTTTTTAGGCCTGTCCAGAATGTCGATAGTTCGGCATGACCGGGGTCACTGTTTTTGTGTCCCGAAAATGAAAAAAAAAAAACGGCAATTTTTGGTGAAAATGGTTCTAAAATTTTTTTTAGGCCTGTCCAGAATGTCGCTTTTTCGGCATGATCGGAGTCATCGTTTTTAGGGACAAAATAGAAATCTGCAATTTTTTGGGAAAATGGTTTTGAAATGTTTTTTTAGGCCTGTCCAGAATGTCGATAGTTCGGCATGTCCTGGGTCACTGTTTTTGTGTCATAAAATGAAAAAAAAAAAATCTGAGCTTTTTTTGTGAAAATGGTTCTAAAATGTTTTTTTTTAGGCCTGTCCAAAATGTCGCTAGTTCGGCATGATCGGAGTCATCGTTTTTGGTGACAAAAATAGAAACTGCAATTTTTTGTGGAAATGGTTTTACATTTTTTTTTTAGGCCTGTCCAGAATGTCGCTTTTTCGGCATGATCGGAGTCATCGTTTTTAGGGACAATATAGAAATCTGCAATTTTTTGTGAAAATGGTTTTAAAATGTTTTTTCAGGCCTGTCCAGAATGTCGATAGTTCGGCATGACCGGGGTCACTGTTTTTGTGTGAAAAAATGAAGAAAAAAAAATCTGAGCTTTTTTTGTGAAAATGGTTCTAAAATGTTTTTTTTTAGGCCTGTCCAAAATGTTGCTAGTTCGGCATGATCGGAGTCATCGTTTTTGGTGACAAAAAAAGAAACTGCAATTTTTTGTGGAAATGGTTTTAATTTTTTTTTTAGGCCTGTCTGGAATGTCGCTAGTTCGGCATGACCGGGGTCACTGTTTTTGTGTCACGAAAATGAAAAAAAAAATGAGCATTTTTTGGTGAAAATGGTTTTTAAATTTTTTTTTAGGCCTGTCCAGAATGTCGCTTTTTCGGCATGATCGGAGTCATCGTTTTTAGGGACAAAATAGAAATCTGCAATTTTTTGTGAAAATGGCTTTAAAATGTTTTTTTAGGCCTGTCCAGAATGTCGCTTTTTCGGCATGATCGGAGTCATCGTTTTTAGGGACAAAATAGAAATCTGCAATTTTTTGTGAAAATGGTTTTAAAATGTTTTTTTTAGGCCTGTCCAGAATGTCGATAGTTCGGCATGACCGGGGTTACTGTTTTTGTGTCACGAAAATGAAAAAAAAAATCAGCAATTTTTTGTGAAAATGGTTTTTAAATTTTTCTTTAGGCCTTTCCAGAATGTCGCTTTTTCAGCATGATCGGAATCATCGTTTTTAGCGATAAAATAGAAATCTGCAATTTTTTGTGGAAATGGTTTTAATTTTTTTTTTAGGCCTGTCTGGAATGTCGCTAGTTCGGCATGACCGGGGTCACTGTTTTTGTGTCACGAAAATGAAAAAAAAAATGAGCATTTTTTTGTGAAAATGGTTTTTAATTTTTTTTTTAGGCCTGTCCAGAATGTCGCTTTTTCGGCATGATCGGAGTCATCGTTTTTAGGGACAAAATAGAAATCTGCAATTTTTTGTGAAAATGGCTTTAAAATGTTTTTTTAGGCCTGTCCAGAATGTCGCTTTTTCGGCATGATCGGAGTCATCGTTTTTAGGGACAAAATAGAAATCTGCAATTTTTTGTGAAAATGGTTTTAAAATGTTTTTTTAGGCCTGTCCAGAATGTCGATAGTTCGGCATGACCGGGGTTACTGTTTTTGTGTCACGAAAATGAAAAAAAAAATCAGCAATTTTTTGTGAAAATGGTTTTAAAATTTTTCTTTAGGCCTGTCCAGAATGTCGCTTTTTCAGCATGATCGGAATCATCGTTTTTAGCGACAAAATAGAAATCTGCAATTTTTGGTGAAAATGGTTTTAAAATGTTTTTTTAGGCCTGTCCAGAATGTCGCTAGTTCGGCATGACCGGGGTCACTGTTTTTGTGTCAAGAAAATGAAAAAAAAATATCTGCAATTTTTTGTGAAAATGGTTTTAAAATGGGGTTTTTTAGGCCTGTCCAGAATGTCGCTTTTTCGGCATGATCGGAGTCATCGTTTTTAGGGACAAAATAGAAATCTGCAATTTTTTGTGAAAATGGTTTTAAAATGTTTTTTTAGGCCTGTCCAGAATGTCGATAGTTCGGCATGACCGGGGTCACTGTTTTTGTGTCACGAAAATGAAAAAAAATAATCTGCAATTTTTTGTGAAAATGGTTCTAAATTTTTTTTTTAGGCCTGTCCAGAATGTCGCTTTTTCGGCATGATCGGAGTCATCGTTTTTAGGGACAAAATAGAAATCTGCAAATTTTTGTGAAAATGGTTTTAAAATGTTTTTTTAGGCCTGTCCAGAATGTCGATAGTTCGGCATGACCGGGGTCACAGTTTTTTTGTCACGAAAATGAAAAAAAAATATCTGCATTTTTTTGTGAAAATGGTTCTAAAAAAAAATTTTAGGCCTGTCCAGAATGTCGCTTTTTCGGCATGATCGGAGTCATCGTTTTTAGGGACAAAATAGAAATCTGCAATTTTTGGTGAAAATGGTTTTGAAATGTTTTTTTAGGCCTGTCCAGAATGTCGATAGTTCGGCATGTCCTGGGTCACTGTTTTTGTGTCATAAAATGAAAAAAAAAAATCTGAGCTTTTTTTGTGAAAATGGTTCTAAATTTTTTTTTTAGGCCTGTCCAGAATGTCGCTTTTTCGGCATGATCGGAGTCATCGTTTTTAGGGACAAAATAGAAATCTGCAATTTTTTGTGAAAATGGTTTTAAAATGTTTTTTTTAGGCCTGTCCAGAATGTCGATAGTTCGGCATGACCGGGGTCACTGTTTTTGTGTCCCGAAAATGAAAAAAAAAAAACGGCAATTTTTGGTGAAAATGGTTCTAAAAAATTTTTTAGGCCTGTCCAGAATGTCGCTTTTTCGGCATGATCGGAGTCATCGTTTTTAGGGACAAAATAGAAATCTGCAATTTTTTGGGAAAATGGTTTTGAAATGTTTTTTTAGGCCTGTCCAGAATGTCGATAGTTCGGCATGTCCTGGGTCACTGTTTTTGTGTCACGAAAATGAAAAAAAAAATGAGCATTTTTTGGTGAAAATGGTTTTTAAATTTTTTTTTAGGCCTGTCCAGAATGTCGCTTTTTCGGCATGATCGGAGTCATCGTTTTTAGGGACAAAATAGAAATCTGCAATTTTTTGTGAAAATGGCTTTAAAATGTTTTTTTTAGGCCTGTCCAGAATGTCGCTTTTTCGGCATGACCGGGGTTACTGTTTTTGTGTCACGAAAATGAAAAAAAAAATCAGCAATTTTTTGTGAAAATGGTTTTTAAATTTTTCTTTAGGCCTTTCCAGAATGTCGCTTTTTCAGCATGATCGGAATCATCGTTTTTAGCGATAAAATAGAAATCTGCAATTTTTTGTGGAAATGGTTTTAATTTTTTTTTTAGGCCTGTCTGGAATGTCGCTAGTTCGGCATGACCGGGGTCACTGTTTTTGTGTCACGAAAATGAAAAAAAAAATGAGCATTTTTTTGTGAAAATGGTTTTTAATTTTTTTTTTAGGCCTGTCCAGAATGTCGCTTTTTCGGCATGATCGGAGTCATCGTTTTTAGGGACAAAATAGAAATCTGCAATTTTTTGTGAAAATGGCTTTAAAATGTTTTTTTAGGCCTGTCCAGAATGTCGCTTTTTCGGCATGATCGGAGTCATCGTTTTTAGGGACAAAATAGAAATCTGCAATTTTTTGTGAAAATGGTTTTAAAATGTTTTTTTAGGCCTGTCCAGAATGTCGATAGTTCGGCATGACCGGGGTTACTGTTTTTGTGTCACGAAAATGAAAAAAAAAATCAGCAATTTTTTGTGAAAATGGTTTTAAAATTTTTCTTTAGGCCTGTCCAGAATGTCGCTTTTTCAGCATGATCGGAATCATCGTTTTTAGCGACAAAATAGAAATCTGCAATTTTTTGTGAAAATGGTTTTAAAATGTTTTTTTAGGCCTGTCCAGAATGTCGCTAGTTCGGCATGACCGGGGTCACTGTTTTTGTGTCAAGAAAATGAAAAAAAAATATCTGCAATTTTTTGTGAAAATGGTTTTAAAATGGGGTTTTTTAGGCCTGTCCAGAATGTCGCTTTTTCGGCATGATCGGAGTCATCGTTTTTAGGGACAAAATAGAAATCTGCAATTTTTTGTGAAAATGGTTTTAAAATGTTTTTTTAGGCCTGTCCAGAATGTCGATAGTTCGGCATGACCGGGGTCACTGTTTTTGTGTCACGAAAATGAAAAAAAATAATCTGCAATTTTTTGTGAAAATGGTTCTAAATTTTTTTTTTAGGCCTGTCCAGAATGTCGCTTTTTCGGCATGATCGGAGTCATCGTTTTTAGGGACAAAATAGAAATCTGCAAATTTTTGTGAAAATGGTTTTAAAATGTTTTTTTAGGCCTGTCCAGAATGTTGATAGTTCGGCATGTCCTGGGTCACTGTTTTTGTGTCATAAAATGAAAAAAAAAAATCTGAGCTTTTTTTGTGAAAATGGTTCTAAAATGTTTTTTTTTTACGCCTGTCCAGAATGTCGATAGTTCGGCATGACCTGGGTCATTGTTTTTGTGTCATAAAATGAAAAAAAAAAATCTGAGCTTTTTTTGTGAAAATGGTTCTAAAATGTTTTTTTTTTAGGCCTGTCCAGAATGTCGCTAGTTCGGCATGACCGGGGTCACTGTTTTTGTGTCCCGAAAATGAAAAAAAAATATCTGCAATTTTTTGTGAAAATGGTTCTAAAAATTTTTTTTAGGCCTCTCCAGAATGTCGCTTTTTCGGCATGATCGGAGTCATCGTTTTTAGGGACAAAATAGAAATCTGCAATTTTTTGTGAAAATGGTTTTGAAATGTTTTTTTAGGCCTGTCCAGAATGTTGATAGTTCGGCATGTCCTGGGTCACTGTTTTTGTGTCATAAAATGAAAAAAAAAAATCTGAGCTTTTTTGTGAAAATGGTTCTAAAATGTTTTTTTTTTAGGCCTGTCCAGAATGTCGCTAGTTCGGCATGATCGGAGTCATCGTTTTTGGTGACAAAAAAAGAAACTGCAATTTTTTGTGGAAATGGTTTTAATTTTTTTTTTAGGCCTGTCTGGAATGTCGCTAGTTCGGCATGACCGGGGTCACTGTTTTTGTGTCACGAAAATGAAAAAAAAAAGAGCATTTTTTTGTGAAAATGGTTCTAAAATGTTTTTTTTTTAGGCCTGTCCAGAATGTCGCTTTTTCGGCATGATCGGAGTCATCGTTTTTAGGGACAAAATATAAATCTGCAATTTTTTGTGAAAATGGCTTTAAAATGTTTTTTTAGGCCTGTCCAGAATGTCGCTTTTTCGGCATGATCGGAGTCATCGTTTTTAGGGACAAAATAGAAATCTGCAATTTTTGGTGAAAATGGTTTTAAAATGTTTTTTTAGGCCTGTCCAGAATGTCGATAGTTCGGCATGACCGGGGTCACTGTTTTTGTGTCACGAAAATGAAAAAAAAATAGCTGCAATTTTTTGTGAAAATGGTTTTAAAATGTTTTTTTTAGGCCTGTCCAGAATGTCGCTAGTTCGGCATGACCGGGGTCACTGTTTTTGTGTCACGAAAATGAAGAAAAAAAAATCAGCAATTTTTGGTGAAAATGGTTTTAAAAAATTTTTTAGGCCTGTCCAAAATGTCGCTATTTCGGCATGATCGGAGTCATCGTTTTTAGGGACAAAATAGAAATCTGCAATTTTTTGTGAAAATGGTTTTAAAATGTTTTTTTAGGCCTGTCTGGAATGTCGCTAGTTCGGCATGACCGGGGTCACTGTTTTTGTGTCACGAAAATGAAAAAAAAAATGAGCATTTTTTTGTGAAAATGGTTTTTAAATTTTTTTTTAGGCCTGTCCAGAATGTCGCTTTTTCGGCATGATCGGAGTCATCGTTTTTAGGGACAAAATAGAAATCTGCAATTTTTTGTGAAAATGGCTTTAAAATGTTTTTTTAGGCCTGTCCAGAATGTCGCTTTTTCGGCATGATCGGAGTCATCGTTTTTAGGGACAAAATAGAAATCTGCAATTTTTGGTGAAAATGGTTTTAAAATGTTTTTTTAGGCCTGTCCAGAATGTCGATAGTTCGGCATGACCGGGGTCACTGTTTTTGTGTCACGAAAATGAAAAAAAAAATCAGCAATTTTTTGTGAAAATGGTTTTAAAATTTTTCTTTAGGCCTGTCCAGAATGTCGCTTTTTCAGCATGATCGGAATCATCGTTTTTAACGACAAAATAGAAATCTGCAATTTTTTGTGAAAATGGTTTTAAAATGTTTTTTTAGGCCTGTCCAGAATGTCGCTAGTTCGGCATGACCGGGGTCACTGTTTTTGTGTCAAGAAAATGAAAAAAAAATATCTGCAATTTTTTGTGAAAATGGTTTTAAAATGGGGTTTTTTAGGCCTGTCCAGAATGTCGCTTTTTCGGCATGATCGGAGTCATCGTTTTTAGGGACAAAATAGAAATCTGCAATTTTTTGTGAAAATGGTTTTAAAATGTTTTTTTTAGGCCTGTCCAGAATGTCGATAGTTCGGCATGACCGGGGTCACTGTTTTTGTGTCACGAAAATGAAAAAAAATAATCTGCAATTTTTTGTGAAAATGGTTCTAAAAAAATTTTTTAGGCCTGTCCAGAATGTCGCTTTTTCGGCATGTTCGGAGTCATCGTTTTTAGGGACAAAATAGAAATCTGCAATTTTTTGTGAAAATGGTTTTAAAATGTTTTTTTTAGGCCTGTCCAGAATGTCGATAGTTCGGCATGACCGGGGTCACTGTTTTTGTGTCAAAAAATGAAAAAAAGAATTCTCAGCTTTTTTTTTGAAAATGGTTATAAAATGCTTTTTTTTTGGCCTGTCCAAAATGTCGCTAGTTCGGCATGATCGGAGTCATCGTTTTTGGTGACAAAAATAGAAATCTACAATTTTTTGTGAAAATGGTTTTAAAATGTTTTTTTTAGGCCTGTCCAGAATGTCGCTAGTTCGGCATGACCGGGGTCACTGTTTTTGTGTCACGAAAATGAAGAAAAAAAAAGTCAGCAATTTTTGGTGAAAATGGTTTTAAAAAAATTTTTTAGGCCTGTCCAGAATGTTGCTTTTTCGGCATGATCGGAGTCATCGTTTTTAGGGACAAAATAGAAATCTGCAATTTTTTGTGAAAATGGTTTTAAAATGTTTTTTTAGGCCTGTCCAGAATGTCGATAGTTCGGCATGACCGGGGTCACTGTTTTTGTGTCACGAAAATGAGAAAAAAATATCTGCAATTTTTTGTGAAAATGGTTCAAAATTTTTTTTTTTGGCCTGTCCAGAATGTTGCTTTTTCGGCATGATCGGAGTCATCGTTTTTAGGGACAAAATAGAAATCTGCAATTTTTTGTGAAAATGGTTTTAAAATATTTTTTTTAGGCCTGTCCAGAATGTCGATAGTTCAGTATGACCGGGGTCACTGTTTTTGTGTCAAAAAATGAAGAAAAAAAAATCAGCCATTTTTGGTGAAAATGGTTTTTAAATTTTTTTTTAGGCCTGTCCAGAATGTTGCTTTTTCGGCATGATCGGAGTCATCGTTTTTAGGGACAAAATAGAAATCTGCAATTTTTTGTGAAAATGGTTTTAAAATGTTTTTTAGGCCTGTCCAGAATGTCGATAGTTCGGAATGACCGGGGTCACTGTTTTTGTGTCACGAAAATGAGAAAAAAATATCTGCAATTTTTTGTGAAAATGGTTCAAAAAAAATTTTTGGGGCCTGTCCAGAATGTTGCTTTTTCGGCATGATCGGAGTCATCGTTTTTAGGGACAAAATAGAAATCTGCAATTTTTTGTGAAAATGGTTTTAAAATGTTTTTTAGGCCTGTCCAGAATGTCGATAGTTCGGAATGACCGGGGTCACTGTTTTTGTGTCACGAAAATGAGAAAAAAATATCAGCAATTTTTTGTGAAAATGGTTCAAAAAAATTTTTTGGGGCCTGTCCAGAATGTTGCTTTTTCGGCATGATCGGAGTCATCGTTTTTAGGGACAAAATAGAAATCTGCAATTTTTTGTGAAAATGGTTTTAAAATGTTTTTTTTAGGCCTGTCCAGAATGTCGCTAGTTCGGCATGACCGGGGTCACTGTTTTTGTGTCACGAAAATGAAGAAAAAAAAAGTCAGCAATTTTTGGTGAAAATGGTTTTAAATTTTTTTTTTAGGCCTGTCCAGAATGTCGCTTTTTCGGAATGATCGGAGTCATCGTTTTTAGGGACAAAATAGAAATCTGCAATTTTTTGTGATAATGGTTTTAAAATGTTTTTTTAGGCCTGTCCAGAATGTCGATAGTTCGGCATGACCGGGGTCACTGTTTTTGTGTCACGAAAATGAGAAAAAAATATCAGCAATTTTTTGTGAAAATGGTTCAAAATTTTTTTTTGGGCCTGTCCAGAATGTTGCTTTTTCGGCATGATCGGAGTCATCGTTTTTAGGGACAAAATAGAAATCTGCAATTTTTTGTGAAAATGGTTTTAAAATGTTTTTTTTAGGCCTGTCCAGAATGTCGATAGTTCAGTATGACCGGGGTCACTGTTTTTGTGTCAAAAAATGAAGAAAAAAAAATCAGCCATTTTTGGTGAAAATGGTTTTGAAATTTTTTTTTAGGCCTGTCCAGAATGTTGCTTTTTCGGCATGATCGGAGTCATCGTTTTTAGGGACAAAATAGAAATCTGCAATTTTTTGTGAAAATGGTTTTAAAATGTTTTTTAGGCCTGTCCAGAATGTCGATAGTTCGGAATGACCGGGGTCACTGTTTTTGTGTCACGAAAATGAAAAAAAAATATCAGCAATTTTTTGTGAAAATGGTTCAAAAAATTTTTTGGGGGCCTGTCCAGAATGTTGCTTTTTCGGCATGATCGGAGTCATCGTTTTTAGGGACAAAATAGAAATCTGCAATTTTTTGTGAAAATGGATTTAAAATGTTTTTTTTAGGCCTGTCCAGAATGTCGATAGTTCAGTATGACGAGGGTCACTGTTTTTGTGTCAAAAAATGAAGAAAAAAAAATCAGCCATTTTTGGTGAAAATGGTTTTTAAATTTTTTTTTAGGCCTGTCCAGAATGTCGCTTTTTCGGCATGATCGGAGTCATCGTTTTTAGGGACAAAATAGAAATCAGCAATTTTTTGTGAAAATGGTTTTAAAATGTTTTTTTAGGCCTGTCCAGAATGTCGATAGTTCGGCATGACCAAAAAATGAAAAAAAAAATTCGGAGCTTTTTTTTTGAAAATGGTTCTAAAATGTGTTTTTTTAGGCCTGTCCAGAATGTCGCTTTTTCGGCATGATCGGAGTCATCGTTTTTAGGGACAAAATAGAAATCTGCAAATTTTTGTGAAAATGGTTTTAAAATGTTTTTTTAGGCCTGTCCAGAATGTCGATAGTTCGGCATGACCGGGGTCACAGTTTTTTTGTCACGAAAATGAAAAAAAAATATCTGCATTTTTTTGTGAAAATGGTTCTAAAAAAAATTTTTAGGCCTGTCCAGAATGTCGCTTTTTCGGCATGATCGGAGTCATCGTTTTTAGGGACAAAATAGAAATCTGCAATTTTTGGTGAAAATGGTTTTGAAATGTTTTTTTAGGCCTGTCCAGAATGTCGATAGTTCGGCATGTCCTGGGTCACTGTTTTTGTGTCATAAAATGAAAAAAAAAAATCTGAGCTTTTTTTGTGAAAATGGTTCTAAATTTTTTTTTTAGGCCTGTCCAGAATGTCGCTTTTTCGGCATGATCGGAGTCATCGTTTTTAGGGACAAAATAGAAATCTGCAATTTTTTGTGAAAATGGTTTTAAAATGTTTTTTTTAGGCCTGTCCAGAATGTCGATAGTTCGGCATGACCGGGGTCACTGTTTTTGTGTCCCGAAAATGAAAAAAAAAAAACGGCAATTTTTGGTGAAAATGGTTCTAAAATTTTTTTTAGGCCTGTCCAGAATGTCGCTTTTTCGGCATGATCGGAGTCATCGTTTTTAGGGACAAAATAGAAATCTGCAATTTTTTGGGAAAATGGTTTTGAAATGTTTTTTTAGGCCTGTCCAGAATGTCGATAGTTCGGCATGTCCTGGGTCACTGTTTTTGTGTCATAAAATGAAAAAAAAAAAATCTGAGCTTTTTTTGTGAAAATGGTTCTAAAATGTTTTTTTTTAGGCCTGTCCAAAATGTCGCTAGTTCGGCATGATCGGAGTCATCGTTTTTGGTGACAAAAATAGAAACTGCAATTTTTTGTGGAAATGGTTTTACATTTTTTTTTTAGGCCTGTCCAGAATGTCGCTTTTTCGGCATGATCGGAGTCATCGTTTTTAGGGACAATATAGAAATCTGCAATTTTTTGTGAAAATGGTTTTAAAATGTTTTTTCAGGCCTGTCCAGAATGTCGATAGTTCGGCATGACCGGGGTCACTGTTTTTGTGTGAAAAAATGAAGAAAAAAAAATCTGAGCTTTTTTTGTGAAAATGGTTCTAAAATGTTTTTTTTTAGGCCTGTCCAAAATGTTGCTAGTTCGGCATGATCGGAGTCATCGTTTTTGGTGACAAAAAAAGAAACTGCAATTTTTTGTGGAAATGGTTTTAATTTTTTTTTTAGGCCTGTCTGGAATGTCGCTAGTTCGGCATGACCGGGGTCACTGTTTTTGTGTCACGAAAATGAAAAAAAAAATGAGCATTTTTTGGTGAAAATGGTTTTTAAATTTTTTTTTAGGCCTGTCCAGAATGTCGCTTTTTCGGCATGATCGGAGTCATCGTTTTTAGGGACAAAATAGAAATCTGCAATTTTTTGTGAAAATGGCTTTAAAATGTTTTTTTAGGCCTGTCCAGAATGTCGCTTTTTCGGCATGATCGGAGTCATCGTTTTTAGGGACAAAATAGAAATCTGCAATTTTTTGTGAAAATGGTTTTAAAATGTTTTTTTTAGGCCTGTCCAGAATGTCGATAGTTCGGCATGACCGGGGTTACTGTTTTTGTGTCACGAAAATGAAAAAAAAAATCAGCAATTTTTTGTGAAAATGGTTTTTAAATTTTTCTTTAGGCCTTTCCAGAATGTCGCTTTTTCAGCATGATCGGAATCATCGTTTTTAGCGATAAAATAGAAATCTGCAATTTTTTGTGGAAATGGTTTTAATTTTTTTTTTAGGCCTGTCTGGAATGTCGCTAGTTCGGCATGACCGGGGTCACTGTTTTTGTGTCACGAAAATGAAAAAAAAAATGAGCATTTTTTTGTGAAAATGGTTTTTAATTTTTTTTTTAGGCCTGTCCAGAATGTCGCTTTTTCGGCATGATCGGAGTCATCGTTTTTAGGGACAAAATAGAAATCTGCAATTTTTTGTGAAAATGGCTTTAAAATGTTTTTTTAGGCCTGTCCAGAATGTCGCTTTTTCGGCATGATCGGAGTCATCGTTTTTAGGGACAAAATAGAAATCTGCAATTTTTTGTGAAAATGGTTTTAAAATGTTTTTTTAGGCCTGTCCAGAATGTCGATAGTTCGGCATGACCGGGGTTACTGTTTTTGTGTCACGAAAATGAAAAAAAAAATCAGCAATTTTTTGTGAAAATGGTTTTAAAATTTTTCTTTAGGCCTGTCCAGAATGTCGCTTTTTCGGCATGATCGGAGTCATCGTTTTTAGGGACAAAATAGAAATCTGCAATTTTTGGTGAAAATGGTTTTGAAATGTTTTTTTAGGCCTGTCCAGAATGTCGATAGTTCGGCATGTCCTGGGTCACTGTTTTTGTGTCATAAAATGAAAAAAAAAAATCTGAGCTTTTTTTGTGAAAATGGTTCTAAATTTTTTTTTTAGGCCTGTCCAGAATGTCGCTTTTTCGGCATGATCGGAGTCATCGTTTTTAGGGACAAAATAGAAATCTGCAATTTTTTGTGAAAATGGTTTTAAAATGTTTTTTTTAGGCCTGTCCAGAATGTCGATAGTTCGGCATGACCGGGGTCACTGTTTTTGTGTCCCGAAAATGAAAAAAAAAAAACGGCAATTTTTGGTGAAAATGGTTCTAAAATTTTTTTTAGGCCTGTCCAGAATGTCGCTTTTTCGGCATGATCGGAGTCATCGTTTTTAGGGACAAAATAGAAATCTGCAATTTTTTGGGAAAATGGTTTTGAAATGTTTTTTTAGGCCTGTCCAGAATGTCGATAGTTCGGCATGTCCTGGGTCACTGTTTTTGTGTCACGAAAATGAAAAAAAAAATGAGCATTTTTTGGTGAAAATGGTTTTTAAATTTTTTTTTAGGCCTGTCCAGAATGTCGCTTTTTCGGCATGATCGGAGTCATCGTTTTTAGGGACAAAATAGAAATCTGCAATTTTTTGTGAAAATGGCTTTAAAATGTTTTTTTTAGGCCTGTCCAGAATGTCGCTTTTTCGGCATGATCGGAGTCATCGTTTTTAGGGACAAAATAGAAATCTGCAATTTTTTGTGAAAATGGTTTTAAAATGTTTTTTTTAGGCCTGTCCAGAATGTCGATAGTTCGGCATGACCGGGGTCACTGTTTTTGTGTCAAAAAATGAAAAAAAGAATTCTCAGCTTTTTTTTTGAAAATGGTTATAAAATGCTTTTTTTTTGGCCTGTCCAAAATGTCGCTAGTTCGGCATGATCGGAGTCATCGTTTTTGGTGACAAAAATAGAAATCTACAATTTTTTGTGAAAATGGTTTTAAAATGTTTTTTTTAGGCCTGTCCAGAATGTCGCTAGTTCGGCATGACCGGGGTCACTGTTTTTGTGTCACGAAAATGAAGAAAAAAAAAGTCAGCAATTTTTGGTGAAAATGGTTTTAAAAAAATTTTTTAGGCCTGTCCAGAATGTTGCTTTTTCGGCATGATCGGAGTCATCGTTTTTAGGGACAAAATAGAAATCTGCAATTTTTTGTGAAAATGGTTTTAAAATGTTTTTTTAGGCCTGTCCAGAATGTCGATAGTTCGGCATGACCGGGGTCACTGTTTTTGTGTCACGAAAATGAGAAAAAAATATCTGCAATTTTTTGTGAAAATGGTTCAAAATTTTTTTTTTTGGCCTGTCCAGAATGTTGCTTTTTCGGCATGATCGGAGTCATCGTTTTTAGGGACAAAATAGAAATCTGCAATTTTTTGTGAAAATGGTTTTAAAATATTTTTTTTAGGCCTGTCCAGAATGTCGATAGTTCAGTATGACCGGGGTCACTGTTTTTGTGTCAAAAAATGAAGAAAAAAAAATCAGCCATTTTTGGTGAAAATGGTTTTTAAATTTTTTTTTAGGCCTGTCCAGAATGTTGCTTTTTCGGCATGATCGGAGTCATCGTTTTTAGGGACAAAATAGAAATCTGCAATTTTTTGTGAAAATGGTTTTAAAATGTTTTTTAGGCCTGTCCAGAATGTCGATAGTTCGGAATGACCGGGGTCACTGTTTTTGTGTCACGAAAATGAGAAAAAAATATCAGCAATTTTTTGTGAAAATGGTTCAAAAAAAATTTTTGGGGCCTGTCCAGAATGTTGCTTTTTCGGCATGATCGGAGTCATCGTTTTTAGGGACAAAATAGAAATCTGCAATTTTTTGTGAAAATGGTTTTAAAATGTTTTTTAGGCCTGTCCAGAATGTCGATAGTTCGGAATGACCGGGGTCACTGTTTTTGTGTCACGAAAATGAGAAAAAAATATCAGCAATTTTTTGTGAAAATGGTTCAAAAAAATTTTTTGGGGCCTGTCCAGAATGTTGCTTTTTCGGCATGATCGGAGTCATCGTTTTTAGGGACAAAATAGAAATCTGCAATTTTTTGTGAAAATGGTTTTAAAATGTTTTTTTTAGGCCTGTCCAGAATGTCGCTAGTTCGGCATGACCGGGGTCACTGTTTTTGTGTCACGAAAATGAAGAAAAAAAAAGTCAGCAATTTTTGGTGAAAATGGTTTTAAATTTTTTTTTTAGGCCTGTCCAGAATGTCGCTTTTTCGGAATGATCGGAGTCATCGTTTTTAGGGACAAAATAGAAATCTGCAATTTTTTGTGATAATGGTTTTAAAATGTTTTTTTAGGCCTGTCCAGAATGTCGATAGTTCGGCATGACCGGGGTCACTGTTTTTGTGTCACGAAAATGAGAAAAAAATATCAGCAATTTTTTGTGAAAATGGTTCAAAATTTTTTTTTGGGCCTGTCCAGAATGTTGCTTTTTCGGCATGATCGGAGTCATCGTTTTTAGGGACAAAATAGAAATCTGCAATTTTTTGTGAAAATGGTTTTAAAATGTTTTTTTTAGGCCTGTCCAGAATGTCGATAGTTCAGTATGACCGGGGTCACTGTTTTTGTGTCAAAAAATGAAGAAAAAAAAATCAGCCATTTTTGGTGAAAATGGTTTTGAAATTTTTTTTTAGGCCTGTCCAGAATGTTGCTTTTTCGGCATGATCGGAGTCATCGTTTTTAGGGACAAAATAGAAATCTGCAATTTTTTGTGAAAATGGTTTTAAAATGTTTTTTAGGCCTGTCCAGAATGTCGATAGTTCGGAATGACCGGGGTCACTGTTTTTGTGTCACGAAAATGAAAAAAAAATATCAGCAATTTTTTGTGAAAATGGTTCAAAAAATTTTTTGGGGGCCTGTCCAGAATGTTGCTTTTTCGGCATGATCGGAGTCATCGTTTTTAGGGACAAAATAGAAATCTGCAATTTTTTGTGAAAATGGATTTAAAATGTTTTTTTTAGGCCTGTCCAGAATGTCGATAGTTCAGTATGACGAGGGTCACTGTTTTTGTGTCAAAAAATGAAGAAAAAAAAATCAGCCATTTTTGGTGAAAATGGTTTTTAAATTTTTTTTTAGGCCTGTCCAGAATGTCGCTTTTTCGGCATGATCGGAGTCATCGTTTTTAGGGACAAAATAGAAATCAGCAATTTTTTGTGAAAATGGTTTTAAAATGTTTTTTTAGGCCTGTCCAGAATGTCGATAGTTCGGCATGACCAAAAAATGAAAAAAAAAATTCGGAGCTTTTTTTTTGAAAATGGTTCTAAAATGTGTTTTTTTAGGCCTGTCCAGAATGTCGCTTTTTCGGCATGATCGGAGTCATCGTTTTTAGGGACAAAATAGAAATCTGCAAATTTTTGTGAAAATGGTTTTAAAATGTTTTTTTAGGCCTGTCCAGAATGTCGATAGTTCGGCATGACCGGGGTCACAGTTTTTTTGTCACGAAAATGAAAAAAAAATATCTGCATTTTTTTGTGAAAATGGTTCTAAAAAAAATTTTTAGGCCTGTCCAGAATGTCGCTTTTTCGGCATGATCGGAGTCATCGTTTTTAGGGACAAAATAGAAATCTGCAATTTTTGGTGAAAATGGTTTTGAAATGTTTTTTTAGGCCTGTCCAGAATGTCGATAGTTCGGCATGTCCTGGGTCACTGTTTTTGTGTCATAAAATGAAAAAAAAAAATCTGAGCTTTTTTTGTGAAAATGGTTCTAAATTTTTTTTTTAGGCCTGTCCAGAATGTCGCTTTTTCGGCATGATCGGAGTCATCGTTTTTAGGGACAAAATAGAAATCTGCAATTTTTTGTGAAAATGGTTTTAAAATGTTTTTTTTAGGCCTGTCCAGAATGTCGATAGTTCGGCATGACCGGGGTCACTGTTTTTGTGTCCCGAAAATGAAAAAAAAAAAACGGCAATTTTTGGTGAAAATGGTTCTAAAATTTTTTTTAGGCCTGTCCAGAATGTCGCTTTTTCGGCATGATCGGAGTCATCGTTTTTAGGGACAAAATAGAAATCTGCAATTTTTTGGGAAAATGGTTTTGAAATGTTTTTTTAGGCCTGTCCAGAATGTCGATAGTTCGGCATGTCCTGGGTCACTGTTTTTGTGTCATAAAATGAAAAAAAAAAAATCTGAGCTTTTTTTGTGAAAATGGTTCTAAAATGTTTTTTTTTAGGCCTGTCCAAAATGTCGCTAGTTCGGCATGATCGGAGTCATCGTTTTTGGTGACAAAAATAGAAACTGCAATTTTTTGTGGAAATGGTTTTACATTTTTTTTTTAGGCCTGTCCAGAATGTCGCTTTTTCGGCATGATCGGAGTCATCGTTTTTAGGGACAATATAGAAATCTGCAATTTTTTGTGAAAATGGTTTTAAAATGTTTTTTCAGGCCTGTCCAGAATGTCGATAGTTCGGCATGACCGGGGTCACTGTTTTTGTGTGAAAAAATGAAGAAAAAAAAATCTGAGCTTTTTTTGTGAAAATGGTTCTAAAATGTTTTTTTTTAGGCCTGTCCAAAATGTTGCTAGTTCGGCATGATCGGAGTCATCGTTTTTGGTGACAAAAAAAGAAACTGCAATTTTTTGTGGAAATGGTTTTAATTTTTTTTTTAGGCCTGTCTGGAATGTCGCTAGTTCGGCATGACCGGGGTCACTGTTTTTGTGTCACGAAAATGAAAAAAAAAATGAGCATTTTTTGGTGAAAATGGTTTTTAAATTTTTTTTTAGGCCTGTCCAGAATGTCGCTTTTTCGGCATGATCGGAGTCATCGTTTTTAGGGACAAAATAGAAATCTGCAATTTTTTGTGAAAATGGCTTTAAAATGTTTTTTTAGGCCTGTCCAGAATGTCGCTTTTTCGGCATGATCGGAGTCATCGTTTTTAGGGACAAAATAGAAATCTGCAATTTTTTGTGAAAATGGTTTTAAAATGTTTTTTTTAGGCCTGTCCAGAATGTCGATAGTTCGGCATGACCGGGGTTACTGTTTTTGTGTCACGAAAATGAAAAAAAAAATCAGCAATTTTTTGTGAAAATGGTTTTTAAATTTTTCTTTAGGCCTTTCCAGAATGTCGCTTTTTCAGCATGATCGGAATCATCGTTTTTAGCGATAAAATAGAAATCTGCAATTTTTTGTGGAAATGGTTTTAATTTTTTTTTTAGGCCTGTCTGGAATGTCGCTAGTTCGGCATGACCGGGGTCACTGTTTTTGTGTCACGAAAATGAAAAAAAAAATGAGCATTTTTTTGTGAAAATGGTTTTTAATTTTTTTTTTAGGCCTGTCCAGAATGTCGCTTTTTCGGCATGATCGGAGTCATCGTTTTTAGGGACAAAATAGAAATCTGCAATTTTTTGTGAAAATGGCTTTAAAATGTTTTTTTAGGCCTGTCCAGAATGTCGCTTTTTCGGCATGATCGGAGTCATCGTTTTTAGGGACAAAATAGAAATCTGCAATTTTTTGTGAAAATGGTTTTAAAATGTTTTTTTAGGCCTGTCCAGAATGTCGATAGTTCGGCATGACCGGGGTTACTGTTTTTGTGTCACGAAAATGAAAAAAAAAATCAGCAATTTTTTGTGAAAATGGTTTTAAAATTTTTCTTTAGGCCTGTCCAGAATGTCGCTTTTTCGGCATGATCGGAGTCATCGTTTTTAGGGACAAAATAGAAATCTGCAATTTTTGGTGAAAATGGTTTTGAAATGTTTTTTTAGGCCTGTCCAGAATGTCGATAGTTCGGCATGTCCTGGGTCACTGTTTTTGTGTCATAAAATGAAAAAAAAAAATCTGAGCTTTTTTTGTGAAAATGGTTCTAAATTTTTTTTTTAGGCCTGTCCAGAATGTCGCTTTTTCGGCATGATCGGAGTCATCGTTTTTAGGGACAAAATAGAAATCTGCAATTTTTTGTGAAAATGGTTTTAAAATGTTTTTTTTAGGCCTGTCCAGAATGTCGATAGTTCGGCATGACCGGGGTCACTGTTTTTGTGTCCCGAAAATGAAAAAAAAAAAACGGCAATTTTTGGTGAAAATGGTTCTAAAATTTTTTTTAGGCCTGTCCAGAATGTCGCTTTTTCGGCATGATCGGAGTCATCGTTTTTAGGGACAAAATAGAAATCTGCAATTTTTTGGGAAAATGGTTTTGAAATGTTTTTTTAGGCCTGTCCAGAATGTCGATAGTTCGGCATGTCCTGGGTCACTGTTTTTGTGTCACGAAAATGAAAAAAAAAATGAGCATTTTTTGGTGAAAATGGTTTTTAAATTTTTTTTTAGGCCTGTCCAGAATGTCGCTTTTTCGGCATGATCGGAGTCATCGTTTTTAGGGACAAAATAGAAATCTGCAATTTTTTGTGAAAATGGCTTTAAAATGTTTTTTTTAGGCCTGTCCAGAATGTCGCTTTTTCGGCATGATCGGAGTCATCGTTTTTAGGGACAAAATAGAAATCTGCAATTTTTTGTGAAAATGGTTTTAAAATGTTTTTTTTAGGCCTGTCCAGAATGTCGATAGTTCGGCATGACCGGGGTTACTGTTTTTGTGTCACGAAAATGAAAAAAAAAATCAGCAATTTTTTGTGAAAATGGTTTTTAAATTTTTCTTTAGGCCTTTCCAGAATGTCGCTTTTTCAGCATGATCGGAATCATCGTTTTTAGCGATAAAATAGAAATCTGCAATTTTTTGTGGAAATGGTTTTAAATTTTTTTTTAGGCCTGTCTGGAATGTCGCTAGTTCGGCATGACCGGGGTCAATGTTTTTGTGTCACGAAAATGAAAAAGAAAATGAGCATTTTTTTGTGAAAATGGTTTTTAATTTTTTTTTTAGGCCTGTCCAGAATGTCGCTTTTTCAGCATGATCGGAATCATCGTTTTTAGCGACAAAATAGAAATCTGCAATTTTTTGTGAAAATGGTTTTAAAATGTTTTTTTAGGCCTGTCCAGAATGTCGCTAGTTCGGCATGACCGGGGTCACTGTTTTTGTGTCAAGAAAATGAAAAAAAAATATCTGCAATTTTTTGTGAAAATGGTTTTAAAATGGGGTTTTTTAGGCCTGTCCAGAATGTCGCTTTTTCGGCATGATCGGAGTCATCGTTTTTAGGGACAAAATAGAAATCTGCAATTTTTTGTGAAAATGGTTTTAAAATGTTTTTTTAGGCCTGTCCAGAATGTCGATAGTTCGGCATGACCGGGGTCACAGTTTTTTTGTCACGAAAATGAAAAAAAAATATCTGCATTTTTTTGTGAAAATGGTTCTAAAAAAAAATTTTAGGCCTGTCCAGAATGTCGCTTTTTCGGCATGATCGGAGTCATCGTTTTTAGGGACAAAATAGAAATCTGCAATTTTTGGTGAAAATGGTTTTGAAATGTTTTTTTAGGCCTGTCCAGAATGTCGATAGTTCGGCATGTCCTGGGTCACTGTTTTTGTGTCATAAAATGAAAAAAAAAAATCTGAGCTTTTTTTGTGAAAATGGTTCTAAATTTTTTTTTTAGGCCTGTCCAGAATGTCGCTTTTTCGGCATGATCGGAGTCATCGTTTTTAGGGACAAAATAGAAATCTGCAATTTTTTGTGAAAATGGTTTTAAAATGTTTTTTTTAGGCCTGTCCAGAATGTCGATAGTTCGGCATGACCGGGGTCACTGTTTTTGTGTCCCGAAAATGAAAAAAAAAAAACGGCAATTTTTGGTGAAAATGGTTCTAAAATTTTTTTTAGGCCTGTCCAGAATGTCGCTTTTTCGGCATGATCGGAGTCATCGTTTTTAGGGACAAAATAGAAATCTGCAATTTTTTGGGAAAATGGTTTTGAAATGTTTTTTTAGGCCTGTCCAGAATGTCGATAGTTCGGCATGTCCTGGGTCACTGTTTTTGTGTCACGAAAATGAAAAAAAAAATGAGCATTTTTTGGTGAAAATGGTTTTTAAATTTTTTTTTAGGCCTGTCCAGAATGTCGCTTTTTCGGCATGATCGGAGTCATCGTTTTTAGGGACAAAATAGAAATCTGCAATTTTTTGTGAAAATGGCTTTAAAATGTTTTTTTTAGGCCTGTCCAGAATGTCGCTTTTTCGGCATGATCGGAATCATCGTTTTTAGCGATAAAATAGAAATCTGCAATTTTTTGTGGAAATGGTTTTAATTTTTTTTTTAGGCCTGTCTGGAATGTCGCTAGTTCGGCATGACCGGGGTCAATGTTTTTGTGTCACGAAAATGAAAAAAAAAATGAGCATTTTTTTGTGAAAATGGTTTTTAATTTTTTTTTTAGGCCTGTCCAGAATGTCGCTTTTTCGGCATGATCGGAGTCATCGTTTTTAGGGACAAAATAGAAATCTGCAATTTTTTGTGAAAATGGCTTTAAAATGTTTTTTTAGGCCTGTCCAGAATGTCGCTTTTTCGGCATGATCGGAGTCATCGTTTTTAGGGACAAAATAGAAATCTGCAATTTTTTGTGAAAATGGTTTTAAAATGTTTTTTTAGGCCTGTCCAGAATGTCGATAGTTCGGCATGACCGGGGTTACTGTTTTTGTGTCACGAAAATGAAAAAAAAAATCAGCAATTTTTTGTGAAAATGGTTTTCAAATTTTTCTTTAGGCCTGTCCAGAATGTCGCTTTTTCAGCATGATCGGAATCATCGTTTTTAGCGACAAAATAGAAATCTGCAATTTTTTGTGAAAATGGTTTTAAAATGTTTTTTTAGGCCTGTCCAGAATGTCGCTAGTTCGGCATGACCGGGGTCACTGTTTTTGTGTCAAGAAAATGAAAAAAAAATATCTGCAATTTTTTGTGAAAATGGTTTTAAAATGGGGTTTTTTAGGCCTGTCCAGAATGTCGCTTTTTCGGCATGATCGGAGTCATCGTTTTTAGGGACAAAATAGAAATCTGCAATTTTTTGTGAAAATGGTTTTAAAATGTTTTTTTAGGCCTGTCCAGAATGTCGATAGTTCGGCATGACCGGGGTCACTGTTTTTGTGTCACGAAAATGAAAAAAAATAATCTGCAATTTTTTGTGAAAATGGTTCTAAATTTTTTTTTTAGGCCTGTCCAGAATGTCGCTTTTTCGGCATGATCGGAGTCATCGTTTTTAGGGACAAAATAGAAATCTGCAATTTTTTGTGAAAATGGTTTTAAAATGTTTTTTTTAGGCCTGTCCAGAATGTCGCTAGTTCGGCATGACCGGGGTCACTGTTTTTGTGTCACGAAAATGAAAAAAAAATATCAGCAATTTTTTGTGAAAATGGTTTTACATTTTTTTTTTAGGCTTGTCCAGAATGTTGCTTTTTCGGCATGATCGGAGTCATCGTTTTTAGGGACAAAATAGAAATCTGCAAATTTTTGTGAAAATGGTTTTAAAATGTTTTTTTAGGCCTGTCCAGAATGTTGATAGTTCGGCATGTCCTGGGTCACTGTTTTTGTGTCATAAAATGAAAAAAAAAAATCTGAGCTTTTTTTGTGAAAATGGTTCTAAAATGTTTTTTTTTTACGCCTGTCCAGAATGTCGATAGTTCGGCATGACCTGGGTCATTGTTTTTGTGTCATAAAATGAAAAAAAAAAATCTGAGCTTTTTTTGTGAAAATGGTTCTAAAATGTTTTTTTTTTAGGCCTGTCCAGAATGTCGCTAGTTCGGCATGACCGGGGTCACTGTTTTTGTGTCCCGAAAATGAAAAAAAAATATCTGCAATTTTTTGTGAAAATGGTTCTAAAAATTTTTTTTAGGCCTCTCCAGAATGTCGCTTTTTCGGCATGATCGGAGTCATCGTTTTTAGGGACAAAATAGAAATCTGCAATTTTTTGTGAAAATGGTTTTGAAATGTTTTTTTAGGCCTGTCCAGAATGTTGATAGTTCGGCATGTCCTGGGTCACTGTTTTTGTGTCATAAAATGAAAAAAAAAAATCTGAGCTTTTTTGTGAAAATGGTTCTAAAATGTTTTTTTTTTAGGCCTGTCCAGAATGTCGCTAGTTCGGCATGATCGGAGTCATCGTTTTTGGTGACAAAAAAAGAAACTGCAATTTTTTGTGGAAATGGTTTTAATTTTTTTTTTAGGCCTGTCTGGAATGTCGCTAGTTCGGCATGACCGGGGTCACTGTTTTTGTGTCACGAAAATGAAAAAAAAAAGAGCATTTTTTTGTGAAAATGGTTCTAAAATGTTTTTTTTTTAGGCCTGTCCAGAATGTCGCTTTTTCGGCATGATCGGAGTCATCGTTTTTAGGGACAAAATATAAATCTGCAATTTTTTGTGAAAATGGCTTTAAAATGTTTTTTTAGGCCTGTCCAGAATGTCGCTTTTTCGGCATGATCGGAGTCATCGTTTTTAGGGACAAAATAGAAATCTGCAATTTTTGGTGAAAATGGTTTTAAAATGTTTTTTTAGGCCTGTCCAGAATGTCGATAGTTCGGCATGACCGGGGTCACTGTTTTTGTGTCACGAAAATGAAAAAAAAATAGCTGCAATTTTTTGTGAAAATGGTTTTAAAATGTTTTTTTAGGCCTGTCCAGAATGTCGATAGTTCGTCATGATCGGAGTCACTGTTTTTGTGTCACGAAAATGAAAAAAAAAAATCTGCCATTTTTTGTGAAAATGGTTTTACATTTTTTATTTAGGCCTGTCCAGAATGTCGCTTTTTCGGCATGATCGGAGTCATCGTTTTTAGGGACAAAATAGAAATCTGCAATTTTTTGTGAAAATGGTTTTAAAATGTTTTTTTAGGCCTGTCCAGAATGTCGATAGTTCGGCATGACCGGGGACACTGTTTTTGTGTCACGAAAATGAAAAAAAAATATCTGCAATTTTTTGAGAAAATGGTTTTTAAATGTTTTTTTTAGGCCTGTCCAGAATGTCCCTAGTTCGGCATGACCGGGGTCACTGATTTTGTGTCACGAAAATGAAAAAAAAATATCAGCAATTTTTTGTGAAAATGGTTTTAAAATGTTTTTTTTAGGCCTGTCCAGAATGTCGCTAGTTTGGCATGACCGGGGTCACTGTTTTTGTGTCACGAAAATGAAAAAAAAAATATCAGCATTTTTTTGTGAAAATGGTTCTAAAATGTTTTTTTTTAGGCCTGTCCAGAATGTCGCTTTTTCGGCATGATCGGAGTCATCGTTTTTAGGGACAAAATAGAAATCTGCAATTTTTTGTGAAAATGGTTTTAAAATGTTTTTTTAGGCCTGTCCAGAATGTCGATAGTTCGGCATGACCGGGGTCACTGTTTTTGTGTCACGAAAATGAAAAAAAAATATCTGCAATTTTTTGTGAAAATGGTTTTTAAATGTTTTTTTTAGAACTGTCCAGAATGTCGCTAGTTTGGCATGACCGGGGTCACTGTTTTTGTGTCACGAAAATGAAAAAAAAATATCAGCAATTTTTTGTGAAAATGGTTTTACATTTTTTTTTTAGGCCTGTCCAGAATGTCGCTTTTTCGGCATGATCGGAGTCATTGTTTTTAGGGACAAAATAGAAATCTGCAAATTTTTGTGAAAATGGTTTTAAAATGTTTTTTTAGGCCTGTCCAGAATGTTGATAGTTCGGCATGTCCTGGGTCACTGTTTTTGTGTCATAAAATGAAAAAAAAAAATCTGAGCTTTTTTTGTGAAAATGGTTCTAAAATGTTTTTTTTTTAGGCCTGTCCAGAATGTCGCTTTTTCGGCATGATCGGAGTCATCGTTTTTAGGGACAAAATAGAAATCTGCAATTTTTTGTGAAAATGGTTTTAAAATGTTTTTTTAGGCCTGTCCAGAATGTCGCTAGTTCGGCATGATCGGATTCATCGTTTTTGGTGACAAAAATAGAAATCTGCAATTTTTTGTGAAAATGGTTCTAAAATGTTTTTTTAGGCCTGTCAAAATGTCGCTAGTTCGGCATGACCGGAGTGACTGTTTTTGTGTCAAGAAAATGAAAATATAGAATCTGCGCTTTTTTGTGAAAATGGTTCTAAAATGTTTTTTTTAGGCCTGTCCAGAATGTCGCAAGTTCGGCACGATCGGAGTCATCGTTTTTGGTGACAAAAATAGAAATCTGCAATTTTTTGTGAAAATGGTTTTAAAACATTTTTTTTAGGCCTGTCCAGAATGTCGCTAGTTCGGCATGACCGGAGTCACTGTTTTTGTGTCAAGAAAATGAAAAAATAAAATCTGCAATTTTTTGTGAAAATGGTTCTAAAATGCTTTTTTTTTAGGCCTGTCCAAAATGTCGCTTTTTCGGCATGATCGGAGTCATCGTTTTTAGGGACAAAATAGAAATCTGCAATTTTTGGTGAAAATGGTTTTAAAATGTTTTTTTTAGGCCTGTCCAGAATGTCGCTAGTTCGGCATGACCGGAGTCACTGTTTTTGTGTCAAGAAAATGAAAAAAAAACATCTGCAATTTTTTGTGAAAATGGTTTTAAAATGTTTTTTTTTTGGCCTGTCCAGAATGTCGCTAGTTCGGCATGACCGGGGTCACTGTTTTTTTGTCACGAAAATGAACAAAAAAATATCTGCAATTTTTTGTGAAAATGGTTTTAAAATGTTTTTTAGGCCTGTCCAGAATGTCGATAGTTCGGCATGACCGGGGTCACTGTTTTTGTGTCAAAAAATGAACAAAAAAATCTGAGCTTTTTTTGTGAAAATTGTTTTAAAATGTTTTTTTAGGCCTGTCCAGAATGTCGCTAGTTCGGCATGACCGGAGTCACTGTTTTTGTGTCAAGAAAATGAAAAAATGAAATCTGCAATTTTTTTTGTGAAAATGGTTCTAAAATGTTTTTTTTTAGGCCTGTCCAGAATGTCGCTAGTTCGGCATGACCGGGGTCACTGTTTTTTTGTCACGAAAATGAACAAAAAAATATCTGCAATTTTTTGTGAAAATGGTTTTAAAATGTTTTTTAGGCCTGTCCAGAATGTCGATAGTTCGGCATGACCGGGGTCACTGTTTTTGTGTCAAAAAATGAACAAAAAAATCTGAGCTTTTTTTGTGAAAATGGTTTTAAAATGTTTTTTTTAGGCCTGTCCAGAATGTCGCTAGTTCGGCATGACCGGAGTCACTGTTTTTGTGTCAAGAAAATGAAAAAATGAAATCTGCAATTTTTTTTGTGAAAATGGTTCTAAAATGTTTTTTTTTAGGCCTGTCCAGAATGTCGCTAGTTAGGCATGACCGGAGTCACTTTTTTTGTGTCACGAAAATGAAAAAAAAAAAATCTGCAATTTTTGGTGAAAATGGTTTTAAAATGTTTTTCTAGGCCTGTCCATAATGTAGCTAGTTCGGCATGATCAGAGTCATCTTTTTTGGTGACAAAAATAGAAATCTGCAATTTTTTGTGAAAATGGTTTTAAAATGTTTTTTTTAGGCCTGTCCAGAATGTCGCTAGTTCGGCATGACCGGGGTCACTGTTTTTGTGTCACGAAAATGAAAAAAAAAATATCTGCAATTTTTTGTGAAAATGGTTTTAAAATGTTTTTTTAGGCCTGTCCAGAATGTCGCTAGTTCGGCATGATCGGAGTCATCGTTTTTGGTGACAAAAATAGAAATCTGCAATTTTTTGTGAAAATGGTTCTAAAATGTTTTTTTAGGCCTGTCAAAATGTCGCTAGTTCGGCATGACCGGAGTGACTGTTTTTGTGTCAAGAAAATGAAAAAATAAAATCTGAGCTTTTTTGTGAAAATTGTTATAAAATGTTTTTTTTAGGCCTGTCCAGAATGTCGCAAGTTCGGCACGATCGGAGTCATCGTTTTTGGTGACAAAAATAGAAATCTGCAATTTTTTGTGAAAATGGTTTTAAAACATTTTTTTTTAGGCCTGTCCAGAATGTCGCTAGTTCGGCATGACCGGAGTCACTGTTTTTGTGTCAAGAAAATGAAAAAATAAAATCTGCAATTTTTTGTGAAAATGGTTCTAAAATGTTTTTTTTAGGCCTGTCCAGAATGTCGATAGTTCGGCATGATAGGAGTCATCCTTTTTGGTGACAAAAATAGAAATCTGCAATTTTTTGTGAAAATGGTTCTAAAATGTTTTTTTAGGCCTGTCCAGAATGTCGCTAGTTCTACATGATCGGAGTCATTGTTTTTCTTGAAAAAAATTGAAATCTGCAATTTTTTGTGAAAATGGTTTTAAATTGTTTTTTTTTAGGCCTGTCCAGAATGTCGCTAGTTCGGCATGACCGGGGTCACTGTTTTTGTGTCACGAAAATGAAAAAAAAACATCTGCAATTTTTTGTGAAAATGTTTTTAAAATGTTTTTTAGGCCTGTCCAGAATGTCGATAGTTCGGCATGACCGGGGTCACTGTTTTTGTGTCAAAAAATGAAAAAAAAAATCTGAGCTTTTTTTGTGAAAATGGTTTTTAAATGTTTTTTTAGGCCTGTCCAGAATGTCGCTAGTTCGGCATGATCGTAGTCATCGTTTTTGGTGACAAAAATAGAAATCTGCAATTTTTTGTGAAAATGGTTCTAAAATGGTTTTTTAGGCCTGTCAAAATGTCGCTAGTTCGGCATGACCGGAGTGACTGTTTTTGTGTCAAGAAAATGAAAATATAGAATCTGCGCTTTTTTGTGAAAATGGTTCTAAACTGTTTTTTTAGGCCTGTCAAAATGTCGCTAGTTCGGCATGACCGGAGTGACTGTTTTTGTGTCAAGAAAATGAAAAATAAAATCTGAGCTTTTTTGTGAAAATGGTTCTAAAATGTTTTTTTTAGGCCTGTCCAGAATGTCGCAAGTTCGGCACGATCGGAGTCATCGTTTTTGGTGACAAAAATAGAAATCTGCAATTTTTTGTGAAAATGGTTTTAAAACATTTTTTTTTAGGCCTGTCCAGAATGTCGCTAGTTCGGCATGACCGGAGTCACTGTTTTTGTGTCAAGAAAATGAAAAAATAAAATCTGCAATTTTTTGTGAAAATGGTTCTAAAATGTTTTTTTTAGGCCTGTCCAGAATGTCTCTAGTTAGGCATGACCGGAGTCACTTTTTTTGTGTCACGAAAATGAAAAAAAAAAAATCTGCAATTTTTGGTGAAAATGGTTTTAAAATGTTTTTTTAGGCCTGTCCAGAATGTCGCTATTTCGTTATGATAGGAGTCATCCTTTTTGGTGACAAAAATAGAAATCTGCAATTTTTTGTGAAAATGGTTCTAAAATGTTTTTTTAGGCCTGTCCAGAATGTCGCTAGTTCTACATGATCGGAGTCATTGTTTTTCTTGAAAAAAATTGAAATCTGCAATTTTTTGTGAAAATGGTTTTAAATTGTTTTTTTTTAGGCCTGTCCAGAATGTCGCTAGTTCGGCATGACCGGGGTCACTGTTTTTGTGTCATGAAAACGAAAAAAAAATATCTGCAATTTTTTGTGAAAATGGTTCTAAAAATTTTTTTTAGGCCTGTCCAGAATGTCGCTTTTTCGGCATGATCGGAGTCATCGTTTTTAGGGACAAAATAGAAATCTGCAATTTTTTGTGAAAATGGTTTTGAAATGTTTTTTTAGGCCTGTCCAGAATGTTGATAGTTCGGCATGTCCTGGGTCACTGTTTTTGTGTCATAAAATGAAAAAAAAAAATCTGAGCTTTTTTTGTGAAAATGGTTCTAAAATGTTTTTTTTTTAGGCCTGTCCAGAATGTCGCTAGTTCGGCATGACCGGGGTCACTGTTTTTGTGTCACGAAAATGAAAAAAAAATATCTGCAATTTTTTGTGAAAATGGTTTTAAAAATTTTTTTTAGGCCTGTCCAGAATGTCGCTTTTTCGGCATGATCGGAGTCATCGTTTTTAGGGACAAAATAGAAATCTGCAATTTTTTTGTGAAAATGGTTTTAAAATGTTTTTTTAGGCCTGTCCAGAATGTCGATAGTTCGGCATGACCGGGGTCACTGTTTTTGTGTCACGAAAATGAAAAAAAAATAGCTGCAATTTTTTGTGAAAATGGTTTTAAAATGTTTTTTTAGGCCTGTCCAGAATGTCGATAGTTCGGCATGACCGGGGTCACTGTTTTTGTGTCAAAAAATGAAAAAAAGAATTCTGAGCTTTTTTTTTGAAAATGGTTTTAAAATGTTTTTTTTAGGCCTGTCCAGAATGTCGCTTTTTCGGCATGATCGGAGTCATCGTTTTTAGGGACAAAATAGAAATCTGCAATTTTTTGTGAAAATGGTTTTAAAATGTTTTTTTAGGCCTGTCCAGAATGTCGATAGTTCGGCATGACCGGGGTCACTGTTTTTGTGTCACGAAAATGAAAAAAAAATAGCTGCAATTTTTTGTGAAAATGGTTTTAAAATGTTTTTTTAGGCCTGTCCAGAATGTCGATAGTTCGGCAAGACCGGGGTCACTGTTTTTGTGTCAAAAAAAGAAAAAAAAAATCGGAGCTTTTTTTGTGAAAATGGTTCTAAAATGTTTTTTAGGCCTGTCCAAAATGTCGCTAGTTCGGCATGATCGGAGGTTTTTGGTGACAAAAATAGAAATCTGCAATTTTTTGTGAAAATGGTTTTAAAATGTTTTTTTAGGCCTGTCCAGAATGTCGCTATTTCGTTATGATAGGAGTCATCCTTTTTGGTGACAAAAATAGAAATCTGCAATTTTTTGTGAAAATGGTTCTAAAATGTTTTTTTAGGCCTGTCCAGAATGTCGCTAGTTCTACATGATCGGAGTCATTGTTTTTCTTGAAAAAAATTGAAATCTGCAATTTTTTGTGAAAATGGTTTTAAAATGGTTTTTTTTAGGCTTGTCCAGAATGTCGCTAGTTCGGCATGACCGGGGTCACTGTTTTTGTGTCACGAAAATGGAAAAAAAACATCTGCAATTTTTTGTGAAAATGGTTTTAAAATGTTTTTTTTTTGGCCTGTCCAGAATGTCGCTAGTTCGGCATGACCGGGGTCACTGTTTTTTTGTCACGAAAATGAACAAAAAAATATCTGCAATTTTTTGTGAAAATGGTTTTAAAATGTTTTTTAGGCCTGTCCAGAATGTCGATAGTTCGGCATGACCGCGGTCACTGTTTTTGTGTCAAAAAATTAACAAAAAAATCTGAGCTTTTTTTGTGAAAATGGTTTTAAAATGTTTTTTTAGGCCTGTCCAGAATGTCGCTAGTTCGGCATGACCGGAGTCACTGTTTTTGTGTCAAGAAAATGAAAAAATGAAATCTGCAATTTTTTTGTGAAAATGGTTCTAAAATGTTTTTTTTTAGGCCTGTCCAGAATGTCGCTAGTTAGGCATGACCGGAGTCACTTTTTTTGTGTCACGAAAATTAAAAAAAAAAAAATCTGCAATTTTTGGTGAAAATGGTTTTAAAATGTTTTTCTAGGCCTGTCCATAATGTAGCTAGTTCGGCATGATCAGAGTCATCTTTTTTGGTGACAAAAATAGAAATCTGCAATTTTTTGTGAAAATGGTTTTAAAATGTTTTTTTTAGGCCTGTCCAGAATGTCGCTAGTTCGGCATGACCGGGGTCACTGTTTTTGTGTCACGAAAATGAAAAAAAAATTATCTGCAATTTTTTGTGAAAATGGTTTTAAAATGTTTTTTAGGCCTGTCCAGAATGTCGCTAGTCCGGCATGACCGGGGTCACTGTTTTTGTGTCAAAAAAAGAAAAAAAAATCGGAGCTTTTTTTGTGAAAATGGTTGTAAAATGTTTTTTAGGCCTGTCCAAAATGTCGCTAGTTCGGCATGATCGGAGGTTTTTGGTGACAAAAATAGAAATCTGCAATTTTTTGTGAAAATGGTTTTAAAATGTTTTTTTAGGCCTGTCCAGAATGTCGCTATTTCGTTATGATAGGAGTCATCCTTTTTGGTGACAAAAATAGAAATCTGCAATTTTTTGTGAAAATGGTTCTAAAATGTTTTTTTAGGCCTGTCCAGAATGTCGCTAGTTCTACATGATCGGAGTCATTGTTTTTCTTGAAAAAAATTGAAATCTGCAATTTTTTGTGAAAATGGTTTTAAATTGTTTTTTTTTAGGCCTGTCCAGAATGTCGCTAGTTCGGCATGACCGGGGTCACTGTTTTTGTGTCACGAAAATGAAAAAAAAACATCTGCAATTTTTTGTGAAAATGTTTTTAAAATGTTTTTTAGGCCTGTCCAGAATGTCGATAGTTCGGCATGACCGGGGTCACTGTTTTTGTGTCAAAAAATGAAAAAAAAAATCTGAGCTTTTTTTGTGAAAATGGTTTTAAAATGTTTTTTTAGGCCTGTCCAGAATGTCGCTAGTTCGGCATGATCGTAGTCATCGTTTTTGGTGACAAAAATAGAAATCTGCAATTTTTTGTGAAAATGGTTCTAAAATGTTTTTTTAGGCCTGTCAAAATGTCGCTAGTTCGGCATGACCGGAGTGACAGTTTTTGTGTCAAGAAAATGAAAATATAGAATCTGCGCTTTTTTGTGAAAATGGTTCTAAAATGTTTTTTTTAGGCCTGTCCAGAATGTCGCAAGTTCGGCACGATCGGAGTCATCGTTTTTGGTGACAAAAATAGAAATCTGCAATTTTTTGTGAAAATGGTTTTAAAACTTTTGTTTTTAGGCCTGTCGAGAATGTCGCTAGTTCGACATGACCGGGGTCACTGTTTTTGTGTCACGAAAATGAACAAAAAAATATCTGCAATTTTTTGTGAAAATGGTTTTAAAATGTTTTTTTTAGGCCTGTCCAGAATGTCGCTAGTTCTACATGATCGGAGTCATTGTTTTTCTTGACAAAAATAGAAATCTGCAATTTTTTGTGAAAATGGTTCTAAAATGTTTTTTTTTAGGCCTGTCCAGAATGTCGCTAGTTCTACATGATCGGAGTCATTGTTTTTCTTGACAAAAATAGAAATCTGCAATTTTTTGTGAAAATGGTTTTAAAATGTTTTTTTTTAGGCCTGTCCGGAATGTCGCTAGTTCGGCATGACCGGAGTCACTGTTTTTGTGTCAAGAAAATGAAAAAATAAAATCTGCGCTTTTTTGTGAAAATGGTTCTAAAATGTTTTTTTAGGCCTGTCCAGAATGTCGCTAGTTCGGCATGATCGTAGTCATCGTTTTTGGTGACAAAAATAGAAATCTGCAATTTTTTGTGAAAATGGTTCTAAAATGTTTTTTTAGGCCTGTCAAAATGTCGCTAGTTCGGCATGACCGGAGTGACAGTTTTTGTGTCAAGAAAATGAAAATATAGAATCTGCGCTTTTTTTGTGAAAATGGTTCTAAAATGTTTTTTTTAGGCCTGTCCAGAATGTCGCAAGTTCGGCACGATCAGAGTCATCGTTTTTGGTGACAAAAATAGAAATCTGCAATTTTTTGTGAAAATGGTTTTAAAACATTTGTTTTTAGGCCTGTCCAGAATGTCGCTAGTTCGACATGACCGGGGTCACTGTTTTTGTGTCACGAAAATGAACAAAAAAATATCTGCAATTTTTTGTGAAAATGGTTTTAAAATGTTTTTTTTAGGCCTGTCCAGAATGTCGCTAGTTCTACATGATCGGAGTCATTGTTTTTCTTGACAAAAATAGAAATCTGCAATTTTTTGTGAAAATGGTTTTAAAATGTTTTTTTTAGGCCTGTCCAGAATGTCGCTAGTTCGGCATGACCGGAGTCACTGTTTTTGTGTCAAGAAAATGAAAAAATAAAATCTGCGCTTTTTTGTGAAAATGGTTCTAAAATGTTTTTTTTAGGCCTGTCCAGAATGTCGCAAGTTCGGCACGATCGGAGTCATCGTTTTTGGTGACAAAAATAGAAATCTGCAATTTTTTGTGAAAATGGTTTTAAAACATTTTTTTTAGGCCTGTCCAGAATGTCGCTAGTTCGGCATGACCGGAGTCACTGTTTTTGTGTCAAGAAAATGAAAAAATAAAATCTGCAATTTTTTGTGAAAATGGGTCTAAAATGTTTTTTTTAGGCCTGTCCAGAATGTCGCTAGTTAGGCATGACCGGAGTCACTTTTTTTGTGTCACGAAAATGAAAAAAAAAAATCTACAATTTTTGGTGAAAATGGTTTTAAAATGTTTTTCTAGGCCTGTCAATAATGTAGCTAGTTCGGCATGATCAGAGTCATCTTTTTTGGTGACAAAAATAGAAATCTGCAATTTTTTGTGAAAATGGTTTTAAAATGTTTTTTTTTAGGCCTGTCCAGAATGTCGCTAGTTCGGCATGACCGGGGTCACTGTTTTTGTGTCAAAAAATGAAAAAAAAAATCTGAGCTTTTTTTGTGAAAATGGTTTTAAAATGTTTTTTTAGGCCTGTCCAGAATGTCGCTAGTTCGGCATGATCGGAGTCATCGTTTTTGGTGACAAAAATAGAAATCTGCAATTTTTTGTGAAAATGGTTCTAAAATGTTTTTTTAGGCCTGTCAAAATGTCGCTAGTTCGGCATGACCGGAGTGACTGTTTTTGTGTCAAGAAAATGAAAAAATATAGAATCTGCGCTTTTTTGTGAAAATGGTTTTAAAACATTTTTTTTAGGCCTGTCCAGAATGTCGCTAGTTCGGCATGACCGGAGTCACTGTTTTTGTGTCAAGAAAATGAAAAAATAAAATCTGCAATTTTTTGTGAAAATGGGTCTAAAATGTTTTTTTTAGGCCTGTCCAGAATGTCGCTAGTTAGGCATGACCGGAGTCACTTTTTTTGTGTCAAGAAAATGAAAAAAAAAAATCTGCAATTTTTGGTGAAAATGGTTTTAAAATGTTTTTCTAGGCCTGTCAATAATGTAGCTAGTTCGGCATGATCAGAGTCATCTTTTTTGGTGACAAAAATAGAAATCTGCAATTTTTTGTGAAAATGGTTTTAAAATGTTTTTTTTTAGGCCTGTCCAGAATGTCGCTAGTTCGGCATGACCGGGGTCACTGTTTTTGTGTCAAAAAATGAAAAAAAAAATCAGAGCTTTTTTTGTGAAAATGGTTTTAAAATGTTTTTTAGGCCTGTCCAGAATGTCGCTAGTTCGGCATGATCGGAGTCATCGTTTTTGGTGACAAAAATAGAAATCTGCAATTTTTTGTGAAAATGGTTCTAAAATGTTTTTTTAGGCCTGTCAAAATGTCGCTAGTTCGGCATGACCGGAGTGACTGTTTTTGTGTCAAGAAAATGAAAATATAGAATCTGCGCTTTTTTGTGAAAATGGTTCTAAAATGTTTTTTTTAGGCCTGTCCAGAATGTCGCAAGTTCGGCACGATCGGAGTCATCGTTTTTGGTGACAAAAATAGAAATCTGCAATTTTTTGTGAAAATGGTTTTAAAACATTTGTTTTTAGGCCTGTCCAGAATGTCGCTAGTTCGGCATGACCGGGGTCACTGTTTTTGTGTCACGAAAATGAAAAAAAAGCATCTGCAATTTTTTGTGAAAATTGTTATAAAATGTTATTTTTTTGGCCTGTCCAGAATGTTGCTAGTTCGGCATGACCGGGGTCACTGTTTTTGTGTCACGAAAATGAACAAAAAAATATCTGCAATTTTTTGTGAAAATGGTTTTAAAATGTTTTTTTAGGCCTGTCCAGAATGTCGCTAGTTCGGCATGATCGGAGTCATCGTTTTTGGTGACAAAAATAGAAATCTGCAATTTTTTGTGAAAATGGTTCTAAAATGTTTTTTTAGGCCTGTCCAGAATGTCGCTAGTTCGGCATGACCGGAGTCACTGTTTTTGTGTCAAGAAAATGAAAAAATAAAATCTGCAATTTTTTGTGAAAATGGGTCTAAAATGTTTTTTTTAGGCCTGTCCAGAATGTCGCTAGTTAGGCATGACCGGAGTCACTTTTTTTGTGTCACGAAAATGAAAAAAAAAAATCTGCAATTTTTGGTGAAAATGTTTTTAAAATATTTTTCTAGGCCTGTCAATAATGTAGCTAGTTCGGCATGATCAGAGTCATCTTTTTTGGTGACAAAAATAGAAATCTGCAATTTTTTGTGAAAATGGTTTTAAAATGTTTTTTTTTAGGCCTGTCCAGAATGTCGCTAGTTCGGCATGACCGGGGTCACTGTTTTTGTGTCAAAAAATGAAAAAAAAAATCTGAGCTTTTTTTGTGAAAATGGTTTTAAAATGTTTTTTTAGGCCTGTCCAGAATGTCGCTAGTTCGGCATGATCGGATTCATCGTTTTTGGTGACAAAAATAGAAATCTGCAATTTTTTGTGAAAATGGTTCTAAAATGTTTTTTTAGGCCTGTCAAAATGTCGCTAGTTCGGCATGACCGGAGTGACTGTTTTTGTGTCAAGAAAATGAAAATATAGAATCTGCGCTTTTTTGTGAAAATGGTTCTAAAATGTTTTTTTTAGGCCTGTCCAGAATGTCGCAAGTTCGGCACGATCGGAGTCATCGTTTTTGGTGACAAAAATAGAAATCTGCAATTTTTTGTGAAAATGGTTTTAAAACATTTTTTTTAGGCCTGTCCAGAATGTCGCTAGTTCGGCATGACCGGAGTCACTGTTTTTGTGTCAAGAAAATGAAAAAATAAAATCTGCAATTTTTTGTGAAAATGGTTCTAAAATGCTTTTTTTTTAGGCCTGTCCAAAATGTCGCTTTTTCGGCATGATCGGAGTCATCGTTTTTAGGGACAAAATAGAAATCTGCAATTTTTGGTGAAAATGGTTTTAAAATGTTTTTTTTTAGGCCTGTCCAGAATGTCGATAGTTCGGCATGACCGGGGTCACTGTTTTTGTGTCACGAAAATGAGAAAAAAATATCTGCAATTTTTTGTGAAAATGGTTCTACATTTTTTTTTTAGGCCTGTCCAGAATGTCGCTTTTTCGGCATGATCGGAGTCATCGTTTTTAGGGACAAAATAGAAATCTGCAATTTTTTGTGAAAATGGTTTTAAAATGTTTTTTTAGGCATGTCCAGAATGTCGATAGTTCGGTATGACCGGGGTCACTGTTTTTGTGTCAAAAAATGAAAAAAAGAATTTCTGAGCTTTTTTTTTGAAAATGGTTCTAAAATGCTTTTTTTTTAGGCCTGTCCAAAATGTCGCTAGTTCGGCATGATCGGAGTCATCGTTTTTGGTGACAAAAATAGAAATCTACAATTTTTTGTGAAAATGGTTTTAAAATGTTTTTTTTAGGCCTGTCCAGAATGTCGATAGTTCGGCATGACCGGGGTCATTGTTTTTGTGTCACGAAAATGAGAAAAAAATATCAGCAATTTTTTGTGAAAATGGTTCTAAAAATTTTTTTTAGGCCTGTCCAGAATGTCGCTTTTTCGGCATGATCGGAGTCATCGTTTTTAGGGACAAAATAGAAATCTGCAATTTTTTGTGAAAATGGTTTTAAAATGTTTTTTTAGGCCTGTCCAGAATGTCGATAGTTCGGCATGACCGGGGTCACTGTTTTTGTGTCACGAAAATGAAAAAAAAATATCTGCAATTTTTTGTGAAAATGGTTCTAAAAAATTTTTTTAGGCCTGTCCAGAATGTCGATAGTTCGGCATGACCGGAGTCATCGTTTTTAGGGACAAAATAGAAATCTGCAATTTTTTGTGAAAATGGTTTTAAAATGTTTTTTTTAGGCCTGTCCAGAATGTCGATAGTTCGGCATGATCGGAGTATTCATTTTTTGGTGACAAAAATAGAAATCTACAATTTTTAGTGAAAATGGTTTTAAAATGTTTTTTTTAGTCCTGTCCAGAATGTCGCTAGTTTGGCATGACCGGGGTCACTGTTTTTGTGTCACGAAAATGAAGAAAAAAAAATCAGCAATTTTTGGTGAAAATGGTTCTACATTTTTTTTTTAGGCCTGTCCAGAATGTCGCTTTTTCGGCATGATCGGAGTCATCGTTTTTAGGGACAAAATAGAAATCTGCAATTTTTTGTGAAAATGGTTTTAAAATGTTTTTTTTAGGCCTGTCCAGAATGTCGATAGTTCGGCATGACCGGGGTCACTGTTTTTGTGTCAAAAAATGAAAAAAAGATTTCTGAGCTTTTTTTTTGAAAATGGTTCTAAAATGCTTTTTTTTTAGGCCTGTCCAAAATGTCGCTAGTTCGGCATGATCGGAGTATTCGTTTTTGGTGACAAAAATAGAAATCTACAATTTTTTGTGAAAATGGTTTTAAAATGTTTTTTTTTTAGGCCTGTCCAGAATGTCGCTAGTTCGGCATAACCGGGGTCACTGTTTTTGTGTCACGAAAATGAAGAAAAAAATATCAGCAATTTCTGGTGAAAATGGTTTTTAAATTTTTTTTTAGGCCTGTCCAGAATGTCGCTTTTTCGGCATGATCGGAGTCATCGTTTTTAGGGACAAAATAGAAATCTGCAAATTTTTGTGAAAATGGTTTTAAAATGTTTTTTTAGGCCTGTCCAGAATGTCGATAGTTCGGCATGACCAGGGTCACTGTTTTTGTGTCACGAAAATGAAAAAAAAATATCTGCAATTTTTTTGTGAAAATGGTTCTAAAAATTTTTTTTAGGCCTGTCCAGAATGTCGCTTTTTCGGCATGATCGGAGTCATCGTTTTTAGGGACAAAATAGAAATCTGCAATTTTTTGTGAAAATGGTTTTAAAATGTTTTTTTTAGGCCTGTCCAGAATGTCGCTAGTTCGGCATGACCGGGGTCACTGTTTTTGTGTCACGAAAATGAAGAAAAAAAAATCAGCAATTTTTGGTGAAAATGGTTTTTTTAAAACATTTTAGGCCTGTCCAGAATGTCGCTTTTTCGGCATGATCGGAGTCATCGTTTTTAGGGACAAAATAGAAATCTGCAAATTTTTGTGAAAATGGTTTTAAAATGTTTTTTTAGGCCTGTCCAGAATGTCGATAGTTCGGCATGACCAGGGTCACTGTTTTTGTGTCACGAAAATGAAAAAAAAATATCTGCAATTTTTTGTGAAAATGGTTCTAAAAATTTTTTTTAGGCCTGTCCAGAATGTCGCTTTTTCGGCATGATCGGAGTCATCGTTTTTAGGGACAAAATAGAAATCTGCAATTTTTTGTGAAAATGGTTTTAAAATGTTTTTTTTAGGCCTGTCCAGAATGTCGCTAGTTCGGCATGACCGGGGTCACTGTTTTTGTGTCACGAAAATGAAGAAAAAAAAATCAGCAATTTTTGGTGAAAATGGTTTTAAAAAATCTTTTTAGGCCTGTCCAGAATGTCGCTTTTTCGGCATGATCGGAGTCATCGTTTTTAGGGACAAAATAGAAATCTGCTATTTTTTGTGAAAATGGTTTTAAAATGTTTTTTTAGGCCTGTCCAGAATGTCGATAGTTCGGCATGACCGGGGTCACTGTTTTTGTGTCACGAAAATGAAGAAAAAAAAATCAGCAATTTTTGGTGAAAATGGTTTTAAAAAATCTTTTTAGGCCTGTCCAGAATGTCGCTTTTTCGGCATGATCGGAGTCATCGTTTTTAGGGACAAAATAGAAATCTGCAATTTTTTGTGAAAATGGTTTTAAAATGTTTTTTTAGGCCTGTCCAGAATGTCGATAGTTCGGCATGACCGGGGTCACTGTTTTTGTGTCACGAAAATTAGAAAAAAATATCTGCAATTTTTTGTGAAAATGGTTCTACATTTTTTTTTTTGGCCTGTCCAGGATGTCGCTTTTTGGGCATGATCGGAGTCATCGTTTTTAGGGACAAAATAGAAATCTGCAATTTTTTGTGAAAATGGTTTTAAAATGTTTTTTTAGGCATGTCCAGAATGTCGATAGGTCGGTATGACCGGGGTCACTGTTTTTGTGTCAAAAAATGAAGAAAAAAAAATCAGCCATTTTTGGTGAAAATGGTTTTTAAATTTTTTTTTAGGCCTGTCCAGAATGTCGATAGTTCGGCATGACCGGGGTCACTGTTTTTGTGTCAAAAAATGAAAAAAAGAATTCTGAGCTTTTTTTTTGAAAATGGTTCTAAAATGCTTTTTTTTTAGGCCTGTCCAAAATGTCGCTAGTTCGGCATGATCGGAGTCATCGTTTTTGGTGACAAAAATAGAAATCTACAATTTTTTGTGAAAATGGTTTTAAAATGTTTTTTTTTAGGCCTGTCCAGAATGTCGCTAGTTCGGCATAACCGGGGTCACTGTTTTTGTGTCACGAAAATGAAGAAAAAAAAATCAGCAATTTTTGGTGAAAATGGTTTTAAAATGTTTTTTTTTAGGCCTGTCCAGAATGTCGCTAGTTCGGCATAACCGGGGTCACTGTTTTTGTGTCACGAAAATGAAGAAAAAAAAATCAGCAATTTTTGGTGAAAATGGTTTTTAAATTTTTTTTTAGGCCTGTCCAGAATGTCGCTTTTTCGGCATGATCGGAGTCATCGTTTTTGGTGACAAAAATAGAAATCTACAATTTTTTGTGAAAATGGTTTTAAAATGTTTTTTTTTAGGCCTGTCCAGAATGTCGCTAGTTCGGCATAACCGGGGTCACTGTTTTTGTGTCACGAAAATGAAGAAAAAAAAATCAGCAATTTTTGGTGAAAATGGTTTTAAAATGTTTTTTTTTAGGCCTGTCCAGAATGTCGCTAGTTCGGCATAACCGGGGTCACTGTTTTTGTGTCACGAAAATGAAGAAAAAAAAATCAGCAATTTTTGGTGAAAATGGTTTTTAAATTTTTTTTTAGGCCTGTCCAGAATGTCGCTTTTTCGGCATGATCGGAGTCATCGTTTTTAGGGACAAAATAGAAATCTGCAAATTTTTGTGAAAATGGTTTTAAAATGTTTTTTTAGGCCTGTCCAGAATGTCGATAGTTCGGCATGACCAGGGTCACTGTTTTTGTGTCACGAAAATGAAAAAAAAATATCTGCAATTTTTTGTGAAAATGGTTCTAAAATTTTTTTTAGGCCTGTCCAGAATGTCGCTTTTTCGGCATGATCGGAGTCATCGTTTTTAGGGACAAAATAGAAATCTGCAATTTTTTGTGAAAATGGTTTTAAAATGTTTTTTTTAGGCCTGTCCAGAATGTCGCTAGTTCGGCATGACCGGGGTCACTGTTTTTGTGTCACGAAAATGAAGAAAAAAAAATCAGCAATTTTTGGTGAAAATGGTTTTTAAATTTTTTTTTAGGCCTGTCCAGAATGTCGCTTTTTCGGCATGATCGGAGTCATCGTTTTTAGGGACAAAATAGAAATCTGCAAATTTTTGTGAAAATGGTTTTAAAATGTTTTTTTAGGCCTGTCCAGAATGTCGATAGTTCGGCATGACCAGGGTCACTGTTTTTGTGTCACGAAAATGAAAAAAAAATATCTGCAATTTTTTGTGAAAATGGTTCTAAAAATTTTTTTTAGGCCTGTCCAGAATGTCGCTTTTTCGGCATGATCGGAGTCATCGTTTTTAGGGACAAAATAGAAATCTGCAATTTTTTGTGAAAATGGTTTTAAAATGTTTTTTTTAGGCCTGTCCAGAATGTCGCTAGTTCGGCATGACCGGGGTCACTGTTTTTGTGTCACGAAAATGAAGAAAAAAAAATCAGCAATTTTTGGTGAAAATGGTTTTTTTAAAACATTTTAGGCCTGTCCAGAATGTCGCTTTTTCGGCATGATCGGAGTCATCGTTTTTAGGGACAAAATAGAAATCTGCAAATTTTTGTGAAAATGGTTTTAAAATGTTTTTTTAGGCCTGTCCAGAATGTCGATAGTTCGGCATGACCAGGGTCACTGTTTTTGTGTCACGAAAATGAAAAAAAAATATCTGCAATTTTTTGTGAAAATGGTTCTAAAAATTTTTTTTAGGCCTGTCCAGAATGTCGCTTTTTCGGCATGATCGGAGTCATCGTTTTTAGGGACAAAATAGAAATCTGCAATTTTTTGTGAAAATGGTTTTAAAATGTTTTTTTTAGGCCTGTCCAGAATGTCGCTAGTTCGGCATGACCGGGGTCACTGTTTTTGTGTCACGAAAATGAAGAAAAAAAAATCAGCAATTTTTGGTGAAAATGGTTTTAAAAAATCTTTTTAGGCCTGTCCAGAATGTCGCTTTTTCGGCATGATCGGAGTCATCGTTTTTAGGGACAAAATAGAAATCTGCAATTTTTTGTGAAAATGGTTTTAAAATGTTTTTTTTAGGCCTGTCCAGAATGTCGATAGTTCGGCATGACCGGGGTCACTGTTTTTGTGTCACGAAAATGAAGAAAAAAAAATCAGCAATTTTTGGTGAAAATGGTTTTAAAAAATCTTTTTAGGCCTGTCCAGAATGTCGCTTTTTCGGCATGATCGGAGTCATCGTTTTTAGGGACAAAATAGAAATCTGCAATTTTTTGTGAAAATGGTTTTAAAATGTTTTTTTAGGCCTGTCCAGAATGTCGATAGTTCGGCATGACCGGGGTCACTGTTTTTGTGTCACGAAAATTAGAAAAAAATATCTGCAATTTTTTGTGAAAATGGTTCTACATTTTTTTTTTTGGCCTGTCCAGGATGTCGCTTTTTGGGCATGATCGGAGTCATCGTTTTTAGGGACAAAATAGAAATCTGCAATTTTTTGTGAAAATGGTTTTAAAATGTTTTTTTAGGCATGTCCAGAATGTCGATAGGTCGGTATGACCGGGGTCACTGTTTTTGTGTCAAAAAATGAAGAAAAAAAAATCAGCCATTTTTGGTGAAAATGGTTTTTAAATTTTTTTTTAGGCCTGTCCAGAATGTCGATAGTTCGGCATGACCGGGGTCACTGTTTTTGTGTCAAAAAATGAAAAAAAGAATTCTGAGCTTTTTTTTTGAAAATGGTTCTAAAATGCTTTTTTTTTAGGCCTGTCCAAAATGTCGCTAGTTCGGCATGATCGGAGTCATCGTTTTTGGTGACAAAAATAGAAATCTACAATTTTTTGTGAAAATGGTTTTAAAATGTTTTTTTTTAGGCCTGTCCAGAATGTCGCTAGTTCGGCATAACCGGGGTCACTGTTTTTGTGTCACGAAAATGAAGAAAAAAAAATCAGCAATTTTTGGTGAAAATGGTTTTTTAATTTTTTTTTAGGCCTGTCCAGAATGTCGCTTTTTCGGCATGATCGGAGTCATCGTTTTTGGTGACAAAAATAGAAATCTACAATTTTTTGTGAAAATGGTTTTAAAATGTTTTTTTTTAGGCCTGTCCAGAATGTCGCTAGTTCGGCATAACCGGGGTCACTGTTTTTGTGTCACGAAAATGAAGAAAAAAAAATCAGCAATTTTTGGTGAAAATGGTTTTAAAATGTTTTTTTTTAGGCCTGTCCAGAATGTCGCTAGTTCGGCATAACCGGGGTCACTGTTTTTGTGTCACGAAAATGAAGAAAAAAAAATCAGCAATTTTTGGTGAAAATGGTTTTTAAATTTTTTTTTAGGCCTGTCCAGAATGTCGCTTTTTCGGCATGATCGGAGTCATCGTTTTTAGGGACAAAATAGAAATCTGCAAATTTTTGTGAAAATGGTTTTAAAATGTTTTTTTAGGCCTGTCCAGAATGTCGATAGTTCGGCATGACCAGGGTCACTGTTTTTGTGTCACGAAAATGAAAAAAAAATATCTGCAATTTTTTGTGAAAATGGTTCTAAAAATTTTTTTTAGGCCTGTCCAGAATGTCGCTTTTTCGGCATGATCGGAGTCATCGTTTTTAGGGACAAAATAGAAATCTGCAATTTTTTGTGAAAATGGTTTTAAAATGTTTTTTTTAGGCCTTTCCAGAATGTCGCTAGTTCGGCATGACCGGGGTCACTGTTTTTGTGTCACGAAAATGAAGAAAAAAAAATCAGCAATTTTTGGTGAAAATGGTTTTTTTAAAACATTTTAGGCCTGTCCAGAATGTCGCTTTTTCGGCATGATCGGAGTCATCGTTTTTAGGGACAAAATAGAAATCTGCAATTTTTTGTGAAAATGGTTTTAAAATGTTTTTTTTAGGCCTGTCCAGAATGTCGATAGTTCAGCATGACCGGGGTCACTGTTTTTGTGTCAAAAAATGAAAAAAAGAATTCTGAGCTTTTTTTTGAAAATGGTTCTTAAATGCTTTTTTTTTAGGCCTGTCCAAAATGTCGCTAGTTCGGCATGATCGGAGTCATCGTTTTTGGTGACAAAAATAGAAATCTACAATTTTTTGTGAAAATGGTTTTAAAATGTTTTTTTTAGGCCTGTCCAGAATGTCGATAGTTCGGCATGACCGGGGTCACTGTTTTTGTGTCAAAAAATGAAAAAAAGAATTCTGAGCTTTTTTTTTGAAAATGGTTCTAAAATGCTTTTTTTTTAGGCCTGTCCAAAATGTCGCTAGTTCGGCATGATCGGAGTATTCGTTTTTGGTGACAAAAATAGAAATCTACAATTTTTTGTGAAAATGGTTTTAAAATGCTTTTTTTTTAGGCCTGTCCAAAATGTCGCTAGTTCGGCATGATCGGAGTATTCGTTTTTGGTGACAAAAATAGAAATCAGCAATTTTTGGTGAAAATGGTTTGAAAATTTTTTTTTAGACCTGTCCAGAATGTCGCTTTTTCGGCATGATCGGAGTCATCGTTTTTAGGGACAAAATAGAAATCTGCAATTTTTTGTGAAAATGGTTTTAAAATGTTTTTTTTAGGCCTGTCCAGAATGTCGATAGTTCGGCATTTTTTGTGTCAAAAAATGAAAAAAAGAATTCTGAGCTTTTTTTTTGAAAATGGTTCTAAAATGCTTTTTTTTTAGGCCTGTCCAAAATGTCGCTAGTTCAGGATGATCGGAGTCATCGTTTTTGGTGACAAAAATAGAAATCTACAATTTTTTGTGAAAATGGTTTTAAAATGTTTTTTTTAGGCCTGTCCAGAATGTCGCTAGTTCGGCATGACCGGGGTCACTGTTTTTGTGTCACGAAAATGAAGAAAAAAAAATCAGCAATTTTTGGTGAAAATGGTTTTAAAAAATCTTTTTAGGCCTGTCCAGAATGTCGCTTTTTCGGCATGATCGGAGTCATCGTTTTTAGGGACAAAATAGAAATCTGCAATTTTTTGTGAAAATGGTTTTAAAATGTTTTTTTAGGCCTGTCCAGAATGTCGATAGTTCGGCATGACCGGGGTCACTGTTTTTGTGTCACGAAAATTAGAAAAAAATATCTGCAATTTTTTGTGAAAATGGTTCTAAATTTTTTTTTTAGGCCTGTCCAGAATGTCGCTTTTTCGGCATGATCGGAGTCATCGTTTTTAGGGACAAAATAGAAATCTGCAATTTTTTGTGAAAATGGTTTTAAAATGTTTTTTTTAGTTCTGTCCAGAATGTCGATAGTTCGGCATGACCGGAGTCATCGTTTTTAAGGGACAAAATAGAAATCTGCAATTTTTTGTGAAAATGGTTTTAAAATGTTTTTTTAGGCCTGTCCAGAATGTCGATAGTTCGGTATGACCGGGGTCACTGTTTTTGTGTCAAAAAATGAAGGAAAAAAAATCAGCCATTTTTGGTGAAAATGGTTTTTAAATTTTTTTTTAGGCCTGTCCAGAATGTCGATAGTTCGGCATGACCGGGGTCACTGTTTTTGTGTCAAAAAATGAAAAAAAGAATTCTGAGCTTTTTTTTTGAAAATGGTTCTAAAATGCTTTTTTTTTAGGCCTGTCCAAAATGTCGCTAGTTCGGCATGATCGGAGTCATCGTTTTTGGTGACAAAAATAGAAATCTACAATTTTTTGTGAAAATGGTTTTAAAATGTTTTTTTTAGGCCTGTCCAGAATGTCGATAGTTCGGCATGACCGGGGTCACTGTTTTTGTGTCACGAAAATGAGAAAAAAATATCTGCAATTTTTTGTGAAAATGGTTCTAAAAAATTTTTTTAGGCCTGTCCAGAATGTCGCTTTTTCGGCATGATCGGAGTCATCGTTTTTAGGGACAAAATAGAAATCTGCAATTTTTTGTGAAAATGGTTTTAAAATGTTTTTTTAGGCCTGTCCAGAATGTCGATAGTTCGGCATGACCGGGGTCACTGTTTTTGTGTCACGAAAATGAAAAAAAAATATCTGCAATTTTTTGTGAAAATTGTTCAAAAATTTTTTTTTAGGCCTGTCCAGAATGTCGCTTTTTCGGCATGATCGGAGTCATCGTTTTTAGGGACAAAATAGAAATCTGCAATTTTTTGTGAAAATGTTTTTAAAATGTTTTTTTTAGGCCTGTCCAGAATGTCGATAGTTCGGCATGACCGGGGTCACTGTTTTTGTGTCAAAAAATGAAAAAAATAATTCTGAGCTTTTTTTGAAAATGGTTCTAAAATGCTTTTTTTTTAGGCCTGTCCAAAATGTCGCTTTTTCGGCATGATCGGAGTATTCGTTTTTGGTGACAAAAATAGAAATCTACAATTTTTAGTGAAAATGGTTTTAAAATGTTTTTTTTAGGCCTGTCCAGAATGTCGCTAGTTTGGCATGACCGGGGTCACTGTTTTTGTGTCACGAAAATGAAGAAAAAAAAAATCAGCAATTTTTGGTGAAAATGGTTTTAAAAATTTTTTTTAGACCTGTCCAGAATGTCGCTTTTTCAGCATGATTGGAGTCAGCGTTTTTAGGGACAAAATAGAAATCTGCAATTTTTGGTGAAAATGGTTTTAAAATGTTTTTTTTAGGCCTGTCCAGAATGTCGATAGTTCGGCATGACCGGGGTCACTGTTTTTGTGTCACGAAAATGAGAAAAAAATATCTGCAATTTTTTGTGAAAATGGTTCTACATTTGTTTTTTAGGCCTGTCCAGAATGTCGCTTTTTCAGCATGATCGGAGTCATCGTTTTTAGGGACAAAATAGAAATCTGCAATTTTTTGTGAAAATGGTTTTAAAATGTTTTTTTAGGCATGTCCAGAATGTCGATAGTTCGGTATGACCGGGGTCACTGTTTTTGTGTCAAAAAATGAAAAAAAGAATTCTGAGCTTTTTTTTGAAAATGGTTCTAAAATGCTTTTTTTTTAGGCCTGTCCAAAATGTCGCTAGTTCGGCATGATCGGAGTCATCGTTTTTGGTGACAAAAATAGAAATCTACATTTTTTTGTGAAAATGGTTTTAAAATGTTTTTTTTAGGCCTGTCCAGAATGTCGATAGTTCGGCATGACCGGGTCACTGTTTTTGTGTCACGAAAATGAAAAAAAAATATCTGCAATTTTTTGTGAAAATTGTTCTACATTTTTTTTTTAGGCCTGTCCAGAATGTCGCTTTTTCGGCAAGATCGGAGTCATCGTTTTTAGGGACAAAATAGAAATCTGCAATTTTTGGTGAAAATGGTTTTAAAATGTTTTTTTAGGCATGTCCAGAATGTCGATAGTTCGGTATGACCGGGGTCACTGTTTTTGTGTCAAAAAATGAAAAAAAGAATTCTGAGCTTTTTTTTTGAAAATGGTTCTAAAATGCTTTTTTTTTAGGCCTGTCCAAAATGACGCTAGTTCTACATGATCGGAGTCATCGTTTTTGGTGACAAAAATAGAAATCTACAATTTTTAGTGAAAATGGTTTTAAAATGTTTTTTTTAGGCCTGTCCAGAATGTCACTAGTTTGGCATGACCGGGGTCACTGTTTTTGTGTCACGAAAATGAAGAAAAAAAAAATCTGCAATTTTTGGTGAAAATGGTTTTAAAAATTTTTTTTAGACCTGTCCAGAATGTCGCTTTTTCAGCATGATTGGAGTCAGCGTTTTTAGGGACAAAATAGAAATCTGCAATTTTTGGTGAAAATGGTTTTAAAATGTTTTTTTTAGGCCTGTCCAGAATGTCGATAGTTCGGCATGACCGGGGTCACTGTTTTTGTGTCACGAAAATGAGAAAAAAATATCTGCAATTTTTTGTGAAAATGGTTCTACATTTGTTTTTTAGGCCTGTCCAGAATGTCGCTTTTTCAGCATGATCGGAGTCATCGTTTTTAGGGACAAAATAGAAATCTGCAATTTTTTGTGAAAATGGTTTTAAAATGTTTTTTTAGGCATGTCCAGAATGTCGATAGTTCGGTATGACCGGGGTCACTGTTTTTGTGTCAAAAAATGAAAAAAAGAATTCTGAGCTTTTTTTTGAAAATGGTTCTAAAATGCTTTTTTTTTAGGCCTGTCCAAAATGTCGCTAGTTCGGCATGATCGGAGTCATCGTTTTTGGTGACAAAAATAGAAATCTACATTTTTTTGTGAAAATGGTTTTAAAATGTTTTTTTTAGGCCTGTCCAGAATGTCGATAGTTCGGCATGACCGGGTCACTGTTTTTGTGTCACGAAAATGAAAAAAAAATATCTGCAATTTTTTGTGAAAATGGTTCTAAAATTTTTTTTTAGGCCTGTCCAGAATGTCGATAGTTCGGCATGACCGGGGTCACTGTTTTTGTGTCAAAAAATGAAAAAAAGAATTCTGAGCTTTTTTTGAAAATGGTTCTAAAATGCTTTTTTTTTAGGCCTGTCCAAAATGTCGCTTTTTCGGCATGATCGGAGTCATCGTTTTTAGGGACAAAATAGAAATCTGCAATTTTTTGTGAAAATGGTTTTAAAATGTTTTTTTAGGCATGTCCAGAATGTCGATAGTTCGGCATGACCGGGGTCACTGTTTTTGTGTCACGAAAATGAAAAAAAAATATCTGCAATTTTTTGTGAAAATGGTTCTAAAAATTTTTTTTAGGCCTGTCCAGAATGTCGATAGTTCGGCATGACCGGGGTCACTGTTTTTGTGTCAAAAAATGAAAAAAAGAATTCTGAGCTTTTTTTTTGAAAATGGTTCTAAAATGCTTTTTTTTTAGGCCTGTCCAAAATGTCGCTAGTTCGGCATGATCGGAGTCATCGTTTTTGGTGACAAAAATAGAAATCTACAATTTTTTGTGAAAATGGTTTTAAAATGTTTTTTTTAGGCCTGTCCAGAATGTCGCTAGTTTGGCATGACCGGGGTCACTGTTTTTGTGTCACGAAAATGAGAAAAAAATATCTGCAATTTTTTGTGAAAATGGTTCTACATTTGTTTTTTAGGCCTGTCCAGAATGTCGCTTTTTCAGCATGATCGGAGTCATCGTTTTTAGGGACAAAATAGAAATCTGCAATTTTTTGTGAAAATGGTTTTAAAATGTTTTTTTAGGCATGTCCAGAATGTCGATAGTTCGGTATGACCGGGGTCACTGTTTTTGTGTCAAAAAATGAAAAAAAGAATTCTGAGCTTTTTTTTGAAAATGGTTCTAAAATGCTTTTTTTTTAGGCCTGTCCAAAATGTCGCTAGTTCGGCATGATCGGAGTCATCGTTTTTGGTGACAAAAATTGAAATCTACATTTTTTTGTGAAAATGGTTTTAAAATGTTTTTTTTAGGCCTGTCCAGAATGTCGATAGTTCGGCATGACCGGGTCACTGTTTTTGTGTCACGAAAATGAAAAAAAAATATCTGCAATTTTTTGTGAAAATTGTTCTACATTTTTTTTTTAGGCCTGTCCAGAATGTCGCTTTTTCGGCAATATCGGAGTCATCGTTTTTAGGGACAAAATAGAAATCTGCAATTTTTTGTGAAAATGGTTTTAAAATGTTTTTTTAGGCATGTCCAGAATGTCGATAGTTCGGTATGACCGGGGTCACTGTTTTTGTGTCAAAAAATGAAAAAAAGAATTCTGAGCTTTTTTTTTGAAAATGGTTCTAAAATGCTTTTTTTTTTAGGCCTGTCCAAAATGACGCTAGTTCGGCATGATCGGAGTCATCGTTTTTGGTGACAAAAATAGAAATCTACAATTTTTTGTGAAAATGGTTTTAAAATGTTTTTTTTAGGCCTGTCCAGAATGTCGATAGTTCGGCATGACCGGGGTCACTGTTTTTGTGTCACGAAAATGAGAAAAAAATATCAGCAATTTTTTGTGAAAATGGTTCTAAAATTTTTTTTTAGGCCTGTCCAGAATGTCGCTTTTTCGGCATGATCGGAGTCATCGTTTTTAGGGACAAAATAGAAATCTGCAATTTTTGGTGAAAATGGTTTTAAAATGTTTTTTTAGGCATGTCCAGAATGTCGATAGTTCGGTATGACCGGGGTCACTGTTTTTGTGTCAAAAAATGAAAAAAAGAATTCTGAGCTTTTTTTTTGAAAATGGTTCTAAAATGCTTTTTTTTTAGGCCTGTCCAAAATGACGCTAGTTCTACATGATCGGAGTCATCGTTTTTGGTGACAAAAATAGAAATCTACAATTTTTAGTGAAAATGGTTTTAAAATGTTTTTTTTAGGCCTGTCCAGAATGTCGCTAGTTTGGCATGACCGGGGTCACTGTTTTTGTGTCACGAAAATGAAGAAAAAAAAAATCTGCAATTTTTGGTGAAAATGGTTTTAAAATTTTTTTTTAGACCTGTCCAGAATGTCGCTTTTTCAGCATGATTGGAGTCAGCGTTTTTAGGGACAAAATAGAAATCTGCAATTTTTGGTGAAAATGGTTTTAAAATGTTTTTTTTAGGCCTGTCCAGAATGTCGATAGTTCGGCATGACCGGGGTCACTGTTTTTGTGTCAAAAAATGAAAAAAAGAATTCTGAGCTTTTTTTTTGAAAATGGTTCTAAAATGCTTTTTTTTTAGGCCTGTCCAAAATGTCGCTAGTTCGGCATGATCGGAGTCATCGTTTTTGGTGACAAAAATAGAAATCTACAATTTTTTGTGAAAATGGTTTTAAAATGTTTTTTTTTAGGCCTGTCCAGAATGTCGCTAGTTCGGCATAACCGGGGTCACTGTTTTTGTGTCACGAAAATGAAGAAAAAAAAATCAGCAATTTTTGGTGAAAATGGTTTTAAAATGTTTTTTTTTAGGCCTGTCCAGAATGTCGCTAGTTCGGCATAACCGGGGTCACTGTTTTTGTGTCACGAAAATGAAGAAAAAAAAATCAGCAATTTTTGGTGAAAATGGTTTTTAAATTTTTTTTTAGGCCTGTCCAGAATGTCGCTTTTTCGGCATGATCGGAGTCATCGTTTTTGGTGACAAAAATAGAAATCTACAATTTTTTGTGAAAATGGTTTTAAAATGTTTTTTTTTAGGCCTGTCCAGAATGTCGCTAGTTCGGCATAACCGGGGTCACTGTTTTTGTGTCACGAAAATGAAGAAAAAAAAATCAGCAATTTTTGGTGAAAATGGTTTTAAAATGTTTTTTTTTAGGCCTGTCCAGAATGTCGCTAGTTCGGCATAACCGGGGTCACTGTTTTTGTGTCACGAAAATGAAGAAAAAAAAATCAGCAATTTTTGGTGAAAATGGTTTTTAAATTTTTTTTTAGGCCTGTCCAGAATGTCGCTTTTTCGGCATGATCGGAGTCATCGTTTTTAGGGACAAAATAGAAATCTGCAAATTTTTGTGAAAATGGTTTTAAAATGTTTTTTTAGGCCTGTCCAGAATGTCGATAGTTCGGCATGACCAGGGTCACTGTTTTTGTGTCACGAAAATGAAAAAAAAATATCTGCAATTTTTTGTGAAAATGGTTCTAAAAATTTTTTTAGGCCTGTCCAGAATGTCGCTTTTTCGGCATGATCGGAGTCATCGTTTTTAGGGACAAAATAGAAATCTGCAATTTTTTGTGAAAATGGTTTTAAAATGTTTTTTTTAGGCCTGTCCAGAATGTCGCTAGTTCGGCATGACCGGGGTCACTGTTTTTGTGTCACGAAAATGAAGAAAAAAAAATCAGCAATTTTTGGTGAAAATGGTTTTTAATTTTTTTTTTAGGCCTGTCCAGAATGTCGCTTTTTCGGCATGATCGGAGTCATCGTTTTTAGGGACAAAATAGAAATCTGCAAATTTTTGTGAAAATGGTTTTAAAATGTTTTTTTAGGCCTGTCCAGAATGTCGATAGTTCGGCATGACCAGGGTCACTGTTTTTGTGTCACGAAAATGAAAAAAAAATATCTGCAATTTTTTGTGAAAATGGTTCTAAAAATTTTTTTTAGGCCTGTCCAGAATGTCGCTTTTTCGGCATGATCGGAGTCATCGTTTTTAGGGACAAAATAGAAATCTGCAATTTTTTGTGAAAATGGTTTTAAAATGTTTTTTTTAGGCCTGTCCAGAATGTCGCTAGTTCGGCATGACCGGGGTCACTGTTTTTGTGTCACGAAAATGAAGAAAAAAAAATCAGCAATTTTTGGTGAAAATGGTTTTTTTAAAACATTTTAGGCCTGTCCAGAATGTCGCTTTTTCGGCATGATCGGAGTCATCGTTTTTAGGGACAAAATAGAAATCTGCAAATTTTTGTGAAAATGGTTTTAAAATGTTTTTTTAGGCCTGTCCAGAATGTCGATAGTTCGGCATGACCAGGGTCACTGTTTTTGTGTCACGAAAATGAAAAAAAAATATCTGCAATTTTTTGTGAAAATGGTTCTAAAAAATTTTTTTAGGCCTGTCCAGAATGTCGCTTTTTCGGCATGATCGGAGTCATCGTTTTTAGGGACAAAATAGAAATCTGCAATTTTTTGTGAAAATGGTTTTAAAATGTTTTTTTTAGGCCTGTCCAGAATGTCGCTAGTTCGGCATGACCGGGGTCACTGTTTTTGTGTCACGAAAATGAAGAAAAAAAAATCAGCAATTTTTGGTGAAAATGGTTTTAAAAAATCTTTTTAGGCCTGTCCAGAATGTCGCTTTTTCGGCATGATCGGAGTCATCGTTTTTAGGGACAAAATAGAAATCTGCAATTTTTTGTGAAAATGGTTTTAAAATGTTTTTTTAGGCCTGTCCAGAATGTCGATAGTTCGGCATGACCGGGGTCACTGTTTTTGTGTCACGAAAATGAAGAAAAAAAAATCAGCAATTTTTGGTGAAAATGGTTTTAAAAAATCTTTTTAGGCCTGTCCAGAATGTCGCTTTTTCGGCATGATCGGAGTCATCGTTTTTAGGGACAAAATAGAAATCTGCAATTTTTTGTGAAAATGGTTTTAAAATGTTTTTTTAGGCCTGTCCAGAATGTCGATAGTTCGGCATGACCGGGGTCACTGTTTTTGTGTCACGAAAATTAGAAAAAAATATCTGCAATTTTTTGTGAAAATGGTTCTACATTTTTTTTTTTGGCCTGTCCAGGATGTCGCTTTTTGGGCATGATCGGAGTCATCGTTTTTAGGGACAAAATAGAAATCTGCAATTTTTTGTGAAAATGGTTTTAAAATGTTTTTTTAGGCATGTCCAGAATGTCGATAGGTCGGTATGACCGGGGTCACTGTTTTTGTGTCAAAAAATGAAGAAAAAAAAATCAGCCATTTTTGGTGAAAATGGTTTTTAAATTTTTTTTTAGGCCTGTCCAGAATGTCGATAGTTCGGCATGACCGGGGTCACTGTTTTTGTGTCAAAAAATGAAAAAAAGAATTCTGAGCTTTTTTTTTGAAAATGGTTCTAAAATGCTTTTTTTTTAGGCCTGTCCAAAATGTCGCTAGTTCGGCATGATCGGAGTCATCGTTTTTGGTGACAAAAATAGAAATCTACAATTTTTTGTGAAAATGGTTTTAAAATGTTTTTTTTTAGGCCTGTCCAGAATGTCGCTAGTTCGGCATAACCGGGGTCACTGTTTTTGTGTCACGAAAATGAAGAAAAAAAAATCAGCAATTTTTGGTGAAAATGGTTTTTTAATTTTTTTTTAGGCCTGTCCAGAATGTCGCTTTTTCGGCATGATCGGAGTCATCGTTTTTGGTGACAAAAATAGAAATCTACAATTTTTTGTGAAAATGGTTTTAAAATGTTTTTTTTTAGGCCTGTCCAGAATGTCGCTAGTTCGGCATAACCGGGGTCACTGTTTTTGTGTCACGAAAATGAAGAAAAAAAAATCAGCAATTTTTGGTGAAAATGGTTTTAAAATGTTTTTTTTTAGGCCTGTCCAGAATGTCGCTAGTTCGGCATAACCGGGGTCACTGTTTTTGTGTCACGAAAATGAAGAAAAAAAATCAGCAATTTTTGGTGAAAATGGTTTTTAAATTTTTTTTTAGGCCTGTCCAGAATGTCGCTTTTTCGGCATGATCGGAGTCATCGTTTTTAGGGACAAAATAGAAATCTGCAAATTTTTGTGAAAATGGTTTTAAAATGTTTTTTTAGGCCTGTCCAGAATGTCGATAGTTCGGCATGACCAGGGTCACTGTTTTTGTGTCACGAAAATGAAAAAAAAATATCTGCAATTTTTTGTGAAAATGGTTCTAAAAATTTTTTTTAGGCCTGTCCAGAATGTCGCTTTTTCGGCATGATCGGAGTCATCGTTTTTAGGGACAAAATAGAAATCTGCAATTTTTTGTGAAAATGGTTTTAAAATGTTTTTTTTAGGCCTGTCCAGAATGTCGCTAGTTCGGCATGACCGGGGTCACTGTTTTTGTGTCACGAAAATGAAGAAAAAAAAATCAGCAATTTTTGGTGAAAATGGTTTTTTTAAAACATTTTAGGCCTGTCCAGAATGTCGCTTTTTCGGCATGATCGGAGTCATCGTTTTTAGGGACAAAATAGAAATCTGCAATTTTTTGTGAAAATGGTTTTAAAATGTTTTTTTTAGGCCTGTCCAGAATGTCGATAGTTCAGCATGACCGGGGTCACTGTTTTTGTGTCAAAAAATGAAAAAAAGAATTCTGAGCTTTTTTTTGAAAATGGTTCTAAAATGCTTTTTTTTTAGGCCTGTCCAAAATGTCGCTAGTTCGGCATGATCGGAGTCATCGTTTTTGGTGACAAAAATAGAAATCTACAATTTTTTGTGAAAATGGTTTTAAAATGTTTTTTTTAGGCCTGTCCAGAATGTCGATAGTTCGGCATGACCGGGGTCACTGTTTTTGTGTCAAAAAATGAAAAAAAGAATTCTGAGCTTTTTTTTTGAAAATGGTTCTAAAATGCTTTTTTTTTAGGCCTGTCCAAAATGTCGCTAGTTCGGCATGATCGGAGTATTCGTTTTTGGTGACAAAAATAGAAATCTACAATTTTTTGTGAAAATGGTTTTAAAATGCTTTTTTTTTAGGCCTGTCCAAAATGTCGCTAGTTCGGCATGATCGGAGTATTCGTTTTTGGTGACAAAAATAGAAATCAGCAATTTTTGGTGAAAATGGTTTGAAAATTTTTTTTTAGACCTGTCCAGAATGTCGCTTTTTCGGCATGATCGGAGTCATCGTTTTTAGGGACAAAATAGAAATCTGCAATTTTTTGTGAAAATGGTTTTAAAATGTTTTTTTTAGGCCTGTCCAGAATGTCGATAGTTCGGCATTTTTTGTGTCAAAAAATGAAAAAAAGAATTCTGAGCTTTTTTTTTGAAAATGGTTCTAAAATGCTTTTTTTTTAGGCCTGTCCAAAATGTCGCTAGTTCAGGATGATCGGAGTCATCGTTTTTGGTGACAAAAATAGAAATCTACAATTTTTTGTGAAAATGGTTTTAAAATGTTTTTTTTAGGCCTGTCCAGAATGTCGCTAGTTCGGCATGACCGGGGTCACTGTTTTTGTGTCACGAAAATGAAGAAAAAAAAATCAGCAATTTTTGGTGAAAATGGTTTTAAAAAATCTTTTTAGGCCTGTCCAGAATGTCGCTTTTTCGGCATGATCGGAGTCATCGTTTTTAGGGACAAAATAGAAATCTGCAATTTTTTGTGAAAATGGTTTTAAAATGTTTTTTTAGGCCTGTCCAGAATGTCGATAGTTCGGCATGACCGGGGTCACTGTTTTTGTGTCACGAAAATTAGAAAAAAATATCTGCAATTTTTTGTGAAAATGGTTCTAAATTTTTTTTTTAGGCCTGTCCAGAATGTCGCTTTTTCGGCATGATCGGAGTCATCGTTTTTAGGGACAAAATAGAAATCTGCAATTTTTTGTGAAAATGGTTTTAAAATGTTTTTTTTAGTTCTGTCCAGAATGTCGATAGTTCGGCATGACCGGAGTCATCGTTTTTAAGGGACAAAATAGAAATCTGCAATTTTTTGTGAAAATGGTTTTAAAATGTTTTTTTAGGCCTGTCCAGAATGTCGATAGTTCGGTATGACCGGGGTCACTGTTTTTGTGTCAAAAAATGAAGGAAAAAAAATCAGCCATTTTTGGTGAAAATGGTTTTTAAATTTTTTTTTAGGCCTGTCCAGAATGTCGATAGTTCGGCATGACCGGGGTCACTGTTTTTGTGTCAAAAAATGAAAAAAAGAATTCTGAGCTTTTTTTTTGAAAATGGTTCTAAAATGCTTTTTTTTTAGGCCTGTCCAAAATGTCGCTAGTTCGGCATGATCGGAGTCATCGTTTTTGGTGACAAAAATAGAAATCTACAATTTTTTGTGAAAATGGTTTTAAAATGTTTTTTTTAGGCCTGTCCAGAATGTCGATAGTTCGGCATGACCGGGGTCACTGTTTTTGTGTCACGAAAATGAGAAAAAAATATCTGCAATTTTTTGTGAAAATGGTTCTAAAAATTTTTTTTAGGCCTGTCCAGAATGTCGCTTTTTCGGCATGATCGGAGTCATCGTTTTTAGGGACAAAATAGAAATCTGCAATTTTTTGTGAAAATGGTTTTAAAATGTTTTTTTAGGCCTGTCCAGAATGTCGCTAGTTCGGCATGATCGGAGTCATCGTTTTTGGTGACAAAAATAGAAATCTACATTTTTTTGTGAAAATGGTTTTAAAATGTTTTTTTTAGGCCTGTCCAGAATGTCGATAGTTCGGCATGACCGGGTCACTGTTTTTGTGTCACGAAAATGAAAAAAAAATATCTGCAATTTTTTGTGAAAATTGTTCTACATTTTTTTTTTAGGCCTGTCCAGAATGTCGCTTTTTCGGCAAGATCGGAGTCATCGTTTTTAGGGACAAAATAGAAATCTGCAATTTTTGGTGAAAATGGTTTTAAAATGTTTTTTTAGGCATGTCCAGAATGTCGATAGTTCGGTATGACCGGGGTCACTGTTTTTGTGTCAAAAAATGAAAAAAAGAATTCTGAGCTTTTTTTTTGAAAATGGTTCTAAAATGCTTTTTTTTTAGGCCTGTCCAAAATGACGCTAGTTCTACATGATCGGAGTCATCGTTTTTGGTGACAAAAATAGAAATCTACAATTTTTAGTGAAAATGGTTTTAAAATGTTTTTTTTAGGCCTGTCCAGAATGTCACTAGTTTGGCATGACCGGGGTCACTGTTTTTGTGTCACGAAAATGAAGAAAAAAAAAATCTGCAATTTTTGGTGAAAATGGTTTTAAAAATTTTTTTTAGACCTGTCCAGAATGTCGCTTTTTCAGCATGATTGGAGTCAGCGTTTTTAGGGACAAAATAGAAATCTGCAATTTTTGGTGAAAATGGTTTTAAAATGTTTTTTTTAGGCCTGTCCAGAATGTCGATAGTTCGGCATGACCGGGGTCACTGTTTTTGTGTCACGAAAATGAGAAAAAAATATCTGCAATTTTTTGTGAAAATGGTTCTACATTTGTTTTTTAGGCCTGTCCAGAATGTCGCTTTTTCAGCATGATCGGAGTCATCGTTTTTAGGGACAAAATAGAAATCTGCAATTTTTTGTGAAAATGGTTTTAAAATGTTTTTTTAGGCATGTCCAGAATGTCGATAGTTCGGTATGACCGGGGTCACTGTTTTTGTGTCAAAAAATGAAAAAAAGAATTCTGAGCTTTTTTTTGAAAATGGTTCTAAAATGCTTTTTTTTTAGGCCTGTCCAAAATGTCGCTAGTTCGGCATGATCGGAGTCATCGTTTTTGGTGACAAAAATAGAAATCTACATTTTTTTGTGAAAATGGTTTTAAAATGTTTTTTTTAGGCCTGTCCAGAATGTCGATAGTTCGGCATGACCGGGTCACTGTTTTTGTGTCACGAAAATGAAAAAAAAATATCTGCAATTTTTTGTGAAAATGGTTCTAAATTTTTTTTTTAGGCCTGTCCAGAATGTCGATAGTTCGGCATGACCGGGGTCACTGTTTTTGTGTCAAAAAATGAAAAAAAGAATTCTGAGCTTTTTTTGAAAATGGTTCTAAAATGCTTTTTTTTTAGGCCTGTCCAAAATGTCGCTTTTTCGGCATGATCGGAGTCATCGTTTTTAGGGACAAAATAGAAATCTGCAATTTTTTGTGAAAATGGTTTTAAAATGTTTTTTTAGGCATGTCCAGAATGTCGATAGTTCGGCATGACCGGGGTCACTGTTTTTGTGTCACGAAAATGAAAAAAAAATATCTGCAATTTTTTGTGAAAATGGTTCTAAAAATTTTTTTTAGGCCTGTCCAGAATGTCGCTTTTTCGGCATGATCGGAGTCATCGTTTTTAGGGACAAAATAGAAATCTGCAATTTTTGGTGAAAATGGTTTTAAAATGTTTTTTTAGGCATGTCCAGAATGTCGATAGTTCGGTATGACCGGGGTCACTGTTTTTGTGTCAAAAAATGAAAAAAAGAATTCTGAGCTTTTTTTTTGAAAATGGTTCTAAAATGCTTTTTTTTTAGGCCTGTCCAAAATGACGCTAGTTCTACATGATCGGAGTCATCGTTTTTGGTGACAAAAATAGAAATCTACAATTTTTAGTGAAAATGGTTTTAAAATGTTTTTTTTAGGCCTGTCCAGAATGTCGCTAGTTTGGCATGACCGGGGTCACTGTTTTTGTGTCACGAAAATGAAGAAAAAAAAAATCTGCAATTTTTGGTGAAAATGGTTTTAAAAATTTTTTTTAGACCTGTCCAGAATGTCGCTTTTTCAGCATGATTGGAGTCAGCGTTTTTAGGGACAAAATAGAAATCTGCAATTTTTGGTGAAAATGGTTTTAAAATGTTTTTTTTAGGCCTGTCCAGAATGTCGATAGTTCGGCATGACCGGCGTCACTGTTTTTGTGTCACGAAAATGAGAAAAAAATATCTGCAATTTTTTGTGAAAATGGTTCTACATTTGTTTTTTAGGCCTGTCCAGAATGTCGCTTTTTCAGCATGATCGGAGTCATCGTTTTTAGGGACAAAATAGAAATCTGCAATTTTTTGTGAAAATGGTTTTAAAATGTTTTTTTAGGCATGTCCAGAATGTCGATAGTTCGGTATGACCGGGGTCACTGTTTTTGTGTCAAAAAATGAAAAAAAGAATTCTGAGCTTTTTTTTGAAAATGGTTCTAAAATGCTTTTTTTTTAGGCCTGTCCAAAATGTCGCTAGTTCGGCATGATCGGAGTCATCGTTTTTGGTGACAAAAATAGAAATCTACATTTTTTTGTGAAAATGGTTTTAAAATGTTTTTTTTAGGCCTGTCCAGAATGTCGATAGTTCGGCATGACCGGGTCACTGTTTTTGTGTCACGAAAATGAAAAAAAAATATCTGCAATTTTTTGTGAAAATGGTTCTAAAATTTTTTTTTAGGCCTGTCCAGAATGTCGATAGTTCGGCATGACCGGGGTCACTGTTTTTGTGTCAAAAAATGAAAAAAAGAATTCTGAGCTTTTTTTGAAAATGGTTCTAAAATGCTTTTTTTTTAGGCCTGTCCAAAATGTCGCTTTTTCGGCATGATCGGAGTCATCGTTTTTAGGGACAAAATAGAAATCTGCAATTTTTTGTGAAAATGGTTTTAAAATGTTTTTTCAGGCATGTCCAGAATGTCGATAGTTCGGCATGACCGGGGTCACTGTTTTTGTGTCACGAAAATGAAAAAAAAATATCTGCAATTTTTTGTGAAAATGGTTCTAAAAATTTTTTTTAGGCCTGTCCAGAATGTCGATAGTTCGGCATGACCGGGGTCACTGTTTTTGTGTCAAAAAATGAAAAAAAGAATTCTGAGCTTTTTTTTTGAAAATGGTTCTAAAATGCTTTTTTTTTAGGCCTGTCCAAAATGTCGCTAGTTCGGCATGATCGGAGTCATCGTTTTTGGTGACAAAAATAGAAATCTACAATTTTTTGTGAAAATGGTTTTAAAATGTTTTTTTTTAGGCCTGTCCAGAATGTCGCTAGTTTGGCATGACCGGGGTCACTGTTTTTGTGTCACGAAAATGAGAAAAAAATATCTGCAATTTTTTGTGAAAATGGTTCTACATTTGTTTTTTAGGCCTGTCCAGAATGTCGCTTTTTCAGCATGATCGGAGTCATCGTTTTTAGGGACAAAATAGAAATCTGCAATTTTTTGTGAAAATGGTTTTAAAATGTTTTTTTAGGCATGTCCAGAATGTCGATAGTTCGGTATGACCGGGGTCACTGTTTTTGTGTCAAAAAATGAAAAAAAGAATTCTGAGCTTTTTTTTGAAAATGGTTCTAAAATGCTTTTTTTTTAGGCCTGTCCAAAATGTCGCTAGTTCGGCATGATCGGAGTCATCGTTTTTGGTGACAAAAATAGAAATCTACATTTTTTTGTGAAAATGGTTTTAAAATGTTTTTTTTAGGCCTGTCCAGAATGTCGATAGTTCGGCATGACCGGGTCACTGTTTTTGTGTCACGAAAATGAAAAAAAAATATCTGCAATTTTTTGTGAAAATTGTTCTACATTTTTTTTTTAGGCCTGTCCAGAATGTCGCTTTTTCGGCAATATCGGAGTCATCGTTTTTAGGGACAAAATAGAAATCTGCAATTTTTTGTGAAAATGGTTTTAAAATGTTTTTTTAGGCATGTCCAGAATGTCGATAGTTCGGTATGACCGGGGTCACTGTTTTTGTGTCAAAAAATGAAAAAAAGAATTCTGAGCTTTTTTTTTGAAAATGGTTCTAAAATGCTTTTTTTTTTAGGCCTGTCCAAAATGACGCTAGTTCGGCATGATCGGAGTCATCGTTTTTGGTGACAAAAATAGAAATCTACAATTTTTTGTGAAAATGGTTTTAAAATGTTTTTTTTAGGCCTGTCCAGAATGTCGATAGTTCGGCATGACCGGGGTCACTGTTTTTGTGTCACGAAAATGAGAAAAAAATATCAGCAATGTTTTGTGAAAATGGTTCTAAAATTTTTTTTTAGGCCTGTCCAGAATGTCGCTTTTTCGGCATGATCGGAGTCATCGTTTTTAGGGACAAAATAGAAATCTGCAATTTTTGGTGAAAATGGTTTTAAAATGTTTTTTTTAGGTCTGTCCAGAATGTCGATAGTTCGGCATGACCGGGGTCACTGTTTTTGTGTCACGAAAATGAGAAAAAAATATCTGCAATTTTTTGTGAAAATGGTTCTACATTTTTTTTTTAGGCCTGTCCAGAATGTCGCTTTTTCGGCATGATCGGAGTCATCGTTTTTAGGGACAAAATAGAAATCTGCAATTTTTTGTGAAAATGGTTTTAAAATGTTTTTTAGGCATGTCCAGAATGTCGATAGTTCGGTATGACCGGGGTCACTGTTTTTGTGTCAAAAAATGAAAAAAAGAATTCTGAGCTTTTTTTGAAAATGGTTCTAAAATGCTTTTTTTTTAGGCCTGTCCAAAATGTCGCTTTTTCGGCATGATCGTAGTCATCGTTTTTAGGGACAAAATAGAAATCTGCAATTTTTTGTGAAAATGGTTCTAAAATGCTTTTTTTTTAGGCCTGTCCAAAATGTCGCTAGTTCGGCATGATAGGAGTATTCATTTTTTGGTGACAAAAATAGAAATCTACAATTTTTAGTGAAAATGGTTTTAAAATGTTTTTTTTTAGGCCTGTCCAGAATGTCGCTAGTTTGGCATGACCGGGGTCACTGTTTTTGTGTCACGAAAATGAAGAAAAAAAAATCTGCAATTTTTGGTGAAAATGGTTCTACATTTTTTTTTTAGGCCTGTCCAGAATGTCGCTTTTTCGGCATGATCGGAGTCATCGTTTTTAGGGACAAAATAGAAATCTGCAATTTTTTGTGAAAATGGTTTTAAAATGTTTTTTTAGGCATGTCCAGAATGTCGATAGTTCGGTATGACCGGGGTCACTGATTTTGTGTCAAAAAATGAAGAAAAAAAAATCAGCCATTTTTGGTGAAAATGGTTTTTTAATTTTTCTTTAGGCCTGTCCAGAATGATGATAGTTCGGCATGACCGGGGTCACTGTTTTTGTGTCAAAAAATGAAAAAATAATTCTGAGCTTTTTTTTTGAAAATGGTTCTAAAATGCTTTTTTTTTTAGGCCTGTCCAGAATGTCGCTAGTTCGGCATAACCGGGGTCCCTGTTTTTGTGTCACGAAAATGAAGAAAAAAAAATCAGCAATTTTTGGTGAAAATGGTTTTTAAATTTTTTTTTAGGCCTGTCCAGAATGTCGCTTTTTCGGCATGATCGGAGTCATCGTTTTTAGGGACAAAATAGAAATCTGCAATTTTTTGTGAAAATGGTTTTAAAATGTTTTTTTTAGGCCTGTCCAGAATGTCGATAGTTCGGCATAACCGGGGTCACTGTTTTTGTGTCACGAAAATGAAGAAAAAAAAATCTGCAATTTTTGGTGAAAATGGTTTTAAAAATTTTTTTTAGGCCTGTCCAGAATGTGGCTTTTTCGGCATGATCGGAGTCATTGTTTTTAGGGACAAAATAGAAATCTGCAATTTTTGTTGAAAATGGTTTTTAATTTTTTTTTTAGGCCTGTCCAGAATGTGGCTTTTTCGGCATGATCGGAGTCATTGTTTTTAGGGACAAAATAGAAATCTGCAATTTTTGGTGAAAATGGTTTTAAAATGTTTTTTTTAGGCCTGTCCAGAATGTCGATAGTTCGGCATGACCGGGGTCACTGTTTTTGTGTCACGAAAATGAGAAAAAAATATCTGCAATTTTTTGTGAAAATGGTTCTAAAAAATTTTTTTAGGCCTGTCCAGAATGTCGCTTTTTCGGCATGATCGGAGTCATCGTTTTTAGGGACAAAATAGAAATCTGCAATTTTTTGTGAAAATGTTTTTAAAATGTTTTTTTTTAGGCCTGTCCAGAATGTCGATAGTTCGGTATGACCGGGGTCACTGTTTTTGTGTCAAAAAATGAAGAAAAAAAAATCAGCAATTTTTGGTGAAAATGGTTTTAAAATTTTTTTTTAGACCTGTCCAGAATGTCGCTTTTTCGGCATGATCGGAGTCATCGTTTTTAGGGACAAAATAGAAATCTGCAATTTTTTATGAAAATGGTTTTAAAATGTTTTTTTTAGGCCTGTCCAGAATGTCGATAGTTCGGCACGACCGGGGTCACTGTTTTTGTGTCAAAAAATGAAAAAAAAGAATTATGAGCTTTTTTTTTGAAAATGGTTCTAAAATGCATTTTTTTTAGGCCTGTCCAGAATGTCGCTAGTTCGGCATAACCGGGGTCACTGTTTTTGTGTCACAAAAAATGAAGAAAAAAAAATCAGCAATTTTTGGTGAAAATTGTTATTTTTTTTTTTTTTAGGCCTGTCCAGAATGTCGCTTTTTCGGCATGATCGGAGTCATCGTTTTTAGGGACAAAATAGAAATCTGCAATTTTTTGTGAAAATGGTTTTAAAATGTTTTTTTTAGGCCTGTCCAGAATGTCGATAGTTCGGCATAACCGGGGTCACTGTTTTTGTGTCACGAAAATGAAGAAAAAAAAATCAGCAATTTTTGGTGAAAATGGTTTTAAAAAATTTTTTTAGGCCTGTCCAGAATGTGGCTTTTTCGGCATGATCGGAGTCATTGTTTTTAGGGACAAAATAGAAATCTGCAATTTTTGTTGAAAATGGTTTTTAATTTTTTTTTTAGGCCTGTCCAGAATGTGGCTTTTTCGGCATGATCGGAGTCATTGTTTTTAGGGACAAAATAGAAATCTGCAATTTTTGGTGAAAATGGTTTTAAAATGTTTTTTTTAGGCCTGTCCAGAATGTCGATAGTTCGGCATGACCGGGGTCACTGTTTTTGTGTCACGAAAATGAGAAAAAAATATCTGCAATTTTTTATGAAAATGGTTCTAAAAAATTTTTTTAGGCCTGTCCAGAATGTCGCTTTTTCGGCATGATCGGAGTCATCGTTTTTAGGGACAAAATAGAAATCTGCAATTTTTTGTGAAAATGTTTTTAAAATGTTTTTTTTTAGGCCTGTCCAGAATGTCGATAGTTCGGTATGACCGGGGTCACTGTTTTTGTGTCAAAAAATGAAGAAAAAAAAATCAGCAATTTTTGGTGAAAATGGTTTTTAAATTTTTATTTAGGCCTGTCCAGAATGTCGCTTTTTCGGCATGATCGGAGTCATCGTTTTTAGGGACAAAATAGAAATCTGCAATTTTTTGTGAAAATGGTTTTAAAATGTTTTTTTTAGGCCTGTCCAGAATGTCGATAGTTCGGCATGACCGGGGTCACTGTTTTTGTGTCAAAAAATGAAAAAAAAATATCTGCAATTTTTTGTGAAAATGGTTCTAAAAAATTTTTTTAGGCCTGTCCAGAATGTCGCTTTTTCGGCATGATCGGAGTCATCGTTTTTAGGGACAAAATAGAAATCTGCAATTTTTTGTGAAAATGTTTTTAAAATGTTTTTTTTAGGCCTGTCCAGAATGTCGATAGTTCGGCATGACCGGGGTCACTGTTTTTGTGTCACGAAAATGAGAAAAAAATATCTGCAATTTTTTGTGAAAATGGTTCTACATTTTTTTTTTAGGCCTGTCCAGAATGTCGCTTTTTCGGCATGATCTGAGTCATCGTTTTTAGGGACAAAATAGAAATCTGCAATTTTTTGTGAAAATGGTTTTAAAATGTTTTTTTAGGCCTGTCCAGAATGTCGATAGTTCGGTATGACCGGGGTCACTGTTATTGTGTCAAAAAATGAAGAAAAAAAAATCAGCAATTTTTGGTGAAAATGGTTTTTAAATTTTTATTTAGGCCTGTCCAGAATGTCGCTTTTTCGGCATGATCGGAGTCATCGTTTTTAGGGACAAAATAGAAATCTGCAATTTTTTGTGAAAATGGTTTTAAAATGTTTTTTTTAGGCCTGTCCAGAATGTCGATAGTTCGGCATGACCGGGGTCACTGTTTTTGTGTCAAAAAATGAAAAAAAAATATCTGCAATTTTTTGTGAAAATGGTTCTAAAAAATTTTTTTAGGCCTGTCCAGAATGTCGCTTTTTCGGCATGATCGGAGTCATCGTTTTTAGGGACAAAATAGAAATCTGCAATTTTTTGTGAAAATGTTTTTAAAATGTTTTTTTTAGGCCTGTCCAGAATGTCGATAGTTCGGCATGACCGGGGTCACTGTTTTTGTGTCACGAAAATGAGAAAAAAATATCTGCAATTTTTTGTGAAAATGGTTCTACATTTTTTTTTTAGGCCTGTCCAGAATGTCGCTTTTTCGGCATGATCTGAGTCATCGTTTTTAGGGACAAAATAGAAATCTGCAATTTTTTGTGAAAATGGTTTTAAAATGTTTTTTTAGGCATGTCCAGAATGTCGATAGTTCGGTATGACCGGGGTCACTGTTTTTGTGTCAAAAAATGAAGAAAAAAAAATCAGCAATTTTTGGTGAAAATGTTTTTTTTTTTTTTTTTAGGCCTGTCCAGAATGTCGCTTTTTCGGCATGATCGGAGTCATCGTTTTTAGGGACAAAATAGAAATCTGCAATTTTTTGTGAAAATGGTTTTAAAATGGTTTTTTTAGGCCTGTCCAGAATGTCGATAGTTCGGCATGACCGGGGTCACTGTTTTTGTGTCACGAAAATGAGAAAAAAATATCTGCAATTTTTTGTGAAAATGGTTCTAAAAATTTTTTTTAGGCCTGTCCAGAATGTCGCTTTTTCGGCATGATCGGAGTCATCGTTTTTAGGGACAAAATAGAAATCTGCAATTTTTTGTGAAAATGTTTTTAAAATGTTTTTTTTTAGGCCTGTCCAGAATGTCGATAGTTCGGTATGACCGGGGTCACTGTTTTTGTGTCAAAAAATGAAGAAAAAAAAATCAGCAATTTTTGGTGAAAATGGTTTTAAAATTTTTTTTTAGACCTGTCCAGAATGTCGCTTTTTCGGCATGATCGGAGTCATCGTTTTTAGGGACAAAATAGAAATCTGCAATTTTTTATGAAAATGGTTTTAAAATGTTTTTTTTAGGCCTGTCCAGAATGTCGATAGTTCGGCACGACCGGGGTCACTGTTTTTGTGTCAAAAAATGAAAAAAAAGAATTATGAGCTTTTTTTTTGAAAATGGTTCTAAAATGCATTTTTTTTAGGCCTGTCCAGAATGTCGCTAGTTCGGCATAACCGGGGTCACTGTTTTTGTGTCACAAAAAATGAAGAAAAAAAAATCAGCAATTTTTGGTGAAAATTGTTATTTTTTTTTTTTTTAGGCCTGTCCAGAATGTCGCTTTTTCGGCATGATCGGAGTCATCGTTTTTAGGGACAAAATAGAAATCTGCAATTTTTTGTGAAAATGGTTTTAAAATGTTTTTTTTAGGCCTGTCCAGAATGTCGATAGTTCGGCATAACCGGGGTCACTGTTTTTGTGTCACGAAAATGAAGAAAAAAAAATCAGCAATTTTTGGTGAAAATGGTTTTAAAAAATTTTTTTAGGCCTGTCCAGAATGTGGCTTTTTCGGCATGATCGGAGTCATTGTTTTTAGGGACAAAATAGAAATCTGCAATTTTTGTTGAAAATGGTTTTTAATTTTTTTTTTAGGCCTGTCCAGAATGTGGCTTTTTCGGCATGATCGGAGTCATTGTTTTTAGGGACAAAATAGAAATCTGCAATTTTTGGTGAAAATGGTTTTAAAATGTTTTTTTTAGGCCTGTCCAGAATGTCGATAGTTCGGCATGACCGGGGTCACTGTTTTTGTGTCACGAAAATGAGAAAAAAATATCTGCAATTTTTTATGAAAATGGTTCTAAAAAATTTTTTTAGGCCTGTCCAGAATGTCGCTTTTTCGGCATGATCGGAGTCATCGTTTTTAGGGACAAAATAGAAATCTGCAATTTTTTGTGAAAATGTTTTTAAAATGTTTTTTTTTAGGCCTGTCCAGAATGTCGATAGTTCGGTATGACCGGGGTCACTGTTTTTGTGTCAAAAAATGAAGAAAAAAAAATCAGCAATTTTTGGTGAAAATGGTTTTTAAATTTTTATTTAGGCCTGTCCAGAATGTCGCTTTTTCGGCATGATCGGAGTCATCGTTTTTAGGGACAAAATAGAAATCTGCAATTTTTTGTGAAAATGGTTTTAAAATGTTTTTTTTAGGCCTGTCCAGAATGTCGATAGTTCGGCATGACCGGGGTCACTGTTTTTGTGTCAAAAAATGAAAAAAAAATATCTGCAATTTTTTGTGAAAATGGTTCTAAAAATTTTTTTTAGGCCTGTCCAGAATGTCGCTTTTTCGGCATGATCGGAGTCATCGTTTTTAGGGACAAAATAGAAATCTGCAATTTTTTGTGAAAATGTTTTTAAAATGTTTTTTTTAGGCCTGTCCAGAATGTCGATAGTTCGGCATGACCGGGGTCACTGTTTTTGTGTCACGAAAATGAGAAAAAAATATCTGCAATTTTTTGTGAAAATGGTTCTACATTTTTTTTTTAGGCCTGTCCAGAATGTCGCTTTTTCGGCATGATCTGAGTCATCGTTTTTAGGGACAAAATAGAAATCTGCAATTTTTTGTGAAAATGGTTTTAAAATGTTTTTTTAGGCCTGTCCAGAATGTCGATAGTTCGGTATGACCGGGGTCACTGTTATTGTGTCAAAAAATGAAGAAAAAAAAATCAGCAATTTTTGGTGAAAATGGTTTTTAAATTTTTATTTAGGCCTGTCCAGAATGTCGCTTTTTCGGCATGATCGGAGTCATCGTTTTTAGGGACAAAATAGAAATCTGCAATTTTTTGTGAAAATGGTTTTAAAATGTTTTTTTTAGGCCTGTCCAGAATGTCGATAGTTCGGCATGACCGGGGTCACTGTTTTTGTGTCAAAAAATGAAAAAAAAATATCTGCAATTTTTTGTGAAAATGGTTCTAAAAAATTTTTTTAGGCCTGTCCAGAATGTCGCTTTTTCGGCATGATCGGAGTCATCGTTTTTAGGGACAAAATAGAAATCTGCAATTTTTTGTGAAAATGTTTTTAAAATGTTTTTTTTAGGCCTGTCCAGAATGTCGATAGTTCGGCATGACCGGGGTCACTGTTTTTGTGTCACGAAAATGAGAAAAAAATATCTGCAATTTTTTGTGAAAATGGTTCTACATTTTTTTTTTAGGCCTGTCCAGAATGTCGCTTTTTCGGCATGATCTGAGTCATCGTTTTTAGGGACAAAATAGAAATCTGCAATTTTTTGTGAAAATGGTTTTAAAATGTTTTTTTAGGCATGTCCAGAATGTCGATAGTTCGGTATGACCGGGGTCACTGTTTTTGTGTCAAAAAATGAAGAAAAAAAAATCAGCAATTTTTGGTGAAAATGTTTATTTTTTTTTTTTTAGGCCTGTCCAGAATGTCGCTTTTTCGGCATGATCGGAGTCATCGTTTTTAGGGACAAAATAGAAATCTGCAATTTTTTGTGAAAATGGTTTTAAAATGGTTTTTTTAGGCCTGTCCAGAATGTCGATAGTTCGGTATGACCGGGGTCACTGTTTTTGTGTCAAAAAATGAAGAAAAAAAAATCAGCCATTTTTGGTGAAAATGGTTTTTTAATTTTTTTTTAGGCCTGTCCAGAATGTCGATAGTTCGGCATGACCGGGGTCACTGTTTTTGTGTCAAAAAATGAAAAAAAGAATTCTGAGCTTTTTTTTTGAAAATGGTTCTAAAATGCTTTTTTTTTAGGCCTGTCCAAAATGTCGCTAGTTCGGCATGATCGGAGTCATCGTTTTTGGTGACAAAAATAGAAATCTACAATTTTTTGTGAAAATGGTTTTAAAATGTTTTTTTTTAGGCCTGTCCAGAATGTCGCTAGTTCGGCATGACCGGGGTCACTGTTTTTGTGTCAAAAAATGAAAAAAAGAATTCTGAGCTTTTTTTGAAAATGGTTCTAAAATGCTTTTTTTTTAGGCCTGTCCAAAATGTCGCTTTTTCGGCATGATCGGAGTCATCGTTTTTAGGGACAAAATAGAAATCTGCAATTTTTGGTGAAAATGGTTTTAAAATGTTTTTTTTAGGCCTGTCCAGAATGTCGATAGTTCGGCATGACCGGGGTCACTGTTTTTGTGTCACGAAAATGAGAAAAAAATATCTGCAATTTTTTGTGAAAATGGTTCTAAAAATTTCTTTTAGGCCTGTCCAGAATCTCGCTTTTTCGGCATGATCGGAGTCATCGTTTTTAGGGACAAAATAGAAATCTGCAATTTTTTGTGAAAATGTTTTTAAAATGTTTTTTTTAGGCCTGTCCAGAATGTCGATAGTTCGGCATGACCGGGGTCACTGTTTTTGTGTCACGAAAATGAAGAAAAAAAAATCAGCAATTTTTGGTGAAAATGGTTCTACATTTTTTTTTAGGCCTATCCAGAATGTCGCTTTTTCGGCATGATCGGAGTCATCGTTTTTAGGGACAAAATAGAAATCTGCAATTTTTTGTGAAAATGGTTTTAAAATGTTTTTTTAGGCATGTCCAGAATGTCGATAGTTCGGTATGACCGGGGTCACTGTTTTTGTGTCAAAAAATGAAGAATTAAAAATCAGCCATTTTTGGTGAAAATGGTTTTTTAATTTTTTTTTAGTCCTGTCCAGAATGTCGATAGTTCGGCATGACCGGGGTCACTGTTTTTGTGTCAAAAAATGAAGAAAAAAAAATCAGCAATTTTTGGTGAAAATGGTTTTTAATTTATTTTTTAGGCCTGTCCAGAATGTCGCTTTTCGGCATGATCGGAGTCATCGTTTTTAGGGACAAAATAGAAATCTGCAATTTTTTGTGAAAATGGTTTTAAAATTTTTTTTTAGGCCTGTCCAGAATGTCGCTTTTTCGGCATGATCGGAGTCATCGTTTTTAGGGACAAAATAGAAATCTGCAATTTTTTGTGAAAATGTTTTTAAAATGTTTTTTTTAGGCCTGTCCAGAATGTCGATAGTTCGGCATGACCGGGGTCACTGTTTTTGTGTCACGAAAATGAGAAAAAAATATCTGCAATTTTTTGTGAAAATGGTTCTACATTTTTTTTTTAGGCCTGTCCAGAATGTCGCTTTTTCGGCATGATCTGAGTCATCGTTTTTAGGGACAAAATAGAAATCTGCAATTTTTTGTGAAAATGGTTTTAAAATGTTTTTTTAGGCATGTCCAGAATGTCGATAGTTCGGTATGACCGGGGTCACTGTTTTTGTGTCAAAAAATGAAGAAAAAAAAATCAGCCATTTTTGGTGAAAATGGTTTTTTATTTTTTTTTTAGGCCTGTCCAGAATGTCGATAGTTCGGCATGACCGGGGTCACTGTTTTTGTGTCAAAAAATGAAAAAAAGAATTCTGAGCTTTTTTTTTGAAAATGGTTCTAAAATGCTTTTTTTTTAGGCCTGTCCAAAATGTCGCTAGTTCGGCATGATCGGAGTCATCGTTTTTGGTGACAAAAATAGAAATCTACAATTTTTTGTGAAAATGGTTTTAAAATGTTTTTTTTAGGCCTGTCCAGAATGTCGCTAGTTCGGCATGACCGGGGTCACTGTTTTTGTGTCAAAAAATGAAAAAAAGAATTCTGAGCTTTTTTTGAAAATGGTTCTAAAATGCTTTTTTTTTAGGCCTGTCCAAAATGTCGCTTTTTCGGCATGATCGGAGTCATCGTTTTTAGGGACAAAATAGAAATCTGCAATTTTTTGTGAAAATGGTTTTAAAATGTTTTTTTTTTAGGCCTGTCCAGAATGTCGCTTTTTCGGCATGATCTGAGTCATCGTTTTTAGGGACAAAATAGAAATCTGCAATTTTTTGTGAAAATGGTTTTAAAATGTTTTTTTAGGCATGTCCAGAATGTCGATAGTTCGGTATGACCGGGGTCACTGTTTTTGTGTCAAAAAATGAAGAAAAAAAAATCAGCAATTTTTGGTGAAAATGTTTTTTTTTTTTTTTTTAGGCCTGTCCAGAATGTCGCTTTTTCGGCATGATCGGAGTCATCGTTTTTAGGGACAAAATAGAAATCTGCAATTTTTTGTGAAAATGGTTTTAAAATGGTTTTTTTAGGCCTGTCCAGAATGTCGATAGTTCGGCATAATCGGGGTCACTGTTTTTGTGTCACGAAAATGAAGAAAAAAAAATCAGCAATTTTTGGTGAAAATGGTTTTTAAAATTTTTTTTAGGCCTGTCCAGAATGTGGCTTTTTCGGCATGATCGGAGTCATTGTTTTTAGGGACAAAATAGAAATCTGCAATTTTTGGTGAAAATGGTTTTAAAAATTTTTTTTAGGCCTGTCCAGAATGTGGCTTTTTCGGCATGATCGGAGTCATTGTTTTTAGGGACAAAATAGAAATCTGCAATTTTTGGTGAAAATGGTTTTAAAATGTTTTTTTTAGGCCTGTCCAGAATGTCGATAGTTCGGCATGACCGGGGTCACTGTTTTTGTGTCACGAAAATGAGAAAAAAATATCTGCAATTTTTTGTGAAAATGGTTCTACATTTTTTTTTTAGGCCTGTCCAGAATGTCGCTTTTTCGGCATGATCTGAGTCATCGTTTTTAGGGACAAAATAGAAATCTGCAATTTTTTGTGAAAATGGTTTTAAAATGTTTTTTTAGGCATGTCCAGAATGTCGATAGTTCGGTATGACCGGGGTCACTGTTTTTGTGTCAAAAAATGAAGAAAAAAAAATCAGCCATTTTTGGTGAAAATGGTTTTTTAATTTTTTTTTAGGCCTGTCCAGAATGTCGCTTTTTCGGCATGATCGGAGTCATCGTTTTTAGGGACAAAATAGAAATCTGCAATTTTTTGTGAAAATGGTTTTAAAATGGTTTTTTTAGGCCTGTCCAGAATGTCGATAGTTCGGCATAACCGGGGTCACTGTTTTTGTGTCACGAAAATGAAGAAAAAAAAATCAGCAATTTTTGGTGAAAATGGTTTTTAAATTTTTTTTTAGGCCTGTCCAGAATGTGGCTTTTTCAGCATGATCGGAGTCATTGTTTTTAGGGACAAAATAGAAATCTGCAATTTTTGGTGAAAATGGTTTTTAATTTTTTTTTTAGGCCTGTCCAGAATGTGGCTTTTTCGGCATGATCGGAGTCATTGTTTTTAGGGACAAAATAGAAATCTGCAATTTTTGGTGAAAATGGTTTTAAAATGTTTTTTTTAGGCCTGTCCAGAATGTCGATAGTTCGGCATGACCGGGGTCACTGTTTTTGTGTCAAAAAATGAAAAAAAAATATCTGCAATTTTTTGTGAAAATGGTTCTAAAAAAATTTTTTAGGCCTGTCCAGAATGTCGCTTTTTCGGCATGATCGGAGTCATCGTTTTTAGGGACAAAATAGAAATCTGCAATTTTTTGTGAAAATGTTTTTAAAATGTTTTTTTTAGGCCTGTCCAGAATGTCGATAGTTCGGCATGACCGGGGTCACTGTTTTTGTGTCACGAAAATGAGAAAAAAATATCTGCAATTTTTTGTGAAAATGGTTCTACATTTTTTTTTTAGGCCTGTCCAGAATGTCGCTTTTTCGGCATGATCTGAGTCATCGTTTTTAGGGACAAAATAGAAATCTGCAATTTTTTGTGAAAATGGTTTTAAAATGTTTTTTTAGGCATGTCCAGAATGTCGATAGTTCGGTATGACCGGGGTCACTGTTTTTGTGTCAAAAAATGAAGAAAAAAAAATCAGCAATTTTTGGTGAAAATGTTTATTTTTTTTTTTTTAGGCCTGTCCAGAATGTCGCTTTTTCGGCATGATCGGAGTCATCGTTTTTAGGGACAAAATAGAAATCTGCAATTTTTTGTGAAAATGGTTTTAAAATGGTTTTTTTAGGCCTGTCCAGAATGTCGATAGTTCGGTATGACCGGGGTCACTGTTTTTGTGTCAAAAAATGAAGAAAAAAAAATCAGCCATTTTTGGTGAAAATGGTTTTTTAATTTTTTTTTAGGCCTGTCCAGAATGTCGATAGTTCGGCATGACCGGGGTCACTGTTTTTGTGTCAAAAAATGAAAAAAAGAATTCTGAGCTTTTTTTTTGAAAATGGTTCTAAAATGCTTTTTTTTTAGGCCTGTCCAAAATGTCGCTAGTTCGGCATGATCGGAGTCATCGTTTTTGGTGACAAAAATAGAAATCTACAATTTTTTGTGAAAATGGTTTTAAAATGTTTTTTTTTAGGCCTGTCCAGAATGTCGCTAGTTCGGCATGACCGGGGTCACTGTTTTTGTGTCAAAAAATGAAAAAAAGAATTCTGAGCTTTTTTTGAAAATGGTTCTAAAATGCTTTTTTTTTAGGCCTGTCCAAAATGTCGCTTTTTCGGCATGATCGGAGTCATCGTTTTTAGGGACAAAATAGAAATCTGCAATTTTTGGTGAAAATGGTTTTAAAATGTTTTTTTTAGGCCTGTCCAGAATGTCGATAGTTCGGCATGACCGGGGTCACTGTTTTTGTGTCACGAAAATGAGAAAAAAATATCTGCAATTTTTTGTGAAAATGGTTCTAAAAATTTCTTTTAGGCCTGTCCAGAATCTCGCTTTTTCGGCATGATCGGAGTCATCGTTTTTAGGGACAAAATAGAAATCTGCAATTTTTTGTGAAAATGTTTTTAAAATGTTTTTTTTAGGCCTGTCCAGAATGTCGATAGTTCGGCATGACCGGGGTCACTGTTTTTGTGTCACGAAAATGAAGAAAAAAAAATCAGCAATTTTTGGTGAAAATGGTTCTACATTTTTTTTTAGGCCTATCCAGAATGTCGCTTTTTCGGCATGATCGGAGTCATCGTTTTTAGGGACAAAATAGAAATCTGCAATTTTTTGTGAAAATGGTTTTAAAATGTTTTTTTAGGCATGTCCAGAATGTCGATAGTTCGGTATGACCGGGGTCACTGTTTTTGTGTCAAAAAATGAAGAATTAAAAATCAGCCATTTTTGGTGAAAATGGTTTTTTAATTTTTTTTTAGTCCTGTCCAGAATGTCGATAGTTCGGCATGACCGGGGTCACTGTTTTTGTGTCAAAAAATGAAGAAAAAAAAATCAGCAATTTTTGGTGAAAATGGTTTTTAATTTATTTTTTAGGCCTGTCCAGAATGTCGCTTTTCGGCATGATCGGAGTCATCGTTTTTAGGGACAAAATAGAAATCTGCAATTTTTTGTGAAAATGGTTTTAAAATTTTTTTTTAGGCCTGTCCAGAATGTCGCTTTTTCGGCATGATCGGAGTCATCGTTTTTAGGGACAAAATAGAAATCTGCAATTTTTTGTGAAAATGTTTTTAAAATGTTTTTTTTAGGCCTGTCCAGAATGTCGATAGTTCGGCATGACCGGGGTCACTGTTTTTGTGTCACGAAAATGAGAAAAAAATATCTGCAATTTTTTGTGAAAATGGTTCTACATTTTTTTTTTAGGCCTGTCCAGAATGTCGCTTTTTCGGCATGATCTGAGTCATCGTTTTTAGGGACAAAATAGAAATCTGCAATTTTTTGTGAAAATGGTTTTAAAATGTTTTTTTAGGCATGTCCAGAATGTCGATAGTTCGGTATGACCGGGGTCACTGTTTTTGTGTCAAAAAATGAAGAAAAAAAAATCAGCCATTTTTGGTGAAAATGGTTTTTTATTTTTTTTTTAGGCCTGTCCAGAATGTCGATAGTTCGGCATGACCGGGGTCACTGTTTTTGTGTCAAAAAATGAAAAAAAGAATTCTGAGCTTTTTTTTTGAAAATGGTTCTAAAATGCTTTTTTTTTAGGCCTGTCCAAAATGTCGCTAGTTCGGCATGATCGGAGTCATCGTTTTTGGTGACAAAAATAGAAATCTACAATTTTTTGTGAAAATGGTTTTAAAATGTTTTTTTTAGGCCTGTCCAGAATGTCGCTAGTTCGGCATGACCGGGGTCACTGTTTTTGTGTCAAAAAATGAAAAAAAGAATTCTGAGCTTTTTTTGAAAATGGTTCTAAAATGCTTTTTTTTTAGGCCTGTCCAAAATGTCGCTTTTTCGGCATGATCGGAGTCATCGTTTTTAGGGACAAAATAGAAATCTGCAATTTTTTGTGAAAATGGTTTTAAAATGTTTTTTTTTTAGGCCTGTCCAGAATGTCGCTTTTTCGGCATGATCTGAGTCATCGTTTTTAGGGACAAAATAGAAATCTGCAATTTTTTGTGAAAATGGTTTTAAAATGTTTTTTTAGGCATGTCCAGAATGTCGATAGTTCGGTATGACCGGGGTCACTGTTTTTGTGTCAAAAAATGAAGAAAAAAAAATCAGCAATTTTTGGTGAAAATGTTTTTTTTTTTTTTTTTAGGCCTGTCCAGAATGTCGCTTTTTCGGCATGATCGGAGTCATCGTTTTTAGGGACAAAATAGAAATCTGCAATTTTTTGTGAAAATGGTTTTAAAATGGTTTTTTTAGGCCTGTCCAGAATGTCGATAGTTCGGCATAATCGGGGTCACTGTTTTTGTGTCACGAAAATGAAGAAAAAAAAATCAGCAATTTTTGGTGAAAATGGTTTTTAAATTTTTTTTTAGGCCTGTCCAGAATGTGGCTTTTTCGGCATGATCGGAGTCATTGTTTTTAGGGACAAAATAGAAATCTGCAATTTTTGGTGAAAATGGTTTTTAAATTTTTTTTTAGGCCTGTCCAGAATGTGGCTTTTTCGGCATGATCGGAGTCATTGTTTTTAGGGACAAAATAGAAATCTGCAATTTTTGGTGAAAATGGTTTTAAAATGTTTTTTTTAGGCCTGTCCAGAATGTCGATAGTTCGGCATGACCGGGGTCACTGTTTTTGTGTCACGAAAATGAGAAAAAAATATCTGCAATTTTTTGTGAAAATGGTTCTACATTTTTTTTTTAGGCCTGTCCAGAATGTCGCTTTTTCGGCATGATCTGAGTCATCGTTTTTAGGGACAAAATAGAAATCTGCAATTTTTTGTGAAAATGGTTTTAAAATGTTTTTTTAGGCATGTCCAGAATGTCGATAGTTCGGTATGACCGGGGTCACTGTTTTTGTGTCAAAAAATGAAGAAAAAAAAATCAGCCATTTTTGGTGAAAATGGTTTTTTAATTTTTTTTTAGGCCTGTCCAGAATGTCGCTTTTTCGGCATGATCGGAGTCATCGTTTTTAGGGACAAAATAGAAATCTGCAATTTTTTGTGAAAATGGTTTTAAAATGGTTTTTTTAGGCCTGTCCAGAATGTCGATAGTTCGGCATAACCGGGGTCACTGTTTTTGTGTCACGAAAATGAAGAAAAAAAAATCAGCAATTTTTGGTGAAAATGGTTTTTAAATTTTTTTTTAGGCCTGTCCAGAATGTGGCTTTTTCAGCATGATCGGAGTCATTGTTTTTAGGGACAAAATAGAAATCTGCAATTTTTGGTGAAAATGGTTTTAAAATGTTTTTTTTAGGCCTGTCCAGAATGTCGATAGTTCGGCATGACCGGGGTCACTGTTTTTGTGTCAAAAAATGAAAAAAAAATATCTGCAATTTTTTGTGAAAATGGTTCTAAAAAATTTTTTTAGGCCTGTCCAGAATGTCGCTTTTTCGGCATGATCGGAGTCATCGTTTTTAGGGACAAAATAGAAATCTGCAATTTTTTGTGAAAATGTTTTTAAAATGTTTTTTTTAGGCCTGTCCAGAATGTCGATAGTTCGGCATGACCGGGGTCACTGTTTTTGTGTCACGAAAATGAGAAAAAAATATCTGCAATTTTTTGTGAAAATGGTTCTACATTTTTTTTTTAGGCCTGTCCAGAATGTCGCTTTTTCGGCATGATCTGAGTCATCGTTTTTAGGGACAAAATAGAAATCTGCAATTTTTTGTGAAAATGGTTTTAAAATGTTTTTTTAGGCATGTCCAGAATGTCGATAGTTCGGTATGACCGGGGTCACTGTTTTTGTGTCAAAAAATGAAGAAAAAAAAATCAGCAATTTTTGGTGAAAATGTTTTTTTTTTTTTTTTTAGGCCTGTCCAGAATGTCGCTTTTTCGGCATGATCGGAGTCATCGTTTTTAGGGACAAAATAGAAATCTGCAATTTTTTGTGAAAATGGTTTTAAAATGGTTTTTTTAGGCCTGTCCAGAATGTCGATAGTTCGGTATGACCGGGGTCACTGTTTTTGTGTCAAAAAATGAAGAAAAAAAAATCAGCCATTTTTGGTGAAAATGGTTTTTTAATTTTTTTTTAGGCCTGTCCAGAATGTCGATAGTTCGGCATGACCGGGGTCACTGTTTTTGTGTCAAAAAATGAAAAAAAGAATTCTGAGCTTTTTTTTTGAAAATGGTTCTAAAATGCTTTTTTTTTAGGCCTGTCCAAAATGTCGCTAGTTCGGCATGATCGGAGTCATCGTTTTTAGGGACAAAATAGAAATCTGCAATTTTTGGTGAAAATGGTTTTAAAATGTTTTTTTTAGGCCTGTCCAGAATGTCGATAGTTCGGTATGACCGGGGTCACTGTTTTTGTGTCAAAAAATGAAGAATTAAAAATCAGCCATTTTTGGTGAAAATTTTTTTTTAATTTTTTTTTAGTCCTGTCCAGAATGTCGATAGTTCGGCATGACCGGGGTCACTGTTTTTGTGTCAAAAAATGAAGAAAAAAATATCTGCAATTTTTTGTGAAAATGGTTCTACATTTTTTTTTTAGGCCTGTCCAGAATGTCGCTTTTTCGGCATGATCTGAGTCATCGTTTTTAGGGACAAAATAGAAATCTGCAATTTTTTGTGAAAATGGTTTTAAAATGTTTTTTTAGGCATGTCCAGAATGTCGATAGTTCGGTATGACCGGGGTCACTGTTTTTGTGTCAAAAAATGAAGAAAAAAAAATCAGCCATTTTTGGTGAAAATGGTTTTTTAATTTTTTTTTAGGCCTGTCCAGAATGTCGATAGTTCGGCATGACCGGGGTCACTGTTTTTGTGTCACGAAAATGAGAAAAAAATATCTGCAATTTTTTGTGAAAATGGTTCTAAAAATTTCTTTTAGGCCTGTCCAGAATCTCGCTTTTTCGGCATGATCGGAGTCATCGTTTTTAGGGACAAAATAGAAATCTGCAATTTTTTGTGAAAATGTTTTTAAAATGTTTTTTTTAGGCCTGTCCAGAATGTCGATAGTTCGGCATGACCGGGGTCACTGTTTTTGTGTCACGAAAATGAAGAAAAAAAAATCAGCAATTTTTGGTGAAAATGGTTCTACATTTTTTTTTAGGCCTGTCCAGAATGTCGCTTTTTCGGCATGATCGGAGTCATCGTTTTTAGGGACAAAATAGAAATCTGCAATTTTTTGTGAAAATGGTTTTAAAATGTTTTTTTAGGCATGTCCAGAATGTCGATAGTTCGGTATGACCGGGGTCACTGTTTTTGTGTCAAAAAATGAAGAATTAAAAATCAGCCATTTTTGGTGAAAATGTTTTTTTAATTTTTTTTTAGTCCTGTCCAGAATGTCGATAGTTCGGCATGACCGGGGTCACTGTTTTTGTGTCAAAAAATGAAGAAAAAAAAATCAGCAATTTTTGGTGAAAATGGTTTTTAATTTATTTTTTAGGCCTGTCCAGAATGTCGCTTTTCGGCATGATCGGAGTCATCGTTTTTAGGGACAAAATAGAAATCTGCAATTTTTTGTGAAAATGGTTTTAAAAATTTTTTTTAGGCCTGTCCAGAATGTCGCTTTTTCGGCATGATCGGAGTCATCGTTTTTAGGGACAAAATAGAAATCTGCAATTTTTTGTGAAAATGTTTTTAAAATGTTTTTTTTAGGCCTGTCCAGAATGTCGATAGTTCGGCATGACCGGGGTCACTGTTTTTGTGTCACGAAAATGAGAAAAAAATATCTGCAATTTTTTGTGAAAATGGTTCTACATTTTTTTTTTAGGCCTGTCCAGAATGTCGCTTTTTCGGCATGATCTGAGTCATCGTTTTTAGGGACAAAATAGAAATCTGCAATTTTTTGTGAAAATGGTTTTAAAATGTTTTTTTAGGCATGTCCAGAATGTCGATAGTTCGGTATGACCGGGGTCACTGTTTTTGTGTCAAAAAATGAAGAAAAAAAAATCAGCCATTTTTGGTGAAAATGGTTTTTTAATTTTTTTTTAGGCCTGTCCAGAATGTCGATAGTTCGGCATGACCGGGGTCACTGTTTTTGTGTCAAAAAATGAAAAAAAGAATTCTGAGCTTTTTTTTTGAAAATGGTTCTAAAATGCTTTTTTTTTAGGCCTGTCCAAAATGTCGCTAGTTCGGCATGATCGGAGTCATCGTTTTTGGTGACAAAAATAGAAATCTACAATTTTTTGTGAAAATGGTTTTAAAATGTTTTTTTTAGGCCTGTCCAGAATGTCGCTAGTTCGGCATGACCGGGGTCACTGTTTTTGTGTCAAAAAATGAAAAAAAGAATTCTGAGCTTTTTTTGAAAATGGTTCTAAAATGCTTTTTTTTTAGGCCTGTCCAAAATGTCGCTTTTTCGGCATGATCGGAGTCATCGTTTTTAGGGACAAAATAGAAATCTGCAATTTTTTGTGAAAATGGTTTTAAAATGTTTTTTTTTTAGGCCTGTCCAGAATGTCGCTAGTTTGGCATGACCGGGGTCACTGTTTTTGTGTCACGAAAATGAAGAAAAAAAAATCAGCAATTTTTGGTGAAAATGGCTCTACATTTTTTTTTAGGCCTGTCCAGAATGTCGCTTTTTCGGCATGATCGGAGTCATCGTTTTTAGGGACAAAATAGAAATCTGCAATTTTTTGTGAAAATGGTTTTAAAATGTTTTTTTAGGCATGTCCAGAATGTCGATAGTTCGGTATGACCGGGGTCACTGTTTTTGTGTCAAAAAATGAAGAATTAAAAATCAGCCATTTTTGGTGAAAATGGTTTTGTAATTTTTCTTTAGGCCTGTCCAGAATGATGATAGTTCGGCATGACCGGGGTCACTGTTTTTGTGTCAAAAAATGAAAAAATAATTCTGAGCTTTTTTTTTGAAAATGGTTAAAAAAAAATTTTTTAGGCCTGTCCAGAATGTTGCTTTTTCGGCATGATCGGAGTCATCGTTTTTAGGGACAAAATAGAAATCTGCAATTTTTTGTGAAAATGGTTTTAAAATGTTTTTTTTAGGCCTGTCCATAATGTCGATAGTTCGGTATGACCGGGGTCACTGTTTTTGTGTCAAAAAATGAAGAAAAAAAAATCAGCCATTTTTGGTGAAAATGGTTTTTAATTTTTTTTTTAGGCCTGTCCAGAATGTCGCTTTTCGGCATGATCGGAGTCATCGTTTTTAGGGACAAAATAGAAATCTGCAATTTTTTGTGAAAATGGTTTTAAAATGTTTTTTTTAGGCCTGTCCAGAATGTCGATAGTTCGGCATGACCGGGGTCACTGTTTTTGTGTCACGAAAATGAAGAAAAAAAAATCAGCAATTTTTGGTGAAAATGGTTCTACATTTTTTTTTAGGCCTGTCCAGAATGTCGCTTTTTCGGCATGATCGGAGTCATCGTTTTTAGGGACAAAATAGAAATCTGCAATTTTTTGTGAAAATGGTTTTAAAATGTTTTTTTAGGCATGTCCAGAATGTCGATAGTTCGGTATGACCGGGGTCACTGTTTTTGTGTCAAAAAATGAAGAAAAAAAAATCAGCCATTTTTGGTGAAAATGGTTTTTTAATTTTTTTTTAGGCCTGTCCAGAATGTCGATAGTTCGGCATGACCGGGGTCACTGTTTTTGTGTCAAAAAATGAAAAAAAGAATTCTGAGCTTTTTTTTTGAAAATGGTTCTAAAATGCTTTTTTTTTAGGCCTGTCCAAAATGTCGCTAGTTCGGCATGATCGGAGTCATCGTTTTTGGTGACAAAAATAGAAATCTACAATTTTTTGTGAAAATGGTTTTAAAATGTTTTTTTTAGGCCTGTCCAGAATGTCGCTAGTTCGGCATGACCGGGGTCACTGTTTTTGTGTCAAAAAATGAAAAAAAGAATTCTGAGCTTTTTTTGAAAATGGTTCTAAAATGCTTTTTTTTTAGGCCTGTCCAAAATGTCGCTTTTTCGGCATGATCGGAGTCATCGTTTTTAGGGACAAAATAGAAATCTGCAATTTTTTGTGAAAATGGTTTTAAAATGTTTTTTTTTTAGGCCTGTCCAGAATGTCGCTAGTTTGGCATGACCGGGGTCACTGTTTTTGTGTCACGAAAATGAAGAAAAAAAAATCAGCAATTTTTGGTGAAAATGGTGTGTGTGTGTGTGTTGTCGGTGTGTGTGTGTGTTGTCGGTGTGTGTGTGTGTAGTCTGGGTGTGTGTGTGTGTGTGTGTGTGTGTGTGTGTGTGTGTGTGTGTTGTCGGTGTGTGTGTGTTGTTGGTGTGTGTGTGTGTGTGTGTGTTGTCGGTGTGTGTGTGTGTTGTCGGTGTGTGTGTGTTGTGTGTGTGTGTTGTCGGTGTGTGTGTGTGTTGTCGGTGTGTGTGTGTGTGTTGTCGGTGTGTGTGTGTGTGTTGTGTGTGTGTGTGTTGTCGGTGTGTGTGTGTTGTCGGTGTGTGTGTGTGTGTGTGTGTGTGTTGTCGGTGTGTGTGTGTTGTCGGTGTGTGTGTGTGTGTTGTCGGTGTGTGTGTGTTGTCGGTGTGTGTGTGTGTGTGTGTGTGTGTATTGTCGGTGTGTGTGTGTTGTCGGTGTGTGTGTGTGTGTTGTCGGTGTGTGTGTGTGTGTGTTGTCGGTGTGTGTGTGTGTTGTCAGTGTGTGTGTGTGTGTGTTGTCGGTGTGTGTGTGTGTGTGTGTGTTGTCGGTGTGTGTGTGTTGTCGGTGTGTGTGTGTGTGTTGTCGGTGTGTGTGTGTGTGTGTTGTCGGTGTGTGTGTGTGTGTGTTTCTGGTGTGTGTGTGTGTGTTGTCGGTGTGTGTGTGTGTGTTGTCGGTGTGTGTGTGTGTGTGTGTTGTCGGTGTGTGTGTGTGTGTGTTGTCGGTGTGTGTGTGTGTTGTCGGTGTGTGTGTGTTTGTGTGTGTGTTGTCGGTGTGTTTGTGTGTGTGTGTTGTCGGTGTGTGTGTGTGTGTTGTCGGTGTGTGTGTGTGTGTTGTGTGTGTGTGTGTGTTGTCGGTGTGTGTGTGTGTTGTCGGTGTGTGTGTGTGTGTGTGTTGTCGGTGTGTGTGTGTGTGTGTTGTCGGTGTGTGTGTGTGTGTGTTGTCGGTGTGTGTGTGTGTGTGTTGTCGGTGTGTGTGTGTGTCTGTGTGTTGTCGGTGTGTGTGTGTGTGTTGTCGGTGTGTGTGTGTGTGTGTTGTCGGTGTGTGTGTGTGTTGCTGGTGTGTGTGTGTGTGTGTGTGTGTTGTCGGTGTGTGTGTGCGTGTTGTCGGTGTGTGTTTGTGTGTGTTGTCGGTGTGTTTGTGTGTGTGTTGTCGTTGTGTGTGTGTGTGTGTTGTCGGTGTGTGTGTGTGTGTTGTGTGTGTGTGTGTGTGTTGTCGGTGTGTGTGTGTGTGTGTGCTGTCGGTGTGTGTGTGTGTGTGTTGTCGGTGTGTGTGTGTGTGTTGTGTGTGTGTGTGTGTGTTGTCGGTGTGTGTGTGTGTGTGTGCTGTCGGTGTGTGTGTGTGTGTGTGTGTGTTGTCGGTGTGTGTGTGTGTGTGTGTTGTCGGTGTGTGTGTGTGTGTGTGTTGTCGGTGTGTGTGTGTGTGTGTGTGTTGTCAGTGTGTGTCTGTGTGTTATCTGTGTGTGTGTGTGTGTGTGTTGTCGGTGTGTGTGTGTGTCTGTGTTGTCGGTGTGTGTGTGTGTGTGTTGTCGGTGTGTGTGTGTGTGTTGTCTGTGTGTGTGTGTGTGTGTTGTCAGTGTGTGTGTGTGTGTGTTGTCGGTGTGTGTGTGTGTGTTGTGTGTGTGTGTGTGTGTGTGTGTTGTCGGTGTGTGTGTGTGTGTGTGCTGTCGGTGTGTGTGTGTGTGTGTGTGTGTGTTGTCGGTGTGTGTGTGTGTGTGTGTGTTGTCAGTGTGTGTCTGTGTGTTATCTGTGTGTGTGTGTGTGTGTGTTGTCGGTGTGTGTGTGTGTCTGTGTTGTCGGTGTGTGTGTGTGTGTGTTGTCGGTGTGTGTGTGTGTGTTGTCTGTGTGTGTGTGTGTTGTCAGTGTGTGTGTGTGTGTGTTGTCGGTGTGTGTGTGTGTGTGTTGTCGGTGTGTGTGTGTGTGTGTGTGTGTGTGTGTGTGTGTTGTCGGTGTGTGTGTGTGTGTGTTGTCGGTGTCTTTGTGTGTGTGTGTTGTCATTGTGTGTGTGTGTGTTGTCGGTGTGTGTGTGTGTGTTCTGTGTGTGTGTGTTGTCGGTGTGTGTGTGTGTTGTCGGTGTGTGTGTGTGTGTGTTGTCGATGTGTGTGTGTGTGTTGTCAGTGTGTGTGTGTGTGTGTGTGTGTTATCGGTGTGTGTGTGTGTGTGTGTGTGTTGTCGGTGTGTGTGTGTGTGTGTTGTCGGTGTGTGTGTGTGTGTGTGTTGTCGGTGTGTGTGTGTGTGTGTGTTGTCGGTGTGTGTGTGTGTGTGTTGTCGGTGTGTGTGTGTGTGTGTGTGTTGTCGGTGTGTGTGTGTGCTCTACATTTTTTTTTAGGCCTGTCCAGAATGTCGCTTTTTCGGCATGATCGGAGTCATCGTTTTTAGGGACAAAATAGAAATCTGCAATTTTTTGTGAAAATGGTTTTAAAATGTTTTTTTAGGCATGTCCAGAATGTCGATAGTTCGGTATGACCGGGGTCACTGTTTTTGTGTCAAAAAATGAAGAATTAAAAATCAGCCATTTTTGGTGAAAATGGTTTTGTAATTTTTCTTTAGGCCTGTCCAGAATGATGATAGTTCGGCATGACCGGGGTCACTGTTTTTGTGTCAAAAAATGAAAAAATAATTCTGAGCTTTTTTTTTGAAAATGGTTAAAAAAAAAAATTTTAGGCCTGTCCAGAATGTTGCTTTTTCGGCATGATCGGAGTCATCGTTTTTAGGGACAAAATAGAAATCTGCAATTTTTTGTGAAAATGGTTTTAAAATGTTTTTTTTAGGCCTGTCCATAATGTCGATAGTTCGGTATGACCGGGGTCACTGTTTTTGTGTCAAAAAATGAAGAAAAAAAAATCAGCCATTTTTGGTGAAAATGGTTTTTAATTTTTTTTTTAGGCCTGTCCAGAATGTCGCTTTTCGGCATGATCGGAGTCATCGTTTTTAGGGACAAAATAGAAATCTGCAATTTTTTGTGAAAATGGTTTTAAAAATTTTTTTTAGGCCTGTCCAGAATGTCGCTTTTTCGGCATGATCGGAGTCATCGTTTTTAGGGACAAAATAGAAATCTGCAATTTTTTGTGAAAATGGTTTTAAAATGTTTTTTTAGGCCTGTCCAGAATGTCGATAGTTCGGCATGACCGGGGTCACTGTTTTTGTGTCACGAAAATGAAAAAAAAATATCTGCAATTTTTGGTGAAAATGGTTCTAAATTTTTTTTTTAGACCTGTCCAGAATGTCGCTTTTCGGCATGATCGGAGTCATCGTTTTTAGGGAAAAAATAGAAATCTGCAATTTTTTGTGAAAATGGTTTTAAAATGTTTTTTTTAGGCCTGTCCAGAATGTCGATAGTTCGGCATGACCGGGGTCACTGTTTTTGTGTCAAAAAATGAAAAAAAGAATTCTGAGCTTTTTTTGAAAATGGTTCTAAAATGCTTTTTTTTAGGCCTGTCCAAAATGTCGCTTTTTCGGCATGATCGGAGTCATCGTTTTTAGGGACAAAATAGAAATCTGCAATTTTTTGTGAAAATGGTTTTAAAATGTTTTTTTTAGGACTGTCCAGAATGTCGATAGTTCGGCATGACCGGGGTCACTGTTTTTGTGTCAAAAAATGAAAAAAAGAATTCTGAGCTTTTTTTTTGAAAATGGTTCTAAAATGCTTTTTTTTTAGGCCTGTCCAAAATGTCGCTAGTTCGGCATGATCGGAGTATTCGTTTTTGGTGACAAAAATAGAAATCTACAATTTTTAGTGAAAATTGTTTTAAAATGTTTTTTTAAGGCCTGTCCAGAATGTCGCTAGTTTGGCATGACCGGGGTCACTGTTTTTGTGTCAGGAAAATGAAGAAAAAAAAATCAGCAATTTTTGGTGAAAATGGTTTTAAAAATTTTTTTTAGACCTGTCCAGAATGTCGCTCTTTCAGCATGATCGGAGTCATCGTTTTTAGGGACAAAATAGAAATCTGCAATTTTTGGTGAAAATGGTTTTAAAATGTTTTTTTTAGGTCTGTCCAGAATGTCGATAGTTCGGCATGACCGGGGTCACTGTTTTTGTGTCACGAAAATGAGAAAAAAATATCTGCAATTTTTTGTGAAAATGGTTCTACATTATTTTTTTGGGCCTGTCCAGAATGTCGCTTTTTCGGCATGATCGGAGTCATCGTTTTTAGGGACAAAAAAGAAATCTGCAATTTTTTGTGAAAATGGTTTTAAAATGTTTTTTTTAGGCCTGTCCAGAATGTCGCTAGTTTGGCATGACCGGGGTCACTGTTTTTGTGTCACGAAAATGAAGAAAAAAAAATCAGCAATTTTTGTTGAAAATGGTTTTAAATTTTTTTTTTAAACCTGTCCAGAATGTCGCTTTTTCAGCATGATCGGAGTCATCGTTTTTAGGGACAAAATAGAAATCTGCAATTTTTGGTGAAAATGGTTTTAAAATGTTTTTTTAGGCCTGTCCAGAATGTCGATAGTTCGGCATGACCGGGGTCACTGTTTTTGTGTCACGAAAATGAGAAAAAAACATCTGCAATTTTTTGTGAAAATGGTTCTACATTTTTTTTTTGGCCTGTCCAGAATGTCGCTTTTTCGGCATGATCGGAGTCATCGTTTTTAGGGACAAAATAGAAATCTGCAATTTTTTGTGAAAATGGTTTTAAAATGTTTTTTTAGGCATGTCCAGAATGTCGATAGGTCGGTATGACCGGGGTCACTGTTTTTGTGTCACGAAAATGAGAAAAAAATATCTTCAATTTTTTGTGAAAATGGTTTTGAATTTTTTTTTTAGGCCTGTCCAGAATGACGATAGTTCAGCATGACCGGGGTCACTGTTTTTGTGTCAAAAAATGAAAAAAAGAATTCTGAGCTTTTTTTGAAAATGGTTCTAAAATGCTTTTTTTTTAGGCCTGTCCAAAATGTCGCTTTTTCGGCATGATCGGAGTCATCGTTTTTAGGGACAAAAAAAAATCAGCCATTTTTGGTGAAAATGTTTTTTAAAATTTTTTTTAGGCCTGTCCAGAATGTCGATAGTTCGGCATGACCGGGGTCACTGTTTTTGTGTCAAAAAATGAAGAAAAAAATCAGCCATTTTTGGTGAAAATGGTTTTTAATTTTTTTTTTAGGCCTGTCCAGAATGTCGCTAGTTTGGCATGACCGGGGTCACTGTTTTTGTGTCACGAAAATGAGAAAAAAACATCTGCAATTTTTTGTGAAAATGGTTCTACATTTTTTTTTTTGGCCTGTCCAGAATGTCGCTTTTTCGGCATGATCGGAGTCATCGTTTTTAGGGACAAAATAGAAATCTGCAATTTTTTGTGAAAATGGTTTTAAAATGTTTTTTTGGGGATGTCCAGAATGTCGATAGGTCGGTATGACCGGGGTCACTGTTTTTGTGTCAAAAAATGAAGAAAAAAAAATCTGCCATTTTTGGTGAAAATGTTTTTTTTAAAAATTTTTAGGCCTGTCCAGAATGTCGATAGTTCGGCATGACCGGGGTCACTGTTTTTGTGTCAAAAAATGAAAAAAAGAATTCTGAGCTTTTTTGGAAAATGGTTCTAAAATGCTTTTTTTTAGGCCTGTCCAAAATGTCGCTTTTTCGGCATGATCGGAGTCATCGTTTTTAGGGACAAAATAGAAATCTGCAATTTTTTGTGAAAATGGTTTTAAAATGTTTTTTTTAGGCCTGTCCAGAATGTCGCTAGTTTGGCATGACCGGGGTCACTGTTTTTGTGTCACGAAAATGAAGAAAAAAAAATCAGCAATTTTTGTTGAAAATGGTTTTAAATTTTTTTTTTAAACCTGTCCAGAATGTCGCTTTTTCAGCATGATCGGAGTCATCGTTTTTAGGGACAAAATAGAAATCTGCAATTTTTGGTGAAAATGGTTTTAAAATGTTTATTTTAGGCCTGTCCAGAATGTCGATAGTTCGGCATGACCGGGGTCACTGTTTTTGTGTCAAAAAATGAAAAAAAGAATTCTGAGCTTTTTTTTTGAAAATGGTTCTAAAATGCTTTTTTTTTAGGCCTGTCCAAAATGTCGCTAGTTCGGCATGATCGGAGTATTCGTTTTTGGTGACAAAAATAGAAATCTAAAATTTTTAGTGAAAATGGTTTTAAAATGTTTTTTTTAGGCCTGTCCAGAATGTCGCTAGTTTGGCATGACCGGGGTCACTGTTTTTGTGTCACGAAAATGAAGAAAAAAAAATCAGCAATTTTTGGTGAAAATGGTTTTAAAAAATTTTTTTAGACCTGTCCAGAATGTCGCTTTTTCAGCATGATCGGAGTCAGCGTTTTTAGGGACAAAATAGAAATCTGCAATTTTTGGTGAAAATGGTTTTAAAATGTTTTTTTTAGGCCTGTCCAGAATGTCGATAGTTCGGCATGACCGGGGTCACTGTTTTTGTGTCAAAAAATGAAAAAAAGAATTCTGAGCTTTTTTTTTGAAAATGGTTCTAAAATGCTTTTTTTTTAGGCCTGTCCAAAATGTCGCTAGTTCGGCATGATCCTAGTCATCGTTTTTGGTGACAAAAATAGAAATCTACAATTTTTTGTGAAAATGGTTCTACATTTTTTTTTTTGGCCTGTCCAGAATGTCGCTTTTTCGGCATGATCGGAGTCATCGTTTTTAGGGACAAAATAGAAATCTGCAATTTTTTGAGAAAATGGTTTTAAAATGTTTTTTTTAGGACTGTCCAGAATGTCGATAGTTCGGCTTGACCGGGGTCACTGTTTTTGTGTCAAAAAATGAAGAAAAAAAAATCAGCCATTTTTGGTGAAAATGGTTTTTTAATTTTTTTTTAGGCCTGTCCAGAATGTCGATAGTTCGGCATGACCGGGGTCACTGTTTTTGTGTCAAAAAATGAAAAAAAGAATTCTGAGCTTTTTTTGAAAATGGTTCTAAAATGCTTTTTTTTTAGGCCTGTCCAAAATGTCGCTTTTTCGGCATGATCGGAGTCATCGTTTTTAGGGACAAAATAGAAATCTGCAATTTTTTGTGAAAATGGTTTTAAAATGTTTTTTTTAGGTCTGTCCAGAATGTCGATAGTTCGGCATGACCGGGGTCACTGTTTTTGTGTCACGAAAATGAGAAAAAAATATCTGCAATTTTTTGTGAAAATGGTTCTACATTATTTTTTTTGGCCTGTCCAGAATGTCGCTTTTTCGGCATGATCGGAGTCATCGTTTTTAGGGACAAAATAGAAATCTGCAATTTTTTGAGAAAATGGTTTTAAAATGTTTTTTTTAGGACTGTCCAGAATGTCGATAGTTCGGCTTGACCGGGGTCACTGTTTTTGTGTCAAAAAATGAAAAAAAGAATTCTGAGCTTTTTTTTTGAAAATGGTTCTAAAATGCTTTTTTTTTAGGCCTGTCCAAAATGTCGCTAGTTCGGCATGATCGGAGTATTCGTTTTTGGTGACAAAAATAGAAATCTACAATTTTTAGTGAAAATTGTTTTAAAATGTTTTTTTTTTAGGCCTGTCCAGAATGTCGCTAGTTTGGCATGACCGGGGTCACTGTTTTTGTGTCACGAAAATGAAGAAAAAAAAATCAGCAATTTTTGGTGAAAATGGTTTTAAAAAATTTTTTTAGACCTGTCCAGAATGTCGCTTTTTCAGCATGATCGGAGTCATCGTTTTTAGGGACAAAATAGAAATCTGCAATTTTTTGTGAAAATGGTTTTAAAATGTTTTTTTAGGCATGTCCAGAATGTCGATAGTTCGGTATGACCGGGGTCACTGTTTTTGTGTCAAAAAATGAAAAAAAGAATTCTGAGCTTTTTTTTTGAAAATGGTTCTAAAATGCTTTTTTTTTAGGCCTGTCCAAAATGTCGCTAGTTCGGCATGATCCTAGTCATCGTTTTTGGTGACAAAAATAGAAATCTACAATTTTTTGTGAAAATGGTTTTAAAATGTTTTTTTTAGGCCTGTCCAGAATGTCGATAGTTCGGCATGACCGGGGTCACTGTTTTTGTGTCAAAAAATGAAGAAAAAAAAATCAGCCATTTTTGGTGAAAATGGTTTTTTAATTTTTTTTTAGGCCTGTCCAGAATGTCGATAGTTCGGCATGACCGGGGTCACTGTTTTTGTGTCAAAAAATGAAAAAAAGAATTCTGAGCTTTTTTTGAAAATGGTTCTAAAATGCTTTTTTTTTAGGCCTGTCCAAAATGTCGCTTTTTCGGCATGATCGGAGTCATCGTTTTTAGGGACAAAATAGAAATCTGCAATTTTTTGTGAAAATGGTTTTAAAATGTTTTTTTTAGGTCTGTCCAGAATGTCGATAGTTCGGCATGACCGGGGTCACTGTTTTTTTGTCACGAAAATGAGAAAAAAATATCTGCAATTTTTTGTGAAAATGGTTCTACATTATTTTTTTTGGCCTGTCCAGAATGTCGCTTTTTCGGCATGATCGGAGTCATCGTTTTTAGGGACAAAAAAGAAATCTGCAATTTTTTGTGAAAATGGTTTTAAAATGTTTTTTTTAGGCCTGTCCAGAATGTCGCTAGTTTGGCATGACCGGGGTCACTGTTTTTGTGTCACGAAAATGAAGAAAAAAAAATCAGCAATTTTTGTTGAAAATGGTTTTAAATTTTTTTTTTAAACCTGTCCAGAATGTCGCTTTTTCAGCATGATCGGAGTCATCGTTTTTAGGGACAAAATAGAAATCTGCAATTTTTGGTGAAAATGGTTTTAAAATGTTTTTTTAGGCCTGTCCAGAATGTCGATAGTTCGGCATGACCGGGGTCACTGTTTTTGTGTCACGAAAATGAGAAAAAAACATCTGCAATTTTTTGTGAAAATGGTTCTACATTTTTTTTTTTGGCCTGTCCAGAATGTCGCTTTTTCGGCATGATCGGAGTCATCGTTTTTAGGGACAAAATAGAAATCTGCAATTTTTTGTGAAAATGGTTTTAAAATGTTTTTTTAGGCATGTCCAGAATGTCGATAGGTCGGTATGACCGGGGTCACTGTTTTTGTGTCACGAAAATGAGAAAAAAATATCTTCAATTTTTTGTGAAAATGGTTTTGAAATTTTTTTTTAGGCCTGTCCAGAATGACGATAGTTCAGCATGACCGGGGTCACTGTTTTTGTGTCAAAAAATGAAAAAAAGAATTCTGAGCTTTTTTTGAAAATGGTTCTAAAATGCTTTTTTTTTAGGCCTGTCCAAAATGTCGCTTTTTCGGCATGATCGGAGTCATCGTTTTTAGGGACAAAATAGAAATCTGCAATTTTTTGTGAAAATGGTTTTAAAATGTTTTTTTTTTAGGCCTGTCCAGAATGTCGCTAGTTTGGCATGACCGGGGTCACTGTTTTTGTGTCACGAAAATGAAGAAAAAAAAATCAGCAATTTTTGTTGAAAATGGTTTTAAAAATTTTTTTTAAACCTGTCCAGAATGTCGCTTTTTCGGCATGATCGGAGTCATCGTTTTTAGGGACAAAATAGAAATCTGCAATTTTTTGTGAAAATGGTTTTAAAATGTTTTTTTAGGCATGTCCAGAATGTCGATAGGTCGGTATGACCGGGGTCACTGTTTTTGTGTCAAAAAATGAAGAAAAAAAAATCAGCCATTTTTGGTGAAAATGGTTTTTAAATTTTTTTTTAGGCCTGTCCAGAATGTCGATAGTTCGGCATGACCGGGGTCACTGTTTTTGTGTCAAAAAATGAAGAAAAAAATCAGCCATTTTTGGTGAAAATGGTTTTTAATTTTTTTTTTAGGCCTGTCCAGAATGTCGCTAGTTTGGCATGATCGGAGTCATCGTTTTTAGGGACAAAATAGAAATCTGCAATTTTTTGTGAAAATGGTTTTAAAATGTTTTTTTGGGGATGTCCAGAATGTCGATAGGTCGGTATGACCGGGGTCACTGTTTTTGTGTCAAAAAATGAAGAAAAAAAAATCTGCCATTTTTGGTGAAAATGTTTTTTTTTTAATTTTTTAGGCCTGTCCAGAATGTCGATAGTTCGGCATGACCGGGGTCACTGTTTTTGTGTCAAAAAATGAAAAAAAGATTTCTGAGCTTTTTTTGAAAATGGTTCTAAAATGCTTTTTTTTAGGCCTGTCCAAAATGTCGCTTTTTCGGCATGATCGGAGTCATCGTTTTTAGGGACAAAATAGAAATCTGCAATTTTTTGTGAAAATGGTTTTAAAATGTTTTTTTTAGGCCTGTCCAGAATGTCGCTAGTTTGGCATGACCGGGGTCACTGTTTTTGTGTCACGAAAATGAAGAAAAAAAAATCAGCAATTTTTGTTGAAAATGGTTTTAAATTTTTTTTTTAAACCTTTCCAGAATGTCGCTTTTTCAGCATGATCGGAGTCATCGTTTTTAGGGACAAAATAGAAATCTGCAATTTTTGGTGAAAATGGTTTTAAAATGTTTTTTTTAGGCCTGTCCAGAATGTCGATAGTTCGGCATGACCGGGGTCACTGTTTTTGTGTCAAAAAATGAAAAAAAGAATTCTGAGCTTTTTTTTTGAAAATGGTTCTAATATGCTTTTTTTTTAGGCCTGTCCAAAATGTCGCTAGTTCGGCATGATCGGAGTATTCGTTTTTGGTGACAAAAATAGAAATCTACAATTTTTAGTGAAAATGGTTTTAAAATGTTTTTTTTAGGCCTGTCCAGAATGTCGCTAGTTTGGCATGACCGGGGTCACTGTTTTTGTGTCACGAAAATGAAGAAAAAAAAATCAGCAATTTTTGGTGAAAATGGTTTAAAAAAAATTTTTTAGACCTGTCCAGAATGTCGCTTTTTCAGCATGATCGGAGTCAGCGTTTTTAGGGACAAAATAGAAATCTGCAATTTTTGGTGAAAATGGTTTTAAAATGTTTTTTTTAGGCCTGTCCAGAATGTCGATAGTTCGGCATGACCGGGGTCACTGTTTTTGTGTCAAAAAATGAAAAAAAGAATTCTGAGCTTTTTTTTTGAAAATGGTTCTAAAATGCTTTTTTTTTAGGCCTGTCCAAAATGTCGCTTTTTCGGCATGATCGGAGTCATCGTTTTTAGGGACAAAATAGAAATCTGCAATTTTTTGTGAAAATGGTTTTAAAATGTTTTTTTTTTAGGCCTGTCCAGAATGTCGCTAGTTTGGCATGACCGGGGTCACTGTTTTTGTGTCACGAAAATGAAGAAAAAAAAATCAGCAATTTTTGTTGAAAATGGTTTTAAAAATTTTTTTTAAACCTGTCCAGAATGTCGCTTTTTCGGCATGATCGGAGTCATCGTTTTTAGGGACAAAATAGAAATCTGCAATTTTTTGTGAAAATGGTTTTAAAATGTTTTTTTAGGCATGTCCAGAATGTCGATAGGTCGGTATGACCGGGGTCACTGTTTTTGTGTCAAAAAATGAAGAAAAAAAAATCAGCCATTTTTGGTGAAAATGGTTTTTAAAAAATTTTTTAGGCCTGTCCAGAATGTCGATAGTTCGGCATGACCGGGGTCACTGTTTTTGTGTCAAAAAATGAAGAAAAAAATCAGCCATTTTTGGTGAAAATGGTTTTTAATTTTTTTTTTAGGCCTGTCCAGAATGTCGCTAGTTTGGCATGACCGGGGTCACTGTTTTTGTGTCACGAAAATGAGAAAAAAACATCTGCAATTTTTTGTGAAAATGGTTCTACATTTTTTTTTTTGGCCTGTCCAGAATGTCGCTTTTTCGGCATGATCGGAGTCATCGTTTTTAGGGACAAAATAGAAATCTGCAATTTTTTGTGAAAATGGTTTTAAAATGTTTTTTTGGGGATGTCCAGAATGTCGATAGGTCGGTATGACCGGGGTCACTGTTTTTGTGTCAAAAAATGAAGAAAAAAAAATCTGCCATTTTTGGTGAAAATGTTTTTTTTTAAATTTTTTAGGCCTGTCCAGAATGTCGATAGTTCGGCATGACCGGGGTCACTGTTTTTGTGTCAAAAAATGAAAAAAAGAATTCTGAGCTTTTTTTGAAAATGGTTCTAAAATGCTTTTTTTTAGGCCTGTCCAAAATGTCGCTTTTTCGGCATGATCGGAGTCATCGTTTTTAGGGACAAAATAGAAATCTGCAATTTTTTGTGAAAATGGTTTTAAAATGTTTTTTTTAGGCCTGTCCAGAATGTCGCTAGTTTGGCATGACCGGGGTCACTGTTTTTGTGTCACGAAAATGAAGAAAAAAAAATCAGCAATTTTTGTTGAAAATGGTTTTAAATTTTTTTTTTAAACCTGTCCAGAATGTCGCTTTTTCAGCATGATCGGAGTCATCGTTTTTAGGGACAAAATAGAAATCTGCAATTTTTGGTGAAAATGGTTTTAAAATGTTTATTTTAGGCCTGTCCAGAATGTCGATAGTTCGGCATGACCGGGGTCACTGTTTTTGTGTCAAAAAATGAAAAAAAGAATTCTGAGCTTTTTTTTTGAAAATGGTTCTAAAATGCTTTTTTTTTAGGCCTGTCCAAAATGTCGCTAGTTCGGCATGATCGGAGTATTCGTTTTTGGTGACAAAAATAGAAATCTACAATTTTTAGTGAAAATGGTTTTAAAATGTTTTTTTTAGGCCTGTCCAGAATGTCGCTAGTTTGGCATGACCGGGGTCACTGTTTTTGTGTCACGAAAATGAAGAAAAAAAAATCAGCAATTTTTGGTGAAAATGGTTTTAAAAATTTTTTTTAGACCTGTCCAGAATGTCGCTTTTTCAGCATGATCGGAGTCAGCGTTTTTAGGGACAAAATAGAAATCTGCAATTTTTGGTGAAAATGGTTTTAAAATGTTTTTTTTAGGCCTGTCCAGAATGTCGATAGTTCGGCATGACCGGGGTCACTGTTTTTGTGTCAAAAAATGAAAAAAAGAATTCTGAGCTTTTTTTTTGAAAATGGTTCTAAAATGCTTTTTTTTTAGGCCTGTCCAAAATGTCGCTAGTTCGGCATGATCCTAGTCATCGTTTTTGGTGACAAAAATAGAAATCTACAATTTTTTGTGAAAATGGTTCTACATTTTTTTTTTTGGCCTGTCCAGAATGTCGCTTTTTCGGCATGATCGGAGTCATCGTTTTTAGGGACAAAATAGAAATCTGCAATTTTTTGTGAAAATGGTTTTAAAATGTTTTTTTGGGGATGTCCAGAATGTCGATAGGTCGGTATGACCGGGGTCACTGTTTTTGTGTCAAAAAATGAAGAAAAAAAAATCAGCCATTTTTGGTGAAAATGGTTTTTTAAATTTTTTTTAGGCCTGTCCAGAATGTCGATAGTTCGGCATGACCGGGGTCACTGTTTTTGTGTCACGAAAATGAGAAAAAAATATCTGCAATTTTTTGTGAAAATGGTTCTACATTTTTTTTTTAGGCCTGTCCAGAATGTCGCTTTTTCGGCATGATCGGAGTCATCGTTTTTAGGGACAAAATAGAAATCTGCAATTTTTTGTGAAAATGGTTTTAAAATGTTTTTTTAGGCATGTCCAGAATGTCGATAGTTCGGTATGACCGGGGTCACTGTTTTTGTGTCAAAAAATGAAAAAAAGAATTCTGAGCTTTTTTTTTGAAAATGGTTCTAAAATGCTTTTTTTTTAGGCCTGTCCAAAATGTCGCTAGTTCGGCATGATCCTAGTCATCGTTTTTGGTGAGAAAAATAGAAATCTAAAATTTTTTGTGAAAATGGTTTTAAAATGTTTTTTTTAGGCCTGTCCAGAATGTCGATAGTTCGGCATGACCGGGGTCACTGTTTTTGTGTCAAAAAATGAAGAAAAAAAAATCTGCCATTTTTGGTGAAAATGGTTTTTTAAATTTTTTTTAGGCCTGTCCAGAATGTCGATAGTTCGGCATGACCGGGGTCACTGTTTTTGTGTCAAAAAATGAAAAAAAGAATTCTGAGCTTTTTTTGAAAATGGTTCTAAAATGCTTTTTTTTTAGGCCTGTCCAAAATGTCGCTTTTTCGGCATGATCGGAGTCATCGTTTTTAGGGACAAAATAGAAATCTGCAATTTTTTGAGAAAATGGTTTTAAAATGTTTTTTTTAGGACTGTCCAGAATGTCGATAGTTCGGCTTGACCGGGGTCACTGTTTTTGTGTCAAAAAATGAAAAAAAGAATTCTGAGCTTTTTTTTTGAAAATTGTTCTAAAATGCTTTTTTTTTAGGCCTGTCCAAAATGTCGCTAGTTCGGCATGATCGGAGTATTCGTTTTTGGTGACAAAAATAGAAATCTACAATTTTTAGTGAAAATTGTTTTAAAATGTTTTTTTTTTAGGCCTGTCCAGAATGTCGCTAGTTTGGCATGACCGGGGTCACTGTTTTTGTGTCACGAAAATGAAGAAAAAAAAATCAGCAATTTTTGGTGAAAATGGTTTTAAAAATTTTTTTTAGACCTGTCCAGAATGTCGCTTTTTCAGCATGATCGGAGTCATCGTTTTTAGGGACAAAATAGAAATCTGCAATTTTTTGTGAAAATGGTTTTAAAATGTTTTTTTAGGCATGTCCAGAATGTCGATAGTTCGGTATGACCGGGGTCACTGTTTTTGTGTCAAAAAATGAAAAAAAGAATTCTGAGCTTTTTTTTTGAAAATGGTTCTAAAATGCTTTTTTTTTAGGCCTGTCCAAAATGTCGCTAGTTCGGCATGATCCTAGTCATCGTTTTTGGTGAGAAAAATAGAAATCTAAAATTTTTTGTGAAAATGGTTTTAAAATGTTTTTTTTAGGCCTGTCCAGAATGTCGATAGTTCGGCATGACCGGGGTCACTGTTTTTGTGTCAAAAAATGAAGAAAAAAAAATCTGCCATTTTTGGTGAAAATGGTTTTTTAAATTTTTTTTAGGCCTGTCCAGAATGTCGATAGTTCGGCATGACCGGGGTCACTGTTTTTGTGTCAAAAAATGAAAAAAAGAATTCTGAGCTTTTTTTGAAAATGGTTCTAAAATGCTTTTTTTTTAGGCCTGTCCAAAATGTCGCTTTTTCGGCATGATCGGAGTCATCGTTTTTAGGGACAAAATAGAAATCTGCAATTTTTTGAGAAAATGGTTTTAAAATGTTTTTTTTAGGACTGTCCAGAATGTCGATAGTTCGGCTTGACCGGGGTCACTGTTTTTGTGTCAAAAAATGAAAAAAAGAATTCTGAGCTTTTTTTTTGAAAATTGTTCTAAAATGCTTTTTTTTTAGGCCTGTCCAAAATGTCGCTAGTTCGGCATGATCGGAGTATTCGTTTTTGGTGACAAAAATAGAAATCTACAATTTTTAGTGAAAATTGTTTTAAAATGTTTTTTTTTTAGGCCTGTCCAGAATGTCGCTAGTTTGGCATGACCGGGGTCACTGTTTTTGTGTCACGAAAATGAAGAAAAAAAAATCAGCAATTTTTGGTGAAAATGGTTTTAAAAATTTTTTTTAGACCTGTCCAGAATGTCGCTTTTTCAGCATGATCGGAGTCATCGTTTTTAGGGACAAAATAGAAATCTGCAATTTTTTGTGAAAATGGTTTTAAAATGTTTTTTTAGGCATGTCCAGAATGTCGATAGTTCGGTATGACCGGGGTCACTGTTTTTGTGTCAAAAAATGAAAAAAAGAATTCTGAGCTTTTTTTTTGAAAATGGTTCTAAAATGCTTTTTTTTTAGGCCTGTCCAAAATGTCGCTAGTTCGGCATGATCCTAGTCATCGTTTTTGGTGACAAAAATAGAAATCTACAATTTTTTGTGAAAATGGTTTTAAAATGTTTTTTTTAGGCCTGTCCAGAATGTCGATAGTTCGGCATGACCGGGGTCACTGTTTTTGTGTCAAAAAATGAAGAAAAAAAAATCAGCCATTTTTGGTGAAAATGGTTTTTTAATTTTTTTTTAGGCCTGTCCAGAATGTCGATAGTTCGGCATGACCGGGGTCACTGTTTTTGTGTCAAAAAATGAAAAAAAGAATTCTGAGCTTTTTTTGAAAATGGTTCTAAAATGCTTTTTTTTTAGGCCTGTCCAAAATGTCGCTTTTTCGGCATGATCGGAGTCATCGTTTTTAGGGACAAAATAGAAATCTGCAATTTTTTGTGAAAATTGTTTTAAAATGTTTTTTTTAGGACTGTCCAGAATGTCGATAGTTCGGCATGACCGGGGTCACTGTTTTTGTGTCAAAAAATGAAAAAAAGAATTCTGAGCTTTTTTTTTGAAAATGGTTCTAAAATGCTTTTTTTTTAGGCCTGTCCAAAATGTCGCTAGTTCGGCATGATCGGAGTATTCGTTTTTGGTGACAAAAATAGAAATCTACAATTTTTAGTGAAAATTGTTTTAAAATGTTTTTTTTTAGGCCTGTCCAGAATGTCGCTAGTTTGGCATGACCGGGGTCACTGTTTTTGTGTCAAAAAATGAAGAAAAAAAAATCTGCCATTTTTGGTGAAAATGGTTTTTAATTTTTTTTTTAGGCCTGTCCAGAATGACGATAGTTCGGCATGACCGGGGTCACTGTTTTTGTGTCAAAAAATGAAAAAAATAATTCTGAGCTTTTTTTTTGAAAATGGTTCTAAAATGCTTTTTTTTTTAGGCCTGTGCAAAATGTCGCTAGTTCGGCATGATCGGAGTCATCGTTTTTAGGGACAAAATAGAAATCTGCAATTTTTTGTGAAAATGGTTTTAAAATGATTTTTGAGGCCTGTCCAGAATGTCGATAGTTCGGCATGACCGGGGTCACTGTTTTTGTGTCACGAAAATGAAAAAAAAATATCTGCAATTTTTTGTGAAAATGGTTCTAAATTTTTTTTTTAGGCCTGTCCAGAATGTCGCTTTTTCGGCATGATCGGAGTCATCGTTTTTAGGGACAAAATAGAAATCTGCAATTTTTTGTGAAAATGGTTTTAAAATGTTTTTTTTAGGCCTGTCCAGAATGTCGATAGTTCGGCATGACCGGGGTCACTGTTTTTGTGTCAAAAAATGAAAAAAAGAAGTCTGAGCTTTTTTTGAAAATGGTTCTAAAATGCTTTTTTTTTAGGCCTGTCCAAAATGTCGCTTTTTCGGCATGATCGGAGTCATCGTTTTTAGGGACAAAATAGAAATCTGCAATTTTTTGTGAAAATGGTTTTAAAATGTTTTTTTTAGGCCTGTCCAGAATGTCGCTAGTTCGGCATGACAGGGGTCACTGTTTTTGTGTCACGAAAATTAAGAAAAAAAAATCAGCCATTTTTGGTGAAAATGGTTCTTAAATTTTTTTTTAGGCCTGTACAGAATGTCGCTTTTTCGGCATGATCGGAGTCATCGTTTTTAGGGACAAAATAGAAATCTGCAATTTTTTGTGAAAATGGTTTTAAAATGTTTTTTAGGCCTGTCCAGAATGTCGATAGTTCGGCATGACCGGTGTCACTGTTTTTGTGTCACGAAAATGAAAAAATAATATCTGCAATTTTTTGTGAAAATGGTTAAAAAAAAATTTTTTAGGCCTGTCCAGAATGACGCTTTTTCGGCATGATCGGAGTCAACGTTTTTAGGGACAAAATAGAAATGTGCAATTTTTTGTGAAAAACGTTTTAAAATGTGTTTTTTAGGCCTGTCCAGAATGTTGATAGTTCGGCATGACCGGGGTCACTGTTTTTGTGTCAAAAAATGAAAAAAAGAATTCTGAGCTTTTTTTTTGAAAATGGTTCTAAAATGCCTTTTTTTTAGGCCTGTCCAAAATGTCGCTAGTTCGGCATGATCGGAGTCATCGTTTTTGGTGCCAAAAATAGAAATCTACAATTTTTTGTGAAAATGGTTTTAAAATGTTTTTTTTAGGCCTGTCCAGAATGTCGCTAGTTCGGCATGATCGGAGTCATCGTTTTTAGGGACAAAATAGAAATCTGCAATTTTTTGTGAAAATGGTTTTAAAATGTTTTTTTTAGGCCTGTCCAGAATGTCGATATTTCTGCATGACCGGGGTCACTGTTTTTGTGTCACGAAAATGAAGAAAAAAAAATCAGCAATTTTTGGTGAAAATGGTTTTAAATTTTTTTTTAGACCTGTCCATAATGTCGCTTTTTCAGCATGATCGGAGTCAGCGTTTTTAGGGACAAAATAGAAATCTGCAATTTTTGGTGAAAATGGTTTTAAAATGTTTTTTTTAGGCCTGTCCAGAATGTCGATAGTTCGGCATGACCGGGGTCACTGTTTTTGTGTCACGAAAATGAGAAAAAAATATCTGCAATTTTTTGTGAAAATGGTTCTACATTTTTTTTTTTGTCCTGTCCAGAATGTCGCTTTTTCGGCATGATCGGAGTCATCGTTTTTGGTGACAAAAATAGAAATCTACAATTTTTGGTGAAAATGGTTTTAACCTCTATGGGACCGGCGGGACGAATTCGTCCCACCTACGTAACATCCACTGCCAGCCTGTGGCGCGATTTTCAAAATCTTCAAAATCCTATTACTTCAATTTCTCAAACATATGACTATTTTACAGCCATTTAAAGATAAGACTCTCGTTAATCTAACCACACTGTCCGATTTCAAAAAGGCTTTACAACGAAAGCAAAACATTAGATTATGTCAGCAGAGTACCAAGCCAGAAATAATCAGACACCCATTTTTCAAGCCAGCATATAATGTCACCAAAACCCAGAAGACAGCTAAATGCAGCACTCACCTTTGATGATCTTCATCAGATGACAACCCTAGGACATTATGTTATACAATACATGCATGTTTTGTTCAATCAAGTTCATATTTATATCAAAAACCAGCTTTTTACATTAGCATGTGACGTTCAGAACTAGCATACCCCCCGCAAACTTACGGGGAATTCGCTAACATTTTACTAAATTACTCACGATAAACGTTCACAAAAAGCATAACAATTATTTTAAGAATTATAGATACAGACCTCCTCTATGCACTCGATATGTCCGATTTTAAAATAGCTTTTTGGTGAAAGCACATTTTGCAATATTCTAAGTACATAGCCCAGGCATCACGGGCTCGCTATTTAGACACCCGGCAAGTTTAGCACTCACCATAATCATATTTACTATTATAAAAATGTCATTACCTTTTGTTGTCTTCGTCAGAATGCACACCCAGGACGTCTACTTCAATAACAAATGTTGGTTTGGTCCAAAATAATCCATCGTTATATCCGAATAGCGGCGTTTTGTTCGTGCGTTCCAGACACTATCCGAAATAGTAAAGAAGTGTCGCGCGCTTGGCGCAATTCCTGACAATAAAATTCAAAGTATTCCATTGCCGTACGTCGAAGCATGTCAACCGCTGTTTAAAATCAATTTTTACGTCATTTTTCTCGTAGAAAAGCGATAATATTCCGACAGGGAATCTCCTTTTCGGCAAACAGAGGAAAAAATCCCAAAGGCGGGGGCGGTCGGGGTCACGCGCATAAGCTAGTGTCTCTTGATGGGCCACTTGAGAAAGGCGATAATGTGTTTCAGCCTGGGGCTGGAATGACGACATTCTCTTTTTTCCCGGGCTATGAGAGCCTATGGAAGACGTGGGAAGTGTCACGTTAGAGCAGAGATCCTTAGTAAATGATAGAGATGGCAAAGAAGTTCCAGAAATGGTCAGACAGGCCACTTCCTGTAAAGGAATCTCTCAGGTTTTGACCTGCCATTTGAGTTCTGTTATACTCACAGACACCATTCAAACAGTTTTAGAAAATTTAGGGTGTTTTCTATCCATATGTAATAAGTATATGCATATTCTAGTTACTGAGTAGGAGTGGTAACCAGATTAAATCGGGTATGTTTTTTATCCAGCCGTGTCAATGCTGCCCCCTAGCCCTAACAGGTTAAAATGTTTTTTTTAGGCCTGTCCAGAATGTGGATAGTTCGGCATGACCGGGGTCACTGTATTTGTGTCACGAAAATGAGAAAAAAATATCTGCAATTTTTTGTGAAAATGGTTTTAAAAATTTTTTTTAGGCCTGTCCAGAATGACGATAGTTCGGCATGACCGGGGTCACTGTTTTTGTGTCAAAAAATGAAAAAAAGAATTCTGAGCTTTTTTTTTGAAAATGGTTCTAAAATGCTTTTTTTTTAGGCCTGTCCAAAATGTCGCTAGTTCGGCATGATCGGAGTATTCGTTTTTGGTGACAAAAATAGAAATCTACAAATTTTAGTGAAAATTTTATATAATGTTTTTTTTTAGGCCTGTCCAGAATGTCGCTTTTTCGGCATGATCTGAGTCATCGTTTTTAGGGACAAAATAGAAATCTGCAATTTTTTGTGAAAATGGTTTTAAAATGTTTTTTTTAGGCCTGTCCAGAATGTCGATAGTTCGGTATGACCGGGGTCGCTGTTTTTGTGTCAAAAAATGAAGAAAAAAATATCTGCAATTTTTTGTGAAAATGGTTTTTAAATTTTCTTTTAGGCCTGTCCAGAATGACGATAGTTCGGCATGATCGGAGTCATCGTTTTTAGGGACAAAATAGAAATCTGCAATTTTTTGTGAAAATGGTTTTAAAATGTTTTTTTAGGCCTGTCCAGAATGTTGATAGTTCGGCATGACCGGGGTCACTGTTTTTGGGTCACGAAAATGAAAAAAAAATATCTGCAATTTTTGGTGAAAATGGTTCTACATTTTTTTTTTAGGCCTGTCCAGAATGTCGCTTTTTCGGCATGATCGGAGTCATCGTTTTTAGGGACAAAATAGAAATCTGCAATTTTTTGTGAAAATGGTTTTAAAATGTTTTTTTAGGCATGTCCAGAATGTCGATAGTTCGGTATGACCGGGGTCACTGTTTTTGTGTCAAAAAATGAAGAAAAAAAAATCAGCCATTTTTGGTGAAAATGGTTTTTAAATTTTTCTTTAGGCCTGTCCAGAATGATGATAGTTTGGCATGACCGGGGTCACTGTTTTTGTGTCAAAAAATGAAAAAAATAATTCTGAGCTTTTTTTTTGAAAATGGTTCTAAAATGCTTTTTTTTTAGGCCTGTCCAAAATGTCGCTAGTTCGGCATGATCGGAGTCATCGTTTTTGGTGACAAAAATAGAAATCTACAATTTTTTGTGAAAATGGTTTTAAAATGTTTTTCTTAGGCCTGTCCAGAATGTTGATAGTTCGGCATTACCGGGGTCACTGTTTTTGTGTCACGAAAATGAGAAAAAAATATCTGCAATTTTTTGTGAAAATGGTTTTTAAATTTTCTTTTAGGCCTGTCCAGAATGACGATAGTTCGGCATGATCGGAGTCATCGTTTTTAGGGACAAAATAGAAATCTGCAATTTTTTGTGAAAATGGTTTTAAAATGTTTTTTTTAGGCCTGTCCAGAATGTCGATAGTTTGGCATGACCGGGGTCACTGTTTTTGTGTCACGAAAATGAAGAAAAAAAAATCAGCAATTTTTGGTGAAAATGGTTTTAAAAAATTTTTTTAGACCTGTCCAGAATGTCGCTTTTTCAGCATGATCGGAGTCATCGTTTTTAGGGACAAAATAGAAATCTGCAATTTTTTGTGAAAATGGTTTTAAAATGTTTTTTTAGGCATGTCCAGAATGTCGATAGTTCGGTATGACCGGGGTCACTGTTTTTGTGTCAAAAAATGAAAAAAAGAATTCTGAGCTTTTTTTTTGAAAATGGTTCTAAAATGCTTTTTTTTTAGGCCTGTCCAAAATGTCGCTAGTTCGGCATGATCCTAGTCATCGTTTTTGGTGACAAAAATAGAAATCTACAATTTTTTGTGAAAATGGTTTTAAAATGTTTTTTTTAGGCCTGTCCAGAATGTCGATAGTTCGGCATGACCGGGGTCACTGTTTTTGTGTCAAAAAATGAAGAAAAAAAAATCAGCCATTTTTGGTGAAAATGGTTTTTTAATTTTTTTTTAGGCCTGTCCAGAATGTCGATAGTTCGGCATGACCGGGGTCACTGTTTTTGTGTCAAAAAATGAAAAAAAGAATTCTGAGCTTTTTTTGAAAATGGTTCTAAAATGCTTTTTTTTTAGGCCTGTCCAAAATGTCGCTTTTTCGGCATGATCGGAGTCATCGTTTTTAGGGACAAAATAGAAATCTGCAATTTTTTTGTGAAAATTGTTTTAAAATGTTTTTTTTAGGACTGTCCAGAATGTCGATAGTTCGGCATGACCGGGGTCACTGTTTTTGTGTCAAAAAATGAAAAAAAGAATTCTGAGCTTTTTTTTTGAAAATGGTTCTAAAATGCTTTTTTTTTAGGCCTGTCCAAAATGTCGCTAGTTCGGCATGATCGGAGTATTCGTTTTTGGTGACAAAAATAGAAATCTACAATTTTTAGTGAAAATTGTTTTAAAATGTTTTTTTTTAGGCCTGTCCAGAATGTCGCTAGTTTGGCATGACCGGGGTCACTGTTTTTGTGTCAAAAAATGAAGAAAAAAAAATCTGCCATTTTTGGTGAAAATGGTTTTAAATTTTTTTTTTAGGCCTGTCCAGAATGACGATAGTTCGGCATGACCGGGGTCACTGTTTTTGTGTCAAAAAATGAAAAAAATAATTCTGAGCTTTTTTTTTGAAAATGGTTCTAAAATGCTTTTTTTTTTAGGCCTGTGCAAAATGTCGCTAGTTCGGCATGATCGGAGTCATCGTTTTTAGGGACAAAATAGAAATCTGCAATTTTTTGTGAAAATGGTTTTAAAATGATTTTTGAGGCCTGTCCAGAATGTCGATAGTTCGGCATGACCGGGGTCACTGTTTTTGTGTCACGAAAATGAAAAAAAAATATCTGCAATTTTTTGTGAAAATGGTTCTAAATTTTTTTTTTAGGCCTGTCCAGAATGTCGCTTTTTCGGCATGATCGGAGTCATCGTTTTTAGGGACAAAATAGAAATCTGCAATTTTTTGTGAAAATGGTTTTAAAATGTTTTTTTTAGGCCTGTCCAGAATGTCGATAGTTCGGCATGACCGGGGTCACTGTTTTTGTGTCAAAAAATGAAAAAAAGAAGTCTGAGCTTTTTTTGAAAATGGTTCTAAAATGCTTTTTTTTTTAGGCCTGTCCAAAATGTCGCTTTTTCGGCATGATCGGAGTCATCGTTTTTAGGGACAAAATAGAAATCTGCAATTTTTTGTGAAAATGGTTTTAAAATGTTTTTTTTAGGCCTGTCCAGAATGTCGCTAGTTCGGCATGACAGGGGTCACTGTTTTTGTGTCACGAAAATTAAGAAAAAAAAATCAGCCATTTTTGGTGAAAATGGTTCTTAAATTTTTTTTTAGGCCTGTACAGAATGTCGCTTTTTCGGCATGATCGGAGTCATCGTTTTTAGGGACAAAATAGAAATCTGCAATTTTTTGTGAAAATGGTTTTAAAATGTTTTTTAGGCCTGTCCAGAATGTCGATAGTTCGGCATGACCGGTGTCACTGTTTTTGTGTCACGAAAATGAAAAAATAATATCTGCAATTTTTTGTGAAAATGGTTAAAAAAAAATTTTTTAGGCCTGTCCAGAATGACGCTTTTTCGGCATGATCGGAGTCAACGTTTTTAGGGACAAAATAGAAATGTGCAATTTTTTGTGAAAAACGTTTTAAAATGTGTTTTTTAGGCCTGTCCAGAATGTCGATAGTTCGGCATGACCGGGGTCACTGTTTTTGTGTCAAAAAATGAAAAAAAGAATTCTGCCTTTTTTTTTGAAAATGGTTCTAAAATGCCTTTTTTTTAGGCCTGTCCAAAATGTCGCTAGTTCGGCATGATCGGAGTCATCGTTTTTGGTGACAAAAATAGAAATCTACAATTTTTTGTGAAAATGGTTTTAAAATGTTTTTTTTAGGCCTGTCCAGAATGTCGCTAGTTCGGCATGACAGGGGTCACTGTTTTTGTGTCACGAAAATGAAGAAAAAAAAATCAGCAATTTTTGGTGAAAATGGTTTTAAAAATTTTTTTTAGGCCTGTCCAGAATGTCGCTTTTTCGGCATGATCGGAGTCATCGTTTTTAGGGACAAAATAGAAATCTGCAATTTTTTGTGAAAATGGTTTTAAAATGTTTTTTTTAGGCCTGTCCAGAATGTCGATAGTTCGGTATGACCGGGGTCGCTGTTTTTGTGTCAAAAAATGAAGAAAAAAAATCAGCCATTTTTGTTGAAAATGGTTTTAAATTTTTTTTTTAGGCCTGTCCAGAATGTCGCTTTTTCGTCATGATCGGAGTCATCGTTTTTAGGGACAAAATAGAAATCTGCAATTTTTTGTGAAAATGGTTTTAAAATGTTTTTTAGGCCTGTCCAGAATGTCGATAGTTCGGCATGACCGGGGTCACTGTTTTTGTTGTACGAAAATGAAAAAATAATATCTGCAATTTTTTGTGAAAATGGTTAAAAAAAAATTTTTTAGGCCTGTCCAGAATGACGCTTTTTCGGAATGATCGGAGTCAACGTTTTTAGGGACAAAATAGAAATGTGCAATTTTTTGTGAAAAACGTTTTAAAATGTGTTTTTTAGGCCTGTCCAGAATGTCGATAGTTCGGCATGACCGGGGTCACTGTTTTTGTGTCACGAAAATGAAGAAAAAAATATCTGCAATTTTTTGTGAAAATGGTTCTAAAAAATTTTTTTAGGCCTGTCCAGAATGTCGCTTTTTCAGCATGATCGGAGTCATCGTTTTTAGGGACAAAATAGAAATCTGCAATTTTTTGTGAAAATGGTTTTAAAATGTTTTTTTAGGCCTGTCCAGAATGTCGATAGTTCGGCATGACCGGGGTCACTGTTTTTGTGTCACGAAAATGAAGAAAAAAAAAATCAGCAATTTTTGGTGAAAATGGTTTTAAAATTTTTTTTTAGACCTGTCCATAATGTCGCTTTTTCAGCATGATCGGAGTCATCGTTTTTAGGGACAAAATAGAAATCTGCAATTTTTTGTGAAAATGGTTTTAAAATGTTTTTTTAGGCCTGTCCAGAATGTCGATAGTTCGGCATGACCGGGGTCACTGTTTTTGTGTCACGAAAATGAGAAAAAAATATCTGCAATTTTTTGTGAAAATGGTTCTACATTTTTTTTTTAGGCCTGTCCAGAATGTCGCTTTTTCGGCATGATCGGAGTCATCGTTTTTAGGGACAAAATAGAAATCTGCAATTTTTTGTGAAAATGGTTTTAAAATGTTTTTTTAGGCATGTCCAGAATGTCGATAGTTCGGTATGACCGGGGTCACTGTTTTTGTGTCAAAAAATGAAGAAAAAAAAATAAGCCATTTTTGGTGAAAATGGTTTTTAATTTTTTTTTTAGGCCTGTCCAGAATGACGATAGTTCGGCATGACCGGGGTCACTGTTTTTGTGTCAAAAAATGAAAAAAAGAATTCTGAGCTTTTTTTTTGAAAATGGTTCTAAAATGCTTTTTTTTTAGGCCTGTCCAAAATGTCGCTAGTTCGGCATGATCGGAGTCATCGTTTTTGGTGACAAAAATAGAAATCTACAATTTTTTGTGAAAATGGTTTTAAAATGTTTTTTTTAGGCCTGTCCAGAATGTCGATAGTTCGGCATGACCGGGGTCACTGTATTTGTGTCACGAAAATGAAAAAATAATATCTGCAATTTTTTGTGAAAATGGTTAAAAAAAAAAATTTTAGGCCTGTCCAGAATGATGCTTTTTCGGCATGATCGGAGTCAACGTTTTTAGGGACAAAATAGAAATGTGCAATTTTTTGTGAAAAACGTTTTAAAATGTGTTTTTTAGGCCTGTCCAGAATGTTGATAGTTCGGCATGACCGGGGTCACTGTTTTTGTGTCAAAAAATGAAAAAAAGAATTCTGAGCTTTTTTTTTGAAAATGGTTCTAAAATGCCTTTTTTTTAGGCCTGTCCAAAATGTCGCTAGTTCGGCATGATCGGAGTCATCGTTTTTGGTGCCAAAAATAGAAATCTACAATTTTTTGTGAAAATGGTTTTAAAATGTTTTTTTTAGGCCTGTCCAGAATGTCGCTAGTTCGGCATGACAGGGGTCACTGTTTTTGTGTCACGAAAATGAAGAAAAAAAAATCAGCAATTTTTGGTGAAAATGGTTTTAAAAATTTTTTTTAGACCTGTCCAGAATGTCGCTTTTTCGGCATGATCGGAGTCATCGTTTTTAGGGACAAAATAGAAATCTGCAATTTTTTGTGAAAATGGTTTTAAAATGTTTTTTTTAGGCCTGTCCAGAATGTCGATATTTCTGCATGACCGGGGTCACTGTTTTTGTGTCACGAAAATGAAGAAAAAAAAATCAGCAATTTTTGGTGAAAATGGTTTTAAAAAATTTTTTAGACCTGTCCATAATGTCGCTTTTTCAGCATGATCGGAGTCAGCGTTTTTAGGGACAAAATAGAAATCTGCAATTTTTGGTGAAAATGGTTTTAAAATGTTTTTTTTAGGCCTGTCCAGAATGTCGATAGTTCGGCATGACCGGGGTCACTGTTTTTGTGTCACGAAAATGAGAAAAAAATATCTGCAATTTTTTGTGAAAATGGTTCTACATTTTTTTTTTTGTCCTGTCCAGAATGTCGCTTTTTCGGCATGATCGGAGTCATCGTTTTTGGTGACAAAAATAGAAATCTACAATTTTTGGTGAAAATGGTTTTAACCTCTATGGGACCGGCGGGACGAATTCGTCCCACCTACGTAACATCCACTGCCAGCCTGTGGCGCGATTTTCAAAATCTTCAAAATCCTATTACTTCAATTTCTCAAACATATGACTATTTTACAGCCATTTAAAGATAAGACTCTCGTTAATCTAACCACACTGTCCGATTTCAAAAAGGCTTTACAACGAAAGCAAAACATTAGATTATGTCAGCAGAGTACCAAGCCAGAAATAATCAGACACCCATTTTTCAAGCCAGCATATAATGTCACCAAAACCCAGAAGACAGCTAAATGCAGCACTCACCTTTGATGATCTTCATCAGATGACAACCCTAGGACATTATGTTATACAATACATGCATGTTTTGTTCAATCAAGTTCATATTTATATCAAAAACCAGCTTTTTACATTAGCATGTGACGTTCAGAACTAGCATACCCCCCGCAAACTTACGGGGAATTCGCTAACATTTTACTAAATTACTCATGATAAACGTTCACAAAAAGCATAACAATTATTTTAAGAATTATAGATACAGACCTCCTCTATGCACTCGATATGTCCGATTTTAAAATAGCTTTTTGGTGAAAGCACATTTTGCAATATTCTAAGTACATAGCCCAGGCATCACGGGCTCGCTATTTAGACACCCGGCAAGTTTAGCACTCACCATAATCATATTTACTATTATAAAAATGTCATTACCTTTTGTTGTCTTCGTCAGAATGCACACCCAGGACGTCTACTTCAATAACAAATGTTGGTTTGGTCCAAAATAATCCATCGTTATATCCGAATAGCGGCGTTTTGTTCGTGCGTTCCAGACACTATCCGAAATAGTAAAGAAGTGTCGCGCGCTTGGCGCAATTCCTGACAATAAAATTCAAAGTATTCCATTGCCGTACGTCGAAGCATGTCAACCGCTGTTTAAAATCAATTTTTACGTCATTTTTCTCGTAGAAAAGCGATAATATTCCGACAGGGAATCTCCTTTTCGGCAAACAGAGGAAAAAATCCCAAAGGCGGGGGCGGTCGGGGTCACGCGCATAAGCTAGTGTCTCTTGATGGGCCACTTGAGAAAGGCGATAATGTGTTTCAGCCTGGGGCTGGAATGACGACATTCTCTTTTTTCCCGGGCTATGAGAGCCTATGGAAGACGTGGGAAGTGTCACGTTAGAGCAGAGATCCTTAGTAAATGATAGAGATGGCAAAGAAGTTCCAGAAATGGTCAGACAGGCCACTTCCTGTAAAGGAATCTCTCAGGTTTTGACCTGCCATTTGAGTTCTGTTATACTCACAGACACCATTCAAACAGTTTTAGAAAATTTAGGGTGTTTTCTATCCATATGTAATAAGTATATGCATATTCTAGTTACTGAGTAGGAGTGGTAACCAGATTAAATCGGGTATGTTTTTTATCCAGCCGTGTCAATGCTGCCCCCTAGCCCTAACAGGTTAAAATGTTTTTTTTAGGCCTGTCCAGAATGTCGATAGTTCGGCATGACCGGGGTCACTGTATTTGTGTCACGAAAATGAGAAAAAAATATCTGCAATTTTTTGTGAAAATGGTTTTAAAAATTTTTTTTAGGCCTGTCCAGAATGACGATAGTTCGGCATGACCGGGGTCACTGTTTTTGTGTCAAAAAATGAAAAAAAGAATTCTGAGCTTTTTTTTTGAAAATGGTTCTAAAATGCTTTTTTTTTAGGCCTGTCCAAAATGTCGCTAGTTCGGCATGATCGGAGTATTCGTTTTTGGTGACAAAAATAGAAATCTACAAATTTTAGTGAAAATTTTATATAATGTTTTTTTTTAGGCCTGTCCAGAATGTCGCTTTTTCGGCATGATCGGAGTCATCGTTTTTAGGGACAAAATAGAAATCTGCAATTTTTTGTGAAAATGGTTTTAAAATGTTTTTTTTAGGCCTGTCCAGAATGTCGATAGTTCGGTATGACCGGGGTCGCTGTTTTTGTGTCAAAAAATGAAGAAAAAAATATCTGCAATTTTTTGTGAAAATGGTTTTTAAATTTTCTTTTAGGCCTGTCCAGAATGACGATAGTTCGGCATGATCGGAGTCATCGTTTTTAGGGACAAAATAGAAATCTGCAATTTTTTGTGAAAATGGTTTTAAAATGTTTTTTTAGGCCTGTCCAGAATGTTGATAGTTCGGCATGACCGGGGTCACTGTTTTTGGGTCACGAAAATGAAAAAAAAATATCTGCAATTTTTGGTGAAAATGGTTCTACATTTTTTTTTTAGGCCTGTCCAGAATGTCGCTTTTTCGGCATGATCGGAGTCATCGTTTTTAGGGACAAAATAGAAATCTGCAATTTTTTGTGAAAATGGTTTTAAAATGTTTTTTTAGGCATGTCCAGAATGTCGATAGTTCGGTATGACCGGGGTCACTGTTTTTGTGTCAAAAAATGAAGAAAAAAAAATCAGCCATTTTTGGTGAAAATGGTTTTTAAATTTTTCTTTAGGCCTGTCCAGAATGATGATAGTTTGGCATGACCGGGGTCACTGTTTTTGTGTCAAAAAATGAAAAAAATAATTCTGAGCTTTTTTTTTGAAAATGGTTCTAAAATGCTTTTTTTTTAGGCCTGTCCAAAATGTCGCTAGTTCGGCATGATCGGAGTCATCGTTTTTGGTGACAAAAATAGAAATCTACAATTTTTTGTGAAAATGGTTTTAAAATGTTTTTCTTAGGCCTGTCCAGAATGTTGATAGTTCGGCATTACCGGGGTCACTGTTTTTGTGTCACGAAAATGAGAAAAAAATATCTGCAATTTTTTGTGAAAATGGTTTTTAAATTTTCTTTTAGGCCTGTCCAGAATGACGATAGTTCGGCATGATCGGAGTCATCGTTTTTAGGGACAAAATAGAAATCTGCAATTTTTTGTGAAAATGGTTTTAAAATGTTTTTTTAGGCCTGTCCAGAATGTCGATAGTTCGGCATGACCGGGGTCACTGTTTTTGGGTCACGAAAATGAAAAAAAAATATCTGCAATTTTTTGTGAAAATGGTTCTAAAAAATTTTTTTAGGCCTGTCCAGAATGTCGCTTTTTCGGCATGATCGGAGTCATCGTTTTTAGGGACAAAATAGAAATCTGCAATTTTTTGTGAAAATGGTTTTAAAATGTTTTTTTTAGGCCTGTCCAGAATGTCGATAGTTCGGCATGACCGGGGTCACTGTTTTTGTGTCAAAAAATGAAAAAAAGAAGTCTGAGCTTTTTTTGAAAATGGTTCTAAAATGCTTTTTTTTTAGGCCTGTCCAAAATGTCGCTTTTTCGGCATGATCGGAGTCATCGTTTTTAGGGACAAAATAGAAATCTGCAATTTTTTGTGAAAATGGTTTTAAAATGTTTTTTTTAGGCCTGTCCAGAATGTCGATAGTTCGGCATGACCGGGGTCACTGTTTTTGTGTCAAAAAATGAAAAAAATAATTCGGAGCTTTTTTTTTGAAAATGGTTCTAAAATGCTTTTTTTTTAGGCCTGTCCAAAATGTCGCTAGTTCGGCATGATCGGGGTCACTGTTTTTGTGTCACGAAAATGAGAAAAAAATATCTGCAATTTTTTGTGAAAATGGTTTTTAAATTTTCTTTTAGGCCTGTCCAGAATGACGATAGTTCGGCATGATCGGAGTCATCGTTTTTAGGGACAAAATAGAAATCTGCAATTTTTTGTGAAAATGGTTTTAAAATGTTTTTTTAGGCCTGTCCAGAATGTCGATAGTTCGGCATGACCGGGGTCACTGTTTTTGGGTCACGAAAATGAAAAAAAAATATCTGCAATTTTTTGTGAAAATGGTTCTAAAAATTTTTTTTAGGCCTGTCCAGAATGTCGCTTTTTCGGCATGATCGGAGTCATCGTTTTTAGGGACAAAATAGAAATCTGCAATTTTTTGTGAAAATGGTTTTAAAATGTTTTTTTTAGGCCTGTCCAGAATGTCGATAGTTCGGCATGACCGGGGTCACTGTTTTTGTGTCAAAAAATGAAAAAAAGAAGTCTGAGCTTTTTTTGAAAATGGTTCTAAAATGCTTTTTTTTTAGGCCTGTCCAAAATGTCGCTTTTTCGGCTTGATCGGAGTCATCGTTTTTAGGGACAAAATAGAAATCTGCAATTTTTTTGTGAAAATGGTTTTAAAATGTTTTTTTTAGGCCTGTCCAGAATGTCGATAGTTCGGCATGACCGGGGTCACTGTTTTTGTGTAAAAAAATGAAAAAAATAATTCGGAGCTTTTTTTTTGAAAATGGTTCTAAAATGCTTTTTTTTTAGGCCTGTCCAAAATGTAGCTAGTTCGGCATGATCGGAGTATACGTTTTTGGTGACAAAAATAGAAATCTACAATTTTTAGTGAAAATGGTTTTAAAATGTTTTTTTTAGGCCTGTCCAGAATGTCGCTAGTTTGGCATGACCGGGGTCACTGTTTTTGTGTCACGAAAATGAAGAAAAAAAAATCAGCAATTTTTGGTGAAAATGGTTTTAAAAAAATTTTTTAGACCTGTCCAGAATGTCGCTTTTTCAGCATGATCGGAGTCATCGTTTTTAGGGACAAAATAGAAATCTGCAATTTTTGGTGAAAATGGTTTTAAAATGTTTTTTTTAGGCCTGTCCAGAATGTCGATAGTTCGGCATGACCGGGGTCACTGTTTTTGTGTCACGAAAATGAGAAAAAAATATCTGCAATTTTTTGTGAAAATGGTTCTACATTTTTTTTTTGGCCTGTCCAGAATGTCGCTTTTTCGGCATGATCGGAGTCATCGTTTTTAGGGACAAAATAGAAATCTGCAATTTTTTGTGAAAATGGTTTTAAAATGTTTTTTTAGGCATGTCCAGAATGTCGATAGTTCGGTATGACCGGGGTCACTGTTTTTGTGTCAAAAAATGAAGAAAAAAAAATCAGCCATTTTTGGTGAAAATGGTTTTTAAATTTTTCTTTAGGCCTGTCCAGAATGATGATAGTTTGGCATGACCGGGGTCACTGTTTTTGTGTCAAAAAATGAAAAAAATAATTCTGAGCTTTTTTTTTGAAAATGGTTCTAAAATGCTTTTTTTTTAGGCCTGTCCAAAATGTCGCTAGTTCGGCATGATCGGAGTCATCGTTTTTGGTGACAAAAATAGAAATCTACAATTTTTTGTGAAAATGGTTTTAAAATGTTTTTCTTAGGCCTGTCCAGAATGTTGATAGTTCGGCATTACCGGGGTCACTGTTTTTGTGTCACGAAAATGAGAAAAAAATATCTGCAATTTTTTGTGAAAATGGTTTTTAAATTTTCTTTTAGGCCTGTCCAGAATGACGATAGTTCGGCATGATCGGAGTCATCGTTTTTAGGGACAAAATAGAAATCTGCAATTTTTTGTGAAAATGGTTTTAAAATGTTTTTTTAGGCCTGTCCAGAATGTCGATAGTTCGGCATGACCGGGGTCACTGTTTTTGGGTCACGAAAATGAAAAAAAAATATCTGCAATTTTTTGTGAAAATGGTTCTAAAAAATTTTTTTAGGCCTGTCCAGAATGTCGCTTTTTCGGCATGATCGGAGTCATCGTTTTTAGGGACAAAATAGAAATCTGCAATTTTTTGTGAAAATGGTTTTAAAATGTTTTTTTTAGGCCTGTCCAGAATGTCGATAGTTCGGCATGACCGGGGTCACTGTTTTTGTGTCAAAAAATGAAAAAAAGAAGTCTGAGCTTTTTTTGAAAATGGTTCTAAAATGCTTTTTTTTTAGGCCTGTCCAAAATGTCGCTTTTTCGGCATGATCGGAGTCATCGTTTTTAGGGACAAAATAGAAATCTGCAATTTTTTGTGAAAATGGTTTTAAAATGTTTTTTTTAGGCCTGTCCAGAATGTCGATAGTTCGGCATGACCGGGGTCACTGTTTTTGTGTCAAAAGATGAAAAAAATAATTCGGAGCTTTTTTTTTGAAAATGGTTCTAAAATGCTTTTTTTTTAGGCCTGTCCAAAATGTCGCTAGTTCGGCATGATCGGGGTCACTGTTTTTGTGTCACGAAAATGAGAAAAAAATATCTGCAATTTTTTGTGAAAATGGTTTTTAAATTTTCTTTTAGGCCTGTCCAGAATGACGATAGTTCGGCATGATCGGAGTCATCGTTTTTAGGGACAAAATAGAAATCTGCAATTTTTTGTGAAAATGGTTTTAAAATGTTTTTTTTAGGCCTGTCCAGAATGTCGATAGTTCGGCATGACCGGGGTCACTGTTTTTGTGTCACGAAAATGAGAAAAAAATATCTGCAATTTTTTGTGAAAATGGTTCTAAAAATTTTTTTTAGGCCTGTCCAGAATGTCGCTTTTTCGGCATGATCGGAGTCATCGTTTTTAGGGACAAAATAGAAATCTGCAATTTTTTGTGAAAATGGTTTTAAAATGTTTTTTTTAGGCCTGTCCAGAATGTCGATAGTTCGGCATGACCGGGGTCACTGTTTTTGTGTCAAAAAATGAAAAAAAGAAGTCTGAGCTTTTTTTGAAAATGGTTCTAAAATGCTTTTTTTTTAGGCCTGTCCAAAATGTCGCTTTTTCGGCATGATCGGAGTCATCGTTTTTAGGGACAAAATAGAAATCTGCAATTTTTTTGTGAAAATGGTTTTAAAATGTTTTTTTTAGGCCTGTCCAGAATGTCGATAGTTCGGCATGACCGGGGTCACTGTTTTTGTGTCAAAAAATGAAAAAAATAATTCGGAGCTTTTTTTTTGAAAATGGTTCTAAAATGCTTTTTTTTTAGGCCTGTCCAAAATGTAGCTAGTTCGGCATGATCGGAGTATACGTTTTTGGTGACAAAAATAGAAATCTACAATTTTTAGTGAAAATGGTTTTAAAATGTTTTTTTTAGGCCTGTCCAGAATGTCGCTAGTTTGGCATGACCGGGGTCACTGTTTTTGTGTCACGAAAATGAAGAAAAAAAAATCAGCAATTTTTGGTGAAAATGGTTTTTAAATTTTCTTTTAGGCCTGTCCAGAATGACGATAGTTCGGCATGATCGGAGTCATCGTTTTTAGGGACAAAATAGAAATCTGCAATTTTTGGTGAAAATGGTTTTAAAATGTTTTTTTTAGGCCTGTCCAGAATGTCGATAGTTCGGCATGACCGGGGTCACTGTTTTTGTGTCACGAAAATGAAAAAAATAATTCGGAGCTTTTTTTTTGAAAATGGTTCTAAAATGCTTTTTTTTTAGGCCTGTCCAAAATGTCGCTAGTTCGGCATGATCGGAGTATTCGTTTTTGGTGACAAAAATAGAAATCTACAATTTTTAGTGAAAATGGTTTTAAAATGTTTTTTTTAGGCCTGTCCAGAATGTCGCTTTTTCAGCATGATCGGAGTCATCGTTTTTAGGGACAAAATAGAAATCTGCAATTTTTGGTGAAAATGGTTTTAAAATGTTTTTTTTAGGCCTGTCCAGAATGTCGATAGTTCGGCATGACCGGGGTCACTGTTTTTGTGTCACGAAAATGAGAAAAAAATATCTGCAATTTTTTGTGAAAATGGTTCTACATTTTTTTTTTAGGCCTGTCCAGAATGTCGCTTTTTCGGCATGATCGGAGTCATCGTTTTTCGGGACAAAATAGAAATCTGCAATTTTTTGTGAAAATGGTTTTAAAATGTTTTTTTAGGCATGTCCAGAATGTCGATAGTTCGGTATGACCGGGGTCACTGTTTTTGTGTCAAAAAATGAAGAAAAAAAAATCAGCCATTTTTGGTGAAAATGGTTTTTAAATTTTTTTTAGGCCTGTCCAGAATGTCGCTTTTTCGGCATGATCGGAGTCATCGTTTTTAGGGACAAAATAGAAATCTGCAATTTTTTGTGAAAATGGTTTTAAAATGTTTTTTTAGGCCTGTTCCAGAATGTCGATAGTTCGGCATTACCGGGGTCACTGTTTTTGTATCAAAAAATGAAGAAAAAAAAATCAGCCATTTTTGGTGAAAATGGTTTTTAATTTTTTTTTTAGGCCTGTCCAGAATGTCGATAGTTCGGCATGACCGGGGTCACTGTTTTTGTGTCAAAAAATGAAAAAAAGAATTCTGAGATTTTTTTTTGAAAATGGTTCTAAAATGCTTTTTTTTTAGGCCTGTCCAAAATGTCGCTAGTTCGGCATGACCGGGGTCACTGCTTTTGTGTCACGAAAATGAGAAAAAAATATCTGCAATTTTTTGTGAAAATGGTTCTAAATTTTTTTTTTAGGCCTGTCCAGAATGTCGCTTTTTCAGCATGATCGGAGTCATCGTTTTAGGGACAAAAATCGAAATCTACAATTTTTTGTGAAAATGGTTTTAAAATATTTTTTTTAGGCCTGTCCAGAATGTCGCTAGTTCGGCATAACCGGGGTCACTGTTTTTGTGTCACGAAAATGAAGAAAAAAAAAAATCAGCAATTTTTGGTGAAAATGGTTTAAAAAAATTTTTTAGGCCTGTCCAGAATGTCGCTTTTTCAGCATGATCGGAGTCATCGTTTTTAGGGACAAAATAGAAATCTGCAATTTTTTGTGAAAATGGTTTTAAAATGTTTTTTTTTAGGCCTGTCCAGAATGTCGATAGTTCGGCATGACCGGGGTCACTGTTTTTGTGTCAAAAAATTAAAAAAAGAATTCTGAGCTTTTTTTTAAAAAAAATGGTTCTAAAATGCATTTTTTTTAGGCCTGTCCAAAATGTCGCTAGTTCGGCATGATCGGAGTATTTGTTTTTGGTGACAAAAATCGAAATCTACAATTTTTTGTGAAAATGGTTTTAAAATGTTTTTTTAGGCCTGTCCAGAATGTCGATAGTTCGGCATGACCGGGGTCACTGCTTTTGTGTCACGAAAATGAGAAAAAAATATCTGCAATTTTTTGTGAAAATGGTTCTAAATTTTTTTTTTAGGCCTGTCCAGAATGTCGCTTTTTCAGCATGATCGGAGTCATCGTTTTAGGGACAAAAATCGAAATCTACAATTTTTTGTGAAAATGGTTTTAAAATGTTTTTTTTTAGGCCTGTCCAGAATGTCGATAGTTCGGCATGACCGGGGTCACTGTTTTTGTGTCAAAAAATTAAAAAAAGAATTCTGAGCTTTTTTAAAAAAAAATGGTTCTAAAATGCTTTTTTTTTAGGCCTGTCCAAAATGTCGCTAGTTCGGCATGATCGGAGTATTTGTTTTTGGTGACAAAAATCGAAATCTACAATTTTTTGTGAAAATGGTTTTAAAATGTTTTTTTAGGCCTGTCCAGAATGTCGATAGTTCGGCATGACCGGGGTCACTGCTTTTGTGTCACGAAAATGAGAAAAAAATATCTGCAATTTTTTGTGAAAATGGTTCTAAATTTTTTTTTTAGGCCTGTCCAGAATGTCGCTTTTTCAGCATGATCGGAGTCATCGTTTTAGGGACAAAAATCGAAATCTACAATTTTTTGTGAAAATGGTTTTAAAATATTTTTTTTAGGCCTGTCCAGAATGTCGATAGTTCGGCATTACCGGGGTCACTGTTTTTGTATCAAAAAATGAAGAAAAAAAAATCTGCCATTTTTGGTGAAAATGGTTTTTAAATTTTTTTTTAGGCCTGTCCAGAATGTCGATAGTTCGGCATGACCGGGGTCACTGTTTTTGTGTCAAAAAATGAAAAAAAGAATTCTGAGATTTTTTTTTGAAAATGGTTCTAAAATGCTTTTTTTTTAGGCCTGTCCAAAATGTCGCTAGTTCGGCATGATCGGAGTCATCGTTTTTGGTGACAAAAATAGAAATCTAAAATTTTTTGTGAAAATGGTTTTAAAATGGTTTTTTTAGGCCTGTCCAGAATGTCGCTAGTTCGGCACGACACGGGTCACTGTTTTTGTGTCACGAAAATGAAGAAAAAAAAATCAGCAATTTTTGGTGAAAATGGTTTTAAAAAAATTTTTTAGACCTGTCCAAAATGTCGCTAGTTCGGCATGATCGGAGTCATCGTTTTTAGGGACAAAATAGAAATCTGCAATTTTTTGTGAAAATGGTTTTAAAATGTTTTTTTTTAGGCCTGTCCAGAATGTCGCTAGTTCGGCATGACCGGGGTCACTGTTTTTGTGTCACGAAAATGAAGAAAAAAAAATCAGCAATTTTTGGTGAAAATGGTTTTAAAAAATTTTTTTAGGCCTGTCCAGAATGTCGCTTTTTCGGCATGATCGGAGTCATCGTTTTTAGGGACAAAATAGAAATCTGCAATTTTTTGTGAAAATGGTTTTAAAATATTTTTTTAGGCCTGTCCAGAATGTCGCTAGTTCGGCATAACCGGGGTCACTGTTTTTGTGTCACGAAAATGAAGAAAAAAAAATCAGCAATTTTTGGTGAAAATGGTTTTTAATTTTTTTTTAGGCCTGTCCAGAATGTCGCTTTTTCGGCATGATCGGAGTCATCGTTTTAGGGACAAAAATCGAAATCTACAATTTTTTGTGAAAATGGTTTTAAAATATTTTTTTAGGCCTGTCCAGAATGTCGCTAGTTCGGCATAACCGGGGTCACTGTTTTTGTGTCACGAAAATGAGAAAAAAATATCTGCAATTTTTTGTGAAAATGGTTCTACATTTTTTTTTTGGGCATGTCCAGAATGTCGATAGTTCGGTATGACCGGGGTCACTGTTTTTGTATCAAAAAATGAAGAAAAAAAAATCTGCCATTTTTGGTGAAAATGGTTTTTAAATTTTTTTTTAGGCCTGTCCAGAATGTCGATAGTTCGGCATGACCGGGGTCACTGTTTTTGTGTCAAAAAATGAAAAAAAGAATTCTGAGATTTTTTTTTGAAAATGGTTCTAAAATGCTTTTTTTTTAGGCCTGTCCAAAATGTCGCTAGTTCGGCATGATCGGAGTCATCGTTTTTGGTGACAAAAATAGAAATCTAAAATTTTTTGTGAAAATGGTTTTAAAATGGTTTTTTTAGGCCTGTCCAGAATGTCGCTAGTTCGGCACGACAGGGGTCACTGTTTTTGTGTCACGAAAATGAAGAAAAAAAAATCAGCAATTTTTGGTGAAAATGGTTTTAAAAAAATTTTTTAGACCTGTCCAAAATGTCGCTAGTTCGGCATGATCGGAGTCATCGTTTTTAGGGACAAAATAGAAATCTGCAATTTTTTGTGAAAATGGTTTTAAAATGTTTTTTTTTAGGCCTGTCCAGAATGTCGCTAGTTCGGCATGACCGGGGTCACTGTTTTTGTGTCACGAAAATGAAGAAAAAAAAATCAGCAATTTTTGGTGAAAATGGTTTTAAAAAAATTTTTTAGGCCTGTCCAGAATGTCGCTTTTTCGGCATGATCGGAGTCATCGTTTTTAGGGACAAAATAGAAATCTGCAATTTTTTGTGAAAATGGTTTTAAAATGTTTTTTTAGGCCTGTCCAGAATGTCGATAGTTAGGCATGACCGGGGTCACTGTTTTTGTGTCACGAAAATGAAGAAAAAAAAATCAGCAATTTTTGGTGAAAATGGTTTTTAAATTTTTTTTTAGGCCTGTCCAGAATGTCGCTTTTTCGGCATGATCGGAGTCATCGTTTTTAGGGACAAAATAGAAATCTGCAATTTTTTGTGAAAAACGTTTTAAAATGTGTTTTTTAGGACTGTCCAGAATGTCGATAGTTCGGCATGACCGGGGTCACTGTTTTTGTGTCAAAAAATGAAAAAAAGAATTCTGAGCTTTTTTTTTGAAAATGGTTCTAAAATGCATTTTTTTTAGGCCTGTCCAAAATGTCGCTAGTTCGGCATGATCGGAGTCATCGTTTTTGGTGACAAAAATAGAAATCTAAAATTTTTTGTGAAAATGGTTTTAAAATGGTTTTTTTAGGCCTGTCAAGAATGTCGCTAGTTCGGCACGACAGGGGTCACTGTTTTTGTGTCACGAAAATGAAGAAAAAAAAATCAGCAATTTTTGGTGAAAATGGTTTTAAAAATTTTTTTTAGACCTGTCCAGAATGTTGCTTTTTCGGCATGATCGGAGTCATCCTTTTTAGGGACAAAATAGAAATCTGCAATTTTTGTTGTGAAAATGGTTTTAAAATGTTTTTTTTAGGCCTGTCCAGAATGTCGATAGTTCGGCATGACCGGGGTCACTGTTTTTGTGTCACGAAAATGAGAAAAAAATATCTGCAATTTTTTGTGAAAATGGTTCCAAAAATTTTTTTTAGGCCTGTCCAGAATGTTGCTTTTTCCGCATGATCGGAGTCATCGTTTTTAGGGACAAAATAGAAATCTGCAATTTTTAGTGAAAATGGTTTTAAAATGTTTTTTTTAGGCCTGTCCAGAATGTCGATAGTTCGGCATGACCGGGGTCACTGTTTTTGTGTCACGAAAATGAAAAAAAAATATCTGCAATTTTTTGTGAAAATGGTTCAACAATTTTTTTTTAGGCCTGTCCAGAATGACGTTTTTTCGGCATGATCAGAGTCAACGTTTTTAGGGACAAAATAGAAATCTGCAATTTTTTGTGAAAAACGTTTTAAAATGTGTTTTTTAGGCCTGTCCAGAATGTCGATAGTTCGGCATGATCGGAGTCATCGTTTTTAGGGACAAAATAGAAATCTGCAATTTTTTGTGAAAATGGTTTTAAAATGTTTTTTTTTAGGCCTGTCCAGAATGTCGATAGTTCGGCATGACCGGGGTCACTGTTTTTGTGTCAAAAAATGAAAAAAAGAATTCTGAGCTTTTTTTTAAAAAATGGTTCTAAAATGCTTTTTTTTTAGGCCTGTCCAAAATGTCGCGAGTTCGGCATGATCGGAGTATTCGTTTTTGGTGACAAAAATCGAAATCTACAATTTTTTGTGAAAATGGTTTTAAAATGTTTTTTTAGGCCTGTCCAGAATGTCGATAGTTCGGCATGACCGGGGTCACTGCTTTTGTGTCACGAAAATGAGAAAAAAATATCTGCAATTTTTTGTGAAAATGGTTCTAAATTTTTTTTTTAGGCCTGTCCAGAATGTCGCTTTTTCAGCATGATCGGAGTCATCGTTTTAGGGACAAAAATCGAAATCTACAATTTTTTGTGAAAATGGTTTTAAAATATTATTTTTTAGGCCTGTCCAGAATGTCGATAGTTCGGCATGACCGGGGTCACTGTTTTTGTGTCAAAAAATGAAAAAAAGAATTCTGAGCTTTTTTTTAAAAATGGTTCTAAAATGCTTTTTTTTTAGGCCTGTCCAAAATGTCGCTAGTTCGGCATGATCGGAGTATTCGTTTTTGGTGACAAAAATCGAAATCTACAATTTTTTGTGAAAATGGTTTTAAAATGTTTTTTTAGGCCTGTCCAGAATGTCGATAGTTCGGCATGACCGGGGTCACTGCTTTTGTGTCACGAAAATGAGAAAAAAATATCTGCAATTTTTTGTGAAAATGGTTCAAAATTTTTTTTTAGGCCTGTCCAGAATGTCGCTTTTTCAGCATGATCGGAGTCATCGTTTTAGGGACAAATATCGAAATCTACAATTTTTTGTGAAAATGGTTTTAAAATATTTTTTTTAGGCCTGTCCAGAATGTCGCTAGTTCGGCATAACCGGGGTCACTGTTTTTGTGTCACGAAAATGAAGAAAAAAAAATCAGCAATTTTTGGTGAAAATGGTTTTTAAATTTTTTTTAGGCCTGTCCAGAATGTCGCTTTTTCAGCATGATCGGAGTCATCGTTTTTAGGGACAAAATAGAAATCTGCAATTTTTTGTGAAAATGGTTTTAAAATGTTTTTTTAGGCCTGTCCAGAATGTCGATAGTTCGGCATTACCGGGGTCACTGTTTTTGTGTCACGAAAATGAAAAAAAAATATCTGCAATTTTTTGTGAAAATGGTTCTAACATTTGTTTTTAGGCCTGTCCAGAATGTCGCTTTTTCGGCATGATCGGAGTCATCGTTTTTAGGGACAAAATAGAAATCTGCAATTTTTTGTGAAAATGGTTTTAAAATGTTTTTTTTAGGCCTGTCCAGAATGTCGATAGTTCGGCATGACCGGGGTCACTGTTTTTGTGTCAAAAAATGAAGAAAAAAAAATCAGCCATTTTTGGTGAAAATGGTTTTAAAAAATTTTTTTAGGCCTGTCCAGAATGTCGATAGTTCGGTCACTGTTTTTGTGTCAAAAAATGAAAAAAAGAATTCTGAGCTTTTTTTTGGAAAATGGTTTTAAAATGCTTTTTTTTTAGGCCTGTCCAAAATGTCGCTAGTTCGGCATGATCGGAGTCATCGTTTTTGGTGACAAAAATAGAAATCTACAATTTTTTGTGAAAATGGTTTTAAAATGTTTTTTTTTAGGCCTGTCCAGAATGTCGCTAGTTCGGCATGACCGGGGTCACTGTTTTTGTGTCACGAAAATGAAGAAAAAAAAATCAGCAATTTTTGGTGAAAATGGTTTTAAAAAATTTTTTTAGGCCTGTCCAGAATGTCGCTTTTTCGGCATGATCGGAGTCATCGTTTTTAGGGACAAAATAGAAATCTGCAATTTTTTGTGAAAATGGTTTTAAAATGTTTTTTTAGGCCTGTCCAGAATGTCGATAGTTAGGCATGACCGGGGTCACTGTTTTTGTGTCACGAAAATGAAAAAAAAATATCTGCAATTTTTTGTGAAAATGGTTCTAAAAACTTTTTTTAGGCCTGTCCAGAATGTCGCTTTTTCGGCATGATCGGAGTCATCGTTTTTAGGGACAAAATAGAAATCTACAATTTTTTGTGAAAATGGTTTTAAAATGTTTTTTTTAGGCCTGTCCAGAATGTCGATAGTTCGGCATGACCGGGGTCACTGTTTTTGTGTCAAAAAATGAAAAAAAGAATTCTGAGCTTTTTTTTTGAAAATGGTTTTAAAATGCTTTTTTTTTAGGCCTGTCCAAAATGTTGCTAGTTCGGCATGATCGGAGTCATCGTTTTTGGTGACAAAAATAGAAATCTACAATTTTTTGTGAAAATGGTTTTAAAATGTTTTTTTTTAGGCCTGTCCAGAATGTCCCTAGTTCGGCATGACCGGGGTCACTGTTTTTGTGTCACGAAAATGAAGAAAAAAAAATCAGCAATTTTTGGTGAAAATGGTTTTTAAATTTTTTTTTAGGCCTGTCCAGAATGTCGCTTTTTCGGCATGATCGGAGTCATCGTTTTTAGGGACAAAATAGAAATCTGCAATTTTTTGTGAAAAACGTTTTAAAATGTGTTTTTTAGGACTGTCCAGAATGTCGATAGTTCGGCATGACCGGGGTCACTGTTTTTGTGTCAAAAAATGAAAAAAAGAATTCTGAGCTTTTTTTTTGAAAATGGTTCTAAAATGCATTTTTTTTAGGCCTGTCCAAAATGTCGCTAGTTCGGCATGATCGGAGTCATCGTTTTTGGTGACAAAAATAGAAATCTAAAATTTTTTGTGAAAATGGTTTTAAAATGGTTTTTTTAGGCCTGTCAAGAATGTCGCTAGTTCGGCACGACAGGGGTCACTGTTTTTGTGTCACGAAAATGAAGAAAAAAAAATCAGCAATTTTTGGTGAAAATGGTTTTAAAAATTTTTTTTAGACCTGTCCAGAATGTCGCTTTTTCGGCATGATCGGAGTCATCCTTTTTAGGGACAAAATAGAAATCTGCAATTTTTGTTGTGAAAATGGTTTTAAAATGTTTTTTTTAGGCCTGTCCAGAATGTCGATAGTTCGGCATGACCGGGGTCACTGTTTTTGTGTCACGAAAATGAGAAAAAAATATCTGCAATTTTTTGTGAAAATGGTTCCAAAAATTTTTTTTAGGCCTGTCCAGAATGTTGCTTTTTCCGCATGATCGGAGTCATCGTTTTTAGGGACAAAATAGAAATCTGCAATTTTTAGTGAAAATGGTTTTAAAATGTTTTTTTTAGGCCTGTCCAGAATGTCGATAGTTCGGCATGACCGGGGTCACTGTTTTTGTGTCACGAAAATGAAAAAAAAATATCTGCAATTTTTTGTGAAAATGGTTCAACAATTTTTTTTTAGGCCTGTCCAGAATGACGTTTTTTCGGCATGATCAGAGTCAACGTTTTTAGGGACAAAATAGAAATCTGCAATTTTTTGTGAAAAACGTTTTAAAATGTGTTTTTTAGGCCTGTCCAGAATGTCGATAGTTCGGCATGACCGGGGTCACTGTTTTTGTGTCAAAAAATGAAAAAAAGAATTCTGAGCTTTTTTTTTGAAAATGGTTCTAAAATTCAATTTTTTTTAGGCCTGTCCAGAATGTCGCTTTTTCGGCATGATCGGAGTCATCGTTTTTAGGGACAAAATAGAAATCTGCAATTTTTTGTGAAAATGGTTTTAAAATGTTTTTTTTTAGGCCTGTCCAGAATGTCGATAGTTCGGCATGACCGGGGTCACTGTTTTTGTGTCAAAAAATGAAAAAAAGAATTCTGAGCTTTTTTTTTAAAAATGGTTCTAAAATGCTTTTTTTTTAGGCCTGTCCAAAATGTCGCTAGTTCGGCATGATCGGAGTATTCGTTTTTGGTGACAAAAATCGAAATCTACAATTTTTTGTGAAAATGGTTTTAAAATGTTTTTTTAGGCCTGTCCAGAATGTCGATAGTTCGGCATGACCGGGGTCACTGCTTTTGTGTCACGAAAATGAGAAAAAAATATCTGCAATTTTTTGTGAAAATGGTTCTAAAATTTTTTTTTAGGCCTGTCCAGAATGTCGCTTTTTCAGCATGATCGGAGTCATCGTTTTAGGGACAAAAATCGAAATCTACAATTTTTTGTGAAAATGGTTTTAAAATATTTTTTTTTAGGCCTGTCCAGAATGTCGATAGTTCGGCATGACCGGGGTCACTGTTTTTGTGTCAAAAAATGAAAAAAAGAATTCTGAGCTTTTTTTTAAAAATGGTTCTAAAATGCTTTTTTTTTAGGCCTGTCCAAAATGTCGCTAGTTCGGCATGATCGGAGTATTCGTTTTTGGTGACAAAAATTGAAATCTACAATTTTTTGTGAAAATGGTTTTAAAATGTTTTTTTAGGCCTGTCCAGAATGTCGATAGTTCGGCATGACCGGGGTCACTGCTTTTGTGTCACGAAAATGAGAAAAAAATATCTGCAATTTTTTGTGAAAATGGTTCTAAAATTTTTTTTTAGGCCTGTCCAGAATGTCGCTTTTTCAGCATGATCGGAGTCATCGTTTTAGGGACAAAAATCGAAATCTACAATTTTTTGTGAAAATGGTTTTAAAATATTTTTTTTAGGCCTGTCCAGAATGTCGCTAGTTCGGCATAACCGGGGTCACTGTTTTTGTGTCACGAAAATGAAGAAAAAAAAATCAGCAATTTTTGGTGAAAATGGTTTTTAAATTTTTTTTAGGCCTGTCCAGAATGTCGCTTTTTCGGCATGATCGGAGTCATCGTTTTTAGGGACAAAATAGAAATCTGCAATTTTTTGTGAAAATGGTTTTAAAATGTTTTTTTAGGCCTGTCCAGAATGTCGATAGTTCGGCATTACCGGGGTCACTGTTTTTGTGTCACGAAAATGAGAAAAAAATATCTGCAATTTTTTGTGAAAATGGTTCTAAATTTTTTTTTTAGGCCTGTCCAGAATGTCGCTTTTTCGGCATGATCGGAGTCATCGTTTTAGGGACAAAAATCGAAATCTACAATTTTTTGTGAAAATGGTTTTAAAATATTTTTTTTAGGCCTGTCCAGGATGTCGCTAGTTCGGCATAACCGGGGTCACTGTTTTTGTGTCACGAAAATGAAGAAAAAAAAATCAGCAATTTTTGGTGAAAATGGTTTTTAAATTTTTTTTTAGGCCTGTCCAGAATGTCGCTTTTTCGGCATGATCGGAGTCATCGTTTTTAGGGACAAAATAGAAATCTGCAATTTTTTGTGAAAATGGTTTTATAATGTTTTTTTAGGCCTGTCCAGAATGTCGATAGTTCGGCATGACCGGGGTCACTGTTTTTGTGTCATGAAAATGAAAAAAAAATATCTGCAATTTTTTGTGAAAATGGTTCTAAAATCTTTTTTTAGGCCTGTCCAGAATGTCGCTTTTTCGGCATGACCGGGGTCACTGTTTTTGTGTCAAAAAATGAAAAAAAGAATTCTGAGATTTTTTTTTGAAAATGGTTCTAAAATGCTTTTTTTTTAGGCCTGTCCAAAATGTCGCTAGTTCGGCATGATCGGAGTCATCGTTTTTGGTGACAAAAATAGAAATCTAAAATTTTTTGTGAAAATGGTTTTAAAATGTTTTTTTTAGGCCTGTCCACAATGTCGATAGTTCGGTATGACCGGCGTCACTGTTTTTGTGTCAAAAAATGAAGAAAAAAAAATCAGCCATTTTTGGTGAAAATTGTTTTTTAATTTTTTTTTAGGCCTGTCCAGAATGACGCTTTTTCGGCATGATCGGAGTCATCGTTTTTAGGGACAAAATAGAAATCTGCAATTTTTTGTGAAAATGGTTTTAAAATGTTTTTTTAGGCCTGTCCAGAATGTCGAAAGTTCGGCATGACCGGGGTCACTGTTTTTGTGTCACGAAAATGAAAAAAAAAATCTGCAATTTTTTGTGAAAATGGTTCAAAAAAAAATTTTTAGGCCTGTCCAGAATGTTGCTTTTTCGGCATGATCGGAGTCATCGTTTTTAGGGACAAAATAGAAATCTGCAATTTTTTGTGAAAATGGTTTTAAAATGTTTTTTTTAGGCCTGTCCACAATGTCGATAGTTCGGTATGACCGGGGTCACTGTTTTTGTGTCAAAAAATGAAGAAAAAAAAATCAGCCATTTTTGGTGAAAATGGTTTTTTTATTTTTTTTTAGGCCTGTCCAGAATGTCGCTTTTCGGCATGATCGGAGTCATCGTTTTTAGGGACAAAATAGAAATCTGCAATTTTTGTGAAAATGGTTTTTAAATGTTTTTTAGGCCTGTCCAGAATGTCGATAGTTCGGCATGACCGGGGTCACTGTTTTTGTGTCACGAAAATGAAAAAAAAATATCTGCAATTTTTTGTGAAAATGGTTCAACAATTTTTTTTTAGGCCTGTCCAGAATGACGCTTTTTCGGCATGATCAGAGTCAACGTTTTTAGGGACAAAATAGAAATCTGCAATTTTTTGTGAAAAACGTTTTAAAATGTGTTTTTTAGGCCTGTCCAGAATGTCGATAGTTCGGCATGACCGGGGTCACTGTTTTTGTGTCACGAAAATGAGAAAAAAATATCTGCAATTTTTTGTGAAAATGGTTCTAAAATCTTTTTTTAGGCCTGTCCAGAATGTCGCTTTTTCGGCATGATCGGAGTCATCGTTTTTAGGGACAAAATAGAAATCTGCAATTTTTTGTGAAAATGGTTTTAAAATGTTTTTTTTAGGCCTGTCCAGAATGTCGATAGTTCGGCATGACCGGGGTCACTGTTTTTGTGTCACGAAAATGAGAAAAAAATATCTGCAATTTTTTGTGAAAATGGTTCTACATTTTTTTTTAGGCCTGTCCAGAATGACGCTTTTTCGGCATGATCAGAGTCAACGTTTTTAGGGACAAAATAGAAATCTGCAATTTTTGTGAAAATGGTTTTTAAATGTTTTTTAGGCCTGTCCAGAATGTCGATAGTTCGGCATGACCGGGGTCACTGTTTTTGTGTCACGAAAATGAAAAAAAAATATCTGCAATTTTTTGTGAAAATGGTTCAACAATTTTTTTTTAGGCCTGTCCAGAATGACGCTTTTTCGGCATGATCAGAGTCAACGTTTTTAGGGACAAAATAGAAATCTGCAATTTTTTGTGAAAAACGTTTTAAAATGTGTTTTTTAGGCCTGTCCAGAATGTCGATAGTTCGGCATGACCGGGGTCACTGTTTTTGTGTCACGAAAATGAGAAAAAAATATCTGCAATTTTTTGTGAAAATGGTTCTAAAATCTTTTTTTAGGCCTGTCCAGAATGTCGCTTTTTCGGCATGATCGGAGTCATCGTTTTTAGGGACAAAATAGAAATCTGCAATTTTTTGTGAAAATGGTTTTAAAATGTTTTTTTTAGGCCTGTCCAGAATGTCGATAGTTCGGCATGACCGGGGTCACTGTTTTTGTGTCACGAAAATGAGAAAAAAATATCTGCAATTTTTTGTGAAAATGGTTCTACATTTTTTTTTTTGGCATGTCCAGAATGTCGATAGTTCGGTATGACCGGGGTCACTGTTTTTGTGTCAAAAAATGAAAAAAAGAATTCTGAGATTTTTTTTTGAAAATGGTTCTAAAATGTTTTTTTTTTAGGCCTGTCCAAAATGTCGCTAGTTCGGCATGATCGGAGTCATCGTTTTTGGTGACAAAAATAGAAATCTAAAATTTTTTGTGAAAATGGTTTTAAAATGGTTTTTTTAGGCCTGTCCAGAATGTCGATAGTTCGGTATGACCGGGGTCACTGTTTTTGTGTCAAAAAATGAAGAAAAAAAAATCAGCCATTTTTGGTGAAAATGGTTTTTTTTTTTTTTTTTAGGCCTGTCCAGAATGTCGCTTTTCGGCATGATCGGAGTCATCGTTTTTAGGGACAAAATAGAAATCTGCAATTTTTTGTGAAAATGGTTTTAAAATGTTTTTTTAGGCATGTCCAGAATGTCGATAGTTCGGTATGACCGGGGTCACTGTTTTTGTGTCAAAAAATGAAGAAAAAAAAATCAGCCATTTTTGGTGAAAATGGTTTTGAAATTTTTTTTTAGGCCTGTCCAGAATGTCGATAGTTCGGCATGACCGGGGTCACTGTTTTTGTGTCAAAAAATGAAAAAAAGAATTCTGAGATTTTTTTTTGAAAATGGTTCTAAAATGCTTTTTTTTTAGGCCTGTCCAAAATGTCGCTAGTTCGGCATGATCGGAGTCATCGTTTTTGGTGACAAAAATAGAAATCTAAAATTTTTTGTGAAAATGGTTTTAAAATGGTTTTTTTAGGCCTGTCCAGAATGTCGCTAGTTCGGCACGACAGGGGTCACTGTTTTTGTGTCACGAAAATGAAGAAAAAAAAATCTGCAATTTTTGGTGAAAATGGTTTTAAAAATTTTTTTTAGACCTGTCCAGAATATCGCTTTTTCGGCATGATCGGAGTCATCGTTTTTAGGGACAAAATAGAAATCTGCAATTTTTTTGTGAAAATGGTTTTAAAATGTTTTTTTTAGGCCTGTCCAGAATGTCGATAGTTCGGCATGACCGGGGTCACTGTTTTTGTGTCACGAAAATGAGAAAAAAATATCTGCAATTTTTTGTGAAAATGGTTCAAAAAATTTTTTTTAGGACTGTCCAGAATGTTGCTTTTTCGGCATGATCGGATTCATCGTTTTTAGGGACAAAATAGAAATCTGCAATTTTTTGTGAAAATGGTTTTAAAATGTTTTTTTTAGGCCTGTCCACAATGTCGATAGTTCGGTATGACCGGGGTCACTGTTTTTGTGTCAAAAAATGAAGAAAAAAAAATCAGCCATTTTTGGTGAAAATGGTTTTTTAATTTTTTTTTAGGCCTGTCCAGAATGTCGCTTTTCGGCATGATCGGAGTCATCGTTTTTAGGGACAAAATAGAAATCTGCAATTTTTGTGAAAATGGTTTTTAAATGTTTTTTAGGCCTGTCCAGAATGTCGATAGTTCGGCATGACCGGGGTCACTGTTTTTGTGTCACGAAAATGAAAAAAAAATATCTGCAATTTTTTGTGAAAATGGTTCAACAATTTTTTTTTAGGCCTGTCCAGAATGACGTTTTTTCGGCATGATCAGAGTCAACGTTTTTAGGGACAAAATAGAAATCTGCAATTTTTTGTGAAAAACGTTTTAAAATGTGTTTTTTAGGCCTGTCCAGAATGTCGATAGTTCGGCATGACCGGGGTCACTGTTTTTGTGTCAAAAAATGAAAAAAAGAATTCTGAGCTTTTTTTTTTAAATTGGTTCTAAAATTCAATTTTTTTTAGGCCTGTCCAGAATGTCGCTTTTTCGGCATGATCGGAGTCATCGTTTTTAGGGACAAAATAGAAATCTGCAATTTTTTGTGAAAATGGTTTTAAAATGTTTTTTTTAGGCCTGTCCACAATGTCGATAGTTCGGTATGACCGGGGTCACTGTTTTTGTGTCAAAAAATGAAGAAAAAAAAATCAGCCATTTTTGGTGAAAATGGTTTTTTAATTTTTTTTTAGGCCTGTCCAGAATGTCGCTTTTCGGCATGATCGGAGTCATCGTTTTTAGGGACAAAATAGAAATCTGCAATTTTTGTGAAAATGGTTTTTAAATGTTTTTTAGGCCTGTCCAGAATGTCGATAGTTCGGCATGACCGGGGTCACTGTTTTTGTGTCACGAAAATGAAAAAAAAATATCTGCAATTTTTTGTGAAAATGGTTCAACAATTTTTTTTTAGGCCTGTCCAGAATGACGTTTTTTCGGCATGATCAGAGTCAACGTTTTTAGGGACAAAATAGAAATCTGCAATTTTTTGTGAAAAACGTTTTAAAATGTGTTTTTTAGGCCTGTCCAGAATGTCGATAGTTCGGCATGACCGGGGTCACTGTTTTTGTGTCAAAAAATGAAAAAAAGAATTCTGAGCTTTTTTTTTTAAATTGGTTCTAAAATTCAATTTTTTTTAGGCCTGTCCAGAATGTCGCTTTTTCGGCATGATCGGAGTCATCGTTTTTAGGGACAAAATAGAAATCTGCAATTTTTTGTGAAAATGGTTTTAAAATGTTTTTTTAGGCCTGTCCAGAATGTCGATAGTTCGGCATGACCGGGGTCACTGTTTTTGTGTCACGAAAATGAAAAAAAAAATCTGCAATTTTTTGTGAAAATGGTTCAAAAATTTTTTTTTAGGCCTGTCCAGAATGTTGCTTTTTCGGCATGATCGGAGTCATCGTTTTTAGGGACAAAATAGAAATCTGCAATTTTTTGTGAAAATGGTTTTAAAATGTGTTTTTTAGGCCTGTCCAGAATGTCGATAGTTCGGCATGACCGGGGTCACTGTTTTTGTGTCACGAAAATGAGAAAAAAATATCTGCAATTTTTTGTGAAAATGGTTCTAAAATCTTTTTTTAGGCCTGTCCAGAATGTCGCTTTTTCGGCATGATCGGAGTCATCGTTTTTAGGGACAAAATAGAAATCTGCAATTTTTTGTGAAAATGGTTTTAAAATGTTTTTTTTAGGCCTGTCCAGAATGTCGATAGTTCGGCATGACCGGGGTCACTGTTTTTGTGTCACGAAAATGAGAAAAAAATATCAGCAATTTTTTGTGAAAATGGTTCTACATTTTTTTTTTTGGCATGTCCAGAATGTCGATAGTTCGGTATGACCGGGGTCACTGTTTTTGTGTCAAAAAATGAAAAAAAGAATTCTGAGATTTTTTTTTGAAAATGGTTCTAAAATGGGTTTTTTTTAGGCCTGTCCAAAATGTCGCTAGTTCGGCATGATCGGAGTCATCGTTTTTGGTGACAAAAATAGAAATCTAAAATTTTTTGTGAAAATGGTTTTAAAATGGTTTTTTTAGGCCTGTCCAGAATGTCGATAGTTCGGTATGACCGGGGTCACTGTTTTTGTGTCAAAAAATGAAGAAAAAAAAATCAGCCATTTTTGGTGAAAATGGTTTTTTAATTTTTTTTTAGGCCTGTCCAGAATGTCGCTTTTCGGCATGATCGGAGTCATCGTTTTTAGGGACAAAATAGAAATCTGCAATTTTTTGTGAAAATGGTTTTAAAATGTTTTTTTAGGCATGTCCAGAATGTCGATAGTTCGGTATGACCGGGGTCACTGTTTTTGTGTCAAAAAATGAAGAAAAAAAAATCAGCCATTTTTGGTGAAAATGGTTTTTAAATTTTTTTTTAGGCCTGTCCAGAATGTCGATAGTTCGGCATGACCGGGGTCACTGTTTTTGTGTCAAAAAATGAAAAAAAGAATTCTGAGATTTTTTTTTGAAAATGGTTCTAAAATGCTTTTTTTTTAGGCCTGTCCAAAATGTCGCTAGTTCGGCATGATCGGAGTCATCGTTTTTGGTGACAAAAATAGAAATCTAAAATTTTTTGTGAAAATGGTTTTAAAATGGTTTTTTTAGGCCTGTCCAGAATGTCGCTAGTTCGGCACGACAGGGGTCACTGTTTTTGTGTCACGAAAATGAAGAAAAAAAAATCTGCAATTTTTGGTGAAAATGGTTTTAAAATTTTTTTTTAGACCTGTCCAGAATATCGCTTTTTCGGCATGATCGGAGTCATCGTTTTTAGGGACAAAATAGAAATCTGCAATTTTTTTGTGAAAATGGTTTTAAAATGTTTTTTTTAGGCCTGTCCAGAATGTCGATAGTTCGGCATGACCGGGGTCACTGTTTTTGTGTCACGAAAATGAGAAAAAAATATCTGCAATTTTTTGTGAAAATGGTTAAAAAAAATTTTTTTAGGACTGTCCAGAATGTTGCTTTTTCGGCATGATCGGAGTCATCGTTTTTAGGGACAAAATAGAAATCTGCAATTTTTTGTGAAAATGGTTTTAAAATGTTTTTTTTAGGCCTGTCCACAATGTCGATAGTTCGGTATGACCGGGGTCACTGTTTTTGTGTCAAAAAATGAAGAAAAAAAAATCAGCCATTTTTGGTGAAAATGGTTTTTTAATTTTTTTTTAGGCCTGTCCAGAATGTCGCTTTTCGGCATGATCGGAGTCATCGTTTTTAGGGACAAAATAGAAATCTGCAATTTTTGTGAAAATGGTTTTTAAATGTTTTTTAGGCCTGTCCAGAATGTCGATAGTTCGGCATGACCGGGGTCACTGTTTTTGTGTCACGAAAATGAAAAAAAAATATCTGCAATTTTTTGTGAAAATGGTTCAACAATTTTTTTTTAGGCCTGTCCAGAATGACGTTTTTTCGGCATGATCAGAGTCAACGTTTTTAGGGACAAAATAGAAATCTGCAATTTTTTGTGAAAAACGTTTTAAAATGTGTTTTTTAGGCCTGTCCAGAATGTCGATAGTTCGGCATGACCGGGGTCACTGTTTTTGTGTCAAAAAATGAAAAAAAGAATTCTGAGCTTTTTTTTTTAAATTGGTTCTAAAATTCAATTTTTTTTAGGCCTGTCCAGAATGTCGCTTTTTCGGCATGATCGGAGTCATCGTTTTTAGGGACAAAATAGAAATCTGCAATTTTTTGTGAAAAACGTTTTAAAATGTGTTTTTTAGGCCTGTCCAGAATGTCGATAGTTCGGCATGACCGGGGTCACTGTTTTTGTGTCAAAAAATGAAGAAAAAAAAATCAGCCATTTTTGGTGAAAATGGTTTTTTAATTTTTTTTTAGGCCTGTCCAGAATGTCGCTTTTCGGCATGATCGGAGTCATCGTTTTTAGGGACAAAATAGAAATCTGCAATTTTTGTGAAAATGTTTTTTAAATGTTTTTTAGGCCTGTCCAGAATGTCGATAGTTCGGCATGACCGGGGTCACTGTTTTTGTGTCACGAAAATGAAAAAAAAATATCTGCAATTTTTTGTGAAAATGGTTCAACAATTTTTTTTTAGGCCTGTCCAGAATGACGTTTTTTCGGCATGATCAGAGTCAACGTTTTTAGGGACAAAATAGAAATCTGCAATTTTTTGTGAAAAACGTTTTAAAATGTGTTTTTTAGGCCTGTCCAGAATGTCGATAGTTCGGCATGACCGGGGTCACTGTTTTTGTGTCAAAAAATGAAGAAAAAAAAATCAGCCATTTTTGGTGAAAATGGTTTTTAAATTTTTTTTTAGGCCTGTCCAGAATGTCGCTTTTCGGCATGATCGGAGTCATCGTTTTTAGGGACAAAATAGAAATCTGCAATTTTTGTGAAAATGGTTTTTAAATGTTTTTTAGGCCTGTCCAGAATGTCGATAGTTCCGCATGACCGGGGTCACTGTTTTTGTGTCACGAAAATGAAAAAAAAATATCTGCAATTTTTTGTGAAAATGGTTCAACAATTTTTTTTTAGGCCTGTCCAGAATGACGTTTTTTCGGCATGATCAGAGTCAACGTTTTTAGGGACAAAATAGAAATCTGCAATTTTTTGTGAAAAACGTTTTAAAATGTGTTTTTTAGGCCTGTCCAGAATGTCGATAGTTCGGCATGACCGGGGTCACTGTTTTTGTGTCAAAAAATGAAAAAAAGAATTCTGAGCTTTTTTTTTTAAATTGGTTCTAAAATTCAATTTTTTTTAGGCCTGTCCAGAATGTCGCTTTTTCGGCATGATCGGAGTCATCGTTTTTAGGGACAAAATAGAAATCTGCAATTTTTTGTGAAAAACGTTTTAAAATGTGTTTTTTAGGCCTGTCCAGAATGTCGATAGTTCGGCATGACCGGGGTCACTGTTTTTGTGTCAAAAAATGAAGAAAAAAAAATCAGCCATTTTTGGTGAAAATGGTTTTTTAATTTTTTTTTAGGCCTGTCCAGAATGTCGCTTTTCGGCATGATCGGAGTCATCGTTTTTAGGGACAAAATAGAAATCTGCAATTTTTGTGAAAATGGTTTTTAAATGTTTTTTAGGCCTGTCCAGAATGTCGATAGTTCGGCATGACCGGGGTCACTGTTTTTGTGTCACGAAAATGAAAAAAAAATATCTGCAATTTTTTGTGAAAATGGTTCAACAATTTTTTTTTAGGCCTGTCCAGAATGACGTTTTTTCGGCATGATCAGAGTCAACGTTTTTAGGGACAAAATAGAAATCTGCAATTTTTTGTGAAAAACGTTTTAAAATGTGTTTTTTAGGCCTGTCCAGAATGTCGATAGTTCGGCATGACCGGGGTCACTGTTTTTGTGTCAAAAAATGAAAAAAAGAATTCTGAGCTTTTTTTTTGAAAATGGTTCTAAAATTCAATTTTTTTTAGGCCTGTCCAGAATGTCGCTTTTTCGGCATGATCGGAGTCATCGTTTTTAGGGACAAAATAGAAATCTGCAATTTTTTGTGAAAATGGTTTTAAAATGTTTTTTTAGGCCTGTCCAGAATGTCGATAGTTCGGCATGACCGGGGTCACTGTTTTTGTGTCACGAAAATGAAAAAAAAAATCTGCAATTTTTTGTGAAAATGGTTCCAAAAATTTTTTTTAGGCCTGTCCAGAATGTTGCTTTTTCGGCATGATCGGAGTCATCGTTTTTAGGGACAAAATAGAAATCTGCAATTTTTTGTGAAAATGGTTTTAAAATGTTTTTTTTAGGCCTGTCCACAATGTCGATAGTTCGGTATGACCGGGGTCACTGTTTTTGTGTCAAAAAATGAAGAAAAAAAAATCAGCCATTTTTGGTGAAAATGGTTTTTTAATTTTTTTTTAGGCCTGTCCAGAATGTCGCTTTTCGGCATGATCGGAGTCATCGTTTTTAGGGACAAAATAGAAATCTGCAATTTTTGTGAAAATGTTTTTTAAATGTTTTTTTTAGGCCTGTCCAGAATGTCGATAGTTCGGCATGACCGGGGTCACTGTTTTTGTGTCACGAAAATGAAAAAAAAATATCTGCAATTTTTTGTGAAAATGGTTCAACAATTTTTTTTTAGGCCTGTCCAGAATGACGCTTTTTCGGCATGATCAGAGTCAACATTTTTAGGGACAAAATAGAAATCTGCAATTTTTTGTGAAAAACGTTTTAAAATGTGTTTTTTAGGCCTGTCCAGAATGTCGATAGTTCGGCATGACCGGGGTCACTGTTTTTGTGTCAAAAAATGAAAAAAAGAATTCTGAGCTTTTTTTTTGAAAATGGTTCTAAAATTCATTTTTTTTTAGGCCTGTCCAGAATGTCGCTTTTTCGGCATGATCGGAGTCATCGTTTTTAGGGACAAAATAGAAATCTGCAATTTTTTGTGAAAATGGTTTTAAAATGTTTTTTTAGGCCTGTCCAGAATGTCGATAGTTCGGCATGACCGGGGTCACTGTTTTTGTGTCACGAAAATGAAAAAAAAAATCTGCAATTTTTTGTGAAAATGGTTCTAACATTTTTTTTTAGGCCTGTCCAGAATGTCGCTTTTTCGGCATGATCGGAGTCATCGTTTTTAGGGACAAAATAGAAATCTGCAATTTTTTGTGAAAATGGTTCTAACATTTTTTTTTAGGCCTGTCCAGAATGTCGCTTTTTCGGCATGATCGGAGTCATCGTTTTTAGGGACAAAATAGAAATCTGCAATTTTTTGTGAAAATGGTTTTAAAATGTTTTTTTTAGGCCTGTCCAGAATGTCAATAGTTCGGCATGACCGGGGTCACTGTTTTTGTGTCAAAAAATGAAAAAAAGAATTCTGAGCTTTTTTTTTTTAAATGGTTCTAAAATGCTTTTTTTTTAGGCCTGTCCAAAATGTCGCTAGTTCGGCATGATCGGAGTCATCGTTTTTAGGGACAAAATAGAAATCTGCAATTTTTTGTGAAAATGGTTTTAAAATGTTTTTTTTAGGCCTGTCCAGAATGTCGATAGTTCGGCATGACCGGGGTCACTGTTTTTGTGTCACGAAAATGAAAAAAAAATATCTGCAATTTTTTGTGAAAATGGTTCTAAAATTTTTTTTTAGGCCTGTCCAGAATGTCGCTTTTTCGGCATGATCGGAGTCATCGTTTTTAGGGACAAAATAGAAATCTGCAATTTTTTGTGAAAATGGTTTTAAAATGTTTTTTTTAGGCCTGTCCAGAATGTCGATAGTTCGGCATGACCGGGGTCACTGTTTTTGTGTCACGAAAATGAGAAAAAAATATCTGCAATTTTTTGTGAAAATGGTTCTACATTTTTTTTTTAGGCCTGTCCAGAATGTCGCTTTTTCGGCATGATCGGAGTCATCGTTTTTAGGGACAAAATAGAAATCTGCAATTTTTTGTGAAAATGGTTTTAAAATGTTTTTTTAGGCATGTCCAGAATGTCGATAGTTCTGTATGACCGGGGTCACTGTTTTTGTGTCAAAAAATGAAGAAAAAAAAATCAGCCATTTTTGGTGAAAATGGTTTTAAAAAAAAAATTTAGGCCTGTCCAGAATGTCGATAGTTCGGCATGACCGGGGTCACTGTTTTTGTGTCAAAAAATGAAAAAAAGAATTCTGAGCTCTTTTTTTGAAAATGGTTTTAAAATGCTTTTTTTTTAGGCCTGTCCAAAATGTCGCTAGTTCGGCATGATCGGAGTCATCGTTTTTGGTGACAAAAATAGAAATCTACAATTTTTTGTGAAAATGGTTTTAAAATGTTTTTTTTAGGCCTGTCCAGAATGTCGCTAGTTCGGCATGACCGGGGTCACTGTTTTTGTGTCACGAAAATGAAGAAAAAAAAATCAGCTATTTTTGGTGAAAATGGTTTTAAAATTTTTTTTAGGCCTGTCCAGAATGTCGCTTTTTCGGCATGATCGGAGTCATCGTTTTTAGGGACAAAATAAAAATCAGCAATTTTTTGTGAAAATGGTTTTAAAATGTTTTTTTAGGCCTGTCCAGAATGTCGATAGTTCGGCATGACCGGGGTCACTGTTTTTGTGTCACGAAAATGAGAAAAAAATATCTGCAATTTTTTGTGAAAATGGTTCTACATTTTTTTTTTAGGCCTGTCCAGAATGTCGCTTTTTCGGCATGATCGGAGTCATCGTTTTTAGGGACAAAATAGAAATCTGCAATTTTTTGTGAAAATGGTTTTAAAATGTTTTTTTAGGCATGTCCAGAATGTCGATAGTTCGGTATGACCGGGGTCACTGTTTTTGTGTCAAAAAATGAAAAAAAGAATTCTGAGCTTTTTTTTTAAAATGGTTCTAAAATGCTTTTTTTTTAGGCCTGTCCAAAATGTCGCTAGTTCGGCATGATCGGAGTCATCGTTTTTAGGGACAAAATAGAAATCTGCAATTTTTTGTGAAAATGGTTTTAAAATGTTTTTTTAGGCCTGTCCAGAATGTCGATAGTTCGGCATGACCGGGGTCACTGTTTTTGTGTCACGAAAATGAAAAAAAAATATCTGCAATTTTTTGTGAAAATGGTTCTAAAATTTTTTTTTAGGCCTGTCCAGAATGTCGCTTTTTCGGCATGATCGGAGTCATCGTTTTTAGGGACAAAATAGAAATCTGCAATTTTTTGTGAAAATGGTTTTAAAATGTTTTTTTAGGCATGTCCAGAATGTCGATAGTTCTGTATGACCGGGGTCACTGTTTTTGTGTCAAAAAATGAAAAAAAGAATTCTGAGCTTTTTTTTTGAAAATGGTTCTAAAATTCATTTTTTTTTAGGCCTGTCCAGAATGTCGCTTTTTCGGCATGATCGGAGTCATCGTTTTTAGGGACAAAATAGAAATCTGCAATTTTTTGTGAAAATGGTTTTAAAATGTTTTTTTAGGCCTGTCCAGAATGTCAATAGTTCGGCATGACCGGGGTCACTGTTTTTGTGTCAAAAAATGAAAAAAAGAATTCTGAGCTTTTTTTTTTTAAATGGTTCTAAAATGCTTTTTTTTTAGGCCTGTCCAAAATGTCGCTAGTTCGGCATGATCGGAGTCATCGTTTTTAGGGACAAAATAGAAATCTGCAATTTTTTGTGAAAATGGTTTTAAAATGTTTTTTTAGGCCTGTCCAGAATGTCGCTTTTCGGCATGATCGGAGTCATCGTTTTTAGGGACAAAATAGAAATCTGCAATTTTTGTGAAAATGGTTTTTAAATGTTTTTTAGGCCTGTCCAGAATGTCGATAGTTCGGCATGACCGGGGTCACTGTTTTTGTGTCACGAAAATGAAAAAAAAATATCTGCAATTTTTTGTGAAAATGGTTCAACAATTTTTTTTTAGGCCTGTCCAGAATGACGTTTTTTCGGCATGATCAGAGTCAACGTTTTTAGGGACAAAATAGAAATCTGCAATTTTTTGTGAAAAACGTTTTAAAATGTGTTTTTTAGGCCTGTCCAGAATGTCGATAGTTCGGCATGACCGGGGTCACTGTTTTTGTGTCAAAAAATGAAAAAAAGAATTCTGAGCTTTTTTTTTGAAAATGGTTCTAAAATTCAATTTTTTTTAGGCCTGTCCAGAATGTCGCTTTTTCGGCATGATCGGAGTCATCGTTTTTAGGGACAAAATAGAAATCTGCAATTTTTTGTGAAAATGGTTTTAAAATGTTTTTTTAGGCCTGTCCAGAATGTCGATAGTTCGGCATGACCGGGGTCACTGTTTTTGTGTCACGAAAATGAAAAAAAAAATCTGCAATTTTTTGTGAAAATGGTTCCAAAAATTTTTTTTAGGCCTGTCCAGAATGTCGCTTTTTCGGCATGATCGGAGTCATCGTTTTTAGGGACAAAATAGAAATCTGCAATTTTTTGTGAAAATGGTTTTAAAATGTTTTTTTTAGGCCTGTCCAGAATGTCAATAGTTCGGCATGACCGGGGTCACTGTTTTTGTGTCAAAAAATGAAAAAAAGAATTCTGAGCTTTTTTTTTTTAAATGGTTCTAAAATGCTTTTTTTTTAGGCCTGTCCAAAATGTCGCTAGTTCGGCATGATCGGAGTCATCGTTTTTAGGGACAAAATAGAAATCTGCAATTTTTTGTGAAAATGGTTTTAAAAAATTTTTTTAGGCCTGTCCAGAATGTCGCTTTTTCGGCATGATCGGAGTCATCGTTTTTAGGGACAAAATAGAAATCTGCAATTTTTTGTGAAAATGGTTTTAAAATGTTTTTTTTAGGCCTGTCCAGAATGTCGATAGTTCGGCATGACCGGGGTCACTGTTTTTGTGTCACGAAAATGAGAAAAAAATATCTGCAATTTTTTGTGAAAATGGTTCTACATTTTTTTTTTAGGCCTGTCCAGAATGTCGCTTTTTCGGCATGATCGGAGTCATCGTTTTTAGGGACAAAATAGAAATCTGCAATTTTTTGTGAAAATGGTTTTAAAATGTTTTTTTAGGCATGTCCAGAATGTCGATAGTTCTGTATGACCTGGGTCACTGTTTTTGTGTCAAAAAATGAAGAAAAAAAAATCAGCCATTTTTGGTGAAAATGGTTTTAAAAAAAAATTTTAGGCCTGTCCAGAATGTCGATAGTTCGGCATGACCGGGGTCACTGTTTTTGTGTCAAAAAATGAAAAAAAGAATTCTGAGCTTTTTTTTTGAAAATGGTTTTAAAATGCTTTTTTTTTAGGCCTGTCCAAAATGTCGCTAGTTCGGCATGATCGGAGTCATCGTTTTTGGTGACAAAAATAGAAATCTACAATTTTTTGTGAAAATGGTTTTAAAATGTTTTTTTTAGGCCTGTCCAGAATGTCGCTAGTTCGGCATGACCGGGGTCACTGTTTTTGTGTCACGAAAATGAAGAAAAAAAAATCAGCAATTTTTGGTGAAAATGGTTTTAAAAAATTTTTTTAGGCCTGTCCAGAATGTCGCTTTTTCGGCATGATCGGAGTCATCGTTTTTAGGGACAAAATAGAAATCTGCAATTTTTTGTGAAAATGGTTTTAAAATGTTTTTTTAGGCCTGTCCAGAATGTCGATAGTTAGGCATGACCGGGGTCACTGTTTTTGTGTCACGAAAATGAAAAAAAAATATCTGCAATTTTTTGTGAAAATGGTTCTAAAAACTTTTTTTAGGCCTGTCCAGAATGTCGCTTTTTCGGCATGATCGGAGTCATCGTTTTTAGGGACAAAATAGAAATCTGCAATTTTTTGTGAAAATGGTTTTAAAATGTTTTTTTAGGCCTGTCCAGAATGTCGATAGTTCGGCATGACCGGGGTCACTGTTTTTGTGTCACGAAAATGAAAAAAAAATATCTGCAATTTTTTGTGAAAATGGTTCTAAAATTTTTTTTTAGGCCTGTCCAGAATGTCGCTTTTTCGGCATGATCGGAGTCATCGTTTTTAGGGACAAAATAGAAATCTGCAATTTTTTGTGAAAATGGTTTTAAAATGTTTTTTTTAGGCCTGTCCAGAATGTCGATAGTTCGGCATGACCGGGGTCACTGTTTTTGTGTCACGAAAATGAGAAAAAAATATCTGCAATTTTTTGTGAAAATGGTTCTACATTTTTTTTTTTGGCCTGTCCAGAATGTCGCTTTTTCGGCATGATCGGAGTCATCGTTTTTAGGGACAAAATAGAAATCTGCAATTTTTTGTGAAAATGGTTTTAAAATGTTTTTTTAGGCCTGTCCAGAATGTCGATAGTTAGGCATGACCGGGGTCACTGTTTTTGTGTCACGAAAATGAAAAAAAAATATCTGCAATTTTTTGTGAAAATGGTTCTAAAAACTTTTTTTAGGCCTGTCCAGAATGTCGCTTTTTCGGCATGATCGGAGTCATCGTTTTTAGGGACAAAATAGAAATCTACAATTTTTTGTGAAAATGGTTTTAAAATGTTTTTTTTAGGCCTGTCCAGAATGTCGATAGTTCGGCATGACCGGGGTCACTGTTTTTGTGTCAAAAAATGAAAAAAAGAATTCTGAGCTTTTTTTTGGAAAATGGTTTTAAAATGCTTTTTTTTTAGGCCTGTCCAAAATGTCGCTAGTTCGGCATGATCGGAGTCATCGTTTTTGGTGACAAAAATAGAAATCTACAATTTTTTGTGAAAATGGTTTTAAAATGTTTTTTTTAGGCCTGTCCAGAATGTCGCTAGTTCGGCATGACCGGGGTCACTGTTTTTGTGTCACGAAAATGAAGAAAAAAAAATCAGCAATTTTTGGTGAAAATGGTTTTAAAAAATTTTTTAGGCCTGTCCAGAATGTCGCTTTTTCGGCATGATCGGAGTCATCGTTTTTAGGGACAAAATAAAAATCTGCAATTTTTTGTGAAAATGGTTTTAAAATGTTTTTTTAGGCCTGTCCAGAATGTCGATAGTTCGGCATGACCGGGGTCACTGTTTTTGTGTCACGAAAATGAGAAAAAAATATCTGCAATTTTTTGTGAAAATGGTTCTACATTTTTTTTTTAGGCCTGTCCAGAATGTCGCTTTTTCGGCATGATCGGAGTCATCGTTTTTAGGGACAAAATAGAAATCTGCAATTTTTTGTGAAAATGGTTTTAAAATGTTTTTTTAGGCATGTCCAGAATGTCGATAGTTCGGTATGACCGGGGTCACTGTTTTTGTGTCAAAAAATGAAAAAAAGAATTCTGAGCTTTTTTTTTTTAAATGGTTCTAAAATGCTTTTTTTTTAGGCCTTTCCAAAATGTCGCTAGTTCGGCATGATCGGAGTCATCGTTTTTAGGGACAAAATAGAAATCTGCAATTTTTTGTGAAAATGGTTTTAAAATGTTTTTTTAGGCCTGTCCAGAATGTCGATAGTTCGGCATGACCGGGGTCACTGTTTTTGTGTCACGAAAATGAAAAAAAAATATCTGCAATTTTTTGTGAAAATGGTTCTAAAATTTTTTTTTAGGCCTGTCCAGAATGTCGCTTTTTCGGCATGATCGGAGTCATCGTTTTTAGGGACAAAATAGAAATCTGCAATTTTTTGTGAAAATGGTTTTAAAATGTTTTTTTTAGGCCTGTCCAGAATGTCGATAGTTCGGCATGACCGGGGTCACTGTTTTTGTGTCACGAAAATGAGAAAAAAATATCTGCAATTTTTTGTGAAAATGGTTCTACATTTTTTTTTTTGGCCTGTCCAGAATGTCGCTTTTTCGGCATGATCGGAGTCATCGTTTTTAGGGACAAAATAGAAATCTGCAATTTTTTGTGAAAATGGTTTTAAAATGTTTTTTTAGGCATGTCCTGAATGTCGATAGTTCTGTATGACCGGGGTCACTGTTTTTGTGTAAAAAAATGAAGAAAAAAAAATCAGCCATTTTTGGTGAAAATGGTTTTAAAAAAATTTTTTAGGCCTGTCCAGAATGTCGATAGTTCGGCATGACCGGGGTCACTGTTTTTGAGTCAAAAAATGAAAAAAAGAATTCTGAGCTTTTTTTTTGAAAATGGTTTTAAAATGCTTTTTTTTTAGGCCTGTCCAAAATGTCGCTAGTTCGGCATGATCGGAGTCATCGTTTTTGGTGACAAAAATAGAAATCTACAATTTTTTGTGAAAATGGTTTTAAAATGTTTTTTTTAGGCCTGTCCAGAATGTCGCTAGTTCGGCATGACCGGGGTCACTGTTTTTGTGTCACGAAAATGAAGAAAAAAAAATCAGCAATTTTTGGTGAAAATGGTTTTAAAAATTTTTTTTAGGCCTGTCCAGAATGTCGCTTTTTCGGCATGATCGGAGTCATCGTTTTTAGGGACAAAATAGAAATCTGCAATTTTTTGTGAAAATGGTTTTAAAATGTTTTTTTAGGCCTGTCCAGAATGTCGATAGTTAGGCATGACCGGGGTCACTGTTTTTGTGTCACGAAAATGAAAAAAAAATATCTGCAATTTTTTGTGAAAATGGTTCTAAAAACTTTTTTTAGGCCTGTCCAGAATGTCGCTTTTTCGGCATGATCGGAGTCATCGTTTTTAGGGACAAAATAGAAATCTACAATTTTTTGTGAAAATGGTTTTAAAATGTTTTTTTTAGGCCTGTCCAGAATGTCGATAGTTCGGCATGACCGGGGTCACTGTTTTTGTGTCAAAAAATGAAAAAAAGAATTCTGAGCTTTTTTTTGGAAAATGGTTTTAAAATGCTTTTTTTTTAGGCCTGTCCAAAATGTCGCTAGTTCGGCATGATCGGAGTCATCGTTTTTGGTGACAAAAATAGAAATCTACAATTTTTTGTGAAAATGGTTTTAAAATGTTTTTTTTAGGCCTGTCCAGAATGTCGCTAGTTCGGCATGACCGGGGTCACTGTTTTTGTGTCACGAAAATGAAGAAAAAAAAATCAGCAATTTTTGGTGAAAATGGTTTTAAAATTTTTTTTAGGCCTGTCCAGAATGTCGCTTTTTCGGCATGATCGGAGTCATCGTTTTTAGGGACAAAATAGAAATCTGCAATTTTTTGTGAAAATGGTTTTAAAATGTTTTTTTAGGCCTGTCCAGAATGTCGATAGTTCGGCATGACCGGGGTCACTGTTTTTGTGTCACGAAAATGAGAAAAAAATATCTGCAATTTTTT